>NC_092775.1:63745158-64370158 GCF_047496795.1 Chiloscyllium punctatum
ATATACCTATCCAATGCCCGCTTAAATACCCATAAAGAGGGAGAGTCCACCACTGCTACTGGCAGGGCATTCCATGAGCTTACGACTCGCTGAGTGAAGAACCTACCCCTAACATCAGTCCTATATCTACCCCCCCTTAATTTAAAGCTATGCCCCCTTGTAATAGCTGACTCCATACGTGGAAAAAGTTACGTGGAAAAAGGAAAGGCAAAGTTACAGAGATCATGGGGGATTTCATAATGCAAGTAGACTGGGAAAATCAGGTTGGTAGTGGATTGCAAGGAAAGAAACTTGTGGAATGGCTATAAGATGTCTTTTTGGAGCAGCTTGTGGTGGAGCTCACTAGGGAATAGGCAATACTGGATTTAGTGTTGTGTAGTGAGGCAGATTTGATAAGGGAGCTTAAGGTGCAGGAACCCTTAGATGGCAGTGATCATAATATGGAATTTAGTCTGTAATATGAGAAGGAGAAGATAAAATCAGAGGGAATGGTATTAAGGCAATTAAGCTGAATAAAGGCAACTACAGAGGCATGAGAGAGGAGCCTGGCAGGAAAGGTAGGAGAACAGCAATGGCAGGAGTTGCTGGGAGTAATTCAGGAGACACAGCAGAGATTCATCCCGAAGGAAAAGATGTACGGTGTACAGCAGATAAAGCAACCATGGCTGACTAGGTAAGTCAGGGATAGCATAAAAGCAAAAGAAAAAGCATAAATGTTGTGGTCGGGGCCGTGGGAAACAAGAAGATTGGGAAGCTTACAAAGACTAAACAGCGGGCAACACAAAAAGAAATAAAGAAGGAGGAGATTAATTATGAGGGTAAGCTAGCCAGTAATATAAGGGAAGACCTAAGAGTTTCTTTAGATATATAAAGGTCAAAAGAAAGGCAAAAGTGGACACTGGGCCACTGGAAAATGACACAGGAGAGACAGTAGTGGGGATCAAGGAAAGGGCTGAGGAATTGAATAATTACTTGGCATCAAAGTGGAAGATACGAGTAAGATCCCAAAAGTGCAAAAGAGTGAGAGTCCAGAGCTGAGTATGATGGTCATCACCAAGGAGAAGGTGATAGAAAAACCGAATGGCCTGAAAGTGGATAAATCACAAGAACCAGATGGACTACACCCCAGAGTTCTAAATGAGATAGCTGAAAAGATAATGGAGGCATTAGTGGTGATCTTTCAGGAAATGCTAAAGTCAGGGAGGGTCCCAGAAGACAGGAAAATCATTAATATGACACCCCTGTTTAAAAAGGGGGTATGGCAAAAAATGGAAAATTGCAGCCCAATTAGCCTAACTTTAGTCGTGGGTAAGATCCTGCAATCCACTATGAAGGAGAAGATTTCTGAATACTTAGAAGTATATGGTAAAATAGGGCAGAGTCAGCATCAAGGGAAGATCATGCCTGACAAACCTGCTAGAATTCTTTGCGGAAGTAATGAGCAGATTAGACCAAGGAGAGCTAATGGATGTTATCTACCTGGACTTCAAGAAGGCCTTTGACAACGTGCCGCACAGGAGGCTACTGAGTAAGATAAGGGCCAGTTGTGTTAGAGGCAAAGTGTTGGCATGGATAGAAGCTTGGCTGTCTCACAAAAAAGCAGAGAGTAGAGATAAAAGGGTCCTTCTTAGGATGACAGACAGTGACAAGTAGTGTTCTGCAAGGCTCAGTGTTGGGACCACAACTTTTCACTTTATACAGTAATGATCTAGATAAAAGAACTGATGGCAATCTGTCTACGTTGGCAGAAGATATAAAGATAAGTATAGGGATAGGTAAGATTGAGGAGGTGGGGAGGTTGCAGAAGGATTTGGGCAGGTTAGGAGAGGGGGCAAAGAAGTGGCAGATGGAGTTCAATGTGGGAAAATGTGAGGTCATGCATTTTGCTAGGAAGAATAGAGGCATGGACTATTTTCTAAACATGGAGAAAATTCAGAAGTCTAAAGTACAAAGAGACTTAGGAGTTCTAGTCCAGGATCCTCTCAAGGTAAACTTGCAGGTTGAGTCAGTAGTTGGGAAGGCAAATCCAATGATCGCATTTATTTTAAGAGTACTTGAATATAAAAGCAGGGATGTACTTCTAAGGCTCTATAAGGCTCTGGTCAGACCAGATTTGGGGTATTGTCCACAGTTTTGAGCTCCATATCTCAGGAAGGATATCCTGGCCCAGGAGTGTGTTCAGAGGACGTTCGCGACAATGGTCCTAGGAATGAAAAGCATAGCATATGAGGAATGCCTGAGGACTCTAGGTCTATTCTCAATGAAGTTTAGAAGGATGAGGGGGGATCTAATTGAAACTTACAGAATACTGAATGGTCTGGTCAGAATGAACATTGGGAAGATGTTTTCATTGGTGGGAGAGACAAGGTCACAGCCTTAGAGTAAAGGGAAGACCTTTTGGAATAGAGATAAGGAGAAACTTCTTCAGCCAGAGATTGGTGTATCTATGGAACTAATTTCCACAGAAGGCTGTAGACGTCAGGTCATTGAGTACATTTAAGATGTGATAGGTTCTTGATTATCAAGGGGATCAAGGGTTACGGGGATAAAGTGGAAGAATGGGGTTAAGAAACATATCAACTATGAGTGGCGGAACAGACTCAATGTGTTGAATGGCTTAATTTCTGCTCCTATGTCTTATGATCTTAAGGTTTTTCTTTCTGAAGTTGATGATTGGCTCTTTGTTTTGCTGACATTGAGGCAGTGATTGTTATTTTTGCACCACAATATCAAATATTCTATCTCCTTCCTGTATTTTCTCTCATCCATAATAATATATTGTTATGTGCATTTATGAAAATAAGGAAAATTTGTATAAGTTGCCATAAGCTGCCACAATTTTAATTGCATAAATTATAAAAAGAAATAAATTATACAAAGTTAGAAATAATTACAGTTTTTATTCCAGCCATGGCTTTTTGGTTTCCTAAGTGGCTACAGCTGCCAAAGATATCCCTGAGGCTGCAGCACCAAATTGGAAGTACACTGAAGCAGCACCTGTCATCGCTGACCGGACCCAGAACGTTTCCATTTGCCAAAGCCGCCTCATTGCTACCCTCACTCCAGCCACTATCATATCCAGGAGACTGTCCCAACTCTCGAGAACCGGGGCCCACCTCATTTTTTAAGAACTGACTGACCGTCCAAATTTACTCCTGAGGACCAAGGGCTCATTCACCCTGCCACTGCTGCAGACACCACCAAAACATCAGAAGGAAAGAACAAACCCCAATTCATCGACACTGCAACAGTTGCTCAAGTCGTGGCCACACAGAATGGACCAACAACTCCCCGAACCTCTCTCTCCACTACAGCAGCCACAGAAAAAAAAGATGGATTTGATTCAAAGGTGCTTAAATGAAGTGATAAAGTAAAATTTAAAATAACGTTGATCATGAGAGGGAGTGGATGGACTTTTTCTGCCCCGCTGCCCCCATCATCTTGAAGTTCAATGTAAAGAAGGATTAGTTTTATAGAACAATCAAGGAATTAACAAATCCAATTGGTCTCTTTCTGCGCGGTATCATTTTGTGATTGAATGATTTTCAAAGTTCTAATGGGGAAAGAATTCTAATAAAGAGGGTAGAAATTTGAAAATAAATTTGGATGCAAAGTTTTAAGAGCAGACTGTGTGGAATTATGAAATTGTCTGGACTCTTCTCAGTCCCACTGATGGAAGGTGGGATGCTTTTGAATTAGGGGTACTTGAGTTCCAGTCTCTGACTGATCTGTTCAAGGTGGGTTGGAGGCAGCAATGGCTATCAGCCTGGCCAGCAGTGGGTTGTCGAGTTGAATATGTGAGTATCCATTTGTGATGGATAAAGGGCCTGACGAAGGGCTTCTGCCCGAAACATCAACTCTCCTGCTCCTCAGATGCTGCCTGACAGACTGTGCTTTTCCAGCACCACATTCTCAACTAGTATCTGTTTGTGAGCAAACTGGGACATCACTGGTTACTCTACTGGGGTCAAAGCCTGCGAGTTGTTGGGAAGCAGCTTGTCAGTAACTGGCAGGCAGCTGCAGGCCATCTGAGGGAGATCATTTCCTCCATAGTAATGACCTAGTGGAAAGAGTCACAGATTAGTTGAAAAAGAATAGAAATGTCTATATAGGGCATTTTAACATGGAGATCACTTAACTCTTTGAGTGGGTTTGCCACTTCTACAGATCTTTGGGTCCTCTGAATTTGCCTGCAACCTCTGGAACTCATCCACTGCCCAATAATGTATGAAACACATATTTATTATTCGTTAGGACTATAAATGGAATGGAAGTTGAACTGCTATAAACAGAAAAGTAGGTAAGTTTTGCTACTTGAAATTCAGGTGTTGCACATTGTTGAGCAGTGCAATGTGGAAGCAAAAAGAGTAACACTGATAATGCTTTGACTTAAGGAAATACTGCCTGACAATAGCTCCCTGGTTGGTTGTGTTGCAGAATGTTAAACTCTGTAAGTGGCACAAGAAAAGAGAGTGGAAGAAATATCTAGAGTCAACAAACAGAAAACATCCATCTTTGCCTGTCTGTCTTTCTGTCTTTCTTCTCTCCCTCTCTGTGTGGGGAAGAGACAGAAAAAAAAACAAAGCAAGCTTAAAAGAAAGAATTCACCCAATCGAAGACCCAAATTCTCTTGTCACTCACCAAACTGAAGGACGGTCATCACCCTACAGACTGTAGCATGTCGTCTTTACAGAAATCAAAATGACTGATGAAAAATACCTTTCAACCTTGCAGTCTGAACATTTGATATTTGGAATTTATATTTACCTTGTCTACTTTTACATCATAGCATATATTTTAGTCCATTTGTATTTGTCAATTGCAATAAATGTGAATTTGGGGTTATCAATGGATATAGTTAAAGCTGTAGAAGAGCTTAAGAACTAAGAACAAGCACTAACAAGTGAGCAATTCAGTCTGTCGAGCCTGCTCCATCATTTAATACAATCATGGCTGATCACATCCCGGCTCCAACCCTACTTGCTTGCTTGCTCACCATAACTCTTCGACTCATTAGGAATTAAAAGTTTGTACACCTCCTTAAAAATAAATAAGGAAACTCTTCTTTTTACTGCTCTTATTAAAGTTGCGTGTTTCAATAAACAGTTTATTTTTATCAGTACTGCAAGAACCTGGTAAGAATTGCTTTTGTCTTGAGTAGCAGTCAGGCAGCCAAATTCATCATTTTGGTGGTATAATTGGGACTTTATTTACTTATAGATTTTGTGATAGCTTTTGAAAAAGTTGAGTAAAATTATCAATGTATTCTTCTCAGTTATGTCATATCATTACTAAGATATTCGATACAGATCAGGGCATCACCAAATTCTATGGTTGGAACTTAAAAATGATTATGACCAGTGATTAATTAAAGTGGGCAAGATTCCACCTTTCATGTGCTTTGTCTTGACCTGTGTTAATTTATCCTGTGCTAGATATTCTAGAAAGGTGAAGCATGTAGCTGAGAATCAAAGGAAAAAGCTGAGCACTATCCTTACATACCTACTGCTCAGAGCTGAAAAATGTGTTGCTGGAAAAGCGCAGCAGGTCAGGCAGCATCCAAGGAGCAGGAGAATCGATGTTTTGGGCATAAGCCCTTCTTCAGGAATGAGGAAGGGCTTATGCCTGAACCGTCGATTCTCCTGCTCCTTGGATGCTGCCTGACCTGCTGCGCTTTTCCAGCAACATATTTTTCAGCTCTGATCTCCAGCATCTGCAGTCCTCACTTATACCTACTGCTCACTCAGGCTATTTTTTTAATTGACAAAAAAGGAAATTGCTGGAAAAGTTTAGCAGGTTTGGCAGCACCTGTGGAGAGAAATCAGAGTTAATGTGTCGGGTTGAGTGACCCTTTCTCAGAACTTTTTCAATTGTTCCCTGTGCAGCGTCGCAGGTTGCCCATGTTTTGTCAGTATTTGTTGCAACTCACGGACCTGTGCACATATGGTCCATCAAATTAGTTCAGATCTTGTCAGTGCAAATGGACAGGCATTGTTATCACTGCATCTAATCTTGATAATAAACTATGCAAAAAGATTTGAATTCTTCTGAAGTCTGTAAGATTAGTTATAATGAATAAAAGCATTAAATCAATGTGAAAAATAAAGGTGGAGAACTAGATCACATGTTGAGCCTGAATTTTATTTAACGGCTGCATAGATGGTGGCTATTCCTTCAGTTCTAAATGAAGGCCGAGTTGTCTTAACTTTGCTGTCTTCACCAAATGCACCAGAAATTCCAGGAATATTTCTTCAGAAACTGTTCAAATGCCTAAAGACTTTTCTTGTTGTAATTAATAAGACAGTGCAAAGTCAGGATTTGACTTTTGGTCTTCGAACAGAAAACCTAGATCAACAGCCATGCATGAGGATCACCTAATCCTTTTCTTGCAGCGAGAGCAAGTACGAAGAATGTATTTGCGGCCACATTTGCATTCCCTGGTGGGTTTCTCACCTTTCTCTAGCTGTTGTCGACTGTGATAGAAATTGACTCTTTTTATGTGATCCTCCCCACCAAGGGAAGTTTCTGCAGGATTCCGACTACTTTGAGTGGCGAACATTGAATGACTATGTCTACATTTGCACTGAGCTGTGGGGAGGTTTTGCTTTTCCTGAAAGTGAAAATTGATGCCGTCTTGGATAAGTAGGAATTCATTTCCTGAAAGTGGGTTTTCTTTTTGGGAAGACTTTACTTGATGAATTCCTCCTTCTTGATGATAGGGCCTTGCACTAATCTTTTTGTTTCTTGGCTGGAGATCTTGTTCAGTTTGGATCTGGGGTGTTTTGATTTCTTGTATGACTTGAATTTGAATTTGGGGGAAATCAAGCTGAGTTTGGAGGTGAGTTTCTGGGAGAAGGCCTCTGACTTGAGGATAGGATTCGGAGGCATATTCCTTGTCTGCAGTAGGGTATTCGAGAAAACCATGCATGTTTTGGGATTGTGGTATTATCTTGGATGGAAATTGAGTTTCTAAAATATTATTCCAAATTGCTGAGGTGAATATATCTTGACTGTTACTGTGTACAATTTTGTTTTGTTCGTTTTGCATCACCCTGCCTTTTGATTGGGATGAGCAATGTCTTTTACACATTTCCATACTGGACGGTTGGCTATTGTGTGCTGCTTGGTTGTATTTTTGAGATACCTCAGCAGGAGATTTTCTATCTCTCTCTGGTACATATCTTTTCAATTGCCATGAAGTTTCTTTCTTGTCCTTTTGGACAGAAGTGAATTGGTGTTTTGTTTCTGGGCTTGAGGATATCTTCTCTTCCTTGCTGCAATGGGAATTATTTTCAGAGGACGTGTCCATAAGTACTTTTGTACTTTGACAACAAAGTTTTGAGTTCTGTTCTGTGTCTTTAGGGTGGGCAACCAGGAGTTCTTGGTTATCATTGTTGTGAATATTTATGTCATTTTGTGTGACATGGTTTTGCATTCCTGGGAAACCTTTTCCTTCTTGGGAAGAAGGTTCTAAGAAGATATGGCTGCATTTGGGATAGTGTTTCACAATGTATTGCTTGTATTCATTGTAATTTTCCGTCAAATCCTGTCCTGTTTGCAGGTGAGTTACTTGAACATCTTGCTTTGCTGTGTTTTGAGTTTCACTTAGCTGTTGTGAGTATATTGCAGAGAAAACCAATAAATCTTGGAGGTAATTTTTAGTTTGTGCTTTGTGTATAGTCCCTTTAGAGTGTTTTGATTTGAATGATTGATTTGGTTTTTCTGATTTAATGCTGGATGTCTGGATATTGTTTACCTCCAATTCAGATTTCTGAGTCTCTGTCAATGACTTAGAGTTTGAATTTGGAGTAAGTACATCTTTTTCCGGTGCACAGCTTGAAGGCGTGAGTGCTGTTTCCTTGTATTTCTTTTGAGAATAACTGCAAAGATATTTGTCTGTATTCGGAATTGAAGAGGTTAATACTTCCAGGTTGAGGACTGGGCCATTCTGAGAGGGTATTTTCAAAGGTTGTACTCCACTTTTGGAACAGAGTTTTGCCTTAAGTTTTTGACTTTTGGGTTCAGTATCCAAGAAGTCCTGTTTGTTTTGGCTGTGAGTATTTTTTCCACGTGTAATTTGGGAATTAGTTTTGAGAGGAACTTCTCTATTTTCAGAAGTTATTCCTGTAGACGCTTGTCCACCATAGAGACACTTTTCTGATCTATCTTGCATCTTATGAGATTCATCCAAAAAATCATGATGGTTTTGACTGTGATTATTTCTATCATGCTTTATTTTGTGTGGACCAGGTTCATTTTCAGAGGAAAGCTCTAAGGATACTTGTTCACTTTGGAGATGTTTCATAATTTCAAAGTGGTCTTCCAAAAGATTTTGCTTGTTTTGAATATCAGGTGTTTTAATACCTTCTTTGCCAGGAGATTGTGTTTTTACATTTTGTCCTGTTTGAAGGAACTTCAAAATATCTTGGAAGTAATGGTATGTATCTTTGGTTTGTGTTTGCTTGTTATGTTTAGCCTCTCTCTTGTGTTTTGATTTAGATGATCGATGCTTTGTTCCTAAATCAGTGGTGGATGTTTGGATGTTTCTTTCTTTGCTACACTTTTCAAAGGTCTTGAATTCCTTGTTATTACATTTTCTAGATTGTGCATCAATTTCAGGTAATGATTTTGTGCATCTCGGTGGAGATTCAATGGCTTTCTTTTGAAAATAATTGAGATCCCGATTGAGCGTTTTCGGGATTAATGTTATTATTTCTTCATTATTCGGAATAGAATGCAACTCCAAATCAGGAATCAGACGGGTTTTCAGCTGTTCTGCAGGGGTTGATAGAACGTTATACACCTCAGAAGAAAGTGATGGATTTTCACCAGCTATTCCAGTAACTGTCAGAAGGTGTTCATTCACCATTTTGGAAGGTGGTATCAAAGAGTTTTCACCTGTTTTGAGAGGTGATGGCAGGTATTCACTGTCAAGAGGTTGAGGCTGTAAATCTTCATCTTTCACAGAAGGTAGAGGTTGAATTCCAGTGACCATTTGGAGTGATATTGTTAATGCTAATTCCTTTTCTCTATTTTGGCAGTCAGCTGTGAGCAGATTTTCACTATTGATGTTAGAAGACAGTGGCTGTTGCTTCTCCATTTTTTGAGGTTTTTGCTCCCTCTCTGTGAGTGAAATCAAAGGGATTGTTTGGTCTTCAGTAACAGGTGCCTTTTGCAGACTGAGTTCATCATTGTTTTTTATGAAGGTTGTGCTGTGCTCGTTGGATTTGGTATTGTATTCTTTTGGGTCGCATGAAATGTTTCCATTTGGATTGTCAATATGTTTTAGCGAATTGTTGGATATTATGGGAATATTTAACCTTCCTGTCTTGATGGCACTTAGTTTTTGATCAATACTGACAGTAATGCTGTCCCTACTGGAAGCTATGAGCTTCAGAGAATCTAAATCAGCATCAAGTGGGAGATCAAATTTGTTACAGAATCCATGAAAAATATTTCTGACCATTCCATACTCATCCTGTACAGTAATTGACTGATCTCCAAAGATATTTATTGTTCTACCATTGATCGTTGAATTCACCTTGTTCACAGGAATATGTCCAAGATTTAGACAGAAAGAAAAATGCTGCATTGTCTCATCATGTTCGTTGTCTTTTCCACAATTCATAATGACATTATTTCTATCATTTCCATCCAAATATTTGTTTTCTTGCATGCTCGGTCACCTTTGCAGAAATCATATGTTTCTAACTTTCTGAAAATAACAACAGTTCTTGTTTATACCAACAATTTAAAAGCACTTCACATAACACCAAAATCGAAATGACAATAAAAAGTGCGGCTTGCATATACATGCTCTAAGAACAACAGTGACCCAAAATTTGCTGTCAAAATAACAGTGAAACTAAAGGTTTCTCTATTATTTATATGCAAATACCACAGCAACTTCAATTAGGGGTAAGTGCATGATTTAATGCTGAGATGGAAAGGTTGCTGTCAGAGATACATAGTTCTGCTACTAGCTATGCAAAATGTCACCTCAGTGTCTGCTTTCTCATTCACATTCATTGAACTGTGTTTATGTGCCTGCATAGCAGACATACAATAAACATCATACAGAAGTAGGGTTGAATCAGAAAAACTTTGATGAAACATAGAAAATTGGAGCAGGAGTAGGCCATTTAGCCCTTCAAGCTTGCTTTAATTCAATATGATTATGACTGATCATCCAACTCAGTACTTTGTTTCTGCTTTCACCGCTGGCCCATTGATTCTTTTTGTCCCAATAACGAGTATTGAAAGGACTGCTATTCTGAACTCTCATTTCGCTATCTTTCTAATTTATTGCTGGATGTTTTGTTTCTTTATTTTCTTCAATTGTTTTCCCTAAGAATTTGTACCCAGGTACCTTCTTCTGTAAAATGACACCATAAGTGATGACTTGTAAGCCTTTCAGTATACTCATGTGACAATAAAGCTAATTCTAACTTCTAAATTCTAACTTCTTGAAAATATTCAATGTCGTCACCTCAACTGCTTTCTGGTTGAAGAAGTTTCCACGGGAGAATGTGAATTTCTGCTTCCCTCACAACTATTATCAGCTCAGTTCACCTAATACTGAACCTTCAAATACCAACTGTATATCCCTTTGACCTTTAGTTCCTCACAACATTTTGTAGCCACTTATTTACTCAATCATGTCAACTCCAAATTTGATGCCTTACACCCAGATAAAATCATCATTTTCTCTCACCCTGGATGCTCCCCCAGTATAGATCTTAACCTCATTCTCTTAAATACAAGTAATATAGACTTGAAAGAATATGGTAAACAACTGGTTTAACTAATTTATATAAAGTCATTTTGTTCTATTTTTGACTGTCAAAGCTGTATCCATTACACCCTGGAATGCAATGATTATCCCAGGGTTCTTTTCTCTCCTTTACACCAAGTTCTTAAACCTACCTCCCTTGTCTTCTCTACTCTCAGTTCCAAACATTAGTGTGAGGACTTCATGGTTTGCCACTGAGATGAGACCGTCCAATTAGCTGCCACTACCCCTAGTAACTCTACAGTAACTAAGTGTATTGAGTCTGAAGACTATAGATATGACAAGGCTTTCATCATAAATCAGCAAGACATCCACAACACTGATTAGCCTTTTTGTGCTCAAAGAATTGCCTCAGAGAAGGGCTATGTGAAACACGTTCTGACCATCACTTGATGCAGCATTCATGGAATTCTGCACTGCTGTTATTGCTGGTATATATTCTTCTGTTATCACTGTCTGTAATCATTGTTTAATTTTATCAGGATTTGTATTGATAGATAGGCCTGAAGAAGGGACATTGGACCTGAAACTCTGATTTCTCTCCACAGATGCTGCCAGACCTGCTGAACTTTTCCAGCAACTTCTGTTCTTGTTTCCGATTTCCAACATCAGTAGTTCTTCTGGATTTTTTTATCTTGTGTGGATAGAAGCTGCAGGAGGCCATTCTGTCAGTGGCCGTTCTAGCCAAATGCAGGATGACAGTTCAGACAAGTTAGTACCCTTAAATCATTAGTAGCTAATTTACCTGTTAACATCAACCTTCCACATGACGACATACTCCAGCTAAATGAAGAAATTTAGGTCGCCTTTATAGCTGCTGCCAGTAATTACTCAGCCCTGCTCTGAGATTGTAGATCTCATTGTAAGAGTGAGTAGATGTGTGGTCAACCTTGATAAAATAGAGATGATGCCTTTATGGTTTCTGGCTTTAATAGAGGTAAGAGTAATAGTTTTTGAAAGCCCAAGGTGGATAAAACAATCCTCCTCTTCTTCACTCTGTGATCAGCTTATCTACTTTTTTCTTAATATTTCTCTATTTCACTTTTTGTGCTATAGCCAAAGGGGAACAAGATTGTGCACATCACTGGGTTTATGTGACCTGACCAGAAACCTTGCAGTTACAAGCACCACCTACTCCTCAACCACTCCCGACAGCTTTTGCATCTTTAACCATTTTTCTTAAAGCAGCAAGCATTTCCACAATTTCAAACAAAGTCAATAATTTATTTGCAGTGAACTACAAGTGCTTGATGGCCTTTCTGTAAAGCAATGGTAGATTTCATTCTGCCACTGAAGCATTGTATGAAATTAGGGGAGGGTATTAGCCAGAGTGGTAAGGTCAAAAATGGCAGTCTGAAACCAGATCAGCACGACAAAACATCATACTAAGCCTACTCAACATAACGCAGAGTACCCTTCTAGTATCATGAGCAGGACTGTTTTTCAATTCCATCTTTCCAACTCCATCATTAGTTAATGGATCTTGTGAAAAGAAATGAAATTCCCCATGTTTTAAAAAAATGTAATTTTTCATACATTCTATAATATCTAGAACTTTTGGTTAAATTGCTATAGGATATTGCTTTGCACAGCTAAAATATTTTTGATACCCCCTTACATGAGTCATATGAGAATGGTTTGTAGAAATTATCTATTATCTCTCTTTTATTTTTCATGTATCTTAAGTGTTACTCTATAACGTATAGGTCAAAAGTTAACATTTGATTATCACAATTCTGATGATTGTTACCATAACTCTCAATTTTTAAACACAGAATTTCATTACTTACTAGCTAGTTATAAGGGAAGCTATCTCATCGATGAACAAAAGTCTTCAAATGGGCTGCTAACAGTAAAGTCTTTGATTTGCCTCCATCCTTGTGCGAGACTTCAGTGCATGTAAAACAATAAATGCCTCAAATGCCATGATATCATAATGGGAAAATTATGTCATCAGGCATTTTTCCATCACATGCCTGTGCTGAGAAAACCTAGAAAACAATAATTATTAAAATAGTATGTTTTTGAAACTAATTCTGTATCCATAAAAATACTTCAATTTATAATATTTCCAATAGCTACTTCTGACAACCAAGCAGATTGTCCTCTTTTTTAAAGAAATATGAAAAGTACCAGAGGGAAACAGAAGTTGCATTGGATTATTTATTCGTTCGTTTGTTTTTTGCTTGTCTGTTTGTTTGTGGGATCATAGTATTGCTGACTAAGTCATCCCTGATGATCTTTGACAAGATGGTGGTGAATTGCATTCTTGAACTGCTACAGTTCCTGGATTGTAGGTATGCCCACAGTGCTGTTAGGAAGAGAGTTGCAGGATATTGACCCGGTAATGAATAGCAATACAATTCCAAATTAGGATAATGTGAGGCCTTGAGAGGAATTTGCATTGGTGGTGTTCTTGTATGTCTGCTGCCCTGCTCTCTCTTGGAGGTAGAAGTCACTGTTGTACAATATGCTGTTGAAGGAGCCTTTGTGAGTTGCTGTAGGGCATCTTGTAGATGATACAAAATTGCTGCCACTGTGCATTAAAGGTGGAAGGAGTGGAAGTTAAAGGTGACACATGGGTTGCCAACCAGTGGGCTGCATTGTCCTGGATGGTGTTAAGCTTCTTATTGACATTCAAATGAGCATATATGTTAATCGTTTAAGTGCCATGTCTAGATGGCACAAAGAACATGCATGCATAAGTAGGTCAAACAAAATATCTACTAGATTCCTTTATGTGACAGACTGGGGATTTAATAAATGATAAATTCAAAACAAATTGAGCAATTTCATGATTTGCATTAATTTGAAATGATGTCCATTAAGAATAAGACAGGCTTTTCATTGTATTGAGAGTTCGATGAGATATAGTGGCTTCCGGAAAAGCCTTCGCCTACAGATTTACATTTGCAACTTTCTATAATTACTGTGTTTCTTAACTAATTGTTTCCTATCTGCCAATTTCTCTATCTTCTTTACCACTTCCCTCTGGGTTTCATTCTAAGTAATTTTGCAGGCATCCTGTCATTTTGACTGTATGTTTCTCCACCTGCCTCCTTCTATAGAGCATGCTCTTGTTACAACAAGGGGTAAACCCTTCTGCTAATTTAAACCATGCACAGAGAAAAGCTCACCTCACCTCGTAATGTTAAATTATTAATGACAAAGAACTACCAAATTCTCACTATTTAAAGAAAAATTAACGATTTATTCTTTAACTCAAAGAAACACAAAAACATTAATCATTAACTGTCCGTACAGCAATCCTTCTTTGTCTGATCAATTTATCTACTTTCTACTCTACAACAATATATTGATCTGATAAAACCCCCAATTAAGTTAAACAAAAAAATCTAATTTCAAAACCAGCCAGTTGTCACTTTTCCCTTGGTATATTCCTCTGTATTTTCCTGGGTCTTTCTTCGTCTTCTGTGTCATAAATGGTGGCTCGGTGGTTAGCACTGCTGTCTCACAGTGCCAGGGACCTGGGTTCAATTCCTACCTTGAGCGACTGTCTGTGTGAAGTTTGCACATGCTTCCTGTGTCTGGTGGGTTTCCTGCCCTGTGCAGGCCAGGTGAATTGGCCAATCTAAGTTGCCCATAGTGTTTGGTGCATTAGTCAGGGTAGGGAAATGGGTCTGGGTGGGTTACTCTTTGGAGGGTCAGTGTGGACTTGTTGGTCCAAATGGCCTGTTTCTATACTGCAGGGAGTCAAGTCTAATCTAAACTAAATTTCATATGAAAAGGTAATTTTCAGAGAGTGATTCTGCTGGCCTTTTGTGTTTGTTGGTACTCTTTGCCACTCTGGCTAACTGTTCAAAATACCCAATTTTATATACGCCAAAACTTCAGACTATCTCATTAGTTTTATGCCATCAAAACATCAAAATTCTAATTTGATTGGATTTTGGTATATTGGGGCATAATTTAAATTGATTGGCCAAATTTGAATTTGTTGTGTATCATCGCAACACAGCTCCAGTTCTTTGTTTCATAACCAAATGTTATATTTTTGAATTTTACAGCACACTCTATGCCTCTCTAGATCTGTATCAGCTTCCACTCTCTCTTAAAGATACAGTACACACCTACACCTTCACCACATTCTGAGACCAGAGCTTCTCCACATTGAACTTACTGCCAGCCAAGCCAAACCTTTCTTTATTGCAATCAGAGACATTCCCCATGATTGCTGCAACCCCTCATAACTGATTGCTTATTCACAGCTATCTTTGCTATGTTGTTTGCACGTGTGCAGGCAGACATAGCCATGTTAGTATTCACAGGACACATTTTGTACAAACATACAAAGAGGGCTATTCAGCCCATCAGGCCTGCAGTTCCAACCAATGAAGTCTTTGATGATCTTTTTGTAACCTCAGATCCATATTCCTGCCTATCCTTGATAACCTCAAACATCCTTGTTTAATAAGAATGTATTCACATTTGCCTTAAAAAATATTCAAGAAATATACTTCCACCCCACTCTGTCACAAAGATAGTTCCAAAGACTGATGGTCACTGTTGTGGTTCTGTTCGCCGAGCTGGGAATTTGTGTTGCAGATGTTTCGTCCCCTGTCTAGGTGACATCTTCAGTGCTTGGGAGCCTCCTGTGAAGCGCTTCTGTGATCTTTCCTCCGGCATTTGTAGTGGTTTGAATCTGCCGCTTCCAGTTGTCAGTTCCAGCTGTCCATTGCAGTGGTCAGTATATTGGGTCCAGGTCGATGTGCTTATTGATTGAATCTGTGGATGAGTGCCATGCCTCTAGGAATTCCCTGGCTGTTCTCTGTTTGGCTTGTCCTATAATAGTAGTTGCAGGAAGCAGATTCCTGATGAAGGTCTTATGCCCGAAATGTCAATTCTCCTGCTCCTCGGATGCTGCCTGAACCGCTGTGCTTTTCCAGCACCACTCTTGACTCCGATCTCCAGTATCTGCAGACCTCACATTCTTCCAGGAAGCAGAAAATGTGGTGCTATACCACTGTAACTGATGTTGGGATTTTATATAGTCTAAGAGAAGTGTGATTCATTGTCAGGAAAATGCTAACACAGTGTGGTTGGTGATATTGTGATAATGAGTTGGAAGATGCAATAATTTATGCACAGGCTGTTGAACTTTCCAACAAAATTTCCTTGGTTTCTGCTTGTACATTTTGTTCTTCTCCAAACCTGATTTGTTATGGTTTCGTTTTGAGCTGCACAAGAAGATGCAATATTGGAAGTGACATAGAATAATGCATAAACTCATAGAAAAAGCTTCCAAAATATCAGGGGAAAAAGAAAATGATTTGATTAAAATAGTTAGTTAGAGTTAATCGGTGATCCAGCTTATATTTGTGATAATACATAAACATTCCTTGTATGGAATGACTAATTCTATTTCTCACTTTGGACCATAGTTTGGTGTTGATCTGTTACTTCTTCATCATTCATGGGATGTGAGGTTTGCTGACTGGACCAGCATTTATTGCCCATCCCTAGGTGCCCTGGAAAAAAGTGGCAGTGAACTGCTTTCCTGAACTGCTGCAGTCCATTTGATGGAGACACACCCGCAACATTGCAGGTCCTGTAACATATTTCCAAGTCAGATGACCATTGGCTTGCTGGGGAATTTGCAGGTGCTGGTATTTCTGCTGCCTTTAGATTATGTCATTCATGGGTTTGGGAGGTGTTGGTGAATTCCTACAGTACATCTTACGGAGAGTATCAACTTCTTGAATTTTGTTGGGGCTACACTTCTCTAAATAAATGGACTATATTGCATGACACTCTTGACTTCTGCCTTGTAGATAGTGGGTAGGTTTTGGGGAGTAAGGAGATGAGTTACTTGTTGCAAGATTTGTACCCTCTGACCTGCTCTTCTAACTACAGTTCTACATGGCTAGTCTGGCTCAGTAAAAGGCTGTTGGAACCTCTGAGGATGGTGATAGTGGGGTATTCAGCATGATAACGCAGTGTTGAAAATGAATGATTAAACTCATCTACTACAAAACATCTTGGTTATTTTTTGGCACATATATCGCACAAATGTTACTTGCTACTTGTCAGTCCAAACCTGGATATTGCCCAGATCCTCATGCATTTGCATATGATCTGCTTCAATATCTGAAGAACATGAACAGATGAACATTGTGCAATCATCAATGAACACCTCCACGTCTGACCTTATGATGGAGGGAAGACCATAGATGTAGCAGTTGAAAGTGTTTGGACCTAGGACACTACCCTGAGGAACTCCTGCAGAGATGTAACTCCTGTAGCTTTACAACCACACACATCTTCCGTTGCGCTAGGTATGACTCAAAGCAGTGGAGAGTTTCCCCCTCGTATTCTGACTAACTGCAGATTTGCTGGGGCTACTTAATGCCACATTTGGTCAAACGCACCCTTAATGTCAAAGGCACTCACTCTCACCTTACTTCCTTTGCTCATGTCTGAACCAACACTGTAGTAAGGTCAGGAGTGGGTGAGCCTGGTGGAACCTAACCTGTGTCAGTGAGCAGGTTATTGTGAAGCAAGTGCCACTTAATAGCACTGCTAATGATACTTTCCATCTGATTACTTAAGATCCAGAAGAGATTAATGGAGCAATAATTAACGTGAGTTGGATTTGTCTTGATTTTATTGACTGGTCATACCTGGGCAAATTTACACATTACAAGGTCGATACCTAAGCAAGCCAAAGCAAATTCAATTCTATGAATAGAATGCTGTCAACACTCATACTTCTTACAGTATCCAGTGCCTTCAGTCCTTTCTTGCTATCATGTGGAGTGAATCAAATTGGCTGAAGGCTGGCATCTATGAGGCTGGGGATCACTAGAGGATGTCAGGATGGATTATCTACTTGCCAACACTGGCAAACATTGTTGGAAATTGCTTCAGCCTCAAATTTTGCATTGACTCCTGTGTCGTTGAAGATGGGGCTATGTGTGGTACCACTTCCTCCAGTGAGTTGATGAATTGTCTGCCACCATTTAGAACTAGATGTAGCAGCACTGTAGACCTCTGATCTGATTCATAAAATGTGGAATTCCTCAGAACTGTTTATATCTGGTTGCTTATGTTGTTTGGCATGCACGTAGTCCCATTTTGTTGCTCTGCCAAGTTAACATTTCATTTTTAAGTATACCTGGTAATGCTCCTTGCATGTCCTCCTGCACTCTTCGTTGAGCCTGGATTGATTCTTGGTTTAAAGATAATGGCATCATGGTGGCTCAGTGGTGAGCACTGCTGACTCACAGTGCCAGGGACTTGGGTTAGATTCTAGCCTCGGCTGACTGTCTGTGTAAAGTTTGCACGTTCTCCCCAAGTCTACGTGGGTTCCCTCTCACAATCCAAAGATGTGCAGGTTAGGTGAATTGGCCATGCTAAAATTGCCTATACTGTTCAGGGATATGTAGGTTAGGTGCATCAGTCAGGGTAAATGGGGAATGGGTTTGGGTGGGATACTCTTCGGAGCGTCAGTGTGGACTTATTGGGCCAAAGACCTGTTTCCACACTGTAGGGATTCTCAGATTCTCAGGTACAGTCAGCTTAGGTGAATGTAGGGATGGTGTGGTCCATAAAGCTTCAGATTCTGTTTTTGTGTTATTCTTGCATACAGCATGTTATTAATGGTATACAGCACTTTGTTCATGCTGTGTTGATTACTAGATCTGTATGAAATCCAATTCATTTAGTACAACGATAGTGCCACACAACACAATGGAGTGGATCCTCAGTGTGAAAAATAGACTTTGTCTCTATGAGGGTGGTGCAATAGTCATTCCCACTGATACTGTCATGTAAAAGATGCTTCTATGTGGCAGGCAGATTGGTGAAAGTGAGATCAAGTTCTTCTTCTCTTGTTGGTTCTTTACCCTGAACTGCAGTCATAATCTATGTCTTTAGGACTCAACTAACTTGGTCAACAGTCAGGCTTCCAGGCCATTCTAGGTGCGGGACATTGAAGTCTCCCACCCAGAGTATATTCTGTACCTTTGACACCTTTAGTGCTTCTTCCAAGTGTTGCCCCATATGGATTCATCATTCAGTGTAAGTTGGTGGAGTGTCTGAAAGTGATAATCAGCCGGTGGCTCCCTTGTCCAACTTTGACCTGATCCCATGAGATTTTGTGGAATCCTGAGTCAATTTTTGAGGATTGACAGGGTACTTCAACTGATCTGTGTTGAGATCAGTTGTTTTAAAGTATTTGAAACTTAGCCAAACATTCTTAAGGCTCCAGTTTTGAAAAGAAACAATTACCATCCCAAACAACGAACCCTATTCAAACTGCAAAAGCATAGGGCTAGGTTTTTTTTCTAATCGATAACACTTCCTGTTAATCAAAGCAGCCCATGAGTAGGTGTCCATTTTATTTTCCTTACTGAAAGCTTGCAGAAAAATATTTTTCAAATTCAGTGCATAGTGGATATTTGAACCTGCAAAAAGTGTAACAATAGACTTGGTAACTTTTTTTTTGTTTTGAATGCAATAAGACTTTTCCTCAGAGAAATGTGCTCTAATTCATCTCAAATTTGCCTCACAACACTGGTCAATTTAATGGGCATCTAAATTATTAATGATAGAAGCATGATATAACTTAGAATGTAGCATCGAATAATGAAATTTGGAGGTGTGTAACAATTTAATACTTAACTGAAATACGAGTAGGGTTCTCCGAGGATTCGTGAAGTCTTGAACAAGGTGGGCTTCAGAACTCTTCCAAACTTCACCCACACAATTAAATTACTGCACAAAGGAAAAGCAGTTTCTTTTTTAAAAGGCTATCAATGCCAATCTGCTGCTAGAAGGTGTTTGTGCATGGTCGTGACCCTAGCCTTTCCCAACCTGCAAAATGGCCCAGGGAAAATGGGTGACATGGTGGCTCAGTGGTTAGCACTGCTGCCGCAAAGTGCTAGGGACCCAGGTTCAATTCCTGCCTCAGGTAACTGTGTGGAGTTTGCAAATTCTCCGCTTGTCTACATGGGTTTCCTTCGGGTAATCCGGTTTCCTTCCACGATCCAAAGATGTGCAACTCAGGGGAATTGAGCGTGCTAAATTGCCCATAGTGTTAGTCAGGGGTAAATGTAGGGGAATGGGTCTGGGTGCGTTACTCTTTGGAGGGTCAGTGTGGACTTGTTGGCCGAAGGGCCTGTAGGGAATCTAATCTAAAAACAAGCATGGTATCAGGAAGGCACAGGATGTTTTAAATCTCAATGAAGAAGTTAAGAACTCAGTTCTTCTGATCAGTGGTAATGCTGAAGATGCTGCTGACTGAGAAAATAATTGCGTCCTTACACCCAAGTCTTCCTGTCCTGGCTATGCCAATAACGCTTTGATGCAGCTGTCCATGAACAGCAATGGCAGAGATTGGCAGTGGATAGAGAAGGTTTCTTCATGTTTACATAAGTTTCCAAAACTTTTAATCATTTTAGGGGAGTGAGTAGTCAGTTCATTAATTGGTTAAGAGTGGGATGTCTTTTGGTTAACGCTGTGTATCTCTGGGTAACACCACAACAGTGAACAATAGACCGATAAATATGCAGATAAACATTTTAAGTCTTGCTCAAGTCTCTAACCCTAAGCTCATAGTGTCCTGGGCAATGTAATCAGCCTATCAGTAGTTAAAATATGCTGAAAAATTACCCTGTCTGTGTATTGAGCAATATTTTTAGTATGTCTTTCAGTGAACACCTCAACATTTGTGATGTTAGAAACAAAAGGTTGTGATGAATCTTTCTTTCTGTAAACATTTTTGTGTTGCAGAAACTGACCACTCTGTGGGAATGTAGCATTCATTGCACACTGTTGGGGTTGTTGGGCTGTTTCAGAATATGTTAGCTTCTTGCAATTCTGATGAGAAACTGAAGTGGTACTGGTTGCAGTATTTTTAAAAGATGACTTAGGCCAGTTCAATGGTCACTGGAGAGAAATTCAAAAGTTACAGGAACTTGATAAATTAATTATTTTTGTGTGTGGAATATATAGTGTACATATTTGAGAGAAAGATAGAGAGAGGAAGAGAGAGAGAGAGACTTCATATTAAGCAGTGCTGCTTTTATTGATACAGCTGGAAAGGCAATTGAACTACATGGATTCAGTGTCCGGGATTCAGTGAGAGGTTAAAAACAATTGGATATCTCTGTGCTGCTGAAACGCAAGTAGAAATTCCAGGAGTTAGTCACTGAGTGTTGGAGGCACAACTCCAGAAAGTCCTGGGAATTATGACAATTTGGAGAAAGTCATGTGCCATTAACAGTTCAGTACAGCTAAACAGGGAGATGGGGACTATTGAACAGCTCACAAGCCATATTTGATTTGATGCAACCATGAAAAATTGGGGCTCAGGAAATAAAACAAGGGCACTTCTGGTTTGGTGAAAGTAGCTGTCAGTGAAAAGCTGGGAAGTACTGGAGTGTAGTTTTCAGAGTCCAGGGGATGTAGATTCAGGAAAGGATGGTGGTTGACCAGAACGGGAGCAGCTCTTGAGGTAGTCCATAATAGAACAACTTGTGAGTGTTCAGGCTAGATTGGCTAAAGCGAAGAATTGTTACCCTTGTCAGAATTTAGTTAGATTTGATGATCCACTGTATAATTATGTCCTGAAGCAATTGTTCATAAATCAATGAGTTTTGCCTTGATAAATTTTCAATTTTATGTCTGATGACAGTCTATTATCCAGAGTTACCATTGATCACTTCTGATAGTGGTACTGTGTTTGCCTGAAATATTGAGGATGACAGTGTTAATTCTAATTGTACATGTATTATGGATTCCATTGCTGTTCTCATATTTATAGCAAAGATTTTTGAAGTTTGTTCAAAACTATGAAACTTTGTAATTTTATTCTCTTAGCAAGTCCCCTGGATCTCATTAAAAAGATAACGTTTCTGATCCCTACACAAAGTCTAACATAGATTTGTGTTCTGGTCCAGAGTCGTAACACCCCAAAAGTTTTGCCATTGCTGACACAATTCCCATGTCCACAATGAGACAAAAATCTAGCCCACTATTCAAATGAATTTGGACAACTGGAGGAAATATTGAGCCAAGCTTTATTACGCTACTACATAACAGGAAATTGCTGCTCAGTGCTTCAAACCAATGTAAAATCAGTTTTACTGCTTTAACTAACTGCTCCAGAAGTTCAAAAAATGATGCTTAAAGACAGTTTAAGTACCTTATGACCTTATTTTCTTTTCTCTGATTTCATCCGCTTGCTAACAGTCTGGGGTAGCCCTTCTGTGCTCAATTCTTTCACATAATACAGAGAACAGATCAGTTTCAAAGAAGATACAGCATAGGAACATATTGATGCATGGTGTTTTGTGGAATGGTCATCTTTGCAGGAGAAATAGGAATGCAAAGTGGCACATTATTTACTAATTACTTTCCTTGTCACTGGGAGAAGTTCACAATATTGCAGTGGAACATTTGAAAGTTCATTCCTGCCTTTAGTTGGTGCAAGAAATTTTGAATTCTTCAGAGGCTGGATTTGGGTGGTGGAGGTACCTTTCAGTTGGCTGTATTGAGAAATCCTGAAATTCTTGAAGGGGGTGCTTGTATAATCGCTGTTTTGCAAATGCCCTACTGGTTTTTGCTATTGTGTTCTAGGATGTTTCCAGGAGCTCAGGGTAATTTTCAGAGTAGGTTATTCAGAAAATTTTCATACCATTTGGAATTCGGCTTTTGGACAGTCTTGTTCATTGGCGGGAGAAATGTTGAAAGGAATTTGCTAGCATGAAGTGTTTGTGTGTTTGAAGTATTTTGTACTTGAAGATGCTGGCCATTTTCGTGGAGAATCTTTTGACATTGTGGGCAATTTCAATTCGGCTCTCGAAGATATTTTATCCACAAATCTAATGGAATTTCCTGGGGAATTTGCCTACCCCTGAGATATGATTTTGGAATATGATTCTTGTCTCTTGGGTTGATATTCAAGAACTCTTCTTCGCTTTCTGCACGAACCTCACTGAAATCTTTCATGCGTTGTGATTGGATTCCTGAATGACCCTGTGCACTTGCAGGCAGATTGAGTGGTAAAAATCGTGCGGCTTGAGGATGTAATTTTGGGATACTTTGCTTGCCTTCTGGGTGGTCCTTTCGTAAGTTAGTTTTGAAGACATTTCGTTTGTCCTGAACCGGAGTTTTCAGGACAACGTCTCTTAACTCTGACTTGTATATTTTAGTGTCTTGTTTGGCTGGATGTTGCCTGAGACCGCGATTATCGTTTGAAGGGATATGTGAATGACCCAAGATGCCATAGTTGGGTTCTTTACTCGATTTCATATTGTCTTGTTTGTCGTCTGTACTTTTTCTGGACTTGACCAGGTCAGAAATTTGCATTGGTTCAGTCTGTGTTCCTACACTATTTGTCTTTCGCTTCGACTTGCGGTAACGCTTAGAGAACCTTGACATTTTTTTCACTTTTTCCTTTGGGACGGGTTCAGATCTTATTGGCTTTGGTGAATTATCCTGGATTTTATTTTCGAAAAATTCAATAAGTGGTTGGACTGTACCTCTGCGCTGTCCAGTCCTTTCACTTGCGAACATTGGAGAGCTGTGCAGCAGTTCTGGTGGGGGTGGTGGGAAATCATCTTCTGTGTCCCGAAACAATGGTAAATTGTTTTCCAATTTCGGTGCATCAGTTGGGCTTGGCTTCCAATCAGTGGCTTCCTGCTCAGGGGCGTTTGACAGGCTTCTACCCATCGGTTGTGTTTTCTGTTCACTGTCATTTTCGAGTAACGCTGGGTATTGCTCTTCTGTGGGGACGTCGTTGTCCACTGTATTGAACACTGAAAGCTTAGAAAGCCTTTTGGTATTGATGACATTTAGCTTGTACCGATCACCACTGATAGTGACACTGTGTTGACCTGAAATACTGAGGCTCAGGGAGTTTGGATCAACATCTGATGGAAGGTTAAACTTACTATAAAACCCATAAAAGACATTTCTGGTCATTCCAATTTCATCCTTTGTTATCACTGACTGATCCCCAAAGATACTCACTCTTCTGTTGTTGACAGTTGAATTCACCTTAGTTACAGGAATGTGCCCAAGGTCTAAACACAGAGAAAACTTCTTCAGTGCCTGATTCTGTTCAATGTCTCTTCGATTTACCAAGGTCACGTCAAATTGCTCTCCAGCCCAGAAGCCATCTTCATTTTTAAGCATCTTTCATACATCTAATAGGAAAACAGCTGTCAGTTATCTATTGGAAAGTATAACAAACTAATTGCCGTGAATATAAAATGTGTATGTTTGACAACAAAAAAAAAGTCATAGATTTTCCTTACACAAAAAAGGTCCTGAAATTAAAGGCAAAGGCAGATTTGTGCTTGAACAAAATATCCAAAATTTGCTCTGTGCATTTGCCACCCCACGATAAATGTGGATGCAAAGACAGAGTATCAGGATCTGCATGGCAGGAGCAGATCACTGCAGGGGTTGGAATCACTGCTGATAATAACAAAGGCTGGTGATCACAGCTGTTCAGGCACCATCCCGTGCAGAGAGAGAGAGAGAGAGAGAGCAAGCTAACATTTCAAGTTTAGACTACTCTTCATCAGATCTGCATTGCCACTGAAAGGCATTGGTTGCCATGAATTCCCAACATATGTATTAAATTGAACAAGGAAAGTTACTGACTGCCTGTTCTAATTTTACATATGTGTAAAAACATTGTTAATAACGCTCAATCGTTATTTTAATATTACTAAAATGAATTATTATGAATCTTGTTCTTAAAATTTTTAATTATTGGAGATTTATTTCTTTAATTAACATTGTCTTTCTGCTTCTTTCCATCTCTCACAGTACATTTCTCCAGTTTGACTTTTTATATCCGAATTGACATTGAATTCACTGACATAACAAACACTTCTTTCTCAAAGTTTACAATGTTAAAGTTATGATCCTCCAGTCTAATTGGTTAAGAAGATACACAAGCTCTTGCCTTGTTATGTCTTGTGTGTACTTATGTGTAAATATATTTTAAGTAAAATCTCATTATACAAGGTGTTCTGCTTCAAGAAAATGTAGCCCATTACGAAAATGCATGTTTCAGTCATTAACCTAACTGTATTTTGATGAGCTGAAAGCTTTGTTATAAGAGAGACAACATAATAAAGTGAGAAAGTCTTAAAATGGCACAAGTGAGCTGATTAATCATTAATGGTGTGGACCTTTTATTTGTACAAGGCATTAGCTAATTACAATTGGGTGATTAGGTACCAATTTCTTTGACTAACTAGGCATTGGGGTAGCACAGTGGTTAGCACTGCTGCCTCACAGTGCGAGAGGAATGGGTTTGATTTCAGCCATAAGCAACTATCTGTCTGGGCCTTGTACTTTCTCCCCATGTCTTTGTAAGTTTCTACTGGGTGCTGTGGTTTCTACCCACAGTTAAAACATGTACAGGCACAGTGAGTTGGCCATGCTAAATTGCCCTGTAGTATCCAAGGATGTGCAAGCTAATGAGCTTAGCTATGGTACTTGCAGGGTTATGGGGTTTGGGGTCGAGGTGGGAGACTCTTCAGAAGATTAGTGCAGACTCAATAGACCAAATTGTCTCTATCAACAGGGATTCTATGATTCTATAATATATGACATATTTGATTTGAACTTTGCTTGAAATATTTACAGGAAATTTCAATAAATACCAATTTTTAAATTCTTTTTATTCACTTGTGGGATGTAGGCATCACTAGCTGAGCCAATATTTGTCTGCTTTCTTGAACTGATGTAGGCCCTGCACTGTTGGTAGACCCACAATGCCTTCAAGGAAGAAGATCCAGGATTTTGACACAGTGACACTGAAGGATTGGTTATCTATTTCTGAATCAGGGTGGTGAGAGGCTTGGAGGGGAACCTGCAAGTGGTGGTGTTCCCATATCTCTGCTGCCCTTGACCTTCTAGAGCAAAGTGGTCATTGGTTTTGGAAGGTGCTACCTGAGAAACTTTGGTGAATTTCTGCAGTGCATCTTGCAAATAGTACACACCGCTGCTACCGAGTGTTGATGGTAAAATGAGTGAAGTTTTGAGAATGTGGTGTCAATTAAGTGAGCTGCTTTGTCCAACATGGTGTCAAACTTCTTGAGTTTTGGTAGAGCTTCATTCATCCAGGAAATTGGGATGTATTCCATTACATTTCTAAATTCTGCCTTGTAAATGGTAGATGAGCTTTGACAGCTAGGAAGTGAGTTACTTGGTGTAGTAAATTTTAGCCTCTTGCCTGCTCATTAAGCCAATGTAGTTATATGATGAGTCTCGTTGAATTTCTGATCAATAACAATCTCCAGGGAATTAATTATGGTAACCCCATGGAATATCAAGGGGTGGTAGTTAGATTGCTTCCTATTGGAGGTGGTCATAGCCTGGCATTTGTGTGGTGCAAATGTTACTTGACCCTTGTCAGTGCAAGCCTGGATATTGTCCAGATCTTGTTGCATTTGGACATGGACCATTTTAATATCTGAGGAGTCATGAATGGTGTGAATGCTGTGCAGTCATTGGGAAACACCCCTACTTCTAACATTATGGTGGAGTGAAGGTCATTGATGAAATACCTGAAGATGGTTGAGTCTAGGAGATGACCTCAAGGAATTATTGCTGAGATTTTGGAGCTGAGATCACTGACCTTCAACACCGTAACCACCTTCATAAATATCACTCCAACATGGAATGATTTCCCTTGGGTCCCTTCACCTCCAGTTTTTCTCTGTGTTGCAGCACTCAAATGCCGCCTTGATGTTAAGGACTGTGATTCTCTGGAATTCAACACTTTTGTTGATGTTTGGGTCAATATTGTAATGAGATCAGGAGCTGAGTGGACCTGGCATAACCCAAATTATGCACCACTGAGTAGGTAATTGTTGAGCAGGAGCTACTTGATAGCATTATTGCAGATGCCTTCCTTCACTTTACTGAGGATCAACAGGAAACTGATAGAGTAGTAATCGGTTGGGTTGGATTTGTCTTGTTTGCTGTGTGCAGGACGTATCTGGACAATTTCTGCACTGTTTGGATATTGGAAGAGCTTGGCAAGGGCTGCAGTAAGGTCTGGAGCTGAAATCTTCAGTACTCTCGCTGGAATGTGGTCCAAGCCCATTGCCATTGCAGTATCCAGTCTCCAACCATTTCTTGATATCACATGAAGTGAATCAAATTGGTTGAAGACCAGCATTTGTGAAGATGGTTAACTCTGGAAAAGGCTGAGGTGGATCATCCATTTTGCACTTCTGGCTGAAGATTGTTGAAAATGCCTCAGCCCTACCTTTTGCACTGATGTGTCGGGCTTTTCTATCATTGAGCATGGGGCTATTTGAGGAGTCTCCCCCACCAGTGAGTTGTTTAATTGTTTGCTACCATTCACAACTAGATGTGGCAGGACTGCAGAGTTTAGATCTAATCCATTTGATAGTAGGATCATTTAGTTCAGTCTATTGTTTGTGGCTTGTTTTGTTTGAGAAGCAAGTAGTTCCATTTAGCTTCACCAGGGTGATACCACATTTTTAGGTATGCCTGGTACTGTTCCTGGTATGCCGTGCTGCACTCTCCATTGAACCAGGGTTGATGCCCAAGCTTGATGATAATGGTAGAGTGGGGGATATTCAGCATTCCAAGGTTGCATAATGTTGTTGATTTCAGTTCTGAAGCTGATGCTCATGGATGCCCAGTCTTGAATTGTTGGGATATGTTCAAAATCTGCCCCATTCTCACAGTGGCAGTTCCACATAGTATGATATAGTGTATCCTCATTTAAAGACTATAATTTGTCTCCACAGGAACGTTGAGGTGATGACTTCCAACTGACATTGTCATTGACAAATGCATTTAGAGCAGGTAGACCAGTGATGATGACGTCAACATAGAACATAGAACTTGACAGCGCAGTACAGGCCTTTCGACCTTCAATGTTGTGCCAACCTTTGAAATTAATCTAATGCCCAACTAACCTACACCATACCATTACTATCAATATGCATGTCCAATGCCAATTTAAATGCTCTTAATGTAGGTGAGTCTACTACTTTGCTGAAAAATGTGTTGCTGGAAAAGCGCAGGAGATCAGGCAGCATCCAAGGAGCAGGAGAATCGACGTTTTGGGCATAAGCCCTTCTTCAGGCATAAGCCCTTCTCCAGCATCTGCAGTCCTCACTTCCTCCGAGTCTACTACTTTTGCAGGCAGGCCGTTCCATGCCTCTACTACACTCTAAGTAAAGAAACTACCCCTAACATCTGTCCTATAACTATCACCCCTCAATTTAAAGCTATGTCCCCTCATGTTAGCCTTCACCATCTGAGGAAAAAGGCTCTCACTGTCCACCCTATCTAACCCTCTGATTATCTTTTACGTCTCAACTAAGTCACCTCTCAACCTTCTACACTCCAACAAAAGCAGCCCTCAGTTCCCTCAGCCTTGCCTCATAAGACCTTCCTTCCATACCAGGCAACATCCGAGTAAATTTCCTCTGAACCCTTTCCAAAGCTTCCACATCCTTCCTATAATGCAGTGACCAGAACTGCACGCCATATTCCAGGTGTGGTCTTACCACTGTCTTGTATGGCTGAAGCATGACCTTGTGGCTTCAAAACTCAATCCCCCTACCAATAAACGCCAACACACCATATGCCTTCTTAACAACTCTATCAACCTGGGTGGCAACTGTCAGAGATTTATGCACCTGGACACCAAAATCTTTCTGTTCATCTACACGGCCATGAATGTTACCATTATCCCAGTACTCTGCATTCCTGTTACTTCTTCCACAGTTCGCTACCTCACACATTTCTGCATTAAACTCCATTTGCCACTTCTCAACCCAGCTTTGCATCTTATCTATGTCTGTCTGTAACCCACAATATTCTTTGTAGAGGGAGGAAGAGAGCTTCTTCAAGGAAGGCATCCTTGCAAGAGGATTCGCAGTAGGTTAAAATCTTCGAGGAGAAAGTGAGAACTGCAGATGCTGGAGATCAGAGCTGAAAATGTGTTGCTGGAAAAGCGCAGCAGGTCAGGCAGCATCCAAGGAGCAGGAGAATCGACGTTTCGGGCATGAGCCCTTCTTCAGGAATGAGGAAAGTGTGTCCAGCAGGCTAAGATAAAAGGTAGGGAGGAGGGACTTGGGGGAGAGGCGTTAGAAATGCGATAGGTGGGAGGAGGTCAAGGTGAGGGTGATAGGCCGGAGTGGGGGTGGGGGCGGAGAGGTCAGGAAGAAGATTGCAGGTTAGGAAGGCTTTGGCCTACCTTAGTGTCACCAGCAAATTTACTAACTCATCCTTCTACGCCCACCTCCAGATCATTTATAAAAATGAAAAACAGCAGTGGCCCCAAAACTAATCCTTGTAGCACATCACTGGTAACTGAGCTCCAGGATAAACATTTCACATCAACCACCACCCTTTATCTCTTTTAGCGAGCCAATTTCTGCTCCAAACTGCTTATTTTGTACAGTAGCCTACCATGTGGAACCTTTTTAAATGCCTAACTGAAGTCCACATACACTACATCAACCAACTTACCGTCACCCACCTGTTTTGTCACCTTCTCAAAGATCTCAGTAAGGTTTGCGAGGTACAACCTACCCTTCACAAAACCTTGTTGACTATCCCTAATCAAATTATTCTTTCCAGATGATTATAAATCCTATCTCTTATAATCTTTTCCAACATGTTACCCACAACCGAAGTAAGACTCACTGGCTTATAATTTCCAAGGTTGTCCCAACTCCCTTTCTTAAACAACGGAACATTTGCTATCCTCCATTCTTCTGGCACTACTCCTGTTGACAAAGATGACATAAAAATCTGAAATCTCCTCCCTGGCTTCCCAGAGAATCCTGGGATAAATCCTATCCGACCCTGGGGTCTTATCTATTTTTAGATCTTCCAAAATTGCTAAAACCTCTTTATTAACTGCAATCCCATCTCATCTAGTAGCCTGTGTCTCCATATGCTCACTAACATTGCCCTTTTCTAACGTGAATACTGAAGAAAAGTATTCATTAAGCACTTCCCCATGTCCTCAGATTCCACACACAACTTCCCACTATTGTCTTTGATTGACCCTAATCTTACTCTCGTCATTCTTTTATTCCTGGTATGCCCATAGAAGGCCTTAGGGTTTTCCTTGATCTTATACGCCAACAACTTTTCATGTCCCCTCCTGGCTCTCCTTAGCCCTCTCTTCAGATCTTTTCTGGCTAATTTTTAACTCTCAAGCCTTCCTGCATCATCATCACATAAGCCTTCCTCTTTCTCTTGACAAGAGCTTCAACTTCTTTCGTAAACCATGGCTCCCTCTCTCAAGAACTACCTCAATGTCTGATAGGTATATACTTATTAAGGACCCACAGTAGCTGTTCCTTGAATAAGCTCCACATTTCTAGAGTGTCCACCCCCTGCAGTTTCCTTCCCCATCCTATGCATTCTAAATCTTACCTAAATGCATCATAATTGCCTTTCCCACAGTTATACCTCTTTTTCTGTAGTATGGGCGGCACGGTGGCACAATGGGCGGCACGGTGGCACAGTGGTTAGCACTGCTGCCTCACAGTGCCAGAGACCCGGGTTCAATTCCCGCCTCAGGCGACTGACTGTGTGGAGTTTACACATTCTCCCCGTGTCTGCGTGGGTTTCCTCCGGGTGCTCCGGTTTCCTCCCACAGTCCAAAGATGTGCAGGTCAGGTGAATTGACTATGTTAAATTGCCCGTAGTGTTAGGTAAGGGGTAGATGTAGGGGTATGGGTGGGTTGCGCTTCGGCGGGGCGGTGTGGACCTGTTGGGCAGAAGGGCCTGTTTCCACACTGTAAGTAATCTAATCTAATCTAATCTAAACCTATCCCTGCCCATTGCTATTGTAAACATAATTGAATTATGGTCACTCGCCACAGTGCTCACCTACCTCCAAATCTAACACCTGGCCGGGTTCATTCCCCAGTACAAAATCCAATATGACATCGCCCCTTACTGTGTCAGAAAACCCTCTTGCACACATTGGACAAAAACTGACCCATCTAAACTACTTGAACTATAGTATTCCCAGTCAATATTGGAGAAGTTAAAGTCCCCCATAACAACTACCCTGTTAGTCACACTCCCGTAAAGAATCACCTTTGCTATCCTTCCCTCTCCATCCCTGGAACAATTCAGAGGCCTATAGAAAACTCCCAACAGGTGACATCTCCTTTCAATTTCTAACCTCAGCCCAAACCACCTCAGTGGATGTGTCCTCAAACGTTATCTCAGCTGCTGTAATACTACCCTTGATTCACAATGCCACACTCCCACCTCTTTTACCATCTTCTCTGTTCTTGTTGAAACATCTAAATTCCAGAATCTGCAACAACCAGTCCTGTCTCTGCTCTAGCCATGTCTCTGAAATGGCCACAGCATCAAAATCCCAGGTACCAGCCCACGCTGCAAGTTCACCCACCTTATTCCGGATGCTCCTGGCATTGAAATACACACATTTCAAACCAACACCCTGATTGCCAGTGCCCTCTCGTGACCTTGTAACCCTATCCCTGACCTCAATACCTTGGACCTCCTGAACACTGGAACTACAATTCAGGTTCCCTTCCCCCTGCTGCATTAGTTTAAACCCTCCAGAAGAGCATTAGTAAATTTTACACCCAGGATATTGGTACCCTTCTGCTTCAGATGAAAACCATCCTATTTGTAGATGTCCCACCTTCTCCAGAAAGAGCTCCAATTATCGAAGAATCCAAAACCCTCCTTCCTGCACCATCCCTGCAGCCACATGTTCAGCTCCGTGCTCTTCCTGTTTCTCGCTTCACTAGCACGTGGCATGGACAACAAACCAGAGACAATAACTCTGTTTGTTTTAACTCTAAGCTTCCATCCTTGCTCCCTGAATTTCTGCCTTAAATCCCTATCTCTCTTCCTACCTATGTCGTTTGTGTCTATGTGGACCATAACTTGGGGCTGCACTCCCTCCTCCTCAAGGATCCGAAAACACGATCAGAGACATCATGAACCCTGACACCTCGGAGGCAACACACCAATTGTGAGTCTCTCTCGTTCCCACAAAACCTCCTTTCTGTTCCCCCTAACTATGGAGTCCCCAGTGATTAACGCTCTGATCCTCTTCCCCCTTCTCCTCTGAGCAACAGGGACAGACTCTGCACCACAGACCTGTGCCCCGTTGCTTACCCCTGGTAAGATAATTCCCCTAACAGTATCCAAAATGGCATACTTGTTGTTGAGGGGAATCACCACAGGAGATCCCTGCACTGCCTGCTGGTTCCCTTTCCTATCCCTGACAGTGACCCATCTGCCTTCTTCATGTGGCTGTGGAGTAACTATCTCCTGGTAACCCCTCGAAATAACCCCCTCTGCCTCCTGAATGATCCGAAGTTCATCCAGCTCCAGTTCCCTAATATGGTTCGGGAGGATCTGGAGTTGGGTGCACGTCCCACAAATGAAGTCAGCAGGGACACTAGAGGTGACCCTTACCCCCCCACACACTGCAGGGGGAACATTCAACTGCCCTAACCTCCGTACCCACTATTCTTTTTTTGTTTAGAGGAGAGGGGTGGGTGGCAGACACTACCGAAGTAGCGTTTTGGGGAAAGCAACTGCCCAAGTATGTGACCTCGTGGCCTCTCCGACTGCATCCAGGAACTGAAGAAAAACTGGAACTAAAAGAAATTTAAACTATATACTCACGTATCCCAACAAGTATGTTTTATTCCTCTTATTGATTCCCTCACCACCTGCCATAGGTCTAAACTATCAGCTCTATCCTTCAGGATTCTACCAGTTTGGGTAATGCTGTTACCAAGCCATCCTTACAAATGGAAATCTTCTGCCCAAAATAAATTCTGTGCTATTGCCACTCTCAACGCAACCTCTAAGTAATGTTCAACATGAAAGAGGATGGACTGATTAGTTGAGGGGCGGCATGGTTGGGTTATTAGAATGAGGTTTCCTTGTCCATGTCTGATCACACCTAGAAAGGTTGACAGAAGTGAATGCTGTTCAATTTTCAAATCTGAGCCTCATCTCATTTCCCACTCAAACTGGTCACCATTGGAAATCCAAGAATACAGTCCCAGGAAAGAGTTACTAAATAGACATCATCACATGGAGGCAACAAGATTACAAGCAATCCTTCCAGGATTTAGAAGAACATAACCTACTGCTTTTGAGCCACAAGGAATCCGACCAAAAAACCAAACAATACGTTTAATCGGACTTTCAGGAGGCTTTCAATCAAATTATAGACTCCCTACGGTGCATTCGGCCAATGAGGTCTGCGCCGAGTCTCCAAACAGCATCCTACCCAGACCCATTTCCTACATAAGAGAATAACATAAAATTAAAATGCACGAGATTAGGTGGTGGTCTGACATTGAGAATGGATTCAAAAATAAGAAACGAAGAATGTGAATTAACATGTCTTCTTCCAAGTGGCAGGCAGTGATAAGCACGGTACCACAGGGACTCCAGCTAATCACAATATATGTGAATGAGTCAGATGACGGAACTAAATGTAATTACCAAATCTTCAGCAACGCTGTGTTTTTATTTCCTAACAGGCCAAAGACTGTCAACATTGTTAACGCATGAAATAGGAAAGAGAGATAAGGGCAAGCATATAGTTTGAGGAAGGGCAAGACAAAATTATGGATGCTGAAAGCAGTTGAATGTTGTCATCCAGCATCTGTGAAGTGAAGAAGCTGTTAGAAAATTATTAGTTTTAAAGAAACCATTGCTAACATCTCTGTCCGCATTGCCAGTCACTCTGGTTTTCAGTTTTACCTACCCAATATAACCAGTGCCCACCCTTTGAAAGGAAGGGGGTGCAAGCATATTTTTCCTGATGCAGTGGCAGCCTTCTCCCAACAAAAAAAAAAGATTTGAAATATGCAAGAAATTTTTCTGACCTGTTTAGAGAACGTGCTTTTCAAGATGGATGATTGCTTGTTTGTGAAATAAGTTCTGAGTATCATAAAAAGTGGTATTGTAGTTACAAGTTATCTTGGTTGGGGTGAGATAGGAGTTGGTCATGGTAATAATTTGTGAGCACTGGAAATATTGTAAGAAATTAGGCTACAAATGGTGTGGCCATGGACAGAAATCATGAAACCTCTTACCTTAACAATGCTGGTTGGAGTATTGACTTTTTCAGCAATGTTCTTGGTGCAATGTTCCTGGTATTAGCAGACTCAAAAATTCCATGTTCAATATTTCATTTGTTTATTTGGTAGCATTTGACTGCTTGTTGACATGAGTGTTAAGTTTTAAAGAGGTGGGGTCTTAAATTATTCACTCATAATGTAAGAAACTGGACATAGATGTTGTGGTATTGAAGAATACAACAGCTCAATAAGATATACAAAGTTATTTTATCAAGCTCACAAACTGGGATAAAATAGGGTATGTGATCTTTACACTTTATGCTCTTTATACTCCTTGCTCGCATGCTATGATAAAAATGTGGATGCCTGGAACATGTCTCTAAAAGTGTACTGGCATACTGTATCTCTGAAAGGTATTCTGATGTACTGTATCTCTTAAAGCTGTACTAATATTCTGATTGCAATATACAACAAAACACAACTCTTGCAACTAGGTTTGGTAAACAGGGACAGCAAATCAAGCATGCAATCTTCTTACAGCATTCAATTAAAGGTAATATCTGTTCAGACAAATAACCTTAATGTATTTATAAGTTGCCAGCAATACAACTAACACATTCTTATCTCATTTGTAACAAATTTGTTAATTATATTTTAAGGGTATGGTGGGAGAATTAGCAATTCAAAACACTTAAATTATCATTAAAAAAAACCCACATATTTGAAGCAAACAACAAAATCAAAAGTTATATAGAAAGGTTTGATTTTTCCTCTAATTGGGTGAATTCAAAATTTGAGACTTTTTCACCACTTTTTTGTACAAAATTTGAAAAGTAATGGTTGCATATTTTAAAATTTTGAATCTTTAACTTGTGGTCTGAATTGCCATAAAATGTTGCTTTGCACAAGCAAAATATACTTAGTTTCACACTTTTATGTCAACAATATCCTACACTTAATCAATGTAAATTAAATGTTACATTTAACAGCACACTCTCAACATTGCGATAACTAAAATATTTGTTATGATGATGATGTCTGTTAAATGATCCCTTGAAGCCCTCCAAACCTTCATTACTTACTAGCTAGTCATTAGGAATAACATCTCCTCAAGGAACACAAATTTTGTATTGGGCAGCTGTGAAAAGACTAAATATGCTTCCATACTTGAGCAGAGACTTCAATACAAGTAAAAACTTATCCCTCAAATGTTATGATATCATAATGAAAATGTGATGTCATCAGACAGTTTCCCTCATTTGCTTGAGCTAAAAACTATAATAGTCATTGCTAAAAATCATCTGTTTTGAAAGTTTACTTGGTTTTCAAAACAGTTTAATGCATGATCTTATTCATAACTCAGTTGTAACTTAGATCAATCATTATTTGTTTATACAAGCATTAACAATAACAAAAATGCAGAAAATACAGTTTGATAATAATTACAGTATAATTCAAAAGTAATGCATTTGTGCAAAGACAAAATGGTATGCCATAAAAATTGATCCGTGCCCAATGTCAGGCATTTCAGAGACACTTCTAATTGAATGTTATGGCATTCCAACATGTTGTCCTTCGGAGAAGCCTACATGGCATAAAAGCTGGGTAAAAACAATGACTGCAGATGCTGGAAACCAGATTCTGGATTAGTGGTGCTGGAAAAGCACAGCAGTTCCGGCAGCATCCGAGGGTCAGTAAAATCGAAGTTTTGGGCAAAAGCCCATATCTGGATACTAATGACAAAATTGTTTGAGAGTAACTAGTCTGGTTGCCTGGGATAGCATATGTCTTGATTAAGATCATATCAGCCTTCTGTAAATTCACCCCCTCTTGGAGTCATAATTGCAGCTACCGTGATCCTGTGGATGAGTTCCCTTTCCACAATGAGAGGGTGTGACCAAATTTTGAATTTTCCACAGGTGCCTCCATCTTTAGGTTTAAAAAGTGTGGCTTTGGAAAAGCACAGCAGGTCAGGCAGCATCCAAGGAGCAGAGAGTCGATGTTTCAGGCATAAGCCTTTCATCAGGAATGTGGAGAGGGGGCTGAGAGATAAATAGGACGGTAGGGGTGACGGAAGGTAGCCAGAAGGCAATAGGTAGATGCAGGCGGGGAGGGGGGGGGGATCTGTTAGTGATAGGTCATAGGGGAGTGTGGAGCAGAAAGGTGGGAAAGAAAATGAACAGGTAGGGTCAGTTCAAGAGGACAGTGTTGAGCTGGAGGGTTGGATCTGGGATGAGGAGGGAGGAGGGGAGATGAGGAAACTAGTGAAGTCAACGTTCATGCCGGGTGGTTGGAGGGAAACCTTGTGGACTCCGACCAACATGAGCAATGTCCACCACGCCTGGTAGGTCTAGAAACCACCCATTTCCCCAGGCAGCCCAAATACGCATTCTCACCTGCATAGTCAACCAGCCCACCTTAATCAGATGGCAAACTTAGAAATGACCTGCAAATCCACCACTTTGAGGAAGACAGTGCAGACTAGTTACTCTCAAACACTTTTGTCATTGGTATCCAGATATGGCACCAGTTTGCATTTAGAGGTAATGCTGTAAGATTCCATTTACACATATAGTGATCATATTGTATGACGGCAGCATTTATAAATTGCTGCAGGTACATGAAGGGCTTGTATGTAGACCATTTGGGTGCTGAGCCCTCTGAGTGAGGATATGCATTCTCCAAACCCCAACCCTTAAAGTAAATCTACTTGAAATGTGAGCACCTGAAGTGGAAGAGGTAGTTCCAGAGAAGTAAGAAACTGAAAAAAGGCTTACTCCTTTCCCCCAACCAAATGTCATCAGCTTAAATTCCACCTATTCTTTGCTACTGTCAGTTCTGATCTCGAAACTTTACCTCTGCTTTCTCTCCATGGATGCTGCCAGACCTGCTGAGTTTCTCCAGCAATTTCTGTTTTTGTGAAAGATGATGCATTTAATATTTCTTTGTTGTATGCATGTTAATTTTAAAAAATCAAGGGTTTAAGGAATTTTAAAAGAGAGAAAACACTGGAAGTGTTGCGTATTTCCAGCATTTTGTTTTATATTTCAGATTTCCAGCCTGCAAAGTTGTTTGAAATTTGATCTGTTCAAGACTGATTCTTCTTAAAGTAAAGGAGCTTCTGAGTTGGTAGAACGTTAATGATGATAAAAGTATGATCTGAGTCTTTGAATGAAAAAGGTTGAAGTAGCAAACATTTATGGATTTGGCACAGAGTAAGCAATCCCAGCAGACTGCTCCTCATGAATGATACTAATATGTTAGCAATCCAACATCATCTTGCCTGTCTGTGCCTTACAGAAGGTGAGTGACACAGAAATCAGAAGCATAAACTTGATTTTAAAATGACCAATTGACGGACAAGAATATAAGAATGAGGTGTCCTGAGTAAGGAAGGAAAGACCAGAATAGCAGACCCTTGAGCCTGCTCTGCCATTCAGTAGGATGGTGGCTGATGCATCTCAGCCTCAAATTCACTTTCTTGCCTGCTCTCCATAACCCTTCACCATGTTATTTATTAAAAATCTGTTGATCCCCTCTTCAAATTTATTCAGTGTCCCTGCATCCAGCACACTCTGAAGCAATGAATTCCACAAACTCATGACCCTTTGAAAGAAACAATTTCTCCTCATCCCCTTTTTAAATCTGCAAGTCTTTATCCTAAAACCATGACCTCTGGATCTAGATTGTCCCACATGAGGTAACATCTCTCTACATCTACTTTATCAATCCCTTTTATCATCTTATACATCTGAATTAGATCTCTTCTCTTTCTTCTAAAAGTCAGAGTGATCTAAATTGCTCCATCTCTGTTCATAAGACAAGCCGCTCATCAAGAGTATTAATCTCTGAACTGATCCAATGCAACTACATCACTCCTCAAGTAAGGGGACCAAAACTGTACACAAAACTGCAGGTGAATGAGCTATTGAGATTCTTTTTGAGAATCAATTAATATTATTGCCCCTGTCATCTTTTGGGGCATCAAATAGAAAGATTTCCATTAAGTATTCCATGGTTACAAGAGCAGGTCAGCGACTATCAATCCTGCTGCAAATAACTTACCTCCTGATTTCCCCAAATCCTGTCCAGTAACCAATGAAGGGCAAATCACATTTGACTAATTTGCTAAAGTTCTTCAAAGATGTAACAAGCAAACTGGATAATGGGGATTCTATAGATGTAATTTATCTGGACTTCCAGAAGGCATTTGATAAGGTGCTGCACAAGAGGTTAATTCACAAGGTTGGATCACATGGGATTATAGATAATTTAGCCTGGATAGATAACTGGCTGATGGACAGAAGACAGAGAGTCAGAATAAATGTTTGTTTTTCTAGGTGGCAAGATGGAACTAGTGGAGTGCCATAATGTTCAATCCTAGGACCCCAGCTATTTACAATCTACATTAATGATTTGGATACAGGGATAGAAAGCTCTATAGCCAAATTTGCGGATGAAACAAAGATAGGTGGGATGGTAAATTGCAATGAGGAAATAAGAACCTTACAAATTGATATAGATAGGTTAGGAGGGTGGGCCAAAATGTAGCAGATGGAGTTTAACATGGATAAGTGCGAGGTCATGCATTTTGGCCAGAAAAATGGGAAGGCAACCTATTATCTAAATGGGGAGAGACTTCAGGGTGCTACGGTACAGAGGCATCTGGGTGTCCTTGTTCATGAGTCACAGAAAACTAGCATGCAGGTACAGCAGATAATAAAGGAAGCAAATGAAATGTTGGCTTTCATAACTAAAGGAATAGAATATAAAGGTAAGGAAGTATTATTCAGTTATACGAGGTTAGCAGTATCCTGACAATTACCACTATTCATTTACCATGCAGCACCTTTTTTTCAACATCCATTTTTGGGATGTGTGCTGGGGCCAGCATTTATTACTGATGCCTTGTTGCCCTTGAGAAGGTGGTGGTGAGCTGCCTTCTTGAACTGTTGCAGATTGTGTGCTGTGTTGACTCACAATGCCATAGGGAGGGCATTCCAAGATTTTGACCCAGCAACAGTGAAGGAACACCTTCTTGTTTGGAAATGAGTGGCTGGTAGGGGAATTTGTAGGTGGTGTTCCCATGTACCTGCTTCCTTTGTCCTTCCAGATGGACTGCAGTGGTCATGGGTTGGTGAGACCATACCTGGAGTATTGTGTGCAGTTTTTGTCCCCTTATTTGAGGAAAGATGTAGTGGCATTGGAGGCAGTTTTGAGGAGGTTCACTAGGTTGATCCCAGAGATGAAGGATTTTTCATACAAAAAGAGATTGAATAATATGGGCCTATACTGTCTGATATTTAGTAGAATGAGGGGGAGATCAAATTGAGGTATTTAAAATGATAAAAGGTGTGGATAAAAGAGATGTGGAGTGGATGCTTCCTCTTGTGGGACATTCTAGAATGGGAGGTCATAGTCTTAGGATAAGGGGTAGCAAATTTAAAACAAAGTTGAGGAGAAACTGATTCTCCCAAAGAATTGTGAATCTGTGAAATTTGCTCCCCCAAAGTGTGATGGATACTAGAACAGTGAATAAGTTTAAGGAGGAGTTAGACAGATTTTTAATTGGTAAAGGGTTGAAGGGCTATGGAGAAAAGACAGGAAAATGGGGCTGAGGAGTAAATCAGCCATGAAAAATGGCAGAGCAGACACAATGGGCTGAATGGCCTAATTCTGCTCCTATATCTTATGAACTTATGAATGACAAGACACCAGACAGTAGTGTGATAGAATTTCCCGACTTGGCTGAGTGGATGCAGTTCCAACACTCAAGAAACTTGACACCATCCAGGGCAAAGCAACCCACTTGAATGGTGCCACATCGACAAAATTTCAGTCCCTCAAACATAGACGCTCAGTAGTAGCAGTTTGTACTATTTATAAGATGCACTGCAAAAGTTCACCAAGACTCCTTAAGCAGCATATTCCAAACCCATGACCGCTGCAGTCCATCTGGAAGGACAAGGGAAACAAATACATGGGAACACCACCTACAAATTCCCCTACCAGCCACTCACATCCAAACACTGTTGCTGGGTCAAAATCTTGGAGTGCCCTCCCACCGCCTCAAGGGAAACAAGGGATGGGCAATAAATCCATCACAATCCCAGCACAAATCCCAAAAATGAATGTTGAAACAAAAGTGCGCCAGGATAAATGGGTTGTGGTAATTGCCAGGATACTGCTAACCCTGTCACACACATACCTTTCAGAAGTTGCAACAGTGATCGCCAATTGCCTGAATGTTAATTTAGTGGAACCTTTTGAATTCCACAGTGTTGTGATAAGTCTCTCTCAGTGCTATGTGCAATAACAGTCAATGGCACCCTTGACCTGAATCCTACTGCCTGAGCTGCAGCACAGACATTGTCATTATGAAACACAATGAACTGATGTGATCTTGCTCAGATGGTAATGGTGCACTTATGGGTGCATGACTGTGAGATCTCACACCGGTCACACATCACTCTTGGGAAGGAGCAGGTCAGATAAAAGTTCAAACTAATTTTTGCAGACACCAGCAGAGGATGGACATTCAGGCAATCTGTGATCACTTTGGCACTTCATAGAGGTCTATGTGTGTGTGATAGAGTTAGCAGTATCCTAGCAGCTACATTTATCCTGATGTGCGCCATACAGCAAAATATTCTCCACCTCAACCTGGACAGATTTCCACTGACAAACAGCCTGTCTATGAGCATGCACAAAAGACCACGTCAACATATCAGTACTTAGAGCTTTGTGCTCTGGCTGAAGAGCCAACATGCTTACTGGTATGACGAGGTGATGGAAGGAAAAGATGGATGCTGTAAGCATGAAGGTAGGCACTGAGTGAGTGCTAAGAGTGTAAGCAAGAAGCCCTGAGATGCACTGTAGTTCTCTAGTTACCTATCAAGGTACACAGTATATCCCTGCTGTAGTCTTTGAGTTACAGATGCTGGTGGCACATTGCAATGCAAGATGTGTTCCTTCAATCACCTGGAAGTGAATTGAAATGATACCATGGTGGTTTTAAGGACGTGGCAAATGTCAGATGCCAGTGTCTTGATGAGTGGTGCAAGCAGCTAGTCTCTGTGCATCGTGTGCTGAAATGCTGAGCAACATGGAGCTAAAATCACCAGTCATCTGCTCTGACCTCCATACTGAGATTTTTCTATGTCACATTTGGTAAGAAAGGAAGCTGAAAATTTACTCATTTGGCTGGACAGCTAGCTTGCAATACATAGTAATGCTAACAGAGGAGGTTTAATTCCCAAACCAGTGGCAATCTCCTTCTCAAATAATGCCCTTGTCTGAGGTGTGGTAACTCCAGGTTCAACTCACCTTCTCTCTCTAATAATAGAGCAGTCCTATGGTCTGGTAAGACTTTGCACCTTTACCATGTCTATTTTTGGAATTAGACTCCACAAAGAGTTCATAGAGATTAAGTTCATTTTGACAGTTGCTAATTTAATCAATTGGCAGTTTTGGGATACCCTGAGGAATTTGTCTACATGGAATATGTAGGTCTTTTTTTGTGTATGTCTCACATATCCTAGTTACTTTCAGTATGGAATTCACTGCCATCTTGTTATTTGGAATTGTACTTTGCGATAATCTAGTCAGTTCTGTGATGGGGTTTATAGGGAAATTTATACAGAATTTTACCTACCTTGGTTATAATAGGTTGGACCATTCTAATAGTCACTGGGTGAATATCCAAGAAATCTTGCTTGTATGTTGATTTTGCTAACATTTGGATTTCTTGACTATTCTATTAAATTTAGACAAGCATTAGCTAATGCAATTGGTTTGAATTGGCTGTATGATTCTGGCATATGTTGCTTACCTCCTGTGTAGCCTTTTGTAAAACCTTCACTATCTTGTGAATGAGTTTTGCATGACACCTCACTTATGTTGTTAGCAGGTTCCCAGGACAGCCTCCTCTTCCTTCGAATCAGATGTTTTGGTGCTTTGCTTGTCTTAATTGGTTTCGCAGAAAATAATGCACATTTCAAAAAGAGAGAAATCAGAATACATGAGAGTGCCTTGGTGGAAATTTGTGGATGGAATCTGTTTATCTTGAGCAACATCTTTTCTTGTAGAATTTGAAAATTTCAAATATGTCCTGTTCGGTGGTCTGACTGTGCATTGTCTGGTGTTAAGGCTTTGAAAATAATTGGGGGCTTTCTGAATGTTTCATTGAAGTTGCTGGTTCTTATTGTGAATTGTGATGGAATACACTTGACCTTTGTGGATAAATTTGAGAAAACATTGTTTGCTTGTATTTGTGTTTGCGAGAGAAACTTGTTCCTTGGCAGCTGTGTCCAGGTTCAAGACTGGAATTGATGGTGTGTCATTGATAGCAGGGGTTAGTTCCAAAGAGTTGTTTTGTTGCGTGGGGACATTTGGCTGGGTTTTGCTGACTGGGATTAGTGGCATCTCTGGCAGATTTTTTTCTGTTACTGGTTCAATCAATGGGTGTGCTGAGGTTGTCTGGTCTTCCGTTGCAGGTGACAGATGTGGATTTTGATCGATATCATTTTGGAATAGTACCGAAATTTGGATGCTTGTGTTATCACTGTCTTCACTTTCTTCTTCCTCGAAAGCTATAATCCTGCCTAAGGCTGAATTTGACTGTATGCTCCATGACTGAGTACGAGACAGTGATAAAGAACTATCAATGTCATGACTTGATGATACACTTTCTTCTACTTTCTGAGGGTTAACTGGCTGTCTGTCCTCAGTCAGAATCTGTTGTGCCAGTGGTGGATTTTCTTCTGTTATAGGTTCCATCAGTGGTTGAACCAAGGTTCTTTGATCTTCAGTTAGAGATGGATTTTCTCCAAAGTTGTCTTTGAGCAGTGTGGAATTTTGTATGTTTGTGACATCATTGTCTTCCGGTTTGAATGTTGAAGGCTTAGGAGAATGTTCAGCTTTATTAATTGTTAGCTTGTACCGAGTACCACTGATAGTGACACTATTTTGGCCTGAAATACTGAGACGGAGAGAGTCTGGATCCACGTCTGGTGGTAGGTTAAACTTGCTGTAAAACCCATGAAAAACATTTCTGGTCATTCCTATCTCATCCTTTGTTATCACCGACTGATCTCCAAAGATAGTCACTCTTCTACTATTGACTTTTGAATTTACCTTATTCACAGGGATGTGCCCAAGGATGAAACACAGAGAAAACCTTTCCAATATGTCTTCCTTGTGTCTTCTCTTATTCTTTATAACGTCCAGTTCAAATTCATTCAACAGAATTTTTTCATCCATGTCTGATCAACTGCATGGAAGTTTCAGATTACTTTTCTGAAAATAAAAGTGTAGAAAAAAAATCTCATACACAGAACAGATTTGTGAGCATGGTTTTCCACATTATCTAAAAGTATAAGTGGAAGTGGTGATGAATACTAAAACAAGCAAAACAATCAATGAAATCTTACCTCACTAATTTGATTGTTTTTTTTTAAAGAAGCAACGAAGAGGACTGATGAAGGCAGGGCAGTGGACTTAATGTATATGGACTTCAATAAGGCATTCGACAAGGTTCCTTATGATAGGTTGGTTAGTAAGGTTAGATCTTATGGAATACAGGAAAATCTAGCTATTTGAATACAGAACTGGCTTGAAGGTAGGAGACAGAGGGTCGAAGTGGAGGGTTGCTTTTCAGACTGGAGTCCTGTGACCAGCAGTGTGCCACAAGGATCGGTGCTGAGTCCATTGCTTTTTGTCATTTACATAAATGATTTGGATGTGAGCGTAGGAGGTGTGGTTAGTGAGTTTGCAAATGACACCAAAATTGGAAGTATAGTGGACAGCAAAGAAGGTTACCTCAGAGTACAATTGAAACTTGATCAGATGGGCTAATGAGCCAAGGAGTGGCAGATCGAGTTTAATTTAGATAAATGTGAGCTGCTGCATTTTGGAAAGGCAAATCAGGACAGAAATTTTAAGTTTAATGGTAAGGTCCTGGGGAGTGTTGCTGAATAAAAAGACCTTGGAGTGCAACTTCATAGTTTCTTGAAATTGGAGTCACAGGTCAGTGGGATATTGAAGAAGAAGTTTGTATGCTTGCCTTTATTAGTCAAAGCATTGAGCGTCAGAGTAGGAGGTCATGTTGCGGCTGTACAAGACATTGGTTAGGTCACTAATGGAATGCTGCATGCAATTCTGGTCTTCCTATTATAGGAAGGATGTTGTGAAACTTGAGAGGGTTCAGAAAAGATTTACACAGATGTTGCCTGGGTTGGAGGATTCAAACTAAAGGGAGAGGCTGAATAGACTGGGGCTATTTTCCCTGGAGCACCGGTGGCCGAGGGGTGATGTTGAAGAGGTTTATAAAATCATGAGGGGCATGGATAGGGTAAATAGACAAGGTCTTTTTCCTGGGATGGAGGAGTCCAAAATTAGAGGGCATAGGTTTAAGGTGAGAGGGGAAAGATGTCAAAGGGATCTAAGGGACAGCTTTTTCATGCAGAGGGTGTTGCATGTAAGGAATGAGCTGCCAGAGGAAGTGATGGAAGCCGGTACAATTACAATACTTAACAAGCATCTGGATGGATATATGTATAGGAAGGATTTAGAGGGATATGGCCAATGCTGACAAATGGGACTCAATTTATTCAGGATATCTGATCGGCATGGATGAGTTGGATCAAAGGGTCTGTTTCCACGCTGTATATCTCTGTGACTCTATGACTCCATAATGTGTGTCACTGTAATACAATATTAGCAACTTAAAAGCTTTATTGAATGAAGTTGCTACATATCAGAAAATAAGATACAATCAATTTTCTGTGAACGGACTGATTTAAAGCTCATGGACTAAAAATTACTGGGACAGAGTCTTTTGGGTAAATATCCCACTTGGAATTTGGAAACAAGGCTACCTAGAGTTGCATTATGGCACTGTATCAACCAACTTGTAAGTGAAAACATCAACCATTCAGACACAGCTTCATTTTGTTGTGTGTAATTCTGAGGCTATATTTATCATTTACTTGGAGGAGTGATTGACGCAAATATGCACTGCAGATTTTTGAGTCACTCGATTAGTATACTTTATGCCTGGTGTATGCCTTATTCAAAATCATTGCAGGTATTTTCAAGTATTAGGTTATGAAAATTCATCAAGGAAATCTGTGCATGACTACAAATTAAAGAGCTAAAACATTTTTCTGGATATTAGAGGTGAGATTCTTACAAGTCAATGTTTAAGTTGACAACTTGCTTTTTGGAGCCAAGCTGATGAAGATCATAATGGATGTTTTGTCCACCTTTTGAGGCAGAAGCTCATTCCTATGTCTATCAACTTAACTTGTCAATGTTTGGCTGCGTGTTCGGGTTCCTTATCACACGAACTTTTGGAAGTCAGTTATTGCTTTTGTTTAAGCTGAAGGTTTTCGCTTCAGAATAAAATGTTCTAAATTTATTTTTCTGACAGCCATTTCCCAGTTGTCAGGATGGCTTTCACAAGATTTAATGAATGAAGATAAAAAGTAATGTCAAAGAATCAGAATGGAAAACTTTCTATTCCTTCCTGAAGATTGCACAGACCAGTTTATGATGGAAACACAATACTACACTAATGTGTTTCTTGGTTTGATGTAGTCATATCACCTTGATAATCAAGCATTGACTGGGGGCTTCTATCTTCAGCCAGTTTTAATAAAGTCATAGGCCATTCATGACTAGTCTTGAAAGCTTCTAACATGGTGTCAGAAGTGGGGCTGACATTGAGAATTGAAGGACGATAGAGAAACACAGCTACTGGCAGAGAGCTGTTCGGAGCTATGACAGCTGGTACAAGTAGTCAAAAGGAACTGAACGAAACAAAGACTCAGATCACAGCTTAAACACTGGGTGAGACACAATGGTTGTAACTATTCTTCTCCCATTATTGAAATGAAAGGTTATATAAAGCTGGACGAGGACCTTTTCCATGCATAATGACAAAATGACAAAATTGCAATAGATCTACTTAACAGATCAAAGCAGCTGTGAGTAGATGTACTCTTGCAGTTGGACAGAGACTTTCTCAAAGTGTACTGCTTACTAAATTTCTCAAAGTCAGAAAAAAACAGGAATTTTGAAAGCATTAAAAGTACACTTTTGATCTCAACTGAATGTACATATTTAATTTCAGAGTCCAAGCTGAAAAAGAGTCCATTGATCAGTATCTGCTGTTGATAACATAACTTGAAGTATCCTGTGGCTTTCTAAAAGACTACCTAATTAAAACATGTTTGGCATTGTCTTTTCACTGTCATTCTTCTAAATAACATACTACAATCTATTATCACAAACTACAGCCTCATACCATCATATTTTCCTCTATATAGATTAAGGATCTCAGTTTCCAAAATCAATTACAAAATCACACAACTAGATTGCCAATTATTTCTTTCTCATTACACAATATCCTGCCTTGAGTTGATTCCTCAATCTGTTTGTCCAGAAAGCCATCCCATATACCATCCAAGCATTCTTCCTCTGCGGTATTATTACTAATTTGAGCTGCCCAATCAATTTGCAGAGTGTATTCACCCAGAATTTCAGATGTTCCTTTATTGGATGTGTCTCTAATTTCCCGTCAAATGTCATTTCCTACTGTTTGGGGTGTCTATGTACAACCCCTAATAATGTTTTTGGTATTTCTGAACTCTAATCAGATGGATTCCACATCATTGGAGATAATATCTTGCCTCATTATTTGTTAATTTCTTCTTTAACCAGCAATTCAACTCCATTGCTTTTTCTTTTTGTCTATCTTTACTAAATAATGAATACCGAGGATAGTCCTTTCCCATTCTATTGCCATATTGCCAACAGGTGCATGGTCCATATCCAGTCTTTAATGACAATTCTTTTACCCTCCATTGTCCAAATTCTGCCATTTTCTCACTGTTCATCAGTCAACTGTCTGCTGTAGAAACATCTATTGCTATGTTTGAGTCTGCTAAACAGTACATTAGTGCAGAAGCTATAGTCTCCACTATTGGAGTAAATGCCACTGTCACCTCTCAGTCAAAATGGTCAGGGTCTGTATCACTCCAGAGACTTGAGTACATAATCCAGAATAACTCAATGATGAACCGAGAGTGCTGCTAGCAAGCAGTACCTGCTCAGCAATAACCTGCTCAGTGACACCTAGTTTGGTTTCTGCCAAGACCACTCAGTTCCTGACCATATTACAGCTTTGGTTCAGATATGGACAAAAGAGCTGAATTCCAGAGGTGAGGTGAGAGTGACAGTCCTTGACATGAAGGCTGCGTTTGATTGAGTGTGGCATCAAGGAGCCCTATCAGAATTGGAATCAATGACTGTTAGGGATCAAAGTCTGCTGGAGATACATTGATAGACATTCACAGCTGAAAGGACAGAACAATCATAGATAATGAGCAGGATGCAAACACTGCAGAGGACATCACATAAAAGAAAATAAGCCAGTCTGGTATGGAGAAAACAGTGGTATCACCACAAGAAGGCAAATAAATTTACACACAAATATATTGTTAGAACGTAGCACGACACACATATTCAGATGGCCTCTGGAGAGGTATCAGTAAAGGTTCTGACAAATCATTTATACAATATAACAGATTGGTTCAGTAAGATCAATAGATGATAAATGGTTTATGATTGTTGAAAGGATGCCTGCAGAGGCAGAACAACAAATCAACACACAGTGTGCGAGAGACACCCTGGTTTTTGGAATCCAATGTTTGAAATAAATCAATAGCAAAAACCTTTAAGATGAAATCAAAGATAAGTGTTATGAATGAAATACTCAAAATAGAGAGGGTGGGATGAAATTACTTTAACCATACACACAAGCATTTAGGAAATTAGGGAAAGCAGAACAGGTGAGGAGACACATTACAAATGACAAGTTTGGGCAAATCCCAAGTCATGAAAAATCATTTCACTTGAGATGACAGTCGGGTCAATTCAGAATTGAATTGTGAGCATTGCTGGCTGATTTAGAATTTATTGTGCATCCCTAAGGTAAGCGTTCAATAATCATTACTTTGGTGAACTTGGACAAATAATTATCCTCCTTGCAGCCAAAGTATAAGCTTCTTTCCAAGCAGCAATTTGGAGACTGAGATAGAGGATCTGAGTAGGCTGTTAACTGAGCCTGAAGTACTATTCTCCCTCTGAAGGTAAAACAGCAACTGACATAGAATCCAAGAATCGTGGACGTAAGCAATCCAACAAGGTCCAATTTAAGTCACTCTGGGCTAAATGGAAGCTCACTCAGCTACCTTTCATGTGTTAGAGTTTCTAGTACATAACTAAACCCATTAGTACCCATGTTTATATAAAGGGCTTTGATGTTTCTCTTTGTTAAGAACTAGCTGGGATGGATGGCTTTTTTCCAAGTTTTGTGCATCAATTTTACCAGTCATGTCAGTACATTGAAGAGAGTTCAGCAGTTTCTAGAAAGACAATCAAATGTTTAACCTAAGCCATTTTCTGAGTCCAGCAAGATTGTCCATTTTTCACAGAAACTGAATTTAAACATGAAAGGCATGGCAGAAAGCAGAGCTTCTTTGCTGGTATTTTTCTTCATTTCCTATGGCCGTGACAAAGGCATGAAGCAAACCAAAGCCACTCCTCTCAGCTGGACCAGGGCTAAAGCTTGGGCTGAAAATTTTCAACATGACAGAGATTTGCAAGTTGTCGCAAAGCATCAAAGGATTGACCACGGAAGAAATCTTAGAGGAATACAACAATACGTTTTACTGGTTTAAAAGATCTTTCTGTGGAATATCATCCTGAACGGATGATAATGTTGACTCAATTCAGGATTTTTTCATTTATTCATTGAATTTGAGCCCTGCTGATTTGCCCAGAATTTATTGTGCATGCTTAATTGCCCAGAGGCCAGTCAAGCATCATTGCTGTGGGTCTGGAGTCATATGCAGGCCAGACCAGGCAAAGATGGCAGATTTCCTTCTCAAAAGGACATTGGCAAGCAAGATGCTTTTTTCCTGGCAATCAGCAAATGATTTCATAGTCATCTTTAGATTCTTCATCTGTGGTAGGATTTGAACCAAGGTCCCCAGAACATTAACGGGGTCTCTGGATTAATAAACCGATGATAATACCATAAGGCTATCACCTCCCCACCCACTTTCTAGGCAGTGGTGAGATACTATTATTGGGGATTATTGCTTGTTGGTAGTTTAATTAACTGTATGTTCGAGACAATTGGCATCAGACACTTGCCAACCACTCTGATGCAACATGGCACATCTCCAATCCATTTACAGCACACTTCTACACTTCAGGATTTTGGGTGTACCAGCAACTATCATTGCAATGTTGCTGTAAGGACACTTTACACACTCAGACAGGCACTCTGCTGACAGATTGGACCAGCATTGTTCACTTGCCATGTTAGAGCACACCCACTTTAAGCCTACCTAGATGCACACAACATCCCTACTTTGTCTTGTGCTGCCTTGCCTTTTTGCAATTTGCCTCCTCAGCCAGAGCTATAATGTCCATGGTACTTTTGTCTTGCTTTACCAATCAGTGCAGACACAAAACCAGAAAGCTCAGTCAAGTGAAGGAAGATACTCTCAAGCCTCAGGCACTTAGATATGGTCAGTCAGCCATTTGAGGCTGTCAGGGACAGGTTTTTCTCCTTGTAGGTGGTGAGGATCAAATGAAGAATACCCTCTTCGCTCTCTCTGCTCTTTTTTGAATTGTTGTTCTTGGAATGAGAGAAAAGGAGGTATAAAGGGAAATGAAAATGGCTGGCACAGTTGAAGATCTTGATGTTGGCATGAGAAAGTAGTGAGTTGTCCCAAGCGAGTGAGTACATATTACAAATGTTAAACAAGGTTAGTGGAGTCATGGGTTGGGAAGGGTGAGAGCAAGTGAGGAAAGATGGTGCATGCAACAATGAGAATGTCAGAGCGTGAGCCTTGATGAGATGTGGGTGTAGTAGTAGAGATAGAGTTAGCATGAGGTAGCAGAGAGGAGATGATGGTAATTATCCTGGTGGATCCAAGGAGGTCATTAACCCTCTTCCTATAATGCTGGGTATTCCTCTAGATGGCTGCAACTGCATTGACCTAGGTGGCAACCTTAAACCAGGCAGCATGGCATTGTGGCCTCTTGTGATGATTCAATGAGAAATGGAAGGGTCACTTCTACACCAGCCCATGTACAATGCCCACTACCTGCCTGTCCACAAACAAAGGTGCCAAATTTCTCTTTTCTGATATGTCTGTGGTAAATGTCATAAACTGTGCAAGGCAGCTCCAGACTGACAGTGGTAGTCTGTTTGTGTAACAGTCTTTTAAAGATTGTGCCAGTGATCAGGTTGCCAGTCTAACTGGGTATTGGTGAGTGGTTCCAGCTTCTGCAATTGTCAAAATCAGGCTAGCAGTGTACAAGAAGGTGTTACTGATTAGGCCAGCATTTATTACCCTGAGGGCAAATAAGAGTCAATCACATTGCTGAGAGTCTGGAGTGACATGTAGGCCAGGTCAGGTAAGGATGGCAGAGTCCTTCCCTAAAGGGCATTAATGAACAGGTGGGTTTTTCCAACAATTAACAATTGCTTCATAGTTATCATTAGATCTTGATCCCAGATTCTTATTGAATTCAAATGTACCATCTGCCATGGTGGAACATTATTGTCCAGCAACAATAGCATGAAGCCATTGTGGTGCCAGTAAGACATTTTAGTGTCTGCCTTCAACTGGACTCAGTCCAATTTCAATAAGATCAACCTTACTGAGAAAAACTAAAGTGTGGAGGCATCATTTTTAGGTCATATATGCATTTACGTAAATTTCAGGTGTCTCCATTGTCCTTGCCACCTCTTTAGGAGACCAATGAAGTATAGAGTCACCGAGATGTACAGCACGGAAACAGACCCTTCAATCCAATTTGTCCATGCTGACCAGATATCCCAACCTAATCTAGTCCCACCTGCCAACACCTGGCCCATATCCCTCCAAACCCTTCATACTCATATACACATCCAGGTGCCTTATAAATGTTGCAATTGTACTAGCCTCCACCACTTCCTCTGACAGCTCATGCCATACACATACCACCTTCTGAGAGAAAACGTTGCCCCTTAGGTTTCTTTTATATCTTTCCCCTCTCACCCCAAACTTATGCTCTCTAGTTCTGGACTCCCCCACCCCAGGGAAAAGGCTTTGTCTATTTATCCTATCCATGCCCCTCATGATTTTATAAACCTCTATAAGGATATCCCTCAGCCTCTGACACTCCAAGGAAAACAGCACCAGCCTATTCAAGCTCTCTCTATAGCTCAAAACCTCCAATCCTGGCAACATCCTTGGAAGTCTTTTCGAACCCTGTCAAGTTTCACAAACATCTTTCCAATAGGAAGAAGACCAGAATTGCATGTAATATTCCAATCTCCTGCACAGCCACAATATGACCTCCCAACTCCTGCACTCAATACTCTGACCGATAAAGTTACTTACTGTTTCAGCTGATCTCCCTGCAGAAATGCAGCTTTAATATCAATTCATTTAACATTACCAATTACTTGTTGCTAACAATACCAATAAAATCTTCAAAATAGCTTTTCTTACTATCGGTGAATCTGCTCATATCTTGATCCCAAAACTCATGCCACTAGCTTGGCTTTAGCCTTTGAAGCTTCTGCAGTAGACACATTTTCAATGTGTATTCACCAGTGTGACAGGGTACAGCCAGCTCTAGGTTTCACTTCTGTGCACACCTCACAGTCTCTCCAGCTTTGTAATTCTTACTGCTTAGCAGCTTTTATTGATTTGTCTTCTAACTTGATCATAGCCACTAAAAATTCTTGATCACAAAGCATCTGCTCCCTGTGGCATCCATGTTAAACTATGTCCTCTATTTTGCCTTCTATCGCTTCTAGACTGCAAAATATTTATTTGAATGGTTTGTGATTACCTTGCAGGCATAAGTCTACCCCCAGAGTCCCTTTCCAACCATTCTTTATGTTTTTTGTCTTCTAATTTTATGAGGTTAGCTGGGTGGATCTCAGAGAATATGAGTTCCCTGATTAGGGTTGTTAACCTGGTCCAATCAGGATGTCTTGGCTGACAGACATAAAATGGAATATCAGGGGTTCTGCTCACTCGAGGAGCCAGCTCTGTGCTAATGCGGTTAGTGTCATATACTTTGTACTTGTAAATAAAGGGTGACCTGGTGTTAGAAGGACAGCTTTTGCGAAATAATTTCACAATCAGTTGTTATAGCTTCAAGAGGCCTTCCCTGCTTGACTTATAAAATTTATGAAAAACAATTTGCTTCTTGGTATGGTAGCAACAGTGTAGTGTCAAGGCCATATCTTGTTTCCTCTTTGCTAAGAAGAACATGGTTACATAATTCTTCCATCGGTCTTTTGGTTTACTTTTAGAAAGCAATGGTGGGCAATCACACTCCAATATTTTACATTTTGATTCAAGCATCTTTCTTAGGCTTTTTTCAAAATCACTCTTTGGTTAGAATAACGCTTTGTTTTCAATGTTTAATCTGCCAATGGCTAATCGTTCCTCTGTAATTGCTTTTAAATACCAGAGGTTAAATATTGGTTAGAGAGAGTTGAATTCTACTTCTCTGGTCAGGTTTTATTCTAAGGAGGAGGACGTGGGGACTGCAGATGCTAGAGAGTCAGAGTCAATGAGTGTGGAGCTGGAAAAGCACAGCCGGTCAGGCAGCATCTGAGGAACAGGAGAAATGATGTTTCGGGCATAAGCCCTTCATCAGGAACAGGGAGGGAAGGTAGGTGGAAAGGCAATAGATGGGTGTAGGTGGGGGGGCCAATTGTGATAGGTTGGTGGGGAAGGGGGAGTGGAGAGTTGGGAAGAAAGCAGACAGGTAAGACAGGTCAAGAGGGTGGTGCTGAGTTGAATGGTTGGATCTGGGATGAGATTTATTCTAACTCACACACAGTTGATTATTTGTTCCCCATATAAAGCTATTATCTATTCCTTTTATTCCACCTAGTGAAACCCCTTGTAGATAATCACAAAGATCTGAATAAAACTCTCAAGAGATCTCACTGTACCATTTCAACCATCAAAGAAATGTTATCACAACTTACAAAGGCAAAAAGCTTCATGATCCTCGATATAAAAAATGGGTGCTAGCAAATGAAGTTGGATGAAAGCAAAAGCAACAGCTTTCCAACTACATTAAAGATGGCCTTTATGTAACCTGTACCATCAGGCACACTAACTCAGGGCTTTCATCTTGCAATCAGTTTTCATAAAATCACAATATAGGATGAGTGTTGCCTTTGGAATTCATAACTACATCCAGCAACCTTGGCACATCATTCTCGCAATGGTCTATAAACTCTTAGTTTGGCAGAAGCAGTTTGAGAGCTATGCCAATTGCTTAATAGAAAGCCTGTGGCCAATCCTGTAACATCAAGATGGCCAAACTGGTAGCTTTTAAAGTGACCACAAACATCAATTTCTCATCTTATTTACTCCTTCCCAGCTGTCAGGGTGGTGTACAGGATCAGCCAACTTGCTGTCTGCACAGGCATTTAATTCATCAGGGCCAATATTTTTAACTCCTGTTCCAATAAATAGAAACAGCAACATTGCAAATTATATTACATTACTGTATTTCTTAAAGAAGAATAATGTCACCCAAAACCAGTAAATGGTGTTGAATTGAAAGATACACACACACAGTGAGATTTTAGTATTAAAATAAAAGGAAAGAACTACAGATGCTATAAATAAAAAAAAAACAAGACAGAAATTGCTGGAAAGGCTCAGCAGGTTTGGTAGCATTTGTGGAGAGAAATCAGAGTTAACATTTTGAGTCTGATGACCCTTTCTCAGAACTAATGCCTGCAGCATTTGTAATAGAGTAATAGAGTCATAGAGATGTACAGCATGGAAACAGACCCTTTGGTCCAACCCGTCCATGCCAACCAGATATCCCAACCCAATCCAGTCCCACCTGCCAGCGCCTGGCCCATTTCCCTCCAAATCTTTCCTATTCATATACCCATCCAAATGCCTTTTAAATGTTGCAATTGTACCAGCCTCCACCACATCCTCTGGCAGCTCATTCCAACACATACTCTGTGTTGAAAACGTTGCCCCTTAGGTCTCCTTTATATCTTTCCCCTCTCACCATAAACCTACATCCTCTAGTTCTGGACTCCCCAACCCCAGAGAAAAGACTTTGTCGATTTAGCCTATCCATGCCCCTCATAATTTAATAAGGACACCTCTCAGCATCCGACGCTCCAGGGAAAATAGCCACAGCTTATTCAACCTCTCCCTATAACTGAAATCCTCCAACCCTGGCAACATCCTTGTAAATCTATTCTGAACCTTTTCAAGTTTCACATAATCTTTCTGATAGGAAGGAGACCAGAATTGCACGCAATATTCCAACAATGGCCTAACCAATCTCCTGTACAGCTGCAACATGACCTTATGAGAGAAATACATTGACAGCATGAATAGAAATACTAATACTAAGTACTAATATAGGTGCAATTGATCATAATGTGGAATCAGTTTGGTTGGAAATAAGGAATTGCAAGGGAAAGAAGTCATGGGTAGGAGTTCTGTGGAGACCATAAAGAGTTGCCTTCCTCTGGGACAAAAATATTAATTGTAGAAATTGAAGGAGGACATGACAATTGTGATGAGTGATTTTAATCTGCTTTATGACTGGACAAATCAGATGGTCAAGAGTGACATTGAAGATAAACTTTCAAATGGCAATGGGGATTGCTTCCTAGAGCAGTCTGTTGCAGAATCTAGCTAGGTACTGGGTTATATTGGATCCAGTAATATGTAATGAGGCAAGATTAATGACAGCTTTCATTGTTAAGGATCCTCTTGCAGGAACTGATCACAACTTTGTAGATTTTCTAATTCAGTTTGAGGGAGAGCAACTTGGGTCTCAATCCATTGTCCTCAACTTAAGTAAGGATAATTGCAGTGATGTGAAGAAAGAGTTGTCTAAAGAGAACTGTGAAAATAGACTGAAGGGAAAATCATTGGATAAGCAGAGAAAATATTTGAGTAGATATTTCATAATTCTCAGCAAAGATTTATTCCAGTTTAAAAGAAGAGCTCAATAAAAAGGATGAATCACCCATAGGTAACAAAGGTCATCAAAGAGCATATCTAATCAAAAACTAAGACATACAAGACAGCAGAAATTAGTATCATGAAATCATAGAATTTTTACAGCACAGAAAGAGGCCCTTTGGCCCATTGTTTCCATTATCCATCCATCTATTTTAATCCCATTTTCCAGCACTTAGACGGTAGCCTTGTACACTATGGAATTTCAAGTGTTCCTCTAAATAGTTCTTAAGATCTTAAGTTCTTAAGTGTCTTAAGAGTTCCTCCCGCTACCACCCTTTAAGGCAGTGATTTCCAGATACCCACAACCTTCTGAGTGAAAGATTGTTTCTTCAAACCTCCTCTGAACCTCCTGTTCCTTACCTTAAAATTGTGCCCCTTTTCTTGACTCTTCAATTTCTCCCGATCTATCCTTTCTGTGATCCTCAGAATTTCGTACAATTTAATCAGACCCTCCATCAGCTTTCTCTGCTCCAAGGAAAACAACCCCTACCTATCGAATTGCTCCATCTCTTCTACACCCTCTCTCACAGAATCACATCCTTCCTATGGTGTGTTGACCAGAACTGTACATAGTATTCCAGATGTGGTCTAACTCATGTTGCATACAGATCCATTATCATCCTCGTGGTATTCCAGGGGACTGTTTTTTTTTAAGGAACCAGCAGTAGATGACTAAGAAAACTAATAAAAAGGGAATAAATGGATAATGAAAGTAGATTGCAAGCAATAATGAAGCAAACAAGAGCTTCTCAAGGTATATGAAAGAAAGAGAATCGAGTGAATAGAGGCCTAACCTTTTTCGCCATTCTTTATAAATCAACCATTTCGTCTCAGGAGTCAGTGTAACAAATCTCTTGAATAACCTCCATTGCCAGTTTATCTTTTATTAAGTACTGGAACCAAGCTGGACACAGTATTCCAGATGCAACCTCACAAATGCCTTGGAGGTTGCAATTAGCAAATAGGTAACAGGGAAGAGAGAAATAGCAGACAATTTGAACAAATATTTTGTATCAGTCTTCATGATTGAGAACACTATAAATATCCCAAAGATAACTGATAAGCAGGGTGCTAATGGGAGGGAACATCTTGTAACAGTCTCTTTCAGAAGGGACAAAATATTGACTACCAAGTGAGACTGAAGACAGATAAGTCACAAATACCTGATGTCCTTCATCCAAGTGTTTTAAATGAAATAGCTGCAAAGATAACGCAAGTGTTGGTCAAAATATTCCAGATATAATTAGATTTTGTGAGGGGTCCAGTAGACTGGAAAACTGTTAATGTGTTGTCCCTGTTTGAGAAGGTAAAGGCACAAAAACCAAGAAACTATAAATCAGTTAACTTATCATCTGTCACTAGACAATTGATAAGAGTCCAAAAATAAGGAAAAAAAAAGTTTAACAAAATCTATTGTTGTTTTGTGAAAGGGAAATCATGTTTTGAGAAATTTGCAAGACATCTTTGAGGATGAAATAAACAAAGTTAATAATGGGAACTGATAGTAGTAGTGGCTTTGAATTTCCAGAAGATGCTACAAAAGATAAGAGTTTTTGGTATTAGGGCTAATGTATTAGCATGGGTTGAGGATTGGTCAACAGATAGGTTTAATGGGTCATTTCAAGGTTGGAGAGATGTAACTACACGAATGTCACAAGGATCAGCCCTAATATCTTAATTATATACAATCTATATTAATGATTTGGATGGTGGGGGAACAGAATATATCAAATTTGTTGATACAAAAATAGGTGGGAGGGCATGTTGTAATAAGGACAGAAGAAAACTGCAAAAGATTGAGTGAGTGGGCAAAAACATGTCAGATGGAGTTTAACACAGGTCCTGCACTATGTTGGGAAGGATCAAAAGTCAGACTATTATCTAAATGAAGAGACTCTCCAAAGCAGTGCAGTGTACAGGGATCTGGATGTTCTTATACACAAAACAGAAAATATTAGCATGCAGGTATAACAATTAATTAAGAAGACCAATGGAATTTTGTCCTTTCATTCCAGGGGAGATTAGAATGTAAATAACATGTATTTTACAACTGTACAAGACACTTGTGAGGTTGCATCTGGAATACTGTGTCCCACTTTGTTCCAGTACTTAATAAAGAATAAACTGGCAATGGAGGTTATTCAAGAGATTCGTTCGACTGATCCCTGCGATGAAATGGTTGACTTATCAAGAATGGCGAAAAAGGTTAGGCCCCCATTCAATAGAGTTTAGAAGCATGAAGTGTGCTCTTTATATCCAAGATTCTGAGGGGCCTGTCAGAGTAATATTGAGAAGATATTTCCACTGATGGGCGAATCTTGAACTGAGAGACATTGTTGCAAAATAAGGGGACATTGCTTTAAAATTGAGATACAAAGGAAATTCTTCTCTGAGAGGGTAGTGAGTGTCTGGAATTCTTTATCCCAGTGAGCTGTGGAGTCTGGAGCATTGGAAATATCTAACTAGCAGCTGAATAGATTTTTGAAATATCAGGGAGTTGACAGCTGCAGTAACCTGGCATGAAAGCAGTTTGAGGTTGCGAGTAGATCAGCCATAAATCTGTTGAATGGTGAGGCAGGCTTGAGAGGCTGAATCACCTACTCCTTCACCTGTATCTTATGATCTTATGTTGTGAGTGAACTTAATGAGTTTTATAAAACATTAGCATAAGTTTTTCCTTTTGTAATCCATAATTTATAATGGCCTCATATCCTCTGTGTCTTTTTAACCTGCTTCTCAACCTGCGACTTCCAATGAACTGTGCAAATATACTTCTAGTTCCACCAATTTCTACACTGGTTTTCAAATTGTTCCCTTTTGTTTTATATTGCCTATCCTCATTCTTAAACCCAAACACTTTCCTGCATTGGATTTCAAGTCCAGTAATTCCACCAATCTTTAGGTTTATCATTATCCTCCTCACAGACATAATTCTTCCATTTATTGACATCTAACAATTTCAAAATTGCACCCTGCACACTGAAGTCTAAATTATTAATTTATACCAAGAGAAACAGAAAATTTCAATACCCTCGGTATCCAAGGGCCCAAACACACCTTCAATGTGAAGCAGTGCACTTCATACAATCTAGTCAACTGTCCTCTACATTGGGGAAACAAAGTGGAGAATGGGTGACTGCTTCGTGGAACACTTGCATTCTTTTCGCAAGAAGAACCTTGCACTTCCAGTTGCCTGTCACCGACACACCATCCTGTTCCCTGTTCCCTGTTCCCTGTTCCCTGTTCTCAGGCTTGGTGCAGTGCTCCAGTGAAGCTCAGCGCAAGTTAGAAGAACAGCACCTCATTTCTACCTGGGGACTCAAGTCTGGACTCAAGTCTGAGTTCAATAACTTTAGGGCCTGAGCTCTCCCATGTCCTTACCCCAACCCCACACCTGGCCTTGGTATCACATAGTCTGCTATAACACACCATCCATTGTTAGTTACTAATAGTCCTATAAACAGTTATTCTTCCTCCTAGCCAGATTGTTATCCACTCCTATGCCTGTCTAACTGCTCTACTATCTCTATCTCCACCTATAGCTTACTCCTTATCCCCACTCCCCCCTGCTATCCGAACCTCTGCGTATAAACGGACATTTCCTAGCTACCATCAGTTCTGACGAAAGGTCATTTGACCTAAAACATTAACTCTGATTTCCCTTCATGGATGTTGCCAGACCTGCTGAGCTTCTCCAGCAATTTCTATTTTTGTCTCCAATACCTTGGGAATGCCCTTAGACCCACCTCAAAGACAAATAGTCACCATTGCTGTCTGTTTTCCATCACTAAGCCAAGTTTGTATCCAGGCTGCCCTTTTCTCTTCAATTGGATTTGATTTTGCCACTAAATCTGTCATGTATTATGAAATGTGTTTTGGAAGTTACATTTTCTGAATCAACCTATTCAGAAATGTTTCTCCATATCTCTGGAGTAGATGGGATTTGAACCCATGTCTTTTGACCCAGAGGTAGGGACAATATCACAACACCATCAGAGCCCTCTTTTGGAAATTATATGTAACATCAATTGCATTATCCTCATCAACAACTTAATCAGGTTCATTTTACACAATTTGCCAATAACAAACTCATGCTGGTTTTCATTAATTAATGTTCATTTTATCCAATTAACATTAAATTTTGTTCCAGATTATTTTCTAAACACTCCCTACCTGATAAGATAAATCAATTGGCCTATAATTGTTGGGTTTATCCTGACAATTTTTTATTTGAACAAGTTTGCAATAATGGGATAATGTAAGGATTCTCCAGTCCACTGGAACATCCCTTGCATGGAGTATTGAAAAACTACTTCTGCACTTTCCATATTTTCATACTTTCCACACCTAGTGCCCTCTGCATCCTCAGATGTACCCAGATGATCCTGGTGATACATCAACTTTCAATGTAGATCCTTTTTTCATCAAGTTTTGATCCATTCAACTTGCCTTTCCACTATGGTTTTGGCAGCATTACTTAATAAAGGCAGATATAAAATATTCAGTTTATATTTTGGCCAAACCCTCCGCATCCATGTATAGATTCAGATTTCAGTTCTTAATTGGCCTCAACCCTCTGTTTATTTCACCTACATTATTTATTTGCCTGAAGAAGACTTTTAGATTACCTTTTATGTTTGCTACCAAGTTTCTTTTTCTATGCCTTCCTTATTTCTTTTTTTCATTTTCCTTTGAACTTCTGATATTAGGCTTAGTTCTTGTACTTATTATTAATTGTGCATTTGTCATCATGTCCTTTATCTGCTTCATCTTACTCCTTACTACTTGCATCATCCAGGCAGTTCTGGCGCTGATTACTCCACCTCCCCTTTCATATGAATATATCTAGTCTGTAGCCAGCCAATCAATCTCTCCTTTGAAGAAAATACACTAATTTGTTGCATCTTTACCTCGGAGATCTGTCCTAATCCCTTTGAAAGTGGTGCTTCTCCAATTAGCTATTTTTACTCTTAGCTACTTTTACTCTGTTGACCTATCTTATTCTGAGGGCTAGTTCAGGGAATACTTTCCTTCTTATTGAATTGTAAACATACACATCAAGGAAATTCTCCGAAAGTTCTTTAAAATCCCTTCCTCACTCTTGCTTTATTTAGTTACTATTCTCATTGATATTTGTATATTTGAAGTTAACATTATCTTATGTTTTTGTACATTCCTGATTAGGAATATCAGACATGTTATTTAGAGTCATAGAATCATAGAGATTACAGCATGCAAACAGACCCTTCAGTCCAACTCATTCATGCTGACCAAATATCCTAAATTAATCTAGTCCCATTTGCCAGCATTTGGCCCATATCCTTCTAAACCCTTTCTATTCATATATCCATCCAAATGCCTTTTAAATGACGTATTTGTACCAGCTTCCATCACTTCCTCTGGCAGTTCATTCCATACATGCATCACCCTCTACATGAAAAAGTTGCCCTTAGGTTCTTTTTACATCTTTCCCCCCCCTCACCTTAAACCTATGCCCTCTAATTTTGAACTCCCACTCCAGGGAAAAGACCTTGTCTATTGACCCTATCCATGCCCTTCATGATTTTATAAACATATATAATCCCTCAGCCTCCAATTCTCCAGGGAAAATTGCCCCATCTATTTGGTCTTTCCCTATAGTTCAAACCCTGCAACTCTGGCAACATTCTTGTAAATCTTTTCTGAACCCTTATTTGAAACATTTTCTTTCTTTTATATTATCTGGGGCAGATTAAAAACTACTCAAAGTGGTTTGATGTCTGGTTTGCAATATTGAATTGACTTACATTTTTTTAAAAAGAAAAATTTGAATTAAACTTAAATAAGGTTTTAAAATGTTTTATAAATAACCTGCATTCTAATTCTTGGTCATCTGGCACCTTTAGATCAACCTGCTATTCATAGTCAATCACAATAGGACTTTTGTCACTGAGACACTGTGTTTGAGGGCTGACCATAATTGATAAAGGATAACAGCTGACTGCTGGGAAAAGATGAACTCCTCTGGCACTGTTTATAGTTATTTTTGATTGTTATGGTCCCAGATTTTGTTGGGGTCAGGGGAAAATCTTGAAGGCAATAAGAAGTTACCTCTGAAGAATTTTGTTCAGTCTTGCACACCAGAATTTCCAGAAATAGACAGAATTCCAGAGGAACTTTATCACAAGGACTTCGAAAGAGATAGAACATGATTTAAAGGGAAAGTAAAAAGTAATTTGTGAGAACAAAAGTTATTGAAGAAGAAATGTTAAACATGGTGGAAGATAACATGGTCTTGGACTGCAAGATATTTGGTGTTTACTCTTGCTTTTTCCAGCATTATATCTTATGTACCTCTGTAAAGGGATGCTAACATTTGTGTATCATGTTGTGTAACATGCTTATTGATGCGTCTGATTAAGTTTGACATAGTTTTTGCAATTGCATGGAAATCACAAAATGGAAATAGGCAATTTGGCTCAGTTAGTCCATGCTGATATCCATACTTCATAAATGTGCTCATTTTAATGTCAATTCTCTACCCTGCTCTCAAAGTACTTTGTTCCTCTTTCCTTTAGCTACTTGCCTAACTTGCTAAATTTTAAAATAATCTTCATTTGTTACTGTACACATTAATTCCACAGAGATGTCAGTATTTCTCATTAAAAGGATCTTCACACAAAGCGAAATGATGAGAACTTGATCTTACTTTGTGTTGATCACTTCTGTAAACATGGTTGGTACATACATATGAATGAGAGATGAGAAACAATTACTGGGGAAAAAAAAGAGTGATGCACATTGCACTATTGGTGTGTCAATCACATAGAAATTTATGTTGGGGAGCAACCCCCATGATTTGTAAATTGCTAACCTCAAGATATCCTCAAGCACTTTAAAGCCAACGACATAGTTTTGAAGTATAGGAATCATTGTATTTTAGAAAATGAGCCAGCACGTCTGCACACTAAGGACTCATTAAAAAGGAATCTGTAATGACCAGAGAAGTTCTGTTTGCTTGAACAGATTTGTTGTAATATTTAAATTGCCAGGATATTAGATTTTTGATATATTTTAAGCCTAACCTTTGCTCTATCCATAGTCAACTATTAACAAAAACTTTCAAATGTATTAGTAATGTGAGACGTGTTGTTTGGGAGGAAAAGATGACTTTGGGCAAGAATATGAAATTGATTGACAAAAGAAATAGAGTTGGAATGATGATTGTTTTCACACCAAGTTGTTATAATCTCCAGAATAAAGTCATGGGTACTTCTATGGACACCTAAGATGGCAGATGGTGCTTTCATTTAACATCCATCTCAATACAGGAACTCTGATCATGGCACACTCTCACCAAAGTGTTAGCCTGGATTCTGTTCTCAAGTCACTGGAATGGGATTCAACCTTCTGAATCAGCAGTAAAAATGCTACTTAGCAGTCTTGAACCTTGCTGGCTACTGCCAAAGAAACAATTGGATTATTATAATTGATTCACCAATGTTAGCCTGATAGACCCTGTTGGTGCAAATGTGCAACACTGGGGAAATGCCAGCAACACACATAACTAGAGCTCATCAACAAAATAGCCCAACCCTATCTTTTCAGGGTAACTTGGGATGGGCAATAAATGACAATCCTGCCTGTATTTCTAACATCCTGGTGACAAAAGAAAACAGTCAGTTGTTAGGAAAGTTTTCTTACCAATGAACAACACAAGGTAAGAGGCTGCCAACATCATACCCTTTACATTTCATCCATAGTAGTGTGGAAACTTTAGTGAATGTGTGTGTCTCAAATGCTGTGACTTCATAATGGCAAAATGATATCACAAGGCAATTTTCTGTCATTAAACTGCGTGAAAAACAGCAAAGACATTCACTAAAAATGGGATCTGCAGTTTATAACATTATACCACACTGTGTACCGTTACATAATACAAATAAAAAGAACAAATTACCAATGATTTTTTTGAAACAAAATAGAAATAGAGACAGTCGGCCGGTATATATGTGTTAGTAGTAAAAATAGATTAACATTTTGATTGTAGGGCTGATCACAAAACCGTCAGATTAGATATTTATCTTGAAACCTGAAAGGTTAAGCAGCTTCTTCTTTTCATAGCCAGTGTTGGGCTTGGCATCTGCTTCCTGAACTTCTTTCATGAAATGATAAATAACTTCCCTGAGAAAAGCTGTTATTCCTCAACCCTTCAACATGTCGATAAAACCTCAGTTGAATCTTGGAACATAATCTATTGTTTAGACATTTAAAAAATCAAAGCTAAGGCACACTGAAAATTAAAGTTAATGTTAAAATGTTGCAAAATGAGGAAGACTTCAGGTCTTTACCCCTTTAACTCCTTGGATTTCCAGGGCCTGTCTGAACAGCCAAGGAAGAAATTTGGCATCTGAAGACAGAACTGCACCTGTACATTATTTTCGTGTAACTAGGAGTAGGATCTTTTAAGAGGATGGTGGACTGGACAGGTCATGCTAGAAATCTCAGGTTGAAAAGGATCAGTACTGTCAACCATTAGGTCTGATGACAATCTTCTACTTCATTTGCAAAAGATTGCTTTACAGTTAGTTATATCCTGAATGCCTACCTTCTCATCAAGGGTCAGTATTCAGTTTGCATTTTCAACCGCCCTTTAGGTTGATCATGGTAGTTGGCCGGGAGTATTGAATTTGTTATCAAGAGGAATGTAAATTGGTATTCATAAAGAAGAGTTGTAAAGACTTAACTCACTGATTTTGAAAGTTCTCTTCTATTAAGAAGACTGGAAAGCATGAAGCCAGAACAAAACTTGGAGAAAATGACATTGAAGATAGACAACATTACAATTTATTTCGCTTACAAATGAGATGGAAAGAATAGTACATTTTGATAATGCTCTTTGGAAATAAATTAGTTGAAAATATAATGATATTGTTACAGGCATGATACACACTGCCATTGCAAATCAGCAGTAAGCTGACTGAAACACCTACTGCAACATTTTCTGACATGTTGAACAAGAGCATAAGAGGTGTAGTTAGTAAGTTTGCAGATGACACCAAAATTGGAGGTGTAGTGGACAGCGAAGAAGGCTACCTCAGATTACAACAGAATCTTGATCAGATTGGCCAATGGACTGAGAAGTGGTAGATGGAGTTTAATTTAGATAAATGCGAGGTGCTGCATTTTGGGAAAGCAAATCTTAGCAGGACTTATACCCTTAATGGTAAGGTCCTAGGGAGTGTTGCTGAATAAAGAGACCTTGGAGTGCAGGTTCATAGTCTTTTGAAAGTGGAGTCACAAGTAGATAGGATAGTGAAGAAGGTGTTTGGCATGCTTTCCTTTATTGGTCAGAGTATTGAGTATAGGAATTGGGAGACATGTTGCGGCTGTACAGGACATTGGTTAGGCCGTTGTTGGAATATTGCATGCAATTCTGGTCTCCTTCCTATTGGAAGGATGTTGTGAAACTTGAAAGCATTCAGAAAAGATTTACAAGAATGTTGCCAGGGTTGGAGGATTTGAGCTATAGGGAGAGGTTGAACAGGTTGGGGCTATTTTCCCTGGAGTGTTGGAGGCTGAGGGATGACCTTATAGAGGTGTATAAAATCATGAGGGGCATGGATGATAGGATAAATAGACAAAGTTTTTTTTCCGGTGTGGGGGAGTCCAGAACTAGAGGGCATAGGTTTAGGGTGAGAGGGGAAAGATATAAAAAAGACCTAAGGGGCAACTTTTTCACGCAGAGGGTGGTACTGTATGGAATGAGCTGCCAGTGGAAGTGGAGGGTAATACAATTGCAAGATTTTTAAGGCATCTGGATGGGTATATGAATATGAAGGGATATGGGCTGAATGCTGGCAGGTGGGACTAGATTGGATTGGGATATCTGGTCGACATGGATGAGTTGGACTGAAGGGTCTGTTTCCGTGCTGTACATCTCTATGAGTCTATGATTCTAAGTTAGAGAACAAAGTAACTCTGAAGAATTAAATTGAATTTATTTCAGTGCAAGGGGTCTTACAGGGCATGTTTGGGAGCATGGGTTTGGGATGTCATAGCTATTACAGACACTTGGCTGATGGATGCACATGACTGGCAGCTCAATGTCCCAGGTTTGAGATGCAATAGGAAGGATACAAACAAAGGCAAAAGAGGTATTGGTGCTTTTGATGTAGGAAACCACTACTCTGTAATAGAGAAGATATTTCTGAAAAATTGTCGAGTGAAAATATATGGGTTGAAATTAGAAATGAGAAAGGAATGATCACCTTGTTGGGATTGTACTATCGTGCCCCAATAGTCAGAGGGAAACTGAGGAACAAATATGTAGAGAATATATATCAGACTATCAAGGTTGTAATAGTAGGTGATTTTCATTTGCCAACCATTGATTGGGACTACCAGAGTGTTAAAGGCTTGGATTGTGAAGAATTTGTTAAATGTGTTAAAGAGAATTTTCTTGATCAATATTTAAATGTTCCTACTAGAGAATGAGCAAAACTTGAACATCTCTTAGTTAATTAGACAGGGTAAGTGACTAGTCGGAGAACACTTCGGGCCTAGTGATCTTTATTCCATTTGTTTTAAAATTAAGATAAGCCTTCCATGAATTTAAATCATGAAATTAAATGTTAATAGTATGAGACAAAAACTTTCAAAAATTGATTAAAGTAGACTGTTCACAGGTAAACAGTGTCTCATAAGTGAAAGGCTTTCAAAAGTGTGACAACGAGAGCTCAGTTATTATGTTCCTGCTAGATTGAAAGGTAAGGCTGGTAGGATTAGAGAACAATGGATGAATAAAGATATTGATGTTCCAATCAAGAATAAAAAAAAAGATTTGTATGTGATCGACAACTGACTTCAAATGAATCTGTTAAACAGTATAAAGAATGTAGGGACATTCTTAAGGGGGAGATCAAGAAGGCAAAGTGAAGATATGAGATAGCCTCAGCAAATAATGTTAAGGATTTTCCAAAGAGATTCTACAAGCATGTTAAGAGTAAGAGAGCAGCTAGAGTGAGAGTAGGGCCCCTTAAAGTTCAAATCTTTGAGTTGAACCTCAGGAAATGGGTGACAAAGAAAATGAATATTTCATATCAGGTTTTACTGTGGAGAAAGAAATGGAGGTTAGAGAACTCAGGGAAATAAACATTGATGTTTTGAAAACAGTTCATATCACAGAGGAAGAAATGCTGGAGGTATAGCAAATGTAAAGGTGGATAAATGTCCAGTGATCTAGAGAATCCCAGGATATTGTGGGAGGTTCTGAGGGAAATTTCAGGGCCTCTGGCAGAAATATTTGCATCATCTGCAACTACAGGTGAGGTGCCAGATGACTGGAGAGTGGCTAACGATGTGCCTTAGTTTAAAAAGGGATTTAAGGCGAAGCTTGGAAATTACAGACATGTGAGTCTGACTGCAGTTATGAGTAAATTGTTGGAGTGATTCTAAAAGATATATGCATTTGGAGAGGCAAGGAATGATTAGGGATAGTCAACATGGTTCTGTGTGAGGGAAATCATGTCGCACAAACTTGAATGAGTATTTTGAAGAAGTAACCAAAATGATTGATGAGGGCAGAATGGTAAACATCGTTTACTTGGACTTTAGTAAAGACTTTGATAAACTAATTAATAAAGTTAGATCACATGGGATTCAGGGTAACCTTGTCAATTGGATACAAAATTGCTTAATGGCAGGAAACAGAGAGTGATGGTGGAGGGTTGTTTTTCACACTGGAGGCCTATGACCAGTGGTGTTTCACAGCGATCGATGTTGGGTCCACCTTTGTTTGTCATTTATATTAATGATTTAGATGAGAATATAGAAGGCATGTTAGTTGTCTTGCATATGATACTAAAATGGGTGTAGGGACAGTGAAGAAGAATTTCTAAGATTACAAAGAGAACTTGATCAATTGGGTTAATAGGAGGAAGAAAGGCAGATGCAGTTTAATTTGGATAAATGCGAGGCATTGCATTTAAATAAAAGACATAAGGACAGGACTTGTACAATTAAAAGTAGGACCTTTTTATGTTGTAGAACACAAAGACCAAGGGGTTCAGGTACATCATTCTTTGAAGTTTGTGTCACGTATAGATAGGGTGGTTACGAAGGTGTTTAGCATGCTTGCCTTCATTGCTCAACACTTTGAGTACAGAAGTTGCGGTATAATGTTGAGTTTGTACAGGAAATTGGTGAGGCCTCTTCTAGAGTACTAAGTACAATTCTTGTCAACTTGTTATAGGATGAATACTAAGCTGAAGATGGTTCAGAAGAGATTTATCAGGATGTTGCTGCTATAGAAGGTTTGAGTTAGAAAGAAAGGCTGGACGGCTGGGACTTTTTTCACTCGGGTATAAGCGGTTGAGAGGTGACTTTATAGAAGTTTCTTAAATAATGAGGGGTATAGATAGGGTTAATGGCAGATGTCTTCTCTCTAGGGTGGGGGATTTCAAGACGAGATAGCATATTTTTAAGTTAAGTAGAGAAAGATTTAAAATCGACATTGTAATGAAGTTAAAGGCATGTATAGTACCTTTAAGAGAGAATGAAAGCAGTTTTACACTGAGAATTTGCAGGCATCTGTCGTGTGACTGACTAGCAGTCTCAGATTCTACTGGAAAATTGAAAAATGTAACATTTGGCTGTGAAACAAACATCTGAGTTTTAGTTGCTGTATTTTCACAACTGTTCGAAATTAACCAATCAGTTTAAGTTATGCCCAAAGATACTAAAACCCAATCGAATTTGAATTTATTGGTTTTGACCACATTGAACCAATGAGACAATCTGATGTTTGGGTATAAAGAAGCAGGCATTTTGAGAGTTATCCAGAGAATGATCAACTACCATTGCCAGAGTAACTGCCACCAAAACACACTCTATCAATGGTACCTTTTTCATATGAAATCTCTTTGCACCAAAAGACCAAAAACAAGCCAGGGAAATCTACAGACACCGGAGATGACCGCCACTGTCTGATTTTGAAATTAACTGATATAATTTTACTGTGGATGGTTATTGGCATAGTATATTGTTATAGAGATGGAGCCAGATAACAAGCAGTTAGGAGGAAGGAGGCTTAGAGTTGTAAAAAGTTGTTGTTTAATGTTCACTTTTAGAGTTAAAGCATAAATTGATATATTTTTCTTTAAATAGTGGATTTTTGGAGTTCTCTGTCACTCATACTTTAACAGATTTTGAGGGAAGGTGAGCTTCTCTGGGTGTATGGTTTAATTAGCAGAAGTGTTCACTGCCATGTCGTAACAACATGAGGAGCATTGTTTTTTTACACAGAGAGTGGTTCAGGTGTGGAAGGAAATTTGAGAGGAAGTGGTGGATATGGGCACAATTATAACATTTAAAAGATACTTGAATAAGTGCATGAATACTGTTTGAAGGGATATGGGACAAGCAGTTATATGAGAGGAGGTTAGTTTGGGATTATGGTCAGCATGGACTGGTTGGACTGAAGAGTCTGTTTCCATGCTGTATGACACTATGATTGCCACAGCCCAAAAATGAGAATAGCAAAACAATCAATTCTTGGAAAACTTATGACAATGGAGTAGTCTTTAAATATTGTCATGATTAAGGGCTTTTTTTTCTCATGGAGGCAGGAAACAGAAGTTGTGTTAGTTACAGCTTCCAGTGTGAAACTGATCAAAGTTTAAAAAAAAATGCTTGGCTGTGGTTTCTGGGAACTTTGAGCCTGAGACTGACACAAACACAGTAATTGCAAATTAAAAGTTCCAATCGTTATCAAGCCAAAATATTTGCATTGAGTACTTGCATTAGTCCCAGAAAAGCCTGTTGGTTTTTGGAAAGCTCAGCTCCCACAATGCCTTCTTTGGTGCACAGGAACAGAGGTAAGCTATTCAGCCCATCAAAGCTGCCCACCACCATTCCATACAATCATGATTCATCAAATATGATTGATGCCTTTTACTCATCCCATCCCCATCACCCTCTTTGCCATTGTAATCAAAGATTTTGAGCTTAATCATACTCAAGGAGTGAATCTTCACAGCAGTCTGTGATCGAGAATTCCAAAGACTCACAACCTGCTGAGTAAGATCATTTCTCCTCATCTCAGATGAAGGGCTTCCCCTTTATGTTTAGATTATGCACCTGGTTTTAGACACCTAGCAAGGGGAAACATCTTACCTAAATCTACCCTGTCTATCACTTAAAGTATTTTATAGTATTTCAATGAGATTACCTCTTTTTTTTGAAAAAGTAGAAAATTTGGGCTCAGTTTGTCCAATCCTGCTTCATAAGTCAAACTTCCCATTGTGGTAAGAAATCTAATAAAGATTCAATGTACTCCTTCTATGGCAACAAGATCTTTCCTGAGATAAGGTGACTGAAACTGCACACAGGATGGCAGGTGTTGTCTAACCAATCTCCAATACAATCGAAGAAAGACTTTATACTCCTATACTCTAGTTCTCTTGCAATGCAGGTTAACATTCCAGTAACCTTTGTAATGGCTTGTTGCTCCTGCACATTAGCCTTCAGTGACTTATCAACAAGGAGGCTAAGGTTCTTTTGTACAGCTACACTTCCCAATCTCTTACCATTTAAGAAATAATCGGCACCTATTACCGAACGATTCTGGGTAATCCAGGATGGAGGACAGGAAAATGTCTGTCTGTAACAGGCTGCTCTTTTTTTTTGAGATATTTAAGGTGTTGGAGGTGATTTCCTTGAATTGCAGGAGCAGCAATCACTGTTTTAGATGCTGTTGCATTGTTTTGGAACTTTAGAGAAAAAAATAACATCAAATCAACAGCAGTTTTAAAAGGGAGAGGAACAGACAAAAGCAGCATATAGTGAGGTCAGTTTTGGAGACAGAGAGTGTGAGAAAGAAACCCACACTGCTAAATGACACAGCAGTGAACCTGCGCAGTTACTGCTTTTGCTGTTTGAATTCATGTACCGCTGGAGATTGGAGTGCATTTGGGAAAATTAACAGTGAAATTCACAACTAATCTTGGAGGAACCTGTTTGGGAGATGTCACAGCATAGAGACAGATAAGTGAATATTTTAAGTGTGGCCTTACAGTAAGTCTGCAGTAGTAGGTATAGTGGGTTCTTTCTTGATTGTATGTTCTATTGAAATATGTCTCTTGATTAAACTTAAAAATAAAAGGTATAAGTATTAAGTTAGCCTGGAGTAGTGTTTTGTAGAGAAATAAGACAGTGCTATTTTCTGAGTCTGTACATTGAAGGAAGCAAAAATGGCCTTTCATAGAGTGATATGCTCTTCTTTTCTGAGTTTAGGGAAAGTTTGCATGTTACTGAGGATTATATCTGCAAGAAACGCCGTTGGTTGCAAATCCTATCAGATCGAATGGATTGGTTGGAGAGAGAGTTCTGGACAATGATGAATTGACAAGAGCAAGGGGATGTGATGGATGGCAGTTATAGGAAAGGAGAAAGGTTGCAGATACAGTCACATAGATGGATTTACTCCAGGAAAGGAAAGAGAGATAGGTAGCTAGTGCAGGAGTCTTCTGTGGCTATACCCATTTCAAAGAGGGATGCTGTTTTGGAAAATGTAGGGGGTGATGGATTCTCAGCAGATCGGAGCATGAACAGCCAAGTTTCTGGTATTGAGACTGGCTCTAACGCAACGAGGGGTACGTCAGGTTCAAAGAGATCAAGTGTGTTAGGGGACTCTCCAATCAAAGGCACAGACATATTTCTGTGGCCAGCAGCAAAAAATCAGAATGGTGTGTTGCCTCGCTAGTGCCAGGATCAAGGATGTCTCAGAGAGGGTGCAGAATGTTCTCAAGGGGGAGAGAGGCCAACAAGAGGTCAATATCCACGTTGGAACCAACGACATAGGAAGGGAAAAGGTTGAGATCCTGAAGGAAGATTACAGAGAGTTAGGTAGGAATTTAAAAAGGAGGTCCTTGAGAGTAGGAATATCTGGATTACTCCCAGTACTGCAAGCTAGTGAGGGTAGGAATAGGAAGACAGAGCAGATGAATGCATGGCTGAGGAGCTGGTGTATGGGAGAAGGATTCACATCTTTGGACCATTGGAATCTCTTTTGAGGTAGAAGTGACCTGTAGAAGAAGGACGGTTTGCACCTAATTTGGAAGGGGACTTATATACTGGTGGCAGGGAGATTTGCTAGAGCTGCTCAAGAGGATTTAAACTAATAAGGTTGTGGGGTGGGGGGGGGGGGGGTCCTAGGGAGATAGTGAGGAAAGAGATCAATCTGAGACTGGTACAGTTGAGAAAAGAAGTGAGTCAAACAGTCAAGGCAGGCAGGGACAAAGCAGAGAACACGGTAGGACTGATAAATTAAACTGCATTTATTTCAAAGCAAAGGGCCTAACAGGGAAGGCAGATGAACTCAGTGTGTGGTTAGGAACATGGGACTGGGATATAGCAATTACAGAAACATGGCTCAGGGATGGACAGGACTGGCAGCTTAATGTTCCAGGATATAAATGTTAGAAGAAGAATAGAAAGGGAGGCAAGAGAGGAGGGGGAGTGGTGTTTATGATAGGAGTTGGAATTACAGCTGTATTGAGGGAGGATATTTCTGGAAATACATCCAGGGAAGTTATTTGGGTGGAACTGAGAAATACGAAAGGGATGATCACTTTATTGGGATTGTATTATAGACCCACTAATATAGGGAAATTGAGAAACAAATTTGTGAGAAGACCTCAGTTATCTGTAAGAATAGTAGGGTGGTTATGATAGGGGATTTTAACTTTCCAGACAGAGACTGGGACTGCCATAATATTAAGGGTTGTGATGAAGAGAAATTTGTTAAGTGTACAAGAAAATTTTCTTATTCAATACGTGGATGTAACTACTAGAAAAGGTGCAAAAGTTGATCTACTCTTGGGAAATAAGGCAGGGCAGGTGACTGAGGTGTCAGTGGAGGAGCACTTTAAGGCCAGCAACCATAATTCTATTAGATTTAAATAGTGATGGAAAAGGATAGACTAGATCTAAAAGTTGAATTTCTAAATTGGAGGAAAGCTAATTTTGACATTATTAGGCAAGAACTTTCAAAAGCTGATTGGGGGTAGATGTTCGCAGGTAAAGGGACGGCTGGAAAATAGGATGCTTTCAGAAATGAGATAACGAGAGTCCAGAGACAGTGTATTCCTGTCAGGGTGAAAGAAAAGGCTGTTAGGTATAGGGAATGTTGGATGATGAAAGAAATTGCGAGTCTTGTTAAGGAAAAGAAGGAAGCATATGTCAGGTATAGACAAGATAGATTGAATGAATCCTTAGAAGGGTAGAAAGGAAGTAGGAGTATACTTAAGAGGGAAATCAGGACGGCACAAAGGGGACATGAGAGAGCTTTGACAAATAGAGTTAAAGAGAATTGAAAGGGTTTTTACAAATATATTAAGAACAAAGGGGTAACTAGGGAGAGAATAGGGCCCCTCAAAGATCAGCAAGGTGGCCTTTCTGTGGAGCCGCAGGAGATGGGGGCGATACTAAATGAGTATGTTGCATCAGTATTTACTGTGGAAAGGAACATGGAAGATATAGAATGTAAGGAAATAGCTGGTGACATCTTGAAAAATGTCCATATTACAGAGGTAGAAGTGCCGGATGTCTTGAAACACATAAAAGTGGATAAATCCCCAGGACCTCAAATCTACCCTAGAACTCTGTGGGAAGCCAAAGAAGTGATTACTGGGCCTCTTGCTGAGATATTTGTATCAATGATAGTCACAGGTGAGGTGTCGGAAGACTGGAGGTTGGCTAATGTGGTGCTTCTATTTAAGAAAGGTGGTAAGGGCAAGCCAGGGAACTATAGACCAGTGAGCCTGACGTCGGTGATGGGCAAGTTGCTGGAGGGAATCCTGAGAGACAGGATTTACATGTATTTGGAAAGGCAAGGACTGATTAATGATAGTCAACATGGCTTTGTGTGTGGGAAATAAATTCTCACAAGCTTGATCGAGTTTTTCGAAGAAGTAACAAAGAGGATTGATGAGGACAGAGCTGCGTACGTGATCTATATGGACTTCAGTAAGGCGTTCAACAAGGTTCCAATGGGAGACTGATTTGCAAGGTTAGATCTCATCGAATACATGGAGAACTAGTCATTTGGATACAGAACTGGCTCAAAGGTAGAAGACAGAGGGTGGCTGTGGAGGGTTGTTTTTGAGAATGGAGGCCTGTGACCAGTGGAGTGCCACAAGGATTGGTGCTGGGCCCTCTACTTTTCATAATTTATATAAATGATTTGGATGTGAGCATAAGAGATATAGTTAGTAAGTTTGCAGATGACACCAAAATTGAAGGTGTAGTGGACAGCGAAGAAGGTTACCTCAGATTACAATGGGATCTTGATCAGATGGGCCAATGGGCTGAGAAATTACACATGGAGTTTAATTTAGATAAATGCAGGTTCTGCATTTTGGAAAAGCAGATCTTCGCAGGACTTATACACTTAATGGTAAGGTCCGAGGGAGTGTTGCTGAACAAAAAGACCTTGGAGTGCAGGTTCGTAGCTCCTTAAAAGTGGAGTCGCAGGTAGATAGGATAGTGAAGAGGGCGCTTGGTATGCTTTCCTTTATTAGTCAGAGTATTGAATACCAGGAGTTGGGAGGTCATGTTGCAATTGTACAGGACATTGTTTAAGCCACTTTTGGAATATTGCATGCAATTCTGGTCTCCTTCCTATCGGAAGGATGTTGTGGAACTTGAAAGGGTTCAGATTTACAAGGATGTTGCCAGGGTTGGAGAATTTGAGCTAAAGGGAGAGGTTGAATAGGCTGGGGCTGTTTTCCCTGGAGCATTGAAAGCTGAGGGGTGACCTTATAAAGGTTTATAAAATCATGAGGGGTATGGATAGGGTAAATAGACAAAGTCTTTTCCCTGGGGTGGGGGAGTCCAGAGCGAGAAGGCATAGGTTTAGGGTGCAAGGGGAAAGATATGAAAGAGACCTAAGGGACAACTTTTTCACGCAGAGGGTGGTAAGTGTATGGAATGAGCTGCCAGTGGAAGTGGTGGAGGTGAGTACAACTGCAACATTTAAAAGGCATTTGAATGGGTATATGAATAGGAAGGGTTTGGAGGGATATGGGCTGGGTGCTGGGAGGTGGGACTAAATTGGGTTGGAATATCTAGTCAGCGTGGACGAGTTGGACCAAAGGGTCTTCTTCTGTGCTGTACATCTCTATGGCTCTGTGACTCTAAGTGGATAACCTCATATTGTTCCATGTGCTGGTCCATCTGCTAAATCCTTACCTGTTCACTCAGCCTGTCCTCCTGAAGCTGTTTTACATTCTGCTTAGCTTTAAATAATATGCAAATTTGGAAATATTGCATTTGTTCCTCACTTCCAATTCACTGACGTATGTTGTGAACAGCTGGGGTACAAGTACTGATTCTTGTGGTACCTCGCTAGTCACAGCCTATTATCATGAGAAAATGCTGGAGAAATCCAGCAGGTCTGGCAGCAAATATGGATAGAGGAACAGAGTTATAGTTTTGAGCTCAGTGTGAATCTTATTTGATAATTAAGGAACGTTAGATTGCATCACTGCTGCTCATATGGGACAGGTAAAAAACAATAAATTTTGCTTTAAATGTCCTTTCTTCACTCTCCTTCACCTGGTCCATCTCTGACCATTCCCTTGCTTAATGTCTTGGTTTCCATTTCTGATTACAGTATTGTGATCCCAGCTGATATTATTGCTGGACAGGTCAGCCAGGAATCTGGATTTAAAAAGCATTTTTTCTTGGTTTTTCTTTGATGAGCTGTCCTTTCACTGAAACACAATATGCAATGCTGCAGAATCAGATTTAACAATAATTTATTGCACAGAAGAAATGAAGATAAAATAGAATGAACCAAATTATTTACATATAACACAACCATAAAGACATCAAAATACAAACCATTAATTCCAAAAAATACTCAGATGCAGTGCTCGTATCTCTTTCCCTTCACATCTACTGGGGTTGACCTAACTGTTGGTTCAATTTCCAATCTTGAGAATCAGGTAGCATCTTTCTACAAATAAGCATCAACCTTCTCCATTTTAAATAAAATTTTCAGGTTAAACTCAAATTCTTTTGATCTGAAACTTCAAAAATAAACGCTTACACTGAGGTAACCTATTTCTTAGCAGATGTAAATTATCTCCTTTCACCAGGAGCAACAGTTTTCTATGTACATCTTCAATCAAGCCTTCTGCAAGACTGCTAAATTGAAACCCAAAAGCTTTTTTTCAAAGCTATAGGCTTTCACCTAATCAAAAGAAAACAACAAAAAAAAGCATGATCTTCTAAACTGGAAGGCCAGTGTACAATTGCTAACTTTGTTTGCTTGTTTCCCAACTTTCCCAATGAAAACACAACCTTGTCACACAACAAGAACTTGCTCACTCATACTGTTTTTTAAAAAATAAATCATCATGGCTACAGAAATAATTACTAGTTAAACATTAAACACATTCAGATACATTGACCAAAGTCCCAATGCAAATCCAAACTCTAAAATAAATTATATTAAAATATATCAATCAACACCTTAGGCTGTCCATTAATATCCATTAAGAACCCACCAACTCCCATATTATATTGACTACACTGCTTCACACCTTGCTTTTTGTAAGGATGCTATTCTATTCTCCCAGATTCTGTTACATCTGTTCTGATGATTTCACCTTTCACAGGATGATTCCCAAAAAAACGTATTTTTTAGTCAGCGGAGGATTCCCACTATAAGGTCTCTCAGCCATGTCCAAACTCTTTCCCATCTCACCCTTTCTGCTCATTTCCAGAACATTGACAAGTTTTATTTGTCCTCATGGTCCTCCCTGACAGCCCCTGCACCCAAAAAATCATTCACTGATTTTTTTTTACCACTTGCAGCATGACCCTTCCACCAAACCCACCTTTCCCTCCCCTACTGGGCAGCATTCCATAGGGATTGCTTTGTCTCCCCTGGTGGATACCTTTGTGCCTTTATTTCTGCATTGATGTTCATCCTGCCTATATTTTTGAAAAAGCTTCATAAACCCTAAACTCATCATATAACCTACACTTCCTTTGCCTGTTAGTTTTCTCCTGTCCGGGTGTCGGCTTCTACACCCTACAACATGTTTTGCAGACAGCTCACGGACCATTCAAGACTTACATTTTATACAATCGGAAGATTAAATCATGTTTATTTACTCTGGGGAGGACATTTCTCAGCCCCCGAATGTACACTGTGTGTGGTCCAGAAATGAATTCGGGTGGAAAAATACCATACGGCTCAAAAAATGACTGGTTTGGCATATCAGTGAGGAAGCTCGGTTTGCTACACAGAAATAGAGACTGGTCGAAGGGTTTTAATTCTGTTTATGCTTTTGGTTGTGTCTTTTTGGTTTGATGATGATTTTTTTCCTGTGTGAACCACTTGCCCCAGCCACCCACCAATGTTGGTGCAGTCAGAGATTGCTACGTTGCAAACTTTATGCTGTCATTTTCATCATAAGAGGGAAATGAAACGCGGGATCACAATCCGTGGCGTGAAGGGTTTACATGTGAGTGTGCAGTCATTTTGAAATTGTTGCAAAAACAGCTATCAATGTGACTTATCAATGGATTCGCCGGCTCCAAATTCCGACCACCAATCCGACAGCGTGGATGCTGATGCAAGTAAACAGTTTCCAGTCACGATAAACCTTGGCAGCATTTCTCCAGAGAAGGTGCTGGTGAAAATCAAGGATAGGAAGATGACTGTATCTGGAGAGAATATCGAGAAGTTCCTGGATGGAAACGGGGCAGTCAAATTCAACTTCCATCGCTTTTCCAAAGAGTTCGATCTCCCTCCAGGAGTGGAACACGACTGCCTGACTTTCACTGTCCTGGACAACAACAGCATGAGGATTGAGGCTGACGAGGTGCGGACGGAAGGTGAAACGCACCCAGCCGGCGAAGTGGTCCGAGCGCCCCACACCCCTCCATTCAACCCCGTGAGGCCATTAACCCCCATCAAACCACCCGCCTCAAAAGCCAACGGCCTCAAGTCCATCCTGAAGAAATCCCACTTCAGTTCGCACACCCAACCCAGCGTGACAAAACACATCTACCCGAACCGTTCCCTCAGGAACTGACGTGCAAATGTGACCGTTTTCAAAAATTACAAAAAGACGCCGATTTGGAGGTCACCGATGGGCCACGGTTCAATAAAATTCAAGAGCCGTAAATATTGCTTGGGTTATTGCAAAATTATATACAATTACTGACTACAATTGTTAACTGTTATTATTTATTTAGTTAAAAAGCACACAACGCCAGGTTATAGTCCAACAGGTTTAATTGGAAGCACATTAGCTTTCAGAGCGCAGCTCCTTCATCAGGATAGTGCTAGTGCTTCCAATTCAACCTGTTGGACTATAACCTGGTGTTGTGTGATTTTTAACTTTGTACACCCCAGTCCAACACCAGCATCTCCAAATCATGGTTATTATTTATAGTTATTTGCCTGTAAAGTAACCCTTTAGAGTCAGAGTCATAAAGTTGTACATCATGGCAACGCACCCTTTGGCCCAACTCGTCCATGTCAACCAGATATCCGAAATAAATCTTGTTTCATTTGCCAGCATTTAGCTCCTGCCCCTCTAAACCCTTCCTCGTCATATACCCATCCAGATGCTTTTTAAATGTTGTAATTGTACCAGCTTCCACCACTTCCTCCTGCAGCTCTTTCCACACACGCACCACCCCCTGGGTGAAGAAGTGCCTGTTAAGTCCCTTTTAAATCTTTTCCCTCTCACCTTAAACCTACACCCTCCAGTTTTGGATTCTCCATCCTGGGAAAAAAGACCTTGTCTATTTACCCTATCCATGCCTCGCATGATTTTATAAATCTCTATAAGGTCACCCCTCAGCCTCCGATGCTCCTGGGAAAATAGCCCCAGTTTATCCAGCTTCTCCCTGTAGCTCAAACCCTCCAAACCTGGCAACATACTTGTAAATGTTTTCTGAACCCTTCCACATCTTGAACTCGCTGAGTTTAAATATTGAATATGAATGGTATAGCAAGGTATATATAATTCAAATTTCAGATATATTCTTATTTGTATACACATTGCCAAAGTTTACATCTAGAAACAGTCTTTGTTTATCGTGAAATACATTTCAGTTCCTACTATTGTGTCATGATGCCTCAAATACTGCTATTTTCTCAATCTTTGTTACATGGACCTTTGATCTCCTCTGGAAGACTTCACTCACTATCAGTAATTACTTAATATATAATCTGCCAGTTTCCTTTAATATAACACAATTATTCACTATTTATTACACCATTCACATTCAGCATTTTAAAACTCAACAAGTTATCCTAAACATCTACTTTACAGACAAAAATATTCTTGGTTTACTAGGGCCATGGGCTGGATCTTATCTGATCTGATGATGTGCTGAGAGGACAGGGAGGGGTGACACAACATGGTATAGGAGAGCGGGGGTAGTGCACTCTCACAATCATGCTATCCTGCCAGGGGCAGGCAAGGTGATGGGTGGCCATTTCACCGAGAATCCAATTAAATTACTTTTATGGCCTTTTCCTGCTTTGGTTGGAATTTTACCAGTGGTAGGGCTCCATCTGCTGCTCAAGGCCATGGTAAACTCTGGCTCATTACTGTCGGGCACTGAATGTGGTGTGGAGACATGTTTTCATGCACTCTTTGATCCACTAGGGTCGCTCTAGCAGTACTAATATTTATTACCCTCACCATATATGTTCTCCCTTTTTCTCAGGCCTGCGTGATTGGTCTCAGACCCATCATATTAGACGCAGTAGAGAAACATTGTTTCCCTCTCTCCACAGATGCTGGCAGCATTACTCAGCACTTTCTAAATCACACATCCTCCCGCTCCCTTACCTTGTTGTGAGATTATACCTCCTTTGAAATGTGCTGCAGTCCCAGCCACAGTCCACTGTTCCTGACTGCTGGAGAACTACTAGCCTTCCATTCGGCAGATCTAGGCGACTGTCCTGAATGGGGTTGTGTGGAATTAACTGCCACTGAGAAGATAAATGCACAGTATTGCATTTTGGTACAACAAACAGGAGCAGGACTTATACAGTTAATGGTAAGACCTTGTGTAGTGTTGTAGAACAAAGGCACCAAGGGGTTCAGGTACATAATTCTTTGAAGTTTGTGTCACATATAGACAGAGTGCTTAAAAAGGCATTTTGCCCACTTGGCCTTCTATGCTCATTTCTTTTTTTGAGTGTAAGAGATGGGAAGTCATGTTGAGGTTGTACAGGATATTAGAGAAAATGGGGACTGCAGACGCCAGAGATCAGTCAAAAAGAGTGGCACTGGAAAAGCACAGCAGGTCAGGAAGCATCCAAGGAGCAAGAGAGTTGATGTTTCGGGCATAAGCCCTTCACCAGAATATGGGGCGGGCAAGGGGGCTGAGAGATAAACAAGAGGGGGTGTGTACTAGTGGTAAGGTAGCTAGGAAGGTGATAGGTTGATGAAGGTGTGATGGTCATAGTTTGGAATGGAGGGTAGGGCTGTTGGTGGGAAGGAAGATGGACAGGTAGAACAATTCAAGAGAGCAGTGCTGCGATGGGGGGTTGGATCTGGGATATGGTGGGGGATGGGGTATGAGGAAACTGGCAAAATTGACATTGATGCCATGTGTTTGGAGGGTCACAAGGTGGAAGATGATGCGTTCTTCCTCCAGGCATTGGGTGGCTTGTTGGAGGAGGCCCAGGACATGTATGTCCTTGGTGGAGTGGGAGGGATAGTTGAAGTGGTCAGCCACAGGATGATGGGGTTGTTTAGTGCGTGTGCCCCAGAGATCATTCCTGAAACGCTCTGCGAGTTGGTGTCCTGTCTCCCCAATGTAGAGGAGACCACATCGAGATCAATGGACGTGGTAGATGAGGTGTTTGGAGGTGCAGGAAAATCTCTACTGGATGTGGAAGGATCCTTTGGGGCCTTGGATGGAGGTGAGGGGGGAGATGTGGGTGCAGGTTTTACATCTCTTAGGCGGCCAGGGAAAGCAACCATACCACACTGTGGCCGACCACTTCAACTCCCCCTCCCACTCTGCCAAGGACATGCAAATCTTGGGCCTCCTCCACTGCCAAATCCAAGCCACCTGATGGCTGGACGAAGAACGCCTCATCGTCTGCCTTGAGACCCTCCAACCATTTGGCATTAATGACAATTTCACCAGTTTCCTCATTTCCCCTCCCCCCACTTTATCCCAAATCCAACCCTCCAACTCAGCACCGCTCTCTTGAACTGTCCCACCTGTCCATCTTCCTTCCTGTCTCTCCACTCCACCCTCAGATCTGACCTATCACCATCACCCCCCAACTTCATTTACCTATTGCCTTCCAAGCTACCTTCCCCCCAGCCCCACCCCACGTATTTATCTGTCAGCCCCATAGGCACCACTCCCCACCCCCCCCCAACATTCCTGATGAAAGGTTTATGCCTGAAACATTGACTCTCCTGCTCCTCAGATGTTGCCTAACCTGCTGTGCTTTTCCAATGCCATTGCTTTTGACACTTGTACAGGATATTGGTGAAGTCTCTTTTGGAATACTTTCTCATTGCCCTTTTCTAGGGATGATATTCTTAAGCAAGAGGGTGTTCAGAAGAGATTTACCAGGATGTTGCTGGGTATGGAAGTTTGAGTTATAAAAAAAGACTGGATAGGCTGGGACTTTATCCAAAGAGGCATAGGAGGTTGAAAGGTGATGTTATGGAGGTTTATAAAATCATGAGAGGTATAGACAGGGGTGATGATAGGTGTCTTTTACATAAGCTGGGGAATTTCAAGATGAGAGTGCATATTTTTAAGGTGAGAGGAGACAGATTTAAAAAAAAGATATGGGGGCAATTATTTTTAGACAGAGAGTGAGAAAGTGGTGAATGCGGGCACAGTTACGTCATTTAAAAGACACTTAGTTAAGTACATGAATAGGAAATGATTTGGAGATGCCAGTGTTGGACTGGGGTGTACAAAGTTAAAAATCACACAACACAAGGTTATAGTCCAACAGATTTAATTGGAAGCACACTAGCTTTCGGCGCGTCGCTCCTTCATCAGATGAAGGAGCAACGCTCCGAAAGCTAGTGTGCTTCCAATTAAACCTGTTGGACTATAGCCTGGGGCTGTGTGATTTTTAACAATGAATAGGAAAGGTTTGTAGGGATAATGGCCAGGAGCAGACAGATGAGACTAATTTAGTTTGGGATTATGTTCAGCATGGACTGGTTGGACTGAAGTGTCTGCTTCCATATTGTACGACTCCATGATTCCACGTTGTCAAAATGGATTTGCACTGGTTCTTTGCTCTCGGGGATATCGCTGGAATAGTCATCACCAGTACGAATTCAGCCCCACATTTCTCCCAACCCCTATCCTTTGCTTCTTGCAATGATTTTGAATATGATTTGCAATTGTCATTTTTTTTGTTTTTTTATATAGTTTAATTTCTGGTTTGTCCACTCAGTCATACAGCTTGGAAAGAGACTGTTTGGTCCAACTTGTCCATGCTGACCAGACATCCCAATCTGACTGAGTATCATTTGACAGCATTTGGCTCAAAACTTTCTAAATCTTTCCTTTTATAAACCAACTCAAATGCTATTTAAATATTTGAACGTGGACAGGGTTCTTACTCTTGGGGGTGAGTCCAGAACTATGTTAAAATTAGAGTGAAAGATCTCACACCAGGTTATAGTCCAAGAGGTGTTGTGTGATTTTTAACTTTGTCCACTCAAGTCCAACACTGGCACCTCCAAATCGTTAAGAGGCCCCTATTTTAGGAGTGATTAAAGCATTCTTCTCAGAGTGTTGTGTGACTTTGGAACTCTGCCTCAGAAGATAGTGCAGGAAGGTACATTAGGTATTTTCAAGATAGAGGTGGATAGATTGGTGTTAGGCAAGGGGTTCAAAGGTTTTCAGTTAAAAATGGGAATGTGGAGTTTGAAACACAGACAGATCAGCCTTCATCTTGTTGAAAGGCAGAGCAGAGTCAAAGGGCTTATTAGCTTACTTCTGCTTGAATTCATATGTTCATACAAGGGAAGCAGATGCATGGGAACATCCAAGTTTTCTTCCAAATCACACACCAGCCTGATTTTGATTTGAATTAGCTTTATTGTCACATGTACTCAAATGAGTAAAGTGAAAAGTTCACAATTCGCCATTTAATAGCGCTATGTTAAGTACAAAGGGGAATTCAGCATGGTAGTGACATTGAATGTCAAGTGGTGATACTTAAATTCTCTCTTGTTGGAGATGGTCATTGGCTAGCAATTGTGTGGTCACGTATTGGATCAAGCTTGGAATTTGTCTAGGTCTTACTGCAAATGGAATGCTTCAGTATCAGTGCGACTGGACACAACTACTGACGACACCCACTATCATTAAGCTAATGATTGAGAGTAGATTGATTAGGCAGCAATTGGCCAGCTTGGATTGGTCCTGCTTTTTGTATGCAGGACATACATGGACAATATTCCACTTTGCTGAGTAGATGTCAATGTTATAGCTGTACTAGAACATCTTGGTTGGTATTGGGCATGTTCCGGAGCTCAAGTCTTCAGTACTATTGCTAGAATGCTTTCAACCTCCATATCCTTTGCAGTAATTTCGGCAGTTTCTTGATATCGTGTGGAGTGAATTGAAATGACAAGCTGCTATAGATGATCCTGAAAACCCCAGGAGTGATCCAAGGTGAATCATCCATTGACACTTCTGGGTCAGGATAAATGCAAATGCTTCAACCTTATCTTTTGCACTGGTGTACCGGTGTCACACATCCATAAAGATGTGTGAAGCCTCCTCACTTCTGCATCGCCCTGCTAGCTGTACAATTGCCATAACCATTTGTGACTGGATATTACAAAACTGTGGAGCTAAAATATGATCCTTTCATTGGAGGATCACTTTGTTCTGTCTGCACCATGCTGATTCTGCTGTTTTATATGCAATAGTCTTGTGTTATTTATTCACTGGCTTGACATCACATTTTTAAGTATAGTTAATGCTGCTCCTGACATACTATCTTCTTTGAACCAAGGTTGCCTCCCAGGCTTGATCCTAATGGTAGAACTGGGCATATGCTAGACCATTAAGTTATAGATTTTCTTTTGAATACAACTTAACTGTGGAGCTGAGGTCCCACATCACCTCATTTATACACAGTTTTGGATTGCAAGATCTATACAACATTTTTCTCAGATAGCAAAGTGATGGTGTCACACGACTCATTGCAAGGCGTTATTAGAGTGAAGACTTTTTTTCTCTCATGCGATGTGCATGGGCCTGACAAAGCTAGCTTTTATTGCCCTTCCCTCATTGCCTTTGAAGTTAATGGCATGCTAGGCCCCTTCAGAGGGCAGTGGTGCCAACCAGCTTGCTGCAGAATCAGAGTCACATGCATGCCAAGTTGGGTAAGGATGGTGGGTCTCCTTCCCCAGCAGACATAATGAACCAGATGGGTTTTTACCTCAGTCAGTAATCATGGTTTCATGGTCACCATCACTGCTATAGATTTATTACCTGAATTAAAATTCCACGAGTGCCATGGTGAGATTCAAACTCATATCCTCAGCTTATTCACTGGCCACACTAGATTACTAATATAGTGAGATTACTGCAATGGCATCATATCACCTATCTCATAGTGAGATTACTGCTATGGCATCATATCACCTATCTCATTTTCTCCACAGGAACTGTATGCTGGTCACTCCTACTGCTGTCACACCTACCAATATGGTCTCAAACAGATTTATCTGTAAAGGACAATGAAGGCAAATAGGTTTCGTCTTCAAGTAGGTTGGTTTCTACTCAACCTTCCACAAACACAGTCGAGCAGTGATGACCTTTTGGTTTTGGACAGCTCAGATAGTAGTGGTGCTACTGAGCTACTCTTGGTGAGGAGCCTTGAAGTCTCTACTGAGTAATTGCGGACATATTGCAACATCCACCACCTTCAGTACTTGATCATGTTGTTCAACATGCAGGAGTAATGATTCACAACCTGGCAGATGGGGTGTTAAGTTGTACTCTGTAGGAGGTTTCCTTGCCCCATAGTTGACCTGATGCCACAACAGTTCATGATGTTTGACTCAATGTTGAGGACTCCCAGAGAAGAAATCTCCTTACTATCTACCACTGAGCTGTACTTCTGGCTGGTGGGACAGGGCATATCCTTGGATGGCGATTTCTGAAATGTTGTCTCCTTGCTTTTGAACTCCACATAGTCATACAGTCATAGAGATGTACAGCATGGAAACAGACCCTTCAGTCCAACACGTCCATGCCTACCAGATATCCCAACCCAATCGAGTCCCACGTGCCAGCACCCGGCCCATATCCCTCCAAATCCTTCCTATTCATATACCCATCCAGATGCCTCTTAAATGTTGCAATTGTACCAGCCTCCAACTTCATGATCTAGTAGAACACTTTTATCCACTTTTTCAACCTATTGTGCTGTTGGACAGCGACATATCAAAGAGGCATCTTGCATTCTGTGTTCAGCAGTACAAGCAACCATTATTCAGAGCTCCTTTACCACATGCGTGGGAGAGGCCAAAGACCATTTTGAGTCTGGTTTTCACATAGGGCCCAGTCACCCTCTTAATAACTGCTCAGACCAGAGGAGAGTTCAATGACACTCTAACTTTCCCCGGCTGAATACAGCATTTTTTTATACCTTTTGCGTTACAATAATTAAATCCAGCACTGATGTCATTTTTTAGACACAACTCACCGCTAAACTTAACTCCAACTGCTGCTAAAAGCCCATTATTCTTTTTTTTCTATAAATCCAGCACTTTTCACCCTCTATCACTTCCTCTCACTCAATTTCGCAATTCAGCTATTACCATCCTATCTAATCCCAGGGCCCTGGAGAGATTTGCAGTTCAATGAAACTTAGTCTCGTCATATCTTAAAACAGAATTCAAACATTTGTTTGAATCAGGCAAAAACATATTTTGCTTGTTCTTTCTCTGAGATAATTCCATTTCTTAAAAAAAATACTTAATAACTGACTCTAGATATTTGATTTATTAATGTAAACCTGTCCAAATGTAATATTTCATTTACTCCTCAAAAAATACTAACATTTTTCCTTGCATGCAATAAAACCAATGAGACTGCTCATCCATTGCATTAATTTCTAAAATTCCTTTAAATTTCAGATAACTGTTCCCCTTCAAATGTTTTAGAATGCTAGACCATATGTATCATAATATAATTCATTATGATATGCTGAAACGTGCCTAGGTTTAGAGGTTTTGAATGCCCGCTACTGAATATATTTGATGTTTTAATTGGAGTTCTCCAATACTTCAGGTGCAATGTTAATGAATGGCCTGATAGATTGAGGGTAGCTTGTCCGTCACTATGTTGCAATGTTGGAGGTTTGCAGTCAAGTTCAGAAATTCAAAACTGTTAGCAAAAGCCTGTATCTTCAGTTATATGAAAGAAACAGTACACATCCATTCCACCTCAAGCAGAATGGGTTAGTCAATGATAGTTTACTGCTAATGTAAAGGGGTGGGGTGAAGACCCTTGGATGTGATTACTTCAACAGTCCCTTTCTTCTATACAAAAATAAGAGTTATGTGTCATAGTCCATTTCCGAACAAAGGGAGAGTCTACATTCTTTCCTAAATTTTGCATTTCTTTCAAACTCTTTCAGTTTTTTAAAATTTTAAAACATACCATGAGATTATTTTGCTTAAAGGAAATAACTTTTGCAAAATTCCAATTTCCCTATTTCTTAAAGCACCATTTCACACAAATGGACATTTAAAATTAGCAAATCTTATCATCTGGAATTAAAGATTCACCCATGGTCAAAATAATATTTGGAAGTTCACTCTGGCCAGGAAATGGAATTTCAAACATCATAATTTAATCATAAAGATCCTGAAATTCACCATTCACCCAGGACTCTCTCCTCAAACTAAACACAACACAGGTAGTTCATTATTTTGAGGAAGGAGGAATTAAGTTATGTCTTTAGACTTTATTTTTTTTTCCATTAACTTCAATCAAATGTAACCAATTCCAAAGAGTAAATTCTTACCAGGCTTTAATAAACAATTATAAATCAACGTTTCGTAGGTTTTTCTTTTATACAAACCACTGCTCGTTCCTAAAGAGGCATCACCTTCACCATACATGTTCCAAACCGATATAGGCACACGCCATACTTTCAAATCATTATACATTCCAAAAATACAAACTAAACTCAAAATATACCCAGATTTCGAGCTCCAGGGAACAAAAACAGACAAATTACACAAGACAGGACTTTTAAAATAAAACAAACAAAACTGCATGTGGACTAGATGACAGAGTTAATGTTTAGTGTAGACAACATGACACAAAAACTTGGTTTCTCTCCCCTTTGACTTTGTCAACACTTCCTTCGACTTTTTTCCAATCTCGGTTTTAACTTTGTGCTCAAAATACTAATATTATGGCCTTGCCTTCTTTTTCTCTTTTCTCTTTAATCACCTTCTTTGCAAAACGAGATGACTTTGTGGGGTTCCAATAAATTTTAACCATTTGGTCACATCATTCAATAACACTTGCCTCTCTGCTGGGGTGAAAGGCTCCAAGATTATATCCTTCCTCTGCTGTGGATTCTCCCATCTCTCTCCAATGTTTAACTGCAGCCCACAAAAGAGCCATAGGCACAGGTCTTTCCGATTCATAGGGTGTTAGGTTATCCCATCCATTATTGTGCCTATGTCCGTCCACTTATGCTTTGTCATCTAATCTGTTCCAGTCAATATCATCCTTGGTGCACTCTGTTTAAATCAGGGCACTGGGTGCTATCGCGACTGTGGTTACCATTGAGTCTTTAGCCTTTAGATTCTCACATCTGACAGTCGCCACCCTCACTTGCCCATGTCTCATTGGCCATATTTCTGACGAGGTCTGACAGAAATACAACCACCATCTCATATTTATCTCTCTCTTGTTCCTTCCACGAAGCCTGTTGCTCTGGTATCGGAGAGTCTGGGTCTGATTAGCTTAGTGATCATCTTCTAATTGCAATCCAGAACACTTTGTACCAATGACCCCTCTGAGCCCCATATTATTCTTCCTCCGTGTTTAAACATGATCTCTTCTGGACCCTTTCTGACTGCCACAACCTTATGCCTCTTCCCTAAGTGTGCTTTTCCACCTGAGTATTCTGCTGTGGGACTCAACACTCCCCACTGCTGAGTAGGTCTATTGGTTGTCTACCAAACACATCAAAACTTCCTTCTACCTCTTAATTCTTTTTGTACTGCAACTTACAGCCAGGATCCACTGGGGACCTAAAAGGGTGGTAACATTAAACATGCTCACCTGACAAAAGTCCACATAGTTGATAATGGATCACAGTACCACAATTGCTGTCAGGAAAAATATCAAACATGAGTCTTAAATTCTGTGTTTAGCAGTACAAATGACCCTTATTCAGAGCTTCGCATGGGATCCAGTCACCCTTAACTGCAGATCAAATCAGAGGAGAGATCAATGACATTCTCACTTTCCTAAGCTGAATGCAATATTTTTATACATTTCATGTTTCAATAACTACATGCAACATTTATGTCATTGTTAGCCACATTTCCCTAATTTAGACATCCGAACCAGTAAATACATGATCAATGATGAACAATTCTATGAACAGCCTTAGGTCATCAATGATGGACAACTCTATGAACAGCCTTAGGTCATCAACGTTAGACAACTCTATGAACAGCTGTAGGTCCTCCCAAAAGCTCATGTTCACCAGATGCTTCCATCATCCTCTCTTTGGGATATTACAGATATTTGCCAGTTGCACCGCATTAATTGCCAATAATCTAAATACTTGCTTAATACTAAGAACACTTCCAAATTCTAGACTAGCTTTAGTATGGAAGATTAGGAAGGATATTAATTGTTATAAATTCCTTAAAATCAACTCTAGTTTAAAGTGACAACAATTCAGTGACACAGCTGACAAACTGGGAACAACCCCTCTCTCACTTCAGCTTGAGGGATCAAACAAACAGTTCTTCGGCTTGTAGTTGCAATTACAACCCTTGTTATTCTCATTCTGTAAGTGAGTTTTAAACCAGAGTTTACTTCTTGAATAATTTTTCACTGTTTCTACTCTAAATACTTTCAATTACTAATTTTATTTTCTTATTAGAAAGCATCTATTCGAATTCCACTGAAGAGGGTGAAATTTAATCACTTTACAACTTTACCAAGTCATCAGATGAAATTTGTTTAGATTTCAGAAATAACTAAGGGCCATAAACACATCTTCATTCTGTATTTGGTAATCTGTCCTTGTCACTCTTCCCTTGATCTTTGGATGTAAGCATTTGCACTTAAGCTGTAATTGTTTATCTGTCCATATTTTGCAACCCATTTTGCTCTCTTAGTGGACATCTGTTTACATTGTGTGTTATTCCATCTTCCCTCCCATTGAGGAGGCCTCTTTTTCCTGTCTACAGTTGGCTGCTCATAAAAATTCAACAAAATCTCTGCATCGATACATATATACTGCATTTCACAATACAGGTAGTTTTCCAATAATGTCATTGTTGTGTTCCAGTGAAACATCGCTTAATCAAAAAATCACTTAATAGAAATAACGGAGCCTATGGGAAAAATGGGATTGGGGCAGGCCATCAAAAACTATCACTCACAATCACTCAAAAATCATCCAAATGCCTAACAGGTTAAAAGAAGGTTTAAATCATATTTATTCATGGAATAAATGTAAATGTTACACATTACATTGAAAAAAATGTTGTTAATACAGAGACAGAGCATTATCATCAACACCACCTTCAGGTGCTGTTTGGTTGCAGAAGTGGATTACTGCAGGAATTATCCAGGACTTATACAGGAATTATACAAGAATATTCTTGTCTCAGTGGGAGAGCAATGAAGTTCATGAGTGAAATGTTTGAGCTAAAGCTGCTCAGTGTATAGTACTGCAGCTCTCACAAGCTCTGACGGCAGCTGATATCAGCACATGTGCAGAACAAAGCATGCAAAACAATCCCTGCTGGACTTGTGCATTCCAGAGGTAAGAGGTAAGCATTCTCTAAAATACCGCTTGCTAATTTTTCAGTGATGCTATAGCCAAATTGCACTACCAAAACACGTTTTATACATAAACTACATGTACTTGTATCGATATGTTCACAATTACCAAAAGAGTCAAGATTATTGTAGGATCATAATCTAATCTGGGTTTTTCAAGGATGCTTTCTGATCAAGAATACTTGTGTGCTTAGAGCTGCCTGTTTACAGAAACCTGAGTAAATTCCCTAAAGTTCTTCTCACCACGACCCTTTCATGACCCCTATCGGACCTTTCAATACCTTATTCAATAACTCTGTATGGAGACCACAAGGCTGGCAGTGAACGTCCAACCTCTTTCGGCCATTTGTGTCAGCTAAAAAAGCCCCAGGTGGCCATCTTGTCAACTTTAGCCATGGGCCTCTATAACACAAGCACCTTCTATGATTTATGCTAAAATATTCTCAGTTATCTATGTTCCTGCACCCACTCTGGGAATTCACCCTTTACTTTATATTCTCAACTTCTCCTCCCTCCTTCAACATTAAACCTTATCCATCATCTCTCCATCCATTCCACCAGCCTGCTTATGTCCTGTTGAAGCCTGTCAATGTCCTCCTCACCGTTCCCAGTTTTGTGACAACTGCAATTTCTGAAATTGTGTCTGTACACCCAAATCTAGATCATTAACTTTGACCAGGAAAAGCAAGGAGTAGTAATATAAAGTGCTCGAGAAACCTAGAAGGTTTGGCAAAATCTGTAGTGAGAGAAATAAAGCGAATATTGCAAATGTAATATCACTCTTCTCCAGAACTATTTTTTCCTCTATTGAAGGGAAACAATAGTCTCATAGCGCCCTCTAGTGAATGCCACCATTTAACTTCGTAAATGCCATCCTGTATTCCCAATTCCTTTTCCCTTCCCACGTGGTTAAAGATGCCCTCCAATGCATCTCGTCCACATCTCGCACCTCCGCCCTCAGACCCCACCCCTCCAACCGTAACAATGACAGAACGCCCCTGGTGCTCACCTTCCACCCTACCAACCCTACCAAATCATCCTACGACATTTCCGCCACCTCCAAACGGACCCCACCACCAGGGATATATTTCCCTCCCCACCCCTTTCTGCCTTCCGCAAAGACCATTCCCTCCGTGACTACCTGGTCAGGTCCACGCCCCCCAACAACCCACCCTCCCATCCTGGCATCATCCCCTGCCACCGCAGGAATTGCAAACCTGCACTCACACCTCCTCCCTCACCTCCATCCAAGGCCCCAAAGGAGCCTTCCACATCCATCATAGTTTTACGTGCACATCCACCAGTATCATTTAATGTATGCGTTGTTCCCAATGCGGTCTCCTCTACACTGGGGAGACTGGATGCCTCCTAGCAGAATGCTTTAGGGAACATCTCTGGGACACCCGCACCAATCAACCACACCACCCTGTGGCCCAACATTTCAACTCCCCCTCCCACTCAGCCGAGGACATGGAGGTCCTGGGCCTCCTTCACCGCCGCTCCCTCACCACCCGACGCCTGGAGGAAGAATGCCTCATCTTCCATCTCGGAATACTTCAACCTCAGGGCATCAATGTGGACTTTACCAGTTTCCCCACCTCACCCCAGTTCCAGCCTTCCAGCTCAGCACCATCCCCATGACTTTTCCTGCCTGCCTATCTTCCTTTCCATCTATCCACTCCACCCTCCTCTCTGACCTATCACCTACACCCACACCCCCACCCCCACTCACCTATTGTATTCTATGCTACTTTCTCCCCACTCCCAGCCTCCTCTCATTTATCTCTCCACCCTGCAAACACTCTGCCTCTATTCCTGATGAAGGGCTTTTACCCGAAACATCGATTTTCCTGCTCCTCAGATGCTGCCTGAACTGCTGTGCTTTTCTAGCACCACTCTAATCCAGAACCATATAACTTCGTCAAGCCAAAACTTAACTGTACACCATTGCTGTCTATGCTCAAACAACCTAATATCTATGCTGCCATTGTTCTGCTTATGTCAATGGCTTCAATGTTTGCTCATGCACCTTTTATAAAGCACCTTTTCAAGAGCATTTTAAAACTTATGTGGATGAAATCAACGGCATTATGCTCAGAAATTCTTTCTTCTCAAAGAGCTAAAACAGACAGACTATTCAAGCTTTTGTCTTTTCACCAGGACAAATAAAAATTTGGATGTAGGTTTGATTGCTGATCTGAAAAGTTCATTTCCAGAGGTTTCATTACCTTACTAGGTAACATCTTCAGGGTGGTATCAACAAACATATGGAGTTAGACCCCATCTACCACACCCTGAGAAAAGGAACAGGAAGTGACTTCACCACAGGAAATAACATCACTACAGGAAATGACATCACCAACCCAAAGAAACCCAAACATATAAATAGAAAGCAGGAATTTTCAGCATTGATTCACATGAGGTCCACTGAAGATGTTACCTAGTAAGGTAACGAAATGTCTGGAAATGAACCTTTCAGCTCAGCGAGCAAACCTACATCCAAAACCTCAACCTGAGCTACAAATCTTCTCAAAACTTGCTAACAAATAAGAATACCAAATAGAAAAGGAACAACTAATTATACATGAGGAAAAAGTACTTGATTGATTTTTCATTCTAATTGGTTGAGACTTTTCCATGAAGAACGTACCAGGGAATTATTGCCTCAACACTTCTGTTTAATTCAAAACAAAGGCACATCTTCCTTCTGTCTCTGTGTATGAATATATATAGCTTCTATTAAATGTGAGTGAGCCACATCACAGGCATGACTGATAATCTTAAATTGATTGTTACAGTCATTCTTCACACAATCAGATTTGCAGGTACCGTCCACTCACAGAATCACATCTAACATTAAAGTTTGGGAGAAGATTTGTAGCTCGGGTGCTCGTTGTTGTGGTTCTGTTCGCCGAGCTGGGAATTTGTCTTGCAAACATTTCGTCGCCTGTCGAGGTGACATCCTCAGTGCTTGGGAGCCTCCTGTGAAGCGCTTCTGTGCTGTTTCTTCTGGCATTTATAGTGGCCTGTCTCTGCAGCTTCCAGTTGTCAGTTCGAGCTGTCCACTGTAGTGGCCGGTATATTGGGTCCAGGTCAATGTGTTTGTAGATAGAGTCTGTTGATGAGTGCCATGCCTCTAGGAATTCCCTGGCTGTTCTGTTTGGCTTGCCCTATAATGGTAGTGTTGTCCCAGTCGAATTCGTGTTGCTTGTCGTCTGTGTGTGTGGCTACTAAGGATAGCTGGTCGTGTCGTTTCGTGGCTAGTTGGTGTTCGTGTATACGGATCGTTAACTGTCTTCCTGTTTGTCTGATGTAGTGTTTTGTGCAGTCCTTGCATGGGATTTTGTACACTACATTAGTTTTGCTCATGTTGGGTATCGGGTCCTTCGTTCTGGTGAGTTGTTGTCTGAGAGTGGATGTTGGTTTGTGTGCTGTTATGAGTCCTAGTGGTAGCAGTAGTCTGGCTGTCAGTTCAGAAATGCTCCTGATGTATGGTAGTGTGGCTAGTCCTTTGGGTTGCGGCATGTCCTCGTTCCGTTGTCTCTCCCTTAGGCATCTGTTGATGAAATTGCGACGGTATCCGTTTTTGGCGAATACCTTGTATAGGTGTTCCTCTTCCTCTTTTTGTAGTTCTGGTGTGCTGCAGTGTGTTGTGGCCCTTTTGAATAGTGTCCTGATGCAACTTCATTTGTGTGTGTTGGGGTGGTTGCTTTCGTAGTTTAGGCCTTGGTCTGTGTGTGTGGCTTTCCTGTATACCTTTGTGGTGAATTCTCCGTTCGGTGTTCTCTGTACCATCACGTCTAGGAATGGGAGTTGGTTGTCCTTTTCTTCCTCTCTAGTGAATCGGATTCCTGTGAGTGTGGCGTTGATGATCTGGTGTGTGTTCTCTATTTCTGTGTTTTTAATTATTACGAAGGTGTCATCCACGTATCTGACCCAGAGTTTGGGTTGAATTTGTGGTAAGACTGTTTGTTCTAACCTTTGCATTACTGCTTCTGCTATGAGTCCAGAGATCGGTGAGCCCATGGACTGCACAAAACACTACATCGGACAAACAGGAAGACAGTTAACAATCGGTATACATGAACACCAACTAGCCACAAAACGACACGATCAGCTTTCCTTAGTAGCCACACACATGGACGACAAGCAACATGAATTCGACTGGGACAACACTACCATTATAGGGCAAGCCAAACATAGAACAGCCAGGGAATTCCTAGAAGCATGGCACTCATCCACAGACTCTATCAACAAACACATTGACCTGGACCCAATATACCAGCCACTACAGCGGACAGCTTGAACTGACAACCGGAAGTGACAGAGACAGGCCACTATAAATGCCGGAGGAAACAGCACAGAAGCGCTTCACAGGAGGCTCCCAAGCACTGAGGATGTCACCTAGACAGGGGACGAAACGTTTGCAAGACAAATTCCCAGTTCGGCGAACAGAACCACAACAACATCTAACATTAGCTAAGGACCCGTGGAGTATAGACAGTACTTTAGGAATTATGAATAGCTGAAGGGATGGGCTGTTTGCTACATTGGCACATATGTATTTTGAAGGTCAGCAGCACTGAAATTCATGCCAGAAGCTTAATAAATTCTCACCCAAGAATCTGTCCTGTGTAGGAAAAGCAATATGTCCAGACATTTTTGAATAAAACAAGGTCATGAAGGCCATAGGAAAACATGCTTCCTACATTGTCTTGACCAAATCAGCTTTGCCCTGCCAAACAACCAATACTTGCCTCTGGATTATAAATTGTAGCTCCCTTTGACATTTTGAATTCTTACATCTGACCTGATGAGTGCAAAATGAAAAGCTTAAAGGGCTTTTTAGAAGAATACGCTACTCCGCGTACAATGGTTTCAGAAACTCTGATCAGTGCCATTGAGAATGGCTAGGGAATGCAAATTGAAGGATAATTATGAGCCATCACATCTCTTTTACAGCAATGCTTGAGTTTTGTACTATGAAATTTCTTCAAATGATGTTCTTTTAATAGATTCCTGCTAAACTAGCCCCCACTTGCTGAATGTGATCATTAATTCCAATACAGATAATCATTTCTGAAAGGTTTTTCAATGTCAAATTTGAATTGATTATTTTATATGACTGTCCTCACTAAAAGAAACATCCTGGAGTTCCCACATGGGAACTTCCCAGGACAGAATTGCACTTTCTCCATCTTTTTATCAGACAGTTCCCTGAACTGATCAACAGAAAAGTTCCAGCAGCAATTCAATCTTCAAATTTAAATAATGAAGAAACTGTATGCACTGAAAACCACAATCCAATCCCCACGCTACGGAAGCAGATCATTGAATCCACACCAACCCGCCATCAGCAGACCCATTCTATCCTATCCCTGCATTTCCCACATCCACCTCACCTGCACATCAAAGAAGATGATGCAAACTCCACGCACGCAGACAGTCAAGCGAGGGTTGGAACCGAACCCGGGTTCCTGGCGGCGTGAGGTAGGGGTGCTGACTACTGCGCCACCCACTATGGGGTGCAATTCACTATATCCACCATTCTCGAAATAACTTAGTCAAACACATTGTCAACTGCCCCAACACACACTGAGGAATTTGGAACTGTGAATGCGATCTCCATACCTGATTCCTGTCATTTAGTACCCAGTACTCTCTCTCCAAAAACACATCATAGGGTTAAACTGTCTCACAAGAAATCTTGCACATCAATGCGACCTGTCTTTAGTGAGCGGGAATGTGAGTATCAAAATTCCAAGTTTGATTTTCACTGCCAGTCAATAACATGGATTACTGCAAACTCGTTGGCACATTTCTCTTGCGTTGATGCTCAACGATTGTAAGGGTGATCGGGTATTGTTTTTTCAAAATTAAAAAATGGTAAAATAAGTAAACTTTACAGGTGGCCTTTTTCATCACAAAGATGCAACGAGACATGCGTTTCTGTGGCGTAAGCAGATTGATTTATCGGTTGATGCTGTACCATTTGCAAAAAAGTTATGAACCTGTAAATTATGCAAAATATATCATCACCGGATCCATCGGCATCCGCGCTCCGAGCTGACCATGACACGAACGAAACAGACGAGGATTCGGAAAAGGACGAGAATTTACAGGCGACCGAGAAGGAGCAGAAAGATCAAGCTGGGGTGGGGCCGAATAAGTTTTCCATTTCTCTCGACGTGGGTGATATCTCTCCCGAAGAAGTGACCGTGAAAATCAGGGAAGGAATACTCTCGGTGTCCGGCCAACACGTGCAGAACAAAGGCAAGGGATTCAGTTTTCAGGGTTTTTCTGAAGAGTTTGCCATCCCTCCAACCGTGGATTCAAAAACTCTGGTGGCCACCATTGTCGACGGGAAGAGGATGCAAATTGAAGGGCATTACCGCTCGGTACCCGTGGATGCCAGCACCCAGAAACCCGTGGACGACCTGGGAGAGGGAACCAAGATACAGAAAGCCAAGAAACGCGCTTTCCCTATCTCGGGGGGCAACTCCTTCAAAGACAATACCACTTTCCGAGCTCCGGAGTCGAAACGATTCTGTGCCGGTGTGTCTGACTCTGCAGGTAATTCCACCCTCCCCGGGGGCAGACCAACCAGCCCCATGTACTGTAACTCCAGGGTGCAGTGCAACATCAACAAATCAGCCTTGGATAGAAACGATGGCCGGGACCAGGCGTCGTCCAAAAAGCGCAAATCGGGCAAAGCGCCACTTTTCCGCAGCAGCAAGCCGTCGACACCTACTCTCAGCTTAACCATCAGCGAGGCATCCACCGGCAGCCCGACCATCAGCAGGACGTTCGCTCCCAACACAACCATCAACAAGCAGTTCGCTCCCAGTGCGGTCAACAAAGTCTCCCAACCAGTCAACACTGTACCCATTCACAGCTCCAAAAACACCAGCGGACCCCCTCCCAAACCAACACAAGCCAGTGCTCGCTCCAAACACGTCGTTCTCACACCGACCTCCGCGAAAAGGTCAGACGACAACCCTTTGATTCCCAACCCCTGGTCAACCTGGACGAAGAATGACTTTGAGCCAATCATCTCCCCCCTGGCGAATGACGGCGCCAAGGCACCCGGGCAGTCAACGGAGGGCGGCACAAGGCGAAGTCTAAAGACCCGCAACCCTACCCCGGGTCCCCGCGGCCCGAGAAACAAGCAATTCCCTTCTTCCAAAAGCTAAGATCTTCCCTGGCCCATTTCCACCCAGATCTGATCAACCCTCATCTCCAGAAACATACGCCTTGAAATATGTGTGACACCGCAACCTATGCGCTTCCCTCAAACCGCGGGAACACTTAGCGATAATAAAATCAACAAGGACAGGAAATAAGAAAGGCGTTTCCGGATAGGAATGTTCAGAGAGTTGTTTCAATGGTCTCTGACCTGAGGATGGACCAATACTTCACGGTCATTTTGATCTTGCAGTGCCGACTTACTACCTATTAAATAAAATTCTGGTGACATTCTGCTCCATTGTTTAAGTTCAATCTTATCTTTAAGATATTGCTCGATAAAGACTTACTTTCGAAAGCAGTGAGGTTGCATATAGCACAGGAGTAGCTGGAGAGATTATAGAGGGCACGGCGCCCGCCAGTATTTAGTGTGTGTGTGTGTGTGGGGGGGGGGGGGGGAACAAAATAAAAACAGCAACTTGAGGCGAAAAGACATCGGCTGATGTCTGACTCTCTACAAATTGCTGTACAATAAACAGTGCTCCGCTGTTTAGCCTTGGACTAAAGAAAAACCGCGAAAAAAAACATGGTGACAGCGCCATCTCTCGATATCCATTGCTTGCCTGGAAATTGCCGCTGATGCTCTCTTAACGCAGAATGATCTCCACAAAAACATTTTAGGGTTGATAATTCACAATGTCAAAGGCGGAAATCATACTTCTCCACGCCAAACCACACGATAGAAAGGTACTTAGAATTATTGTTACACTTTATTTGTTTGCAGATGCAAACATGTTCAAATTAAAATATCAAAGTTTCAGAAAAAAGTTGCAAAGGACTTCTCACACAATTATTTACCAATAATTAAAATAACTCTCAGCGCGTTTTACAAACTTATAAAAAATACTTTCCCTCCCACAAGCAGGTCTGATGGTTAGTTGTAGTTGAGACTGGCGCGGGGACTGGATTTATATGAGAGTGATGTCCAATCTTCTCATGAGCTTCATGTCTCCTTGTGCATGAACTGGAGTGAATCAGTTTGGCTGATACTGGCTACCTCAAGGCAAGGCCAATTGGGTCATTCAGTCACTTCTGGAGCCTTAGAAAGTATTTGTAAATGCTTCACTGTGATCTTTTACCCTGAATCTGCTGAGCTTTACCATTGAAGAATTTTTTTTCATGGAGATTCTTGAACCAGGCAAATATTGAACTGTCTATCATTATTCACATTTGTCTGTGGCAAGACGTTAGAGCTGATTCATTGGTTGAAAGATCACTTAAATTTGTCCATTGCATAACGGAAGAATAGAAAGGCCTGGAGAAACCCAGCAGGTCTGGCCACAACTGTAGAGAGGGAAACAAAGTTAATGTTTTGAGTTCAGTACGTCTTCTTCCTTGGAACTGAAGTAAGGGATGGAAAAGTGATGTATTTTGTACTGTAGGAAAATGGGGGGAGGAGAAAGTGGAACAGAACTGAAGGTGAGGAAAGATTAGAGGGTTAAGGAGAACAGAAATCACAGATGTCGCAGAACAAAAGACTAAAGAGAGGATTATTGTTGTAGAGAAGTGAGATGGATGAAGTTTAAACATTGATAGTAAGTTTCAATGGCAGAATACAGGTCAGCTGTCTTGAAAGTGAGTTCAAGAAAATCAGACACTGTGGCTGTGGAGGGGTGCAAAGGCAGGGAATACAAAATAGAAGACAGAGTTCATGGTCTGAAGTTGCTGAATTTAATTCTTGGTCCAGAATGAGATGTTGTTCTTCTAGCTTGCATTGTGCTTCACTAAACTACTGCAGCAGTCCTGAGATAAAAATGACAAGAAACTAGAAAGAGGGAATTATGCTTATGGACTCAGTTGGGATGTTCTGCAAGGTGGTCTATTGCATGCTGCTTCCACTGCTTAGTATAAAAGTTATCCCGTCTTGGTGCATTGCCAGCTTGATGTCTCATTTTCAATAATGCCTGATGCAGCTTCTGGCATACCATCATGCAGTCTTCATTGAACTAGGTTTGATTAACTGGTTTGATGGTAAATAGAAGATTTGCCAGGCATGAGGTTCTTGATTGTGATTGAACACAATTCTGTTGGAGGTAGTGGCCCACAGCATCACATGAATGCAGTTTTGAGTTGTTAGTTCTGTATGAAATTTGTCTGATTTAGCATGAAGATTAGGGCCACATGACACAATCTGAAAATGCTATTTTGTTTTCAACAGTATCTGAGATGCATCAGCAACAGGTACATTGTTGAGGATGAGGTTAAGAGGATGTTTCCTTCTGTGAGCTCCTTCACTACCTGCTGCAGACATGTTCTAGCAGCTATACCCATTAGAATTCAAATCAGCTCAGTTAGGGTTGGTGCTACTAAGGCTTTTTCTGGTGATAAACACTGACGTCTCTTAACCTCAATGCTTTTTCCATTTGATATTATAAAGTTTTACCATCTCTATCCTGTATTCATCTCCATTGCCTGTAAGGTAGGTTCCTGCCTTCATTGTCGGAGAACTGAAAATGTACCAACCATATCTGTAAATCTAGAGTTTGAAGGAAACAAGGAACTTAATGAATCTCCCATCACTAGGGAAGTGATCCTGAGAAAACTGATGGAGTCATGGTTTGATAAGCCACCTGGTTCTGATGGACTTCATCCCTGAGTAAGGAAAGAGTCAAAGGAATAAATCCATCAATCCTTGAAAGGTTTAGTATCTGGAGCCTGAGGGGAAGTTAGGCTCCTAATAACTGAAAAATCTGCAGATTCACAAGCTGTCAGGAGAATTACTCATCACTTTTTATTTGCCCCAAAGTCATTTGCACAAAAAAAAACTGATTCTTTCCAAATACTGTATTGGTCTTCGATGGTGCAATTGAACAAATCGAGCTTCGCAAATAGCATGATGCTAAAAATGCTTCCCCCAACTCAAAGATCATTGCAAGCGAATTTCTTCAGGAGTGTGCTTTTCTCTCATTGCCATTGAAATAACTGCATAGGAGCCAATATCCCATCATCAAGTCATCCTTTATTTACATGTGGAAAATCCTTTACATTAATACAGCTCACTCAAAGCTGACTCTCAAAGTGAATTCTCCTTTTTTTTCATCACCCTTTATTTAGACGTGGCACTGGGCAGCTTCCTCTGAGCCAGCTTCCTCAGAACAGAAGATCTGACACTCCTGCTCTTTTTTTCCTTTTTATCTTTTCTCCCTGCAGTACTGTCGAACTGTGGTAGTGCTTATTTTCCCCAAAACACCTGTTGTGTGTGTGCAGGTGTAGGACACAATAGAGAACAACAGGTATATAAATCTTTATTGATATTCCACCACCAGGAAGAAAGGGAACACCTGAGTGGCCAGTGACAAGCAGTGCCCTTCCCAAAGGACAAACACACCTATTCTTAACTCTCAGCCAGAGTTTGTTGATTTGACCAGATTAACAGCCTCAATCAAAGAACTCATATTCTATAAGTTCCATCTGGCTGACCTTGCTATAATCAGTGACAAGGCTACACGTGCTTTCGTAAGGACAGACTGACGGGCAGAGGGGGTGGGGTGGCCATGTTGGTAAGGGATGATATTCAGACCCTTGCGCAGGGAGACCTAGAATCTGGGGATGTAGAGTCAGTGTGGATAGAGCTGAGAAATTCTAAGGGTAAAAAGACCCACTTGGGAGTTATCTACAGGCCCCCAAACAGTAGTCTGGATGTCGGATGTAAGTTGAATCAGGAGCTGAAATTGGCCTGTCGCAAAGATGTTACTACAGTTGTTATGGGGGATTTCAACATGCAGGTAGACTGGGAGAATCAGGATGGTATTGGACCGCAAGAAAGAGACTTTGTGGAGTGCCTCCGAGATTGATTCTTAGAACAGCTGATGCTGGAGCATACCAGGGAGAAGGCAATTCTAGATCTGGTATTGTGCAACGAACCAGAATTGATCAGGGACCTCGAAGTGAAGGAGCCATTGGGAAGTAGTGACCATAATACAATAAGCTTCAATCTGCAATTTGAGAGGGAGAGGGTACAATCTGAAGTAACAATATTTCTGTTGAATAAAGGGAACTATGGAGCTATGAGAGAGGAGCTGGCCAAAGTTCAATGGTGCAATACCTTAGCAGGGATGACAGTGGAGGAACAATGGCGGATATTTCTGTGTGTAATGCAGAAGATGCAGGATCAGTTCATTCCAAAAAGGAAGAAAGATCCTAGGAGGAGGCATGGGTGGCCGTGGTGATGAGGGAAGTTAGGAAACATATAAAGTTAAAAGAGAAAAAGTATAACATAGCAAAGATAAGTGGGAAAAGGAAGGACTGGGAAGCTTTTAAAGAACAACAGAGGATTACTAAGAAGGAAATATGCAGAGAAAAAATGAGGTACGAAATGAGGTATGTGAAAAGCAAAAAATTGGTTAAGACTAAAATTGGGCCCCGAAGACAAAAACAGGGGAATATATTACGGGGAACAAAGAAATGGCAGAAGAATTGAATTGTTACTTCAGATCTGTGTTCACTGGGGAAGACACAAGCAATCTCCCTGAGGTAACTGTGGCTGAAGGACCTGCACTTAAGGGAATTTATATTCGCCAGGACTTGATTTTGGAGAGACTGTTAGGTCTGAAGGTTGATAAGTCCCCAGGGCCTGATGGTCTACATCCCAGGGTACTGAAGGAGGTGTCTCGAGAAATCATGGATGCGTTGGTGATTATTTTCCAGAGTTCGATAGATTCGGGATTAGTTCCTGCAGATTGGAGGGTGGCTAATGTCGTACCACTTTTTAAGAAAGGTGGGAGAGAGAAAGCAGGAAATTATAGACCAGTTAGTCTGACCTCAGTGTGGGAAAGATGCTGGAGTCTATTATAAAGGATGAAATCACGACACATCTGGATAGTAGTAACAGGATAGGTCAAAGTCAGCATGGGTTTATGAAGGGAAAATCATGCTTGACTAATCTTCTGGAATTTTTTGAGGATGTAATTCTGAAGGTGGACGAGGGAGATCCAGTAGATGTAGTGGACTTGGACTTTCAGAAAGCTTTTGATAAAGTCCCACATAGGAGGTTAGTAAGCAAAATTAGGGTACATGGTATTGGGGGCAAAGTACTAACTTGGATTGAAAGTTGGTTGGCTGATAGGAAACAAAGAGTAGTGATAAATGGCTCCATTTCAGAATGGCAGGCAGTGACCAGTGGGGTACCGCAGGGATCAGTGCTGGAACCGCTACTTTTTACAATATATGTTAATGATATAGAAGATGGTATTAGTATTAACATTAGCAAATTTGCTGATAATACTAAGCTGGGTGGCAGGGTGAAATGTGAGGAGGATGTTAGGAGGTTACAGGGTGACCTGGACAGGTTAGGTGAGTGGTCAGATGCAAAGTAAATGCAGTTTAATGTGGATAAATGTATGGTTATCCACTTTGGTGGCAAGAACAGGAAGGCAGATTACTACCTAAATGGAATCAATTTAGGTAAAGGGGCAGTACAAAGAGATCTGGGTGTTCTTGTATACCAGTCAATGAAGGTAGGTATGCAGGTTCAGCAGGTAGTGAAGAAGGCTAATAGCATACTGGCCTTTATAACAAGAGGGATTGAATATAGAAGGGAAGTAGTTCTTCTGCAGCTGTACAGGGCCCTGGTGAGACCACACCTGGAGTACTGTGTGCAGTTCTGGTCTCCAAATTTGAGGAAAGACATTCTGGCTATTGAGGGAGTGCAGCGTAAGTTCACGAGGTCAATTCCTGGAATGGTGGGACTACCTTACGCTGATAGACTGGAGCGACTGGGCTTGTATACCCTTGAGTTTAGAAGACTGAGAGGGGATCTGATTGAGACATATAAGATTATGAAAGGATTGGACACTCTGGAGGCAGGAAACATGTTTCTGCTGATGGGTGAGTGCCGAACCAGAGGACACAGCTTAAAAATATGGGGTAGACCATTTAGGACAGAGATGAGGAGAAACTTCTTCACCCAGAGAGTGGTGGCTGTGTGGAATGCTCTGCCCCAGAGGGCAGAGGAGGCCCAGTCTCTGGATTCATTTAAGAAAGAGTTGGATAGAGCTCTCAAGGGTAGTGGAATCAAGGCTTATGGAGATAAGGCAGGAACAGGATACTGATTAAGGATGATCAGCCATGATCATATTGAATGGTGGTGCAGGCTCGAAGGGCAGAATGGCCTACTCCTGCACCTATTGTCTATTGGGAGTTCTGTACGGGTCTGTGTTGGGACCACAACTATTCACATTATGTATTCATGATCCAGACAAAAAAACTGAGGGCATTGTCGCTAAGTTTGCACAAGAGACAGATGGTGTTGATGAAGCAGGGAAGATGCAGAAGGACTTGCATAGGCTAGCAGAGTCAGCAAAGAAATGGCAGAAGCAATATAATGTGGGGAAGTGTGAGGTTATGCACTGTAGTTAGTATAACAGAAGGATAGATTATTTTCAAAATGACAGGCTTCAGAAATCTAAAACACAAAGGGACTTGGGAGTCCTGGTTCAATTTTCTCAAAAGTTCACATGTAGGTTGAATTGGCAGTTATTCAAGAGGACTAGAATACAAAAAGCAGAGTTCACTGCTGAAGTTCAATAAAGATCTGGTCAAACCACATTTGGGTTATTGTGAGCAGTTTTGGGCCTTATATCTAAGGAAGGATAGGCAAGTTGTGGAGTGGGTACAGACGAGGTTTACAATAATGATCCCAGGGATTGTCAAATGAGGAGTTATTGAGGACTCTGGCTCTGTACTCAGAGTTTAGAAGGATGAAGGGGAATCTGATTGAAACTTGCAGAATAGTGAGAGGCTTGGATGGAGTCAATGTGTTTCCACTAATAAGAGAGAAGAGGACCTAAAGGCACAGCCCCAGAGTGAAGGGGCGACCCTTTACAACTGAGATAAACAGAAATTTGTTCAGCCAGAGGGTGGTAAGTCTGTGGAACTCATGCCGCATAGGACTGTGGAGGCCAAGTCATTACATGTTTTTTGTAAAGGGATCAAGGGCTACAGGGAGAAGGCAGAAGAATGAGGTTGTGAAACATATCAGCAATGATCAAATACCAGAGTAGACTTGATGGCCCAAATGGATTAATCGGCTCCTGTATCTTATAGTCAGTTTGCAATTGTCTATCACTCTGTCACACAGTGCTCTCCAAATACTAACCACTCTTTGTTTTTAGAAAAAAGGTTCATTGTGATATGGTTGCGGATTTTTTGCTAATCACTTCAAGTCTTTGGTTCTTAAACATTCAGTCACTGGGAACAAGTTGGTTTAAATTACACCATGTAACCCCTTTGATTTTACAGGAATATGCATGGATATGCAAATTCGAACCTGGGTTAGGTCCATTAGTCCTTCATGCCTTCTCATCAATTTAAGAAGATTATGTTGTAATCTCAATTCCATATTCCAACACATCCATGATAGCCTTTTACCTCTTTGCTTTTCCAGAATTTATCGCCTGCTGTCTTTAAAATATTCACAGGGCCAGAACAATATAGGCTATGGCAGGAAATTGAGGAGAATTTAGACAAGGTTTTTCTTCAACTCACTGCATTTTCAAACAGAGTTCACGAACTTGAGACATGATTTTCACTCAAGAATGGTGGGAGTGAGTGTCTACTGAAGTGCCTATTGAAACTGTTTGTATCAGGTGAGAAAGAGGGGGAGTGAGGATTGCAAATCTGTGCTGGATCAGAGATATTTAAGTGAAGAGCAGTAGGTGCCAAGTGCATAAAAGGAGGCTGAAATAAGATTGGTAACTGCTGTAGCAGAGAAAACCAAACTCTACTTTGTAGGAGAAATGGGAACAAAGGGCACAATATCCCTTCACTTTGCCTCATAAGGACACACAACTAATGCTTCTAATTCTTAAAATGAAGGAAATATCACAGACAAGTCATATGAAGGAAAGCACACATCCTCCTTATTGGCTGACCTTCATCAGTGACCAAGATATTAAAACGTGAGTCACAGCACAAAGAAAAGGCTTAAATTTGGTAAAACAAAACTTTTCTGTTTCAATTTGACTTCCTTGAGTGTCTGCAAGTCACTGAACTAAACTTTAAGTCTCTGAGGCATGGTTGAATTTGTAAAGTGCTTTAAGTTTTAATTTCTTTATGCACCTCCCCCCACCCCGCAACACCACCACTACTCTACATTTCAGATCTTGAGAAATGTTTTGCAGTTTGTGATTACAACTTATGGGAGCTCATGCTTCAGGGGTGCATGGAGATGAGATTGTACATGTAATTATGTTATATGCTTATCTGTTTAAAAATATGTAAAGTTGTGAATCTAGGTGGTGTAATTAGTGTTAAAATTTAACATGTCAGTATGACTCTCCCAGGTAAAAGTAGAGAGTTGTGGTGAAATGCAAATTGATTTAAGGTTAATGGTCTTATAGTGTCCTGTCTCTTTAAGAGACTGTCAACAGTTATTAAAGTTTGTTGTTATATGGCTTTCGTCTGGACCACAGAACATCAAAAGTTTTTTTTAATGAGAATTTACCTCTTGGTTTTAAATATGGTCGTATAAAAGCAAAATTGAAAATTTAGTCAAGCCCCAATGATGTAATTTATTTTATGTTTTTCTCAAAAAGTTGTACTATTATTGTTTTATATTTAGTTTCAAAAAGAATTTTAGTTAAATTGTTAACTTTAGAATTTTTAAGATCGATTGTCAAATTTGGAATTTATTCTCTGGCCATTGTGAACTTCCAAGTACAGAACAACCTCATTGATCCAAACATCAATTATCCGAATTTTGGATTATCCAAACAAGATCTCAAGTTCCCAATCCATTACGCAAACTCTCAGTTATCTGAACAAAATACTCCCCGCCCATCTCATTCGGATAATCGAGGTTGTTCTGTGTAATTTTAACATATGGAAGATTTTAACTCCAGATAATAAGGTTTGCTCTTGTTACATGTTTACTGGTGTGATTGGTCCTTTAGAAAATTTGGAGAGCTTGGAATTTTGAAACATTGGTAATGTAATTTTCTTTGAATAAAAACTGTCTGAAATCTGAGAAAGATGATATCAAAGAGTTTGATACATAAAAAATAAATCCAAAAGTGGTTATACATTTGCCTGTATTCTGAACAAATGCCACATTCATCTTTGTCCAAATTAAGAAGGGTGATGATGAATTTATATATAACAATTTTTATTCTGCTCCATTAAAATCAGCAGAGAATTAACTAATCAGAGTCGGTCCAACTCGTCCATGCCGATCAGATATCCTAACCCAATCTAGTTCCACCTGCCAACACCTGGTCCATATTCCATAAAAAAAACCCTTCCTATTCATATACCCATCCAAATGCCTTTTAAATGTTGCAATTGTACTATCCTCCACCACTTCCTCTGGCAGCTCATTCCATATATATACCACCCTCTGCGTGAAGAAGTTGCCCCTTAGGTCTGTTTTGTATCTTTCCCCTCTCACCCTAAACCTATGCCCTCTAGTTCTGGACTCTCCCATGCCAGGGAAAAGACTTTGTCTATTTATCCTATCCATACCCCTCATGATTTCTTAATCCTGCTAGTAGGTTAAGTGCACAGTTCTTAGGATTTTACAAGGCCAAAGTATTATAAATGTTATCTTTCTAAATTGTCAGAGATGGTGTGGATTAATTATCCCATTCTCCCTTAAGCAAAAAAGGTGGATTTTGACCTTCTTTGGTTTTTCAGTTAACTGAGTTTGTTTGTAGACTTTCAACTCACAGCACAGTCATTAACCAAAATTTTAAAAAGACATCATTCTTAACCCACCTCGGTCATTTTCCAAGCATGCTTGAAAACAGGACAACTGCTGTAAAAAACCCTACATATTTCAAAACCACTAAACCTGGACACAGAAAAAAAGTATTATATTAACATTCTGATGGGTTGCTTATCAAAAGCATTTAAAGGGAGTGAAACTGAAATCGGATTTCAAAGAGATTCTGATAAAATAATAAAATACATACACACCATCTCAGTAGAGTCATTGCATAGAAGAAAATTATTAAAACTTATTTTGAACAAAACATGAAATATTAACGGAATAAACATGTCAGTGAACAACAGAACTTAAATTTGGGCACATGCAGTGTGCTTTAATGACTACTGCCCAGTGGCTCTGACCTCCATAATCATGAAGTGCTTCAAGAGATTGGTCATGGCCCACATCAACTCTAATCTTCCAGCCTGACTCAATACCCTGCAATTTGCCTACTGATGTAACAAGTCCACAGCAGACACCATTTCCCTACACCTCACTCAACCCTGAAACATCTGGACAACAAGGACACCTATGCCAGACTTCTACTCAATGACTATAATTCTACTTCAACACCATAATCCCCTTGAGACTGATCTCAAAAATCCAAGACCTGGGTCTCAACTCTGCCCTCTGCAACTGGATCCTCAGGTTCCTGACCCACAGACTGCAATCAGTGAAGATAGAAAACTGCACTTCCTCCATGATAACTCGCAACACTGGAACCCATCAAGGACGTGTTCTCAAGCCCCGATGTACTCTGCCTATATTCACAACTGCCAAATTCCAAATGAATGCCATCTACAAGTTTGCTGACAACACCACTGTGGTATCATGGATAACAAACAGCGATGAGTCAGAATACAGGAAGGAAATAGAAGGCTTGGTGACATGGTGTAATGATAACAACCGCTCTCTCAATGTCAGCAAAACTAAAGAACTGATCACTGACTTCAGGAAGAAAGGAGGAGAATACACCTCCACTATATAAACAGAGCGGAGGTTAAGAGGGTTGAGAGTGTCAAGTTCCCAGAAGTGACAATAACCAGACTGCCTTGTAGGTGCGACAGTGAAGAAGGCACAACACCTCTTCTTCCTCAGGCAGGTCAGGAAATTTGGCATGTCCATTAGGACCTTCACCAATGGCTACTGATGCACCATAGAAAGCATATTGTCAGGGTGAAAAACAGTCTGGTATGGCAACCGCTCTGCCCAGGACCATAACAAACTATAGAGGGTTGTGTGAACAGCCCATACCATCTCTAGGCGGATCATCATCCACGGCATTAGGAAGCCAACCTCCCATCCATGGACTCCATTCATACTTCTCACTGCCATAGAAAGGTTGCCATTCCAGTAATACTCTCCTACAACCTCTTCCATCAGGCAGAAGATACAGAAGCTTGAACACACGCATCAACAAGTTCAGGAACAGCTTCTTCCCTACCATCATTAGACTGATGAATGAACTCTCTACCTTCAAATAATGTTGATCTTGCTTCCTGCATTTTCCATGCAGTGTAACCTATATGCCTCACTCTATCTAAGCACCTTATGATCTTTACATCCTTGCTTGCTATGATCGAGCTGTACTGCTCATAAACAAAGTTTTTCATTGTACCTAGGTACATGTGACTACAATAAATCAAATCAAATCAAATGTTGTAATTTTAGGGAAAATAAATCAAGAGTGATGTATCAAGTTACTTTTTTTAGAACAAAATGTTGTCAAGGATCAAAAATATACAAACAAAATATGTTATTGCCTGCAATCAAACATTCCAGACAATTTGATTTCTGTTTTAAATATGTTATGAAATATGGGCTGTAAAAACTTTCCAGGGCTCATGAATGAGTTAGGATGGCAACTTGTAGGATATATAAAATTAAAATGAAAAGCAATTGAGACTCAAAGATAGAAACAGGAAAAACATAGCAATTAATAGGATTTGAAACAACATGTAATACAGTGAGCTGTCAATTTGATTTAATGCATATTTCAGCCAGAGGGAGGTTATATGAAAATTGTAAACTGATAGCTTTCTCTTCATGGCGTTTGTTTTTCTTTTAAAAAAGAGAACTAAATTTGAGAGATGGATCACCATCCAAGGCATTAGGAGCCTACGAGGGGAGTAAGTAAAGAATTCAAACATCTTCTTGCTATGATCACCAGTCAAAAATGTGTGGCCTGGTATGAGGATAACAGAAAAGTGTGCTAGAATGTGCTGCAAAACTAGTTCAAAATAGACTGCTTCAAGGATTACAAGTATAGCCCTGAAGTACAGATTTCAATCATTTGCACTTACTTGACAAGCAGCATGACACAAAATGATTAATGTGACGAGTAAAATGAGAGAGGATCTTTAAAATCAGCAAGGCATTAATATCTGCTCCTTAGAGAAGCAATTAGTATAGAGATAAACACATTGATAATTGCAAAATAAGCAAAATTAAAGTAAAAAGGAGTAAAATATGGTTTTGAACAATTCGGGGCTTGGGAATAAGAATACTTCATAAGTATCCTCAAGATGGAGAGTTTTAACTCTTAAATAAGTTTTAAATAAGTGATATTATTTTAATGTTATTGAGTGAAGTGATCTGAAGTTGGGAAACTGGAGAATGTCAAACTGAATTAAGGGACATAAAACTGATTTGATATTCGTTCCGATTACAGACATTACAGATGATGGAATATAGGTTATTGTACTCAGGAAAGGGATGCAGGATGCAAAGTATTTAAAGTAAAGTCATCAGGAATATTGGAACAGAACCACATCTTTTGTACGAGTTTTCCAATTTTAATTGAACTGTGCATGTGAGATTGCCTGAGGAGCAGGATACAGGTTTATTCAGCCATTCAATCGACCAAGAAGATAATTATCTCAGCGACAGAATCAGCCATAGGAAAGTGAATAGGGAATGTTTAGAGTAGGAACTCCAACAGCTTCTGGAGTGATTCTGCTTCTGCTGATTTGTTTATGTTGTTATTAGAGGGAAATGTTGGGAATGGCATGATCAATTATAGTAGAAGTTCACATGAGTGCTATGGACAGAGAAAACTATGGGGTGAAATATTTATGATATATTAGATTAGCATTCTTCTCCCAGTCCAGACAAGAGAAGGAGAGGAATTCTCAATATAAAATTGGCCTGATTGGACTTGCCAAAGACCAAAAGAAAGGAATTGAGAAAAGGCAAAAGTTAAAGACAAAACACTGATGCAGGCTGAGGCTGTCAGGACCATTTCCAACCAGCATGTTATGTTTGTTAAGCCAGAATAATGGGGGTTAAGCGTTAGTTCAAGAATGTAGTTATGAGCCTGAGAAGGACCAAATCAATAATATATGTCTTATGGTAGGATAGTTTTATAACTCTGTGTGTAGAATTGTGTAATTGGCTAACAAGTGCCCATGTTTGTATGGAAATAGATAATATAACTGTATGTGACTGGCAAACTACAACTAACCTAGATATGGGATAGTAATATAACTGTCACTGCATGTAATTAATTAATTGAATTTGTATGAAATCTTCTTGGGGTGGCATGGTGGCACAGTGGTTAGCATTGCTGCCTCACAGTGCCAGGGACCCAGATTCAATTCCAGCCTTGGCTAACTGTCCATGTAGAGTTTTCACATTTTCCCCGTGTCTGTGTGTGTTTCCTCCCAAAATCCAAAGATGTGCAGGTTAGGTGAATTGGCCATGTTAAATTGCCCATAGTGTTCAGGAATATGTAGATTAGGCACATTAGTCAGGGATGAATATAGAGTAATGTGCAGAAGTATCACACAAGTGGATTGGAAAGATGCCATAAGATTCCTGAGAGGCTAACCAATATCAGTTTGCTGGTATTCATGGCTGTGGGGATGTACCGTGGGTGTGTCCTCTAATGTTATTACTGGGTATCCAAAATGGTCGGCAGAAGAACAAGTGGTGAGCTGAAGTCATAAGGTACCTAATCTTCGGAGGGTTGGTGTGGAGCAAACTGACATTGGTTAGCCTCTCAAGAATCTTATGGCATCTTTCCAGTCCACTTGTGTGATACTTCTGCACATGTTAGGCTGAAGGGCCTGTTTCCACACTGTAGGGATTCTAAGATTCTGATACATGTGATTCCTTTTGCATATGCTCGCTTAAACCAATTAACAGAGAAAGTTGTTTTGTCTGATGATTGTGAATGACTGAACCCACTATGTATATTGGGGATTATTGCTTGTTAACAGTCCCATTAACACCAAAATTCACCTCATTAGTATGTAGTTTCCAATTTGAAGCCAAGAGTGGTTAATAATTAACAACATGAAAGTCAGAGTTGGTACCTTATGACTTCAGCTCACCACTTGTTCTTCTGCCCACCATTTTGGATACCCAGTAATAACATTAGAGGACACACCCACGGTACATCCCCACTGGCATGAATACCAGCAAACTGACATTGGTTAGCCTCTCAGGAATCTTATGGCATCTTTCCAATCCACTTGTGTGATACTTCTGCACTTTAAAGCTACACTTTAGTGTTACAACATTGCTGTAAGGACACTTTGCATCCTACTCACACACTGGGTTGGTTGCATCTCAGGGCTAATTACTTCCTGTCTTGGCTTTACCTCACTCTGTGTCTATTTGCATGTTTACAGCATCTCTTCATTGCCTTGCTTCTTAGTACAGTGACAAGGCCAGGTAGCTTTCCTGGTCACATGCCCTCTATTAAGGGGGCAGACATCTTGGCACATTGCAGTGTCAATTGCACCATGTGTCTGTTTATGCAACAAAAACACAGCATATGAGACCTTGATTAGATGGACCGATGGGGCGAGGTTTGGCAAAGAGAATTTAATTTAGATAAATGTGAGGTGCTGCATTTTGGTAAAGCAAATCAGGGTAGGAAATATATACTTAGAGGCAAGGTCCTGGGCAGTGTTGCAGGTTCATAGTTCCTTGGAAGTGGAGTAATAGGTAGACGGGATAGAACATAGAACATAGAACAGTACAGCACAGAACAGGCCCTTCAGCCCACGATGTTGTGCCGACCACTGATCCTCATGTATGCACCCTCAAATTTCTGTGACCATATGCATGTCCAGCAGTCTCTTAAATGTCCCCAATGACCCTGCCTCCACAACTGCTGCTGGCAACGCATTCCATGCTTTCACAACTCTCTGTGTAAAGAACCCGCCTCTGACATCCCCTCTATACTTTCCTCCAACCAGCTTAAAACTATGACCCCTCATGTTAGTCATTTCTGCCCTGGGAAATAGTCTCTGGCTATCGACTCTATCTATGCCTCTCATTATCTTGTATACCTCAATTAGGTCCCCTCTTCTCCTCCTTTTCTCCGATGAAAAAAGTCCGAGCTCAGTCAACCTCTCTTCATAAGATAAGCCCTCCAGTCCAGGCAGCATCCTGGTAAACCTCCTCTGAACCCGCTCCAAAGCATCCACATCTTTCTTATAATAGGGCGACCAGAACTGGACGCAGTATTCCAAGTGCAGTCTAACCAAAGTTTTATAGAGCTGCAACAAGGAAGTGAAAGTGTTTGGTACGCTTGCCTTTACTGGTCTGTGCATTGAATATAGGGGCTGGGAGGTCATGTTACCATTGTACAAGATATTGACTAAGCTACTTTTGGAATACTGCATTCAAGTCTGCTCTCCCTCCTATAGGAAAGATGTTGTGAAACTTGAAAGGGCTCAGAAAAGATTTACAAGGATGTTGTCAGGTTTGGAGGGTTTGAGCTACAGGGAGAAGCTGAATGGGCCAGGGTTATTTTCCCTGGATCATTGTAGGCTGAGGCATGACATTATGGAAATTTACAAAATCATGAGAGGCAAGATAGGGTGAACTGTCAAAATATTTTCCCCACAGTAAGGCAGTCCAAAATTAGAGGGCAGAGGTTTAAGGTGAGAGGGAAAAGATTTAAAAGGGATCTAAGGGGCAGCTTTTTCACGCAGAGGTGGTGCAAGTGTGGAACAAACTGCCAGAAGAAGTGGTGCAAGCTGATACAATTACAACATTTAAAAGGCATCTGGATGGGTTCAGAGGGATATTGGCCAAATGCTGGCAACTAGGATTAGATTAATTTAGGATATCTGGTCAGCATGGATTAGTTGAACCAAAGGGTCTGTTTCATGCTGTATAACCTTATGACTCTGTGTCCTGCAAGTAAGCAGCGATGTTTCAAAGTCTAAGAGGAGTGGTCCTCTGTGAAATCATATAGCTATCCTTCAGTCAGAAGTCCCCGCACTGCAAATCACAGGCAGTTTCAGATCAAGGACCTGGCACAAGTTGAGGTGCTCTATGTCCAGAGGTCTGTGGAGAGTGAGTGTGTTATGGTCATCTATGTGGCTCATTCGTGGCAGGCCCATGGTTTAGCATTGACACATTTGGGAAGGCGCACAGACATCAGTCACAAATCCCACTGAGAACTGCAAGTGACAGAAGAAATGACTTCACAGTCATGAGTTTAAAAGTTGTGTGCAATGATTGACACTGTCACTGGAGAGGTGCATTGGAAGAAGAATGGCACTTACTAGGTTACAGAGCATTGGGTATTCCTGTTCGTCTCCTGAAAAGGGCTAGGATTTGTTCCTTGTGGAGGTTGAGGAGCCTAATGTTGGGCATCCCTTCATGTTATGGGCTGTTTTCTCTGAAATGAGAGAACAGGAGGGGTTGAGTGAGATAGAAGAGAATGGCACAGTTGTTAGTGTTGGTGGAGGTGAGGGAAGAGTGGTGAGGTGCCTTGAGTGAAAGAGTTGGTATGGCAGGCAGCATGCAGAGTTGCTAGTGTCAGGGCTTGGGAGTGTGAAGAGCTGGGGATGGGGAACACATGAGGAAGGAAATTGCATTCAGCAGTGACAGTTGTTAAGAATTAGTTTTTAGCAAGAGTTGGTTTCTAACCTTCTTATAGCACTGTGGGCATTTCTTCAGACGGTTGAGTTGTATTGATTGGAATGGGAATCTCAGAGAAGGCAGTATCTGATGGAATGGCTTTCTCTGTCAGTCTGCAGCTGGGTGGGGTGGGAGAAGAGGACATGCCTCCTCTGCACCACTGATCAACAAGGATATCCAGGTCCCTGACGACATAACAGTGCAACTATTTTCCTTGCCTGCCATGTTTGAGGAAAAGGTGACATCCTTTGTAGGGCAATGTCAGAATGCCAGTGCCCAGCCGGGTATGCAACAGCATTTTAAAATTATGCAGGTGCCTGAAATGCTGGTCCTTCCAGGATATCCAGTAAATTGGCGGCTTCTTCCGGTTATGGTCAGATGGTAAAATAGGGCCAATGCCAGACAGGAGTTGATGAGGTGGATTTGGGATGGTATGGTGGGTGGTTGATAAGGTAGATGTGGGATGGTATGGTGGGTGGTTGATGAGTTGATTTGGGATGGTATGGTATGAAATCACACCAGGCCTCACTGACAGCAAACCTCAACAAAACTGACCCTGCCAAAATATCACATCATTCAGCCCGAAGACTGATTCCACAGCCTCTTGAGGAAGACAATACCAAAGATTCATGAGCTTCTGTACAAAAAAAAAAGCCCCATCTGCCTTAAATGGATTTTTAAAAAAAGACTTAATTCTAAGTTACGGTAGTTAGGGAACAGAATGCACTGATAGAAGTGAGGTGGAGACAGGTTCAATTGAGACACCTAAGAGTGCATTGGATGTTTATTTAAATATAAATAATTTGCAGTTACGGGAAAAAGGCATGAGATTGGCATCAAGTTAAAATGCCTAGAGGACCATCCAGGGGAGACATGTTGGTTTGAATTAACTCCTTCTGCATCATAAAATTCTGCTACTCTATGATTCCTCTACAACAGGAAACATCTTTTCCACATCCACCTGGCTAAGCCCCCTCAGGATTTTATATGCTTCATTCAAATCACTGGTTACTCTTCCAAACTACACAGGGTATAAGTCTAACCTGGCAAACACTTTTTCACAGCACAATCCATTCATTCTAGGTATTGGCTAACTAAACCTTCTCTGAACTGCTTGCAGTTCACTTACATAATTCCTAGAATAAGGAGACAAAAACTATAGACAGTACTGGCTACTTCTGTCATCCAGATGTGCTCTGTATATCTTAGACAGAACCTCCCTACTCTTGCATTCAATCCCCTTACAATAAACAATAACATTTGAACAGCTTTCCTAATTACTTGGTCCACTTCACTGTTGACTTTTGTGATTCATGTGCCAGGATACCCAGATTCCTTTGCATCTCAAAACTCTGCAATATCATTTAAATATTATGTTTTTGTTTCATTCATCCCTACATGATCGACAATTTCACTTTTTCCTGCATTATACTCCAGCTTTTAGATCTTTGTCCACTTTTTCAGCATATCAATACACCTTTGTAGACTTCTTATGCCTTCTTAAAACTTACTTTTCCAATTATCTTCATGTAACCATCAAATTTCAGAAACATTTGGACTTTCCATTAAGTCATTTAAATTAATTATAAGAAGTGGAGGTCCCAGCACCTATCCCTATGGTAAACTAGTCATTACATCTTGCCAAACGGAAAAGAATTAATTTATGCCTGCTCTGTTTCCTGTTAGCTAGCAAATCTTCCATCCATGCTAATGTCACCCCATCACTATGAACCTCTATTGTCTGCAATAAACTTTAGGGTGACACCTTATCAAATGCCTTCTGAAAATTTTAGTAGATCTATCAGTTCCCTTTTATCCACAGCACATGCTATTTCAACCAAGAAGTCCAATAAATTAGTTAAACAGATTTCCCCTTCATAAAACCATGTTGATTCTGTCTGATCACAATGTTATTTTTTCTAAATGTACAGCTATAATAGCATCTAATATTTTTTCTGTCAGATGTTAACCAATTGTCTGAAAGTTTGTGGTTTAAGCTACATACCTCAAATTTCTTTAATGTTATCTCTTCCAACAAGAACAAATTAAGCTTTTCTGACTCATCAATGCTCGTGTGTTGTGCATAAAGAATGCTCTCCATTCCATAGTATGGCACTACCACTTTGTTAAATGGGATATATTTATAACAGATGGAGCAACTCAAGACTGGGCAGTCATGACATACTGTGGACCATCAACAGCAGCAGAAGTACACTCCAGCACAATCTGCAATCTCATGGCCTGACAAACCCCCACTTTACCATTACCATCACACAAGGGGATCAAGTGTGTTCAATGAAAAGTGGAGGATGCACAAGGTATATCTTAAAAATGAGGTGTCAACCTCATGAAGGTACAACACAGAACTACAGGACCACTTGCACCCCAGCAGCATAAGCAGCCGAGATAAAACTAAATTATTTGGCAATTGACAAATCATATCTAAGCTCTGTAGTCCAGTTACACCCAGTAGTGAATGATACAGGACAATTAGACAACTCATTGACAAATGAGGCTCCTCAAATATCCCATCCTCAATGAAGGGGAGCCTTCAGTGCAAACATTAACGATGAATCGTTCCAACAACCTTCAACCACAAGTGCCAAATGCATGATCCATCTCTTCCCTCTCTAGACATTCCCAGAATCATAGATGCTGGTCTTCTATTTATTCAATGCAATGGATACTGTAATGGCTATGGACTCTGACAATATTCCAGCAATTCCTGAAAACAAGTGCTCCAGAACTTACTGTTCCCTTAGCTAAACTTTTCAGTACAGCTATGACAGAGGCATCTCTCAACATTGTGGAAAATGGCCTAGGTACACCCTGTATACAAAAAGCAGGACAAAGTTTGGACTCATCTGTCTACTCTTGATCATCAATAAAGTGATAGAAGATGTCATCAACACTACTATCAAGCAACAACTGCTTAGCAACAACTTGCTCATCGATGCTGAGTTCATGTAAAAATAAAATTCATTTAATAAAATTAGATCTTGTGGGTGCAGCTGGACACTATGTCATCCAGATGGAACACATCGTTAGTAAATGTTTGCTACTTGAGTTGAGGAGTCGAGGTCTGAGATGCCAACATTGTTCCACATCAAGGTGGTTGAGTGTTACCCGGTCACTTTGCTCCAAGGGACAGTTACATCCCACAGATCAGTTAATTCAAACTTGATCTTTGAACAGGGATAGGAGAACATGACTGCATGTGACGCAGGTACTGAAACACAAGTAGTGGCTTTGGTGAAGCCTTAATCCTTGCAATTCTCCAACACTTACAAAAGTTTTGCAAGCTGTATGGATGAAGTTGGGGATGGCTTAGAGAATGAGCACACTAACCATGGCACCAAGTACAGAGAGCTATTTGAATAGGGCAAGGAGGTAGGAATGTAGTAGTGATAGGGGACAGTACAGTTAGGGGAAGTGAGCCATGAATCAGCCATGAGTCAGTCTTAAAGGCTGTATGAGTACCCAGTGCCAGGGTTAAGGATACCCAACCCAAGTCAGGGAGGAACTTAGAATGGGATGGGAGGAATTCAATTCACAATAAAACCAACTACACTGAAAGGATGAAAAAGGAAATTCTCCTGACAGATATTGGGACAGTTGGGGGCTAAAGCCAAAAGCAGATATTCCAAGGTATTTATCTCAGGATTACTTTATTACTTTAATCTACTTACTTTCTGTAGGGAGCTCAAGCTAATATGGGGAACAGTGAAAGAGCACACAGGGGATTGAGTTTAATGCAGAAGAGAGTGAGCCAGCATGGGAGAGAACGTAAGAGTGGAGTAGCGTGAGCTCAGATTGGGGGAGGGGGAGAGGGCAAATCCAGCACAAGAGTGCTAAAGGTCCCCAGGATATCTGCAGCAGTGGTGAGAGCAGGCAGAATGAGGTCTTGTGTCATCTGTGGCAGCATCAAATGCAGGGAGATTCAGCCCAACACAGAGGAGATTGAACCGTTATGGGTACTGGGAGCCCACCATGGCCAAATACTTAGAAAGGACTGCAATGTTGAACTTTTAACTGTATTTCCTTACTTTTCTACTTAAAATTTTATAGCTAGGTATCTTTGTACTTAAGATGGCGCTATGAACGGTGATCCTGCAAACTTTTCACTGTACTCCTCTATCCCTGCACTCGAGTCCACGGAACAATAAAATCTAATTCTAATTCACGCATGGGCAAACAAGCACAGGGTAAATAAAGGCAAAGAGTTAAATGGGTAGTTCAGAGATTGGCTTGGGATAACTGTGTTTCAGGATATAGGTTTGCTCGCTGAGCTGCAAAGTTCATTCCTAGACGTTTTAATTAATGGGTCAATGGCACCAGTACTGGGGTAGAAGGAAGCTGTTCCAGTCAGAAACGCTTCACTTAAACTGTGCTGGGGAAAACGTCAGGAAGTAATTGTATGAATAACTGTAGAGAGGGCTTTAAACTTAATAGAGGGGGTGGGGAAGGCAAAATTCTGAAGACTGGATTTGTAAACTTACAAAGAGAAAGAAATTAATTGTTTAATGATTCCGCCACATCTGGAAACAGGCCCTTCGGCCCAACAAGTCCACACCGACCGAAGACTAACCCGCCCAGACCCATTCCCCAACCCTATATTTACCCCTGACTAATGCACTTAACACTATGGGCAATTTAGCATGGCCAATTCATCTGGCCTGCACATCTTTGGACTGTGAGAGGAAACCAGAGCATTCAGAGGAAACACACGTAGACACGGGGAGAATGTGCAAACTCCACACAAACAGTCGGTCTAGGCGGGAAGAATATTAAATTACTTGGGTAATTTACTACTTGAATAACGTCGATAGTGACTTAATATTCATTCAATAACTAAATAACAGGTATACTGAAAACAATCTCCTTTTTTTTCTCTTAATGTTGTAAACCTGGAATGTGCAAGTAAATAAATTATTGAAAGTCTAAGAGGCTAAAAAATTGTAGTCACTTAAGATATGACACCATTACTTACATATACATAGCCTTTAAACTTAGAATTGTATATTCAATTGTTTAAGCCAAAATACATGAATTATTTACAATCCCTTTCATCTGTATTTGACAACAGGCGTGTGATCTCACGGCTGACAGATTTATGACGCAACAAATATCTTGGTTTAACGTGATGCCGTTTTGAGAAATGTAGGAAACATTAATATGATGTGATTTTTCAGTACTGTAACTCACCTATTGCTTCTCTCCCCCCTCCCCCGGTCCGACGTTGACTTTCGTGTTAACACTGAAACTTAGATTTCAACAAGACCAAAGCCAAAAAGGATACAAGCAAGCAACGCGGAACAAAGTGGCGAATTTCCTCATTTCTTGGTTTCTTGGAGAAAGTGGAGGTCGACAGAGCAGGACCTGCCTCTGGACACCATTGGGAAAGAGTCGAAGATGACGGAATAATCGAATTCGGTTCAACAAAGGAGCGCAGAGGCGACGATGGTTGTAACAGAAAGGAAATTTCTTACACCTTCTGTGAAAGTTGTGTGACTTAAAAAGCCTGTACGTGGAGCCCGGCGTGACTGCAAATCGTACATCAGAGCCGCGGAAATCCCGGGGACATCTCTCCCTCAGCTCATTCCTCCGATCCCACAGATCCTGTGTTGCAGTAAAACACTTGCCTGGAGATCTGTCATCTCTAGCCACCCCCAGCACCCACCCCCCTCTCATGGAGTCGTTCAATTGCTGCCAGAAACGGAAAAGAAACCGCAAAACGCGCTGGGACCTGCAGTACGCGGGTGTCAGCTCCTCCTTGGATGCTCATGTGCAGCAGGTCAGTCCGGGAGCTCAGGGCTGCGCTGGGAACGGAATGTGCAGCCGGTTGAAAGCTGCTGCCTCGAAATCTGCCACGGATGCTCTCTGTAGCATTAAGCCGGGGCCGCAGACATCCAGCCCCGCCGAGAAACCGAGCTGCAGGAAACGCAAGAGGACTTGCAAAGCCACCGCGAAGCCCGGCTACGTGGTGACCACGCCGCTGTACGAAGCGGAATTAGCCGCCACCAAGGCCACTTACAAAAAGCCCAGCTCCCGCCTGGCTCCCCCGACTTCCAGCGCGCCCGAAGCCGTCACTAGCAAGTCCCAGCACATCTCAAGACCCATTGCTGCAAAAAGCCAGACCAGAGTCAATGCACGGGCGAGGGCCTGCGGGGTTAAGCGGGACTGTTGGAAATCCCCGGCAGATCATGTGGAGGGAGAGACCGGGTTCATGTTCCAGGTCGGTGACCCGCTAGCAGCAGCACTCAACCCCCTTGTCTATTGTACCAGCGTCAGCTCCCACTCGGAGTCGGCAACGTGTTCCGTGAAATCAACGGCCCCGAGACGGAAGAGAAGCCGCAAACCTGCTCCGGAGTCGCCGCCTGCCCTGGGACTTCGTGCCTTCGGCTCCACCGACCAAGCCAAGAGGCGGAAACTCTCCGCGGAACCCACCCGGCAGAGTCCGTGCGATCGGTCCCGGCCACCCGCCGGGACCCCCTTCAAGAAAGTCGGGAGGAGGAAATCCAAAAGAACGAAGAAAACGCCGGTGAAAAAGTTCTCCCGTCCGCCAAACCGTGCCCCAAAGCCAAGTTCTTTCCCTCCAGATCCAACTGCGCAACTGTGCTGCCTCTTCCCCGATTCTGGCTCACGGTTCCGTTGCTTCCTGCCAGATACCAGCGTGCAACTGTGCTACTTACTTCAAGATCCTGCACCAAAACCGTGTTGTCATACTCTAGATCCCGCACCAAAACCGTGTTGCCACACACCAGATCCCGCACCAAAACCGTGTTGCCATACTCCAGATCCCGCACCAAAACCGTGTTGCCACACACCAGATCCCGCACGAAAACCGTGTTGCCATACTCCAGATCCCGCACCAAAACCGTGTTGCCACACACCAGATCCCGCACCAAAACCGTGTTGCCACACACCAGATCCCACACCAAAACCATGTTGTCACACACCAGATCCCACACCAAAACCATGTTGTCACACACCAGATCCCACACCAAAACCGTGTTGCCACACTCCGGATCCAATCCAAAAACTGTGTTGTCACCGTCCCCATTCTGCCCCAAAGCTGTCCTGCTACACTGCAGATCCTATTCCAAAACTGTGCTGTCACCCTCCAAATCCTGCCCAAAGACTGTGCTGCCACACTCAAAATCCAGCTGTGAACCCATGTCAGCACTTTTCATATCCTGTCCAGAAGGTGTTCTGTTGCTCTCTAGATCCTGCCCCAATGCTGTGCTGCCATTCTGAAAATCCTGCCCTGGAGCCACATTGGCAAACTCCAACTACTGCCCTTGAACCACACTGGCACACATCAAATCCTGCCTCTAAGATACAATGGCAAACTCCAACTACTGCCCCTGAGCCACATTGGCACACATCAAATCCTGCCTCCAAGCCACAATGGCAAACTCCAACTACTGCCCTTGAACCACACTGGCAAACATCAGATCCTGCCTCTAAGATACAACGGCAAGCTCCAACTACTGCCCTTGAACCACACTGGCACACATCAGATCCTGCCTCTAAGCTACAATGGCAAACTCCAATTACTGCCCCTGAGCCACACTGGCACACATCAGATCCTGCCTCTAAGATACAATGGCAAACTCCAACTACTGCCCCTGAGCCACATTGGCACACATCAAATCCTGCCTCTAAGCCACAATGGCAAACTCCAACTACTGCCGCTGAGCCACATTGGCACACATCAAATCCTGCCTCTAAGCCACATTGGCAAACTCCAACTACTGCCCCTGAGCCACATTGGCACACACCAAATCCTGCCTCTAAGCCACAATGGCAAACTACAACTACTGCCCCTGAGCCACACTGGCACACATCAAATCCTGCGTCCAAGCCACAATGGCAAACTCCAACTACTGCCCTTGAACCACATTGGCACACATCAAATCCTGCCTCCAAGCCACATTGGCAAACTCCAACTACTGCCCCTGAGCCACACTGGCACACATCAAATCCTGCCTCTAAGCCACAATGGCAAACTCCAACTACTGCCCCTGAGCCACATTGGCACACATCAGATCCTGCCTCTAAGCTACAATGGCAAACTCCAACTACTGCCCCTGAGTCACATTGGCACACATCAGATCCTGCCTCTAAGCTACAATGGCAAACTCCAACTACTGCTCCTGAGTCACATTGGCACACATCAAATTTTGCTGCTGAACCACACTGGCATGCATCAGATCATGCCTCTAAGCCACAATGGTACACTCCGGTTACAGCCCCTGAACCACAGCATACATCAGATCCTACACCTGAACCACACTGGCGCACATTAGATCCTGCCCCTGAATCACACTGGCACACTCCAATTACTGCCCCTGAGACACACATGCACACATCTGATCCTAATCCTGAGCCACACTGGAACGCTTCAGAATCTGCTCCAAGGACACACTGGCATATTACAGTTACCGTCCCAGAGCCATGCTGTGGATCTCCAGATCCTGAACTCCAGCCACAATTGCAATCTCCAATTACTATCAAAGAGCCACAATTGCAATCTCCAATTACTGTCCCAGAACAACAACTGCATTCTCCAATTACTGTCCCAGAGCCACAACTGCAATCTCCAGTAACTGTCCCAGAACAACAATCGCATTCTCCAATTACTGTCCCAGAGCTACAATTGCAACCTCCAGTTACTGCCCCAGAGCCACACCCACAATTTCCAATTACCTTGCAAGAGTCTAAATTGCAGTCTCCAGATCCTGCACCAGAACTATGCTGGCAATCACCAAATCTTGCTTCTGAACTGTGGTATTTCCTTTCAGATCCTACCAGAGAATTGAGATACATTTTTCCAGATCTTATCACTGAACCTTGTTGCATTCTTCCAGATCCTGCCCTGGAACTGCATCAGCCATCTCTTGATCCTATCCTAGATCCATTTTGCATTCTTCCAGATCCTTCTCCAGACCTTCCCTATGTACTTCCAGATCCTGCCATGGCACCATACTGCATTCTTCGAGAAACTGCTGTGGAGCCATGCTACATTTTTTCTGAAGCTGCCTCACAGCCATACTGTATACTTGCAGATCCTGTTCCAAAGCCATGTGACTTACTTTCAGATTCTGGACCAAAACCACACTGCTCCAATCCGCAACCAGCCTTGCATGTCTACTGTCCCCTTGCAGAACCATGCAACCCATTGACAAATTCTGACCTTAAGTCAAGCTGCCTCTATGCAAATCCTGTCATGGAGCCATTCTGTTGCTCTCCAGAACCTGCCCTGATAAATACTGGCTTGGAACCAGGCTACATTTCCCTGGATGCTAGCCATTCTCCTGTAAATAATGCCTCAGTATTCTACTGTCTTTCAGTAAATGGTATTTCAGAACCAAGTTACCTATTTTTAAATCCCTCAATGGAAACATGTTCCATTTACTCAAATACTGTTCCTAAGGATTTTTGCCTCTCTCTAAATGCTGTTTTGGAACTATGTGGCTTTGACATGAATGATGACTTGCAGGAAATCTGCACTTCCCCAGATTCAGTTCAGTTTCCTAGATGCCTGTCTGCAAACTCTGACTGGGAGATTGGCTGCACTGTAAAACTTGATCAGAACAAACCTTACACCCCTGCAACATTCAACACAATTGAGGAGATAAGCATTACTTCGACAAATGACCCTTTCAAGAATTCAAACACATTGACAAAAAACATTCCAGAGAAACTTCATAATACTGCAAAATCTGCCTCTGAGGAATGCTGCAATTACACCATGCTCTTGACAAAACAATGCTGCATTAGCCCAACAACTGATGTAGTAATCTGTAGCATATCTCCAAGCATCCACCAGGTAGCACAACACATCTCTTTGAATCCCTGCATGTTGGCACACGGCACATCTTCAAATCTCAGCCAGGCAATACACCACATTTCTTTAAGATTCTGCATGTTGACATGCAGCACATCTACAAATCCAAGCACAGATACACAAAACACATTTCTGAGCCTCAGTGAGATAACTGACAATTCCTTGAATTATGTTGCAGAAAATTGCCATATATCATCTTACCCATCTTCAAAATCAATCAAACAGGCATCCTGCACTTTCCAAAACATCATTCCCAAACATTCCAATACTTCAACAAAACTTAGTCCAAAAACATTCATTATCTCATCCAACCATGTCCAAATATTCTTCCAGTTACCAAAATCTGCCACAGAGACATCCTGCAACTCACCAAGGCCAGAGCCAATCTGCACCTTTTCAAATTCTGCCACAGACACTGCTCTGAATCATACTCCTGAGAAATGCAATATCAAACAAATAATCTTCCTCAATTTACAAGACTCCCCCTCAAAGTCTTGTACTGATGATGAAGATAAAGTGAAGAGAAAGCCCAGGCCATCGTGACTATGACATAATTCTTACAGTGTACATCTGGACTTGAACTGCGAAGGAAAATATCCAGTCCAACAAAGACTGAAGCTCACCTTTTTGTGACTTTAATTCAGAAGTATGTCCTTGAAATGTAGTCAAGCAAACAGTGTTAGAAATGTCCAATGTTTCACAGTACAGAATAAAGTAACATCATTAATTTGGAACTGAAATACAATGCCACAATATCTATTATGATAACATAGTGAAATTGAAACTTGGAAACTGTGCAGGTATTCTAAATTTATATTTGTACAAAGTTAACAAAATTGTAATTTACTCAAGGTTGAGAAGCATTTTTATCATTTGAAAGTATTGATAGGAATGCAGACTCAACATTAAATGGAAAGCAGTGGATTCCAGAAAATAAACACATAAATAACATTAGATTGTTTCAGTTGTAAATATTGCATCTATGATAGCACTTTGGCTACATTTTCATGGGCTTGTTTTCCATTTTGATTGTATTTACATCAGTGTGGTGTTTTTAAAGTGAATAATGTATTTGCAAAGGTGAAGAATTATCCTTCTAATAAGTGTAACAGTTCTATTATTGAGAACATTGAGGTATTTAAAAAGTACTGAGTAGCTATTTGAAGCTGAGGAGCTATTTGAAGCTGAGGAATTCTAAATGTGACAAGTGAAGTTGCACATATATTTAAAAGAGTGCCAAGGTGGAGAGGTTGGAATGTTTTAAAATTTTATTTCATGTTGCATGTCTTTATGCTTCTATATTACCATTTGGTACCCTGAGTAGCTCTTGTTATTATACTGAAAAATATATTACTGGGAGAGAATAAGCTGTCAAGTAGTGAGTGCCAGGAAACTTGTGTGGAGGAAAACAGAAGTCATAGAGTCATAGAGATGTACAGCATGGAAACAGACCCTTGGGTCCAACCTGTCCATGCTGGCCAGATATCCCAACCCAATCTAGTCCCACCTGCCAACACCCGGCCCATATCCCTCCAAACCCTTCCTTTTCATATACCCCTCCAAATGCCTCTTAAATGTTGCAATTGTACCAGCCTCCACCATATTTGGTAGAAAGAATATAAAGTGTGAGAGAGAGAGAGAAAGTACAACCAGAGTAAATTAAAGAGCAATACTTTACTTCTAAATTTGTGTTAAAGCTTATTCACTTATACCATTCTAATAGACCAGTGACAACCAAGAATAAATGAAAACTTCATTGTATTCCATTGTCGACACTAAGCCATTGTCGACACAAAATTGCTAGAAAAATACATGCTTTTAGATCTCTGCTGACACTGTTCTTGAATGGAAGAAAAACTATGGTTAACTACAATTTTTGTTGTCCTTTTTCCCCTCCCTCTATGGTAATAGGTTATTGTCATTTATAGAGAATATTTAATGAGATGTTCACTGATGTTAATATACTGCATTCATATAAGAGAGCAACGTCATTTATTTTCTGCTTAGGGAAAACAAGGTCCCTTCAAACATTAGAGAGTATAGATGCAAATAATTCTTCTATACCACTATTAGCCATTCCATTTTCAAACCAGGCAAATGCCAAACCTGAACCTCTTAATCTGTTACTTTACCAACGGTGTCAAAATAACAAAACATACTAGAGCAGTGACAGTTGTAAATTATAGAGACACACTGAACATAAATCATCTGTCCATTTATAAACCATTTTTATTTTGAGAGTGTTCACTGTATGTGCTGTAAAAAAAATGTTCAACAATCTTTAAATCAACAGCCGAGGTTATGATCAGCAGCTAACCAGCAAACAACGATACAACCAAATTAAGTATAAGCTATGCATCAAAATGCTTCTAACTACAGCAAAATCTATTTCTAATAATACTCTTTGACAATGAACAACTGCACCATGCAGGTTCAGGGAAATGTACTTCTGGGTCAGCTTGTCATCAGACACACATAGCTTTTCAAGTGAGGACAGAGACATCTGGGGTGCCATGAATATGTTATGGGCCAGACCAGACCTCCTCAAGACATTAAGAAAGTAGCCCATAATCTAGTTGTTTCAAGCAAATATAAGGTGAATATTCTAGGGGCGACACAGCTGGTCAAACCACTCAGTTTTAAACAAAACAGAATTTATTTATACAGGAACAAAAGAAAACTGAATTTAGAATAACGTAACAATTTGAAAACCCAACCGACACAAAACCGCAAGTTAACGCAGTGCTGTTTCGATTTCCTGCAACATCCCAGAATACACTCCTTGGCAAAAAGGTAAATTCAAATGCAGGTTCTTACAGAAGAGAGATTGCAGAGAGAGTCACCCAGAAAATCTCTGTTGAATCCAGGAACCTTTTGTCCCCAGCAGCTTTCTTTGACCAGCGGCGTCAAATAGACTGCCTGCCAAAACCAAACCAAACTGAACCAGAAAAACACCCTGAACTGAGAGAACTGGCCACTTCCCATTCATTGTACAAGTGTTTAAAAAGAATCTTAGAAATCTGTTCAAGTAGATATTTCCAGACATATCAGAACCTTTGCCTTTAAGACCCCGCTTGAAAAAAAGGGCAAAATAACCTGTTAAAGGGGCAGCATGGTCACAAATTTTTTAAAAAAGTTGGAATCCAATAACAATCCATTGTTCTTCATCATCTCAGAATCAGATAAAGTATACATTTTGAATAAGTGAAATGTCAGACTGTGTCCCATGTTTTAAGGTGCAAAAGTGTTTGATACATTGAAGGTTAATCATGGTTCAGAACTTTGGGCACATCTGATTTCACAGTGGCTCCTTCATATGTTGCTGTTCATGTCCATAATACATGAAATAGTTCATAAATAGCTTTTAAAAACTTGTTTATCTTAAAATAGCATTTGCTGGACTAAATTTAGCTGCGATTAGTCATATTATTTTTATGAGTTAGCTATAATCCCAGAAAATGTTCAAAGGATAAATCTAAAAATACCAACATTCTGAAATCTCATATCTCCCATACCTGAACCATGAACTCAGGGCATGGTTAGGAACAAGGAACTGGTATATCATAGCAATTACAGAAATGTGGCTTAGGGGTGGACAGGAATGGCAGCTTAATGTTACAGGATACAAATTTGTAGGAAGGATAGAAGGGAGGAGGGGGTGGCATTTTTGATAAGGGATAGCATTATTGCTATACCTAGGGACGATATTTCTGGGAATACATCCAGGGAATTTATTTGGGTAGACCGGAGAAATAAGAAGACAGAGGGTTGTGGTAGAGGGTTACTTTTCAGACTGGAGGCCTGTGACCAGTGGTGTGCCACAAGGATTGGTGTAGGGTCCACTACTTTTCATCATTTATATAAATGATTTGAATGTGAACGTAGGAGGTATGATGAATAAGTTTGCAGATGACACCAAAATTGGAGGTGCAGTGGACAGCAAAGTAGGGTACCTCAGGGTACAACGGGATCTTGATCAGGTAGGCCAATGGGCTGAAGAGTGGCAAATGGAGTTTATTTTAGATAAATGTGAGGTGCTGCATTTTGGAAAACCAAATCAAAGTTACATTTTTGTACTTAATGGTAAGGTCATGGGGAGTATTGCTAAACAAAGAGACCTTGGAGTTCATAGTTCCTTGAAAGTGGAGTCCTTGAAAGTAGATAGGATAATGAAGGCATTAGATTAGATTAGATTACACTGTGGAAACAGGCCCTTCGGCCCAACAAGTCCACACCGACCCATACCCCTACATTTACCCCTTACCTAACACTACGGGCAATTTAGCATGGCCAATTCACCTGACCTGCACATCTTTGGACTGTGGGAGGAAACCGGAGCACCCGGAGGAAACCCACGCAGACACGGGGAGAACGTGCAAACTCCACACAGTCAGTCGCCTGAGACGGGAAATGAACGCGGGTCTCTGGCACTGTGAAGCAGCAGTGCTAACCACTGTGCCACTGTGCCGCATTTGGTATGCTTTCCTTTATTGGTCAGAGCATTGAGAATAGTAGTTGAGAAGTCCTGATGCGGCTGTACAGGACCATTGGATTGGCCACTTTGGGAATAATGTGTGCAGTTCTGGTCTCCTTCCTATTGGAAGGATGTTGTGAAACTTGAAAGGGCTCAGAAAAGATTTATAAGGATGTTACCAAGGTTGGAGAATTAGTGCTATTGGGAGAGGCTGAATACACTGGAGCTGTTTTCCTTGGAGCCTCGAAGACTGAGGGGTGACCTTATAGAGGTTTATAAAATCATGAGGAGAATGAATAGGAAAAATAGACAAGGTCTTTTTCCCTGGGATGGGGAAATCCAGAACTAGAGGGAAAACATTTAGGATGAGAGGGGAAAGATATAAAAGGGACCTAAAGGGCAACGTTTTCATGCAGAGGGTGGGCGTGTTTGGAATGACTTGCCAAAGGAAGTGACGGAGCCTGGTATATTTAAAAGGCATATAGATGCGACCATGAATAGGAAAGGTTTAGAGGGATAATTGCTAAGTGCGGGCAAATAGTGCAAGGTTAGTTTAGGATATCTGGTCGGGATGGATGAGTTGGACTGAAGGGTTTGGTTCCATGCTGTACATCTCTATGACGTTATGACTCTAAGTCTGCTTGCAAGATCGCCTACACAAAACCAGACTTCAGTTGGAGCTGAGCTTGGCTGAAGTCCAATTTGTCCTCAAAACGTGGTTCCCTGGAATAATTCTGTTATAGTAAGAAAATTAGAAGAAAGTGAGGACTACAGTTGCTGGAGCTCAGAGTCAAGAGTGTAGTGCTGGAAAAGCACAGCAAGTCAGGCAGCATCCAAGGAGCAGGAGAATTGACATTTCAGACATAAGCCCTTCATCAAGATTACTGATGCTGCCTGACCTGCCATGCTTTTCCAGCACTACACTCTAAGAAGAATTAGATGAAATTTAGTGAAGGGTCACCAGATTGATTCTGAGGATGGCAGTCTTGCAGTATAGCAAGGCATTGAGTCAACTGAGTCTGTTTCAATGGAATTTCAAAGAATGAGACAGGATGAGTATGTGTTGTCATATGGTTTGATTAGACTGGATTCAGAGATCTAGAATAGTGGGTCATGGTGTCAGGCTATTCAGTAGGCCTTTTCAAACTATGTTGAGGAGAAATTTCTTTGCTCATTGATGATGAACCTGTTGAATTATCACTACAGAATACACAGGGTATAAAGTGACGATATGGCGGAGTGGTATGGGTGACCTGAGGGATTGTAGAGGATACACAGGGCAGAGAGTTAGCATTGACAATCTAAGGAAACACAGAGAATACATGGGAGAAGCCCTGGAACTCCCTATAGTTACAAAGATTCGTGGAAGCAAAGCTGCAGACCTGGTTGAGCTACAAATATAACATACTGGCAGTGAGGGAGGTCTGAAAATTTTTCAGCATCTTCAGACTCAGCTTTAAGTCACTTGTTCTAGCAGCAACATGGAAGAAATGTTTAGAACATCAGACAGCAAACCCTTGTGGTAAGATTCAACAAAGAAGAATCTACAGTCAAAGGTAAACGCATTACAGATCTGGTAAGAGACATGGTTCAGCAGGAGAAAGCAGCTCCCTGGAGAAAAGTATCAGTAGTCCTGAAGCAGATGCAGACTACACTGTGTTGTAGTGGTCTGCAGGAACAGTTCAGAGTTCAAATCTAGCCAGAGAGTGAACTTGCAGTACAGGCTCCTTGAGTGAAGTTAAAACTTGGTGGCTAAACAACAGTGCAGTACTACAAAAACAAAAACATAAATTGCTGGAAAAGCTCAGCATCTGTGGAGAGAAATCAGAATTAACGTTTCAAGTCCAGTGACCCTTCCTCAGAACTGCTTTTCCAGTGATTTCTGTTTTTGTTTCTGATTTCCAGCATCCGCAGTTCTTTCGGTTGTTAACTAGAGCAGTGCTACATCTGGGAAAGTGAAAAATACTTACAGACTGGTTAAGTGTCAGTACAATGGAAGGTAGGAATCATGAGTAATGGCTACAGCAAGGGAAATGAAGCAATCTAAAGTCAAGGTGCAAAACAGGGAATGCCATAAATCAAGAATTAAAGTGGGAAAGATGAAGGTTAGAAGCATAAGCAGCCTTGATCTAATGGCAAAAAAGTTCTGAGCCTGAATGGCATTGTGCCTCAGTGGTTAACACTGCTGCCTTATAATACCAGGGACCTGGGTTTGATTTCACCCTTAGTTGACTGTGTGAAATTTGCGTATTCTCTCTGTGACTGTTTGGGTTTCCTCTGAGTGATCTGATTTCCTCCTACAGTCCAAAGATGTACAGGTTAGGTGGATTGGCGATGCTAAATTACTCATAGTTTCTAGCAGTGTGCAGGCTAGATGGGTTAGCCACAGGAAATGCAGGATTACAGGAACACCGGTGCATCGATGTGGGTCTCGGTGGGATGTTGTTCAGAGTGCAGGTGTGACTTGATGGGCTGAATGGCCCACTGCCACACAGTGGAGATTCTATCATTCTTTATCAAAGTCACAGAAAGGGCAGGTCATCTTTTTATGAAAATCATGTTAATGCTAAATATCGTTTGTTGTAACATGGGGAGCAGGAATAATTCAAAAAAGTGAACATGAAAAAAAGGTGGAATTATTATTGAAGGCACAGAACATGGGAATTATCTGAAAAAAAAGTTAAAAGATGTGGGATTCATCTCTTAAAGTCACGAATAGTGGGGTCATTTAGTAAAACGATGATTACAGTTCAAACCAGAAGTGGTGGGTTTCATTCAGTGAAACTTTTAAAGAAACAAATAAAGCTATGGAAAACAAGATTCATCCAGCGATGCCACAGAAAAGGTGGGAATCATCAAGAAAACCCTCAGTACAGGAACAGCACTAGTATAACTGCAAAGTAAAAGCCTTTTAAGCCAGGAAAATAAACAAATTGCATTGAGAAGGCACAGCGTCAGACAAAATAAATGTCAGAAGGATTTAATTTTAGGGATGTGCCAAAAGAACAGAAAATGGGATGTTTGTGGTAAACAAGTCTGAAGAGACACAATAGCATTGCAACGCAAAATCACAAATTGAAAAAGTGCATTTCTTTGCGATTGGAAGTATAGCTGATGACATTATAGGTCACCAAAGGATAAACTAAACAAGATATTTTATTAAGATGTCTTTAAAAGTCATTGCCGATTATTTCAAACTCATAACTAATACAATTCTTGGTAGAGCAAGACTTAATAAAAGTTTGGCATCTGGGAAAATTCAAGGAATGTCAAAAATTTCTACAGATTAGTGGAAAAATGTGACTTTGGTGACTTAAAGTCAGAATACATTGGAGACAAAATTGTTGTTGGAATTGCTGTTGTATCCTAAGATTTATTACCGTCTTTAATTAAAATAGCTTTATTGTCACATCCTCAAATGAGGACAGGGAAAAGTTTACAGACGCCGCATTTTAGGTACAACGGTGTCTCGGTACAGAAACTTAAATCAAATTCTTAGGGAATCAAAAAAAAACTATAGGAAACTAAAGAAATAAATAGTCCAGCATTATTGGTAATAGGAATAAATTAGAAAAATAAAGAAGTAACGAGTTCAGAATATCGGTGTTTTCCGACTCCGTCCATATTGCATCTCTCCTCAAGGGACACCTCTATGGCCTCGCTGCTACCTGCACCAGACGCACCAACACAGGAGTGCTGCTTTACTGCTGGGCCCACTTCACAGACCTCACGCTCGCACCATAACCAAGAGTCCCTGGCCACCAATAGGCTGTGAGTCCCGCTTCGACAGCAGATGTGATGTTGCCATCGTAAGGGAGAACGCACTCTCTGCAGCCGCTCCCGCTCGTCGGGAGAAGCTACGTTCGCCCTGTCTGCGTGAAGCCCTATCTTGTTGCCAGCCCCCGCCCCCAGAAAATAAGGGGGAAAAATAGACCAAAACAAAAAGAAAATAAAGCAAAATAAAAGACCAGAAGCGAAAGTAAAACAAAGTGGGAAAGAAGATGGGCTCCAGGCAAGAGCCCATATGCAGCCCTATTACTCTGCTGCCATCTCGAACATGACTGTAGAGAAGAGATTCCAATGGAGAGTGGAAGCAACATAAATCAATCCTAAGAGAAGATCAAACTTGGCAAATGATATCAGCAGAGTCCATTCAAACCTTAAGATATAAAACCAGAAACAACACATGAGAAACCTGTATAATGATTAAGACAGCACATCAGAAAAGTAGGACACAATCACAGAAAAGAAAGCGATCAAACGGCTACTCAGAGAATTAGAGAGTTGTCACAGTGCAGAAACAGGCCATTTGGCCCATCATGGTGGTAAAAACAATGACTGCAGATGCTGGAAACCAGATTCTGGATTAGTGGTGCTGGAAGAGCACAGCAGTTCAGGCAGCATCCAAGGAGCTTCGAAATCGACGTTTCGGGCAAAAGCCCTTCATCAGGAATAAAGGCAGTGAGCCTGAAGCGTGGAGAGATAAGCGAGAGGAGGGTGGGGGTGGGGAGAAAGTAGCATAGAGTACAATGGGTGAGTGGGGGAGGGGATGAAGGTGATAGGTCAGGGAGGAGAGGGTGGAGTGGATAGGTGGAAAAGGAGATGTCCGGCCTTGTCCTACCTGTCTATCTCCTTTTCCACCTATCCACTCCACCCTCTCCTCCCTGACCTATCACCTTCATCCCCTCCCCCACTCACCCATTGTACTCTATGCTACTTTCTCCCCACCCCCACCCTCCTCTAGCTTATCTGTCCACGCCTCAGGCTCACTGCCTTTATTCCTGATGAAGGGCTTTTGCCCAAAATGTCGATTTCGAAGCTCCTTGGATGCTGCCTGAACTGCTGTGCTCTTCCAGCACCACTAATCCAGAATTTGGCCTATCATGTTTGCTCCTGTCAGGTATAGGGTTAAAATTGTGCAGAATAAGGGAACAGGTGTTGTTTCTGCAAAAGCTTACATTATAAAATTAGGTTGTGCATGCAAATACTAAACAGTGAAAAGTGAAAACAGATAGAATTATCTATGACTAATAAGGCAGAGCCATTGTGAAGCGGGTTGTACCAGGCATAGGAAAGCAGAAAGAAGCAAAAACAGGTAGAATTATCTCTGACTAATAGGGCAGAGCAATCGTGGAACAGGATGCATAGGAGAATAGGAGAAGTGAAAACAGGCCGAATTATCTATGACTAATAGGGTTGAGCGACCGTGTAGCGGGATGTACCAGTAACAGGAGAATAGTGTGCCAGTCTCAGGAGGGATGTGGCCAATGGATGGAATTTATTTTGGCAGGATGATCGCACGAAGACAGCAAACTATGCCAGGATAGTCACATATAAGGAATGAGATAAATAAGAGTAAGGGGCGACAGACTTAGAGTAATGGGAGAAGTAAGCAGAGGCGGAGAGAAGCTAGACAAAGGTGGAGCGAAACTAGAGCTTGTGATTGGTTACTTTTACTGTAGCACGAAGCCTATGGGGTGAAAGGGGAGGACCGAGAGATGCAGCTGAACAGCATAAATCAGAATGTAACCCTCAGGTCGGGGTGCTAATTCATTAGGCACCCGTTCTTGCAAGTACGTATCAATAAAATTCACTGCTTCAGAATTTGACTCGGACTGAAATTTATTAATATGTGAGGTTTGTTTCTCACACTCCTGTTCTCTGAGCATTTTGGCTCAGTGTCAATCTCCTTTACACTTCTGGGTAACCCTGTGCGTTTTTCTCCATTCAGATAATCATTAATGCCCTCTTGTTTGCCTCTGTTGATTCTGCCTCCTTTACTCTGGACTCTAACTACCTGCTGAGTGAAAAGAATTTTCACATTTCACATTCATTTCTTATGCAAAACACTTCAAATCTGAGCCTGGTCTTTCTCCTATCTATCCTGTTCAGACCTCTCATGACTTTGAAAACTTCTCTCACATCTCATCTTGGCCTTCTCCTCTCCAAGGAAAACAGTATTAGATTAGATTACTTACAGAGTGGAAACAGGCCCTTTGGCCCAACAAGTCCACACCGACCCACCACCCACCCATTCCCCTACATTTACCTCCTTACCTAACAGTACGGGCAATTTAGCATGGCCAAATCACCTAACCTGCACATCTTTGGACTGTGGGAGGAAACCGGAGCACCCGGAGGAAACCCACGCAGACACGGGGAGAACGTGCAAACTCCACACAGTCAGTCACCTGAGGTGGGAATTGAACCTGGAGTCCCTGGCACTGTGAGGCAGCAGTGCTAACCACTGTGCCACCGTGCCACCCCAGTCCTATCTTCAAAATCTATTCTCATACCAGAAATTTCTCATCCCTGGAAATAGCCTGAAAAATCTCCTCTGTGCTGTCTTCAAAACACTGCTCCAAATGCAGTCTAACGAATGAACTACATAATGTCAGTATAGTCTGTCTGCTCTTATCAGCCATGCCTCCACTAATGATGCCAAATATATTGTATGCCTTTTTAGTTTTTTAGCTTTCTCTTTCCAACTGTCCAGTCATAGAGATGTACAGCATGGAAACAGACCCTTCGGTCCAACCCGTCCATGCCGACCAGATATCCCAACCCAATCTAGTCCCACCTGCCAGCACCCGGCCCATGTCCCTCTAAACCCTTCCTACTCATATACCCATCCAAATGCCTTTTAAATGTTGCAATTGTACCAGCCTCCACCACTTCCTCTGGCAGTTCATTCCATACATGTACCACCCTCTGTTTGAAAAAGTTACCCCTTAGGTCTCTTTTATATCTTTCCCCCCTCACCCTAAACCTATGCCCTCTAGTTCTGGACTCCCCCACCCCAGGGAAAAGTCTTAGTTTATTTACCCTATCCATGCCCCTCATGATTTTATAAACCTCTATAAGGACACCCCTCAGCCTCCGACGCTCCAGGGAAAACAGCCCCAGCCTATTCAGCCTCTCCCTATAGCTCAAATCCTCCAACCCTGGCAATATCCTTGTAAATCTTTTCTGAATCCTTTCAAGTTTCACAACATCTTTCCAATAGGAAGGAGACCAGAAATGCATGCAATATTCCAACAGTGGTCTAACCAATACCCTGTACAGCCGCAACATGACCTCCCAACTCCTGTACTCAATTCTCTGACTGATAAAGGAACGTATACCAAATGCCTTCTTCATTACCCTATCTACCTGCAACTCCACTTTCAAGGAGTTATGAACCTGCACTCCAAGGTCTCTTTGTTCAGCAACACTCCCTAGGACATTACCATGAAGTCTATAAGGCCTGTGAAGATTTGCTTTCTCAAAATGCAGCACCTCGCATTTATCTGAATTTAACTCCATCTGCCACTTCACAGCCTCTTCTGGTCAAGATCCTGTTGTAATCTGAAGTAACCTTCTTTGCTGTCCACTATATCTCCAATTTTGATGTCATCTGCAAACTTACTAACTGTATCTCTTATGCTCACATCAAAATCATTAATGTTAATGACAAAAGGTAGTGGACCCAGCACCGTTCCTTGTGGCACTCCACTGGTCACAGGCCTCCAGTCTGAAAAACAACCGTCCACCACCACATTCTGTCTTCTACCTTTGAGCCAGTTGTGTATCCAAATGGCTCATTCTCCCTGTATTCCATGAGATCCAACCTTGCTCACCAGTCTCCCATGGGGAACCTTGTCGAACGCCTTACTGAAGTCCATATGGATCACATCTACCACTCTGCCCTCATCAATCCTCTTTGTTACTTCTTCAAGAAAATCAATCAAGTTTATGAGATATGATTTCCTACGCACAAAGCCATGTTGACTATCCCTAATCAGTCCTTGCCTTTCCAAATACATGTATATCGTGTCCCTCAGAATTCCCTCCAACAACTTGCCTACCACCAACGTCAGGCTCACTGGTCTATAGTTCCCTGGCTTGTCCTTACCACCCTTCTTAAACAGTGGCACCATGTTAGCTAACCTCCAGTCTTCCGGCACCTCACCTGTGACTATCGATGATACAAATATCTCAGCAAGACGCCCAGCAATCACTTCTCTAGCTTCCCACAGAGTTTAGTGTACACCTGATCAGGTCCTGGAGATTTATCCACCGTTATGCATTTTAAGACCTCCAGCACTTCTTCCTCTGTAATATGGACATTTTGCAACACGTTTAATGACACATTTGCGTACATTCAGGTCTCTTTAATCTTTCACACCTCTTGGAGTATTGCCTATTATTTTATACTGTTTCTCTTTACTAAACGTAGTGAACTGCAATTATATCACTTCTCTGTATGGAACCCCATTTGTCACCTACTCACCTAATTTGTCAATGTCTTTTTTAAATTGACATTGTGTTTCTCACAGTTTATAATACTTCTGCATTTGTATCATCCATGAAAGTAATCATTGTCTCATACCCACTAAAGTCGAGATCATTTCTCTCCACCTCCTTTTACCATCCTTTTACTATTTATATGCATGATCCCTCTTTGTTTTAATTATTCACTTTTTCATTTCCCTTCTGAACTTTCTGTATTCCTGATGGTTCTCAATTGCATTTTATTATTTAAACTTTCCATCTGTCATAAGCACACTTTTTACTTCCTCAACTTAGTTTCCTTTTTTAAAAAAATGTCATTCACAGTTAATGATTTGTCTTGGCCAGCATTTGTTAATTTCTGATAAAGCAATTAAGAATGAAACGTTGTTTGACTGACAACATAATGTTTACAAAACCATGGAAGCCAGGCAAGGGAAGGATGGCAGATTTGCTTCTTTAAAGGACATTTTTAAACCAGATAGGGTTTCCCCTAACAATTGACAACAGTTTCACAGTCATCATTAGACGCTTAATTCCAGATTTTTATTAGATTCAAATTCCACCATCTGTCATGGTAGGATTGAAACCCAAGTCTACAGAACATTACCTGGGTCTCTGGATTAATCAAGTAATAATACCATTAATCAATCACCTCGCTGACTTCGTCTCATGGAACTTCTTTCTCTTTAAGTTAGTTATGAATTTGCTTATCCCATCTATACCTTTCAAAGGACTGGTAGGCTGCTCTGGAAGGTTAGATCACATGAGCTGGCAAACTGAATACAAAATTGGCTTGATGTTAGGAAGCAGAGGGTAATAGTGAAAGGATGCTTGTCAGCCTGGAGGCCTGTAATTGTTGGAGTGTCTCAGGGGTTGGTGCACTTCCTCCAGTCCAAAGGGGTAGCCATGGGCACCCGTATGGGGCCCAGCTATGCCTGTCTCTTTGTTGGCTATGTAGATCAGTCCATCTTCCGTAGATACACCTGCACCACTCCCCACCTCTTCCTCCGCGACATTGATGATTGCATTGGCACCACCTCATGCTCCCGCGAGGCGGTTGAGCAATTCATCAACTTCACCAACACATTCCACCCTGACCTTAAATTCACCTGGACCATCTCTGACACCTCCCCTCCCCCCCCTTTCTGGACCTCTCCATCTCCATTAATGGTGACCGACTTGACACTGACATTTTTTTACAAACTCACCGACTCCCACAGCTACCTGGATTATACCTCTTCTCACCCTACCTCCTGCAAAAATGCCATCCTGTATTCCCATTTCCTCTGCCTTCACCATATCTGCTCCCAGGAGGACCAGTTCCACCACAGAACACACCAGATGGCCTCCTTCTTTAGAGACCACAATTTCCCTTCCCACTTGATTAAAGATGCCCTCCAACACAACTTATTCACATCCTGCCCCTCTGTCCTCAAACCCCATCCCTCCAACTGTAACAAGGACAGAACCCCCCTGGTGCTCACCTTCCACCCTACCAACCTTCGCATAAACCAAATCATCCGCCGACATTTCCGCCACCTCCAAATGGAGCCCACCACCAGGGATATATTTCCCTCCTCACCCCTTTCCGCTTTCCACAAAGACCGTTCCCTCTGTGACTATTTGGTCAGGTCCATGCCCCACCCAACAACCCACCCTCCCTTCCTGGCACCCTCCACTGCCACCGCAGAAATTGCAAACCCTGAACCCACACCTCCTCCCTCACCTCTATCCAAGGCCCTAAAGGAGCCTTCCACATCCTTCAAAGTTTTACCTGAACATCCATCAAGGTCATTTATTGTATCCGTTGCTCCCGATGCGGTCTCCTCTACATTGGGGAGACTGGACGCCTCCTAGCAGAGGAGGGAACATCTCTGGGACATCTGCACCAATCAACCCCACTGCCCTGTGGCCCAACATCTCAACTCCTGCTCCCACTCTGCCAAGGATATGCAGGTCCTGGTCCTCCTCCACCACCGCTCCCTCATCACCCAATGCCTGGAGGAAGAATGTCTCATCTTCCACCTCGGAACACTTCAACCCCATGGCATCAATGTGGATTTCACCAGTTTCCTCATTTCCACTTCCCCCACCTCACCCCAGCTCCAGCCTTCCAGCTCAGCACCACCCTCATGACCTGTCCTACCTGCCTATCTTCCCTTCCACCTATCCACTCCACCCTCCTCTCTGACCTATTGCCTTCATCCCCACCCCCATTCACCCATTGTAGTTTTTGCTACCTTGCCCCACCCTCCTTTCTGACCTATCACCTCCATCCCAACCGCCATTCACCTATTGTATTCTATGCTACTTTCTCCCCACCCCCCACCCCACCCCCCTCTCATTTATCTCTCCACTCTGCAAGCACCCTGCCTCTATTCCTGTTGAAGGGGTTTTGCCCGAATCGTCGATTTTCCTGCTCCCCAGATGCTGCCTGACCTGCTGTGCTTTTCCAGCACCACTCTAATCCAGACTCTAGGCCCAATACTGTTTGTTATCTATATCACTGATTTGGATGAGAATGTACATGGTGTGATTAGTAAGTTTGCTGATGACACAAATATAGGTGGTATTGTGGACAGTGAGGAAGGTTATTAGAAATTGCAGCAGGACCTTGATCAACTAGGGAAGTGGGCCGAGAAATGGCAAATGGAGTTTAATATAGATAAGTGTGAGGTCTTGCATTTTGGAAAATCAAATCAAGGTAACAGTTTCATGGTGAAAGTTAGAGCCTTAAGGAGTGTAGTGGAACAGAGGGATATTGGAGTTCAGGTGCACGGTTCTCTGAAAGTGGAGTTACAGGTAAACAGGGCAGTGAAGAAGGCTTTTGGCACACTAGCTTTCATCAGTCAGGGCATTGTGTAATAAAATTGGGAAGTTATGTTGCAATTGGAGAGGAATTGGTGAGACTGCACTTGGAGTATTATGTTCAGTTTTGATCACCTTGTTATTGGAAGGATGTTATGAAACAGTAAAGAACTCAGAAGAACTTTACAAGGATATCACGTGGACTCAATAGTCTGAGTTATGGGGGAAGTTGGACAAGCTAGGACATTTTACTTTAAAGCGTAGGAGACTGAGAGGTGACCTTTTTGAGGTGTATAAGATCATGAAGGGCATGGATAGGGTGAATGCACTCGGTCTTCTTCTCAGGGTTGGGGGATCAAGGACTAGATGGAATCAGTTTAATTTAGAGGGGAAAGAATGAAAAGGAACCAGAGGAGCAACTTATTTACACAGAGGATGGTACGCATATGGAATGAGCTGCCAGCGGAAGTGGTTGAGGCAGGTACATTATCAACATTTAAAAGACATTAGGACAACTACATGGATAGGAAAGGATTAGAAGGATATGGGCCAAATGGAAGGAAATGGGGTTAGCGTGGATACTTTGGGTGGCATGGACCAGTTTGGGCCAAAGAGTCTATCTCCGTGCTGTCGGACTCTGTGGCTCTATGACTGCACCTTTAGGTTTTTCTTCATTTGTAGACTGTTTTATCTATACAGTTCAATTACTATCTCCTCTTTGAAGATGACCCATATTTCAGTTACTGTTCTCCCATGAACCATTGATTTAAGTCTCTCCAGTCCAGCTCTGTTCTTTTCCCTTTGAAGTTGGCTCTCTGCAATTTGATTTTTCTTACTCTAGGTTGACCAATGTCAATGGCACCTTCAACCTAAACCTTATAAGACAATGATCATTGATACCAGGCCAAGCACTGCCTCCTTTCTTGTTGAACAGGTCTAGGAGCGTTCATCTCTCCATGTCTTTACACTACCAGTATCCAGCTATACATATGTGTAATTAATGTCCTACATTACAATTGCTACAAGTTCTTTGCAAATCTGTTCCTCTGCATCCACCTCATTAGTGAATGGTTCTTAGATAACACCAAGCAATGTAATTGCATCCTTCTTATTTCTTGCTTCTACCCAAACCTTGAACACACTGAACCATCCTCTTTATCCAGTACAGTCATGCTTTCCTTAACCAAAAATGTCACCCTTCCTCCTCTTATTCTTTTTTCTTCTGACAAAGAAGTTAATGAACCAGATCAGTTATAACACAATTACAGCTACAAGAAAAGAAGAAACTAAAGTGTTCACCAGAAAATAGGTGATCCAGACCTTACATTTTGGCAACCTAATATTTATGTCAATGGTCATCTCATAAATTTCAAATCAGATAGTGGGGTGAGTGTCACTATATTTTCTGATAAAGTGTCATGATTAAAATACACTGTCTATAGCCAGCTGCCTGGTAACTATTGGGTTGGGAGACAGATCACAGACAATTATTGGTGTGCTATGAGCAACTCTCCAATATAAGAGGCACCAAACAGTATATAACTGCCACATTCTTCACAATCAAGAATTCTCACTCTTCCACTGGAATATGTATTTTGACATCATCTTTTTCAAATGGCATAAGGAGTTAAGTGAAAGTCACGGAACCAAGGTAAAATATTGTGGATGCTGGAAATCTGAAACAAACAGAGATTGTTGAGAAACTCAACAGGTCTAGCAGCACCTGTGGAAAGAAAAACTGAGTTAACACTTTGAGCCTACTCTGACTTGTCTTTAAAACAGTTACCTGTTAAGTATTACTTAAATAATAAGAAATAATGGGAACCTGTGAGAAACAGTAATCGTGCCATTTTCATTCACTGTACATATAGATCAGACAAATCATATGGCAAAGATAGCCTGAATAACAAGTTCATGGAATGTGTTTGGGATGGTTTATCAGAGAAACATATTCTTGATCCAACCAGCGAACATAATTTGATTGGATATCACATTTAGGTTGGGGGAGAAAAGCATAGATGTACAACTAATTTTCTAAACTTGAGTAAGGGGCACTTATGAGGGCATAGAGACAGTGGCTGGTTAAAGTGAACTGGAAAATTAGTTTTGGGATAGATCAATAGAGATACATTGGCAGACATATAGGTTGACATTTCAGAATGCTCACAATGAGAAGAAAAGATTCCAAGGGCAGGAGACCTTGTTTCTAATGAAGGAAACTAAATAAAGTATTGAATTGAAGTCAAAAATTTTTAATTGGGTAAAAATATAATTTTGCATGTCAGAAATTAGTGCAGAATTCTAGGAACATCAAAAAAGCCTAAACGATTATTGATTGTAATGCCAGGGTAAGTGAGCTCGAAATATAAAAATGGTTGGAGTTTTTATGCATAAATTTAAAAAGGACAAGACTAAGCAAAGTGAGCATCTCTCTTCATGAAATAGAGTCTGGAGAGCTTATAATGGAAGATGAAATCGCAGATGAATTGAACAGATATTATTTCCTCTGCCTTTGCTGTAGAGGATGGAAATAATATCTTAGAAATATTTATGAATCAAGGGATAAAAGGGAGGAAGGCACTTTACACAATTACATTCACCTGGAAACTAAAATCTGACAAATCCTCAGGAATTGCTGCATTTCATTCCACAACCTTCAAATAAATGATTGCTGACATAATTTGTGAACTCCCTAGAATATGGAAAGGTCCCATCACATTGTAAAATACCAAATGTGACTTCTCTATCCAATAATAGAGGGAAATAAACAGCAGGAATCTACAGGCCTGTTAATAGCTGAAATCTATTAAGTTGGATAGAGTGGGACACTTAGAAAATCTCAGAGTCAACCTGGTCTAGTGAAAGGGAACTCATATTTGACTGATTCACTGGAATTTTTTTGAAGAAGTAACAAGCAATATGGATCAATGAGCAGCTGTGGATGTACTGTGCTTAAATTTCTAGAAGGCATTTGACAAGATGCCACATCAAATGTTACTCTAAAATAAGAGTCAATGCTATAGAGGTAACCTACTGACACAGATAGAAATAGGAAATATGAGTAGGTGTCGATTATTTCAGTCTCTCAAGCCTGCCTTACCATTCAATAAGAGTATGACTGATGTGCCCTAGGCCTCGACCCCTTTTTCATGACACCTTTTCAAAGTCCTCAATTTCCTGATATCTCAATAATCTTTCGATTACCTCTATAAGTACTTGTAGTGTACTTGAGTTAGAGATTATAGAGTTGGTTAGTTAAAGGAATACAGAGTAAGCATAAAAAGTTCATTTTTGGGTTGAAAAGATGTAACAATTAGAGTGAAACTGGGATCAGAATTTGGACCTCAACTATCCACAACTTATATGAATAAGTTGGACGAAAGGATCAAATGTGGGCTCAATTTGCTGATGACTCAAAGTTAGGTAGGAAAATAAGCTGTGAAGAAAACATAAGTTGTCTCCAAAGGGATATAGATAGGTTAAGTGGGTGGGCAAGAAATTGGCAAATGGTATATAATGTCAGAAAAGGTGAGTTTGTCCTCATCAGCAGGAAGAATACAAAGGTTGCAGAACTCTGATATACTGAGGGATCTGGGTATCCTGGTACATGAAACACATTATTAAGTAGATTTAACAAATGATAAGAAAGGCAAATATAATAGTTATTCATTGCAAGGACAACAGAATATAAATGTCAGGATGGTTTATTATATTTGTATAGGGTATTGATGAGCCAATGTCTGGAATATCATGTGCAGTTTGGGTATTCTTAATTAAGAAAGGAAATTTTTGCATTTGAAGAATCCAGAGAAGGTAAATTGAAAATTTAGAGACTAAAACTAGCATTTGAAAATAATGGGTCTCCCATTTAAGATGGATGTGAGGAGAAATGTGCGCACTATCTAACAGAGCTAACTGGTTCTACTATATTTACTGAGCAGAAATGTTGAATGCAATAAACATCACTTAGGTGGATTGCAGCCAAACTGTTAGTATAGCCCCATGCAATCTGTGCCTTCAATGAATGTTAACACTAGATGAAGAAGGGTTATATTTTCTCTTGTCTGTTCAACCTCATTAAATGGCTGCAAAGCACATCTATCTCCAAGCACTACTGTTGTTGTTTATGAACTAATAGTTTTAAAATGTGATTACAATTTATCATGCAGGTTCAAATGTTGTTGACTGCATTTGTGTGTAGCCCTGATATTTGTAAAGCGCTTGTGGGGGAGGTCCTGACCTCTGGAGCAAATTTCAGTGGGCTGGATGGCCTAATTCTGCTCTAGTGTCTTATGGGCCAGGCAGTCTGGGTTCAAATCCAACTTGTCTCAGGTATGTCATAGCATTCCTGAACAGGTTGATTAAAATAATGAGACTAACTTGTCCATTAGGGAAGGAGTCAAGCCTTCTGGTAATTTTATAATGCAGTGGTAGTGGGTCAGAAGGCCTGAGTTCAAATCTCACCTCCTCCAGAAGTGCGACATAACTTGGCTTTGAACAGATTGTTTAAACATGTCTATACCTCTCTCCAATTAGAAAGTTGTTAACTACTTCAACAAAAAAACATTAAGTAGCTAATTACAAGATTCTCTCATGTGAATCAAGAAGCATTTTATTATCTGCTAACTCTCAGAAAAACAATAAGACACAGTCATATATATAGATAAATTGTTTGAAAAGGGATCATGTCAGGTTCAAAAGGAAGATGACTGGTAAACAAAATGTTTAAAGTTCTTCGGATGTCCTTGAGGCATAAAGACTTTAACCTGAAACTATGATTATTTAATTGTATTCTTGCAACACCAGCCGTAACGAATTATTTCAGCTGTCTTCCAGTTCTCGGTGTTCTGATGTCTTCTTTTAATCAGCTCAGTCAATGAGCAGTTTTCCTTTAAAGAGGCTGAGAGAGGAAGGTTTCTGTACTTTGCTCCTGTCACAAATCCATCTCCTCTATTCTTCCAATTTCTTTTTCCTTTTCTAATGTCCTTATTTTAAAAACATTTTTAAAAAATCTTCAACACATGAAACTTACCCTGCAAGTATAAATCAACATAGCTATGAGGATTTCTTTGCATCAAACTAATTTCAATGTCTTTTGATAGAAAAGTTCGGTTTAGGCAATTTTGTTCCTTCCACATTGACTTCACAATGCTTCGCTAACCTATGTGGTCAGCTGATTGTCGTCATTTTAAACGGGTGCATTATTTTTTCCTTTTTCAAACCACTTTAATCCATCCAGCTCCCATGTCTGAAAATCAGATGATGAAATTTGAAAATCAATTGTCCATATTTTATCATTACCATAATATATACATATTCATATTGAGAGAAAATATTGTGTAATCTTAAAAAGATAGAGTTCTATGAATATAGGCATCAGCAAATGCAAAGGGCACCCAATCTACTATTCCAATCTTTTACCATAAAAAAGGAAGGAAAACATTTATTTGAACTTACTTTCAGGGTGTCATTTAGCTTTCCCCAGTGTGTTGCTGGAGGCATTGTTTGTTTTACTCGCCCCCAAAAAAGTGCAGAAATGTCAATTTTTACTCCAATTTTGCTTTAATCTATTTCATTCTACGAAGAATTAAAATGTGGCTGCATGTAAAGCAACGCCAATAGAGCTTCTCCTTTGGAATTTCTATCCTACTTCAGCAAGGAGCATCATAGGTACAGTGTAGAACAAATCCTATGTTTGTTCAATACTTTTATCACTCCCGTGAATGGAGGATTTGGATTGGGACAGCGTGCAATCATTCAACTGTTAACTAATACCAAATTATTCAGATGTTTAGAACGTCATATAGATATGTATTTAACTCAATGTCTTTTTCAAAACGAGAGACCAATTGTTTTAATTAAGGTAGGAATATCATTAACAGTGAAGATTTTTTCACTCATTTGCTGTGTTTGGGTGACTTGCAATTTTTTTTCCACAAAAACACAGTTTAACGCCATACAGTTATTTATTTCATCACAGAGGCATGCATGCTCTTGTGATCTCACGCTGACAATTCTGTGGCGTAAGGAACTGCACTTGCCCCAGGGTCCAGTCCCTTGAGGGAAAAGAAAGCCATGAAGACCTGATCTACAGCAAGCGGGCCGGAAAGAAAATGGGCGACAATGAAAGCAACATCTTCGCTAGTCGAGATTTTGGTAGTCGGACTCAATCACGGAGATCACAGAATCAGTTAGATGATAGTGATTTGGCCAAGTTCTCTATGTGTTTAAATCTGGGGGATATCCCTCCTCAGAATGTGAAGATGTCAGTCACAGACAGAGTTGTAACAGTCTCCGGGTATGAGAAGGAAATAGCGGAAGACGATGATGGGATGGTAAGAGAAACCTTTCACGGATTTTCCAACGAATTCGGTCTCCCAGAGGGCGTGGACGCAAATACTTTAACAATCAATGATAATCAAGACCAAAGTGTCACTATTGAGGCCGACTATTACATTCCACGCGGTACGTTCCCAGGAGCTGAAAGCTCCCCTTCGATCTGCCAGGGGGCACCATCACCAGGCATTGCACAGCGGGAGAATGACTTCAGTGTCCATGATACATCCAAATCGATGAGCTTCCTTCCTTCACTAACCAGTTCTACAATCACTGGCTCCCAGATGGGAACACTAAACCGTTCCAGCATAAATGATGCTTCTTCCGTCTGCCCGCTTCATATGGAAGGAGGGCCAAATGTTCCAGAGACCCTTGCAAATGTCACCAGCCAGATACCGTCCCAGTTTGACATTTCGTCTTTGTGCAGTGCCAGTCCAATGAGGAATATGCCAGGTAGTATGGTGTACTCTGAGAATATTAGTTTCCAAATGACACCCGAAAATGGCTTGAAGGAGATGATGAGTTTCCAAAATACCATGTGCTGTGCACCTGACAACAGCACCATGTTCTCCCAGTTGTCTCCTGGAGCCCAACTCAACCCTTGTCAACTGAAAGCCTTACAACAGAGTAATGTCTCCTCTGTGGAAGACAGTGATGCGGAATGCAGATTGAATTTTTCAGGTCAAGCAAACCAAGATCTACAAAATACAGTGTCTTCTGGATCTGACAGTACAATGTTTTGCCCTGTCTCTCCTGGAAACCAACTCAGCCCTTGTCAGATGAAGGCTCTACAAAAGAGCCAAGTCTCCTTTGCAGATAACAGCGATGCACAATGCGGACTCAATTATTCAGGCCTAACAAATCAAAGCCTCCAAAATCTCTCTTCACCCTCACCTGATAACAACACTGTTTTTTCTCCATGCTCTCCAGGAAACCAACTCAGCCCTTGTCAGATGAAGGCTCTACAAAAGAGCCAAGTCTCCTTTGTAGATAACAACGATACACAATGCGGACTCAATTATTCAAGCCTAACAAATCAGAGCCTCCAAAATCTCTCTTCAAGCTCACCTGATAACAACACTGTTTTTTCTCCATGCTCTCCAGGAAACCAACTCAGCCCTTGTCAGATGAAGGCTCTACAAAAGAGCCAAGTCTCCTTCGTAGATAACAACGATACACAATGCGGACTCAATTACTCAGGCCTATCAAATCAGAGCCTTCAAAGTTTCTCTTCACTCTTACCTGATAACAACACTGTTTTTTCTCCATGCTCTCCAGGAAACCAACTCAGCCCTTGTCAAATGAAGGCTCTACAAAAGAGCCAAGTCTCCTTTGCAGACAATGGCAATACACAATGTGGACTGAATTACTCAGGCTTATCAAACCAGAGCCTCCAAAGTCTCTCCTCACCCTCACCTGATAACAATGCAGCTTTTTCTCCATGCTCTCCGGGAAACCAACTCAGCCCTTGTCAGTTAAAGGCTTTACAACAAAGCCAACTCTCTGCTGCAGATAACAGTGATTTGCAATGCAGATTGAACTTTTCTAACATGTCAAACCAGGATCTACAAAATACCATGTCTCCTGGACCTGACAATAGTACGTTGTTTTGCCCTTTCTCTCCCAGGAATCAACTCAGCCCTTGTCAAATGAAAGCCCTGCAACAGAGCCAACTTTCTGCTGCAGAAAACAGCTGTGGAATTGTGCAAAATGGTGCATCTGTACTGAGCCCTTGTCAGAAAAAGGCCCTGCAACAATCTGCTGTGGAGAATAGTTTCAATGGGACATGTCCTTCTTTGCATCCTGAGACACCTTGTCCTCTTCAACAAAGCTACAGAGAAAAACCCAAGATTGTGGAAAGCCCTTCATGCAGCACATCATTTAATGGAAACCGTTCCTTGTTAAAACCTGGGACGCGGTGTGAGGCACCTGTTTCTTTTACCACTCCAAAATATGACTACAGGATACCAGGTTCACGTTGCCCTCTCTCAGCACAGTCCACAAAGGAAACCTGGAAAGAGGAAAACCAGCCGCAGAGTTTTCATAATGTAAGTATCAGGAAGAATGCAAGTTCACCTGGACTTTCAAAAAAGCAATGGTAAAACCAATGGCCACATCAACACAAGTAGAAATCATCAGGAAAGAGACGGAAAAGAGGACTCATGTTCTTGAAGTGGACTTATAGAAGGGATTTTTGGAAATTTTTGGGCATGTTTTCAGTGCCAAAAACAGCTGTGAATTCATTTCCTTCCAGAAGAACTAACCATCTCTATACTCGCCAACTGTCCACATGATTTTGCTTCTTAATGGTTAAACCTTTCTGGTCCAGTGAGCTTGAAGCTCTTACATTACTTTGGAACAGGAAGCATAATCCCCAAATCGGCAGCTGCTGAATTGAATAAAGTCTTGGCTCCAAATCTGTTGCAGTTGTACAAATTATTTGACCATTTATGAGCAAATTGTTTGAAATTGTGTGCTACATTGTGTATGGTAGGGTGGTCCTACCAATAAGTCAAGAGACAGAAAATAAATCTGCAAAACTATTAGAGAAATTGTCATACATAAGAAATAATCTATTTGTGCCATTTTATGCTAAGGTGAGAAGGAGTGAGATGGCTCTCCTGAGTTTGACCTCATTGATTAGTCACAACAAAGGTATAAGTTCATTTTTATCATAAAATTCTACTTTTTCAAATAACTATTTCATGGAAAGCAATAAGGAATCAATCACCATGTTTTCTTGATTTAGCAAAGAACAAATTCATTACTTGCAAAATTCCAATAAAAATGAAGCCGCAACTTTAAGCAGCTGACTTTATGCAGTCAGTTGTGCTCTTATGTGCACACACTTGTGCAAAGTTATAAGGCAAGAGAGTCCGATGCAAAGAAAGATAAAAGAATATACAGTTTAGAGTCCGTTTGTTGTCCGTAACAAGGTTTTCACCTTGAACAAGTTGGATTAGATGGTTTCTTTAATACATTAATGGTAATCAATAGTATTTTAAAGTTCTTAACTTGCTAAGCTGGTTTTATTGAATCCTGCTCTGTTGTCTCCACAGAAAGTAAGCAAGTTTCTTTATTAAGTTAAAATATCACACAAGACCAAGTTATAGTCCAAAAGGTTTATTTGGAAGCACCAGCTTTCAGAGCACTGCACCTTTATCAGTTGGTTGTGGAAAATAAAATCATGCTCACAGAATTTCTAATCAAAAGAGTCCAGTGTCATGGTGAGATGATACATTAAATAATTTTAGATTAAATCTTTCATCTTATATCATAGGATATGCTGGTTTCTGTTCTTTGATATGTAAATCCCAGAACTTCTTTTAAATTACGTTCTTAAATTAGCTCAGCTTTTTAAACAGTCGGTGTGAAGTCTGCCTGTGTCCCAATGCAATGTCAGACTGACAAACCCTTTGTATAATTTTACAGAGTTTTACATGGATTCATGCACTTTTTAAGCAAAATGAAATGTAATTCTGCAAAAACAAATTTACCCCATATACTTACATGTGTGCACACTGTTAGACCAACAGTGAGTGTACATATGAGTGTGCGCACATGGTTCACGTGATAGAGTGTGTGTATAAGTGTACAAAGTTAAAAAACACACAACACCAGGTTATAGTCCAACAGGTTTGATTGGACGCACACTAGCTTTCTGAGCGAAGCTTCTTCATCAGGCACAACCACCTGTTTTTTTTAACTTTGTACACCCCAGTCCAATACCGGTATCTCTAAATCATGTATAAGTGTGTGTGTAATCTTGGTTAAGTGTGTGTGTGAATGTGATGGGGTATGTGTCTGTGAGAGGGTGCGTGTGTGGGTGTGAGTGCAGGGGGTGCATTGTGTTGGTATGAGAGAGCTTGAGTGTGAGGGAGGGTCCGCATGGGTGTGAGTATGTAGGATCTGTGTATGTGTGAGAGAGTGTATTGTGCAGTGGGGTCACCTTAGTGTGACATTAACCCAAGGTCCCGTTTGAGGCCATGGAAATCGAACTTTGCTATCAGCTTCTGTTCAGCCACTCTGCGTTGTTGCTTGTCCTGGAGTCTACCTTGAAGGAGGGTCACCCAAAGGTTTGGGACCAAATGTCCTGGACTGCTGAAGTGTTTCCCGACTGGGAGGGAACTCTCCTGCCTGGTGATTGTTGTACCATGTCCATTCATCTGTTGTCGTAGCATCTGCTTGGTCTTGCCAATACCATGCCTTAGGGCATCCTTGCCTGCAGCATATGAGAAAGACCGCGTTGGCTGAGTCACATGAGTACTCACCACATACATGGTGGGAGGTGTCCCCATGTGTAATGGTGTTACCCGCGTCTTGCAGCGGCTGCTGTGGAGGTTTGTATGGTGTTGTTGCCCTGAAGGCTGGACAGTTTGCTGTGAACAATGATCTGTTTAAAGTGTGGTGATTGTTTAAAAGCAAGAAGTTGAGGCGTGGGAAAGGTCTTGACAAGCTGCTTATCCTCATTGATAATGCATTGAAGGTTGCGAAGAGCATGGTGTAGTCATTCAACTCCCAGGAAGTACTGGACAACAAAGGGTACCCTGTCTGTTGCAGCCTGTGTCTGTCCCTGATGAGATTATTACGGTTTCTCGCTGTGGCACGTTGGAACTGGCGGTCGATGAGTTAAGCATTGTACCCTGTTCTTATGAGGGCATCCTTGAGCACTTTCAAGTGTCCATTGTATTCCTCCTCATCCAAACAGATGCTCTGTATGTGGAGGGCTTGTCTATAGGGGATGGTTGCTGTAATATGTCTCAGGTGGAAGCTAGAGAAGTGCAGCATCATGAGGTTATTCGTAGGTTTGCAGTAGATTGAGGTGCTGAGGTGCCCATACTCGATGGAGATGCATGTGTCCAAGAATGAGACAGATAGTAGAGAGTAGTCCATGGTGAGGTTGATGGTGGGATGAAACTCATGATATCACAGTGTAGTTGTTTCAGTGACTCCTTGCCATGGGTCCAGAGGAAGAAAATGTCATCAATATATCTGGTGCAGAGTGTTGGTTGGAGGTCCTGTGCAGAAAATAAGTCTTGTCTGAACCTGTGCATGAAAATTTTGGCATATTGGGGTGCAAATTTGGTCCCCATGGTTATTCCGTATGTCTGGATGAAGAACAGGTTGTCAAAGGTGAAAACGTTGTGGTCGAGGATGAAGCAGATGAGTTGTAGGACGGTACTCGAAGATTCGCAGTTTTTGGTATTGAGTACTGAGGCCCTGGTGCTGTCATCGTGGGGGATGCTAGTGTAGAGTGCTGACACATCCATTGTGACGAGGAATGTTCCCAGTTCAACTGGTTTGTGGATGCTGAGTTTCTGTAAGAAATCTGTAGTGTTGCAAAAGAAGCTGGGGGTCCCCTGTACACCAGGTTTCAAGATGCCTTTGACATAGCCAGAAAGGATGTCGCAAAGAGTCCCATCACCTGATATGATGGCACATCCTGGTGTGTTGGCTTTGTGTATTTTCGGAAGGCAGTAGAAGTCACTTATGTGAGAAATACGTGGGATGAGAGCACACAGGGAACTCTGAAGGATTGGATCAAGAGTCCTGACCAATGTTTCTAGATCACAGGTGTGTCTTTTGGTCTTTTGGCCAGTAGTTTCCAGTAGTTTCTTTGTGAGAGAGAGAAAGAAAAGGAGACAATTACTTCCTTTACATTTACTTCCCAAAAAATCTTAGAACACCCCCCACTTGGTTCCAACATAAATCTCACAGATGATTGTTTTGCCTGCAAATGCCATGATGTCAATGTGCAACACCTTGGATTAGTAAATCTCTTCTTGAATTCATAATGGATTGTTTGAAGCTCTTGCTTTTATATCATCTCCCTACTATCTCCGCCAAGTGTGATCTCTTTGTCCTCTCATCTCCACCTTGAGGAGGCTTGGCACTTTTGAGCAGTTTAACTTGTTTCATCCAATTTGCTACAGTTCCACCCAGTTAAAAACTTTAAAAGTCATATCTGCAAAAATAAAGAGATATGGCCTCATGACACACAGAATAATTAAAATGTAAATACAAAATTTCTTCCAATACCTGCATTCAACATTATTGAATTCTTTCTGTCATTCTCTACCTTTGTCTTTTACATTTCTAACAAATACTCTTTATCCTGCACTTGTTGCTTTACTTGTTTTCCTTCAGATTAAAAAAAAATGTGTGTATCAGCATTAGATATGACAGTCTGTGTGAATGCATTCATTACAAGCTAGAGGTACGGCAACCACTGCATTGATGAACTTTTCTGTAGTTGTTTTTGTACAGTCTCGAACTATTAAATCAATTGAACTGAGGTTAGGAAATCCACTCATGGAAACCATAAAGTTGAATATTGCAGAAATGTTGGAATTCTGAAATAAAGAGAATTAATTCTGGAAAAATATAATGCATAGTGGCAGCATCTTTGGAGAAACAAGTCAATTTTTAGTTCGCGACCTTTACCATTATTGGTAGAAGTTGAAAATGCCATAAGGTTTGTGAAAATTGATGGGGAATAGGGTGAAACTAATAACATAGTAAGGTCTGTGATAGGTGAAAGACTAGATGGATTGTATTACAGAACAGTTGATCTTCCAGGAATAGAAATTATTAGATTCCCTTTAGTGTGAAAACAGGCCTTTCAGCCCAACAAGTCCACACCGACCCTCTGAAGAGTAACCCACCCAGACCCCTTTCCCTCTGACGAATGTAACCAACACTATGGGCAATTTAGCACAACCAACTCACCTGACCTGCACATCTTTGGGCTGTAGGAGGGCTGTAGGTGGAAACCCACACAGACACAGTGAAAATATGCAAACTCCACACAGACAATGGCCCGAGGCTGGAATCGACCCAGGTACTGTGAGGCAGTAATGCTAACCACTGAACCACCATGCCACCCAAATGGTAAAGGAGAGTGTCATGACGATGAAATAAGCATTCAAGAAGGATTTGTTCTGTCCTATTTCTCTTGAAGAGTAATGTTCTAAATCTGGTGCTCAGATGTCTGCTCCATGGAAAGTAGAGTAAATAGTTTTGGTTCTTTTTAAAACTTAAACATAAGAAGCATGAGTGGATAGAGTCAGGCACACGCTGACCCAGGGTTTTAGTTCTTGCATTTAGTTGTTGTGGTTGGGGTTTTGGAGTTGAAGCTGCTAGATACAGCTCTCTTTCTCTCTCTGCTGCTGCAAAATGCTGGAGTTCATTCTCTGCTGCTAGGTTCACACTTTCAGTTTTTCCTTTCTCCTGGACTGGAGAAGATCACAAGTGAGGGAAATCTATTTTGCTGAATTTACGTTTGTCAAGGGTGTGTTTGTGAGATGTTCCTTTATTGGAACAGTTGATGAGTTGTTGTTAAAATGTATATTTTTTAAGGATTTCAAATGAGTTAAAGTTATCCCGATTGGTTTTTTGATTGCATTTTAATTGTGGTGTAAGAATCACATCTGGAACACAGCAGTTTACATTTTCCTTTAAATGAGGTAAAAGTTAGGGTCTAGGCTATCATCTTGATGTATTTTGAGAGGGTTTGGTTTGGTTCATAAGAACATCATCACATTGTCTAGAGCAAATGTACTGCTAAGAGAAAAAGACGGAAGCAAGTCAAGAAAAGGGCTGGAATTATACTCTGGAATTATTGAAATCAACATTGAGACCAGAAGGCTAAGAAGTGCCTAGTTGAAAGATGAAGAGAAATTCTTCAAGTTTCTGTTGACTTGCATGAGGACAGTGCAGGTGGATAAGGAGCATGAGGTAAAGTACAGAATTAAAGTGACAAGCCAACGGAAGCTGAGGATCTTCCTTGTGGACGTAATGAGTGTGAGCTGGTCACTCAGTATGGGTTTGGTTCAGCGAAGCAGCAAATACAGGAGACTGGACTGAAAGAAATGCACAATGAAAGAGTATTTGGGGCATTAGATGGGGAGGAGTGAGGGTGTAACAGGGCAGGTGTTACTTTTTCTCTGTTCACACAAAAAGGTGCCATCAGAATAGAATAGCAATTTATAGAATAGGAATTTATTATCACGTGTATTTTTAAAAACAATACAGTGAATAGTTTTACAAATTGCCATATCATGCACCTGTATTATTAGCAGAAGTCATAGATAAGGAAGAAGTAAAAATTGAGAGTTAATCTTAGATCAATTTCAGTTTGGGGAAAATCACTTAAGATGATGTATGTTGGAATACCTGGAAGCTGCCTCCAACGAAGACCTCTACATCAATGAGACCTTTACACTGTGACAAGACTGCCACACCAAACATAGCCTGCCTCTCTGGGTCAATACCGCCTCACAGGAGACTGCCACTTCAGGCTGGAATGCTACCTTCACACTGGAAGGAGACCTCAACACCACACATCAGGGCAATATCTCGACGCCAAGACTGGACGAGATTGTCAAGTGGGCCACTGGATTACCTAGACACCAAGGCTGAATAAGGGACCAAAGGGAGAACCAGGTGTTGGGTTGACTGAGCAGTGGACTGAAGCATAACAAAAGAAATCATCCCTTCACAAAACTGAAAATGGAGTGGGAAAATATGTGCTTGGTTGTGTTATCATGTTGGAGGCAGTGGAAATGGTTGAAAATGATCCATTGAACATGAAGATTGGTGAGGCGAAAGGCGACACAAGAAATCTGTGATTCTCGGAATGAAGGGGAGGGGTAAGAACTGAATTGTGGGAAATATGGCTGACAGAGCTATCGACCCTGAGAGCCACAGTGTGGGGTATTGCTCAGGTGAAAAAAATCCAGTCTAAACTTATTGTGTAAAATTGCTTCAGACCTGATTTGACAGAGACAGAGGAAGTGGAAGAATGGAATGGAATCATACATCATGTCATATGTAAGGAAATATAGTCAAGAGTTAATGTGAGAGTTAGTAGGCTTATAATGGACATTATTTGAAATTGTTGGAAATGGAGACACAGAAATCCAGAAATAATTAAAAATGTGAGACAGAGGAAGTTAGAAATTTGAAAGCAAATTTGATGAAATGTTGCGAATTAGGAAAAGATGCTGATAAAATCATCAATATGTTGAAAAAGGTTCAAGGAGCTAGTCTGAATGGGCCTGGTGCTAGAAATATCCTGCAAAAAGGCAAGCATAGCCTAGACAAAGGTATTTATAGCAATAGCTTTTGTTTGAAGGAGGTGAGATGAGTCAAAAGGAGAAATTGCTCAATGACAGAATTGGAGAGGTCATTGTCTCATACTTAGAATAGCACAGAACATAGAACAATACAGCACAGGAACAGGCCTTTAGGCCTACCATGTCTGTGCTGACCATTCTGCCATTCTAATCCACCAAAAACAGTTGTTTCCTAACTTGTTAATCTTGGAGCTAATATCTAAGAAAGATGGATAGAGTAACACTGGATCAGCAGGAAGACTGATTGTCTTGCTTGCTGAGGGAGAAGTATCATCATATTTTCAGCATCCAAAACAAAATAGGGGACAAGGATTAGGCTGGAGTCTAAGGGAATGCAGACAATAGCAACAGCAGTTCCTCAGGGGGTGAAAATAATATATGATAGAAGTAATGTGAGAGAAGAAAAGTCCTTGCGTGATCACTCCTTTGACATTTCCAATCACCACAGCACTATCTCTGCCTCAGCCTGTGGTGTGCAGTCTGTTTTCTTCAAGTGGGCAATAAGATTCGAAAGCATGTTCAGCCTTCTTTATGACAGTCACCTGTCTGATATTGTTACTGGACAGCAGTGTTGATGAAGGGTCACTGGATTCAAAACATTAACTCTGTTTTTCTCTCCACAGATGCTGCCAGACCTGTTGAGTTTCTTCAGCACTTTCTGTTTTTGCTTCAGATCTCCAGCATCAACAGTTCTTTGTTGTGGTTCATGGATCTTTGTACATTTGTTTCTACATTTAGAATGCCTCTTGTATCAGCTAGATACTGGCAGTGGATCCAAGAAAGAGCCAAACTTGTAAATTTGAATCCACCTTTAGTGTCCAGATTAATTTACATTGTTCAACTGCTATCTGCATAAGTTGGCATTTTTGAGTCTTGTGTTGGCTACTTGCACTACTTTATGGTTTATTTGCATTCAAGTGAAATCACGGCAATACCAAGGCATGTACTCAGTGTATTTTTGGAACCCTTTACATCTGTTTGCAAGCCAAATAGAATGTCTAAGCTGTGATTCTTTTTCTCCACCATCTGCAAATACTTTTGCATTTTGTCTGAAAATGTAGGCTACTAAAAAGGTTTCTGAGAAAACTTATTCCTGGTTTACAACGAGACTAAAAAGGAATGGCTACATTCGCATTGGGCTTTGGTGGTGAGAATGGGTGCAAGAGAGCATTGAGATAGGTTTCACAAAAGGTGTCTCGATCACAATGCATCTGAATGTGCTGTGATTTCCAAAGAAAAAGGAGAGAGGGTGTAAGTTGGCAACTGCCCTCCAATTATCTGCCTGATAAAGGTTCTTGCAGAACTTGTTAACTAGATGGCAAGGGACAGAAGAGAGTATTCAAAGTGGAGTAATAAAGTAGTAATATCCCTAATTCTGCTATAGAAGGTCTGGGTTCAAGTCTCACCCATTCCATAAGTGTATCACAATGGGTTCGAGGAGGTTGCTTAAATGTCACTTGGAGGTGCTACGAGAGATCATGTGACACATCTCAACCTCCAGACCAGAAGGTCTGGATTGAAATCACACCTGCAATAAAACAATTCGATGTATTTAATTTACAAGTTAGAAAGGTAAGATTCCTCAGTCTTTTAGGCTGTGCACAGTTTCTAATTAACCTTGTTGCACATCTCGGGGGGGCAGGTGGGACTTGAAGCTGGGTGTCCTGCCTCAGAGGTAGGCCTTTAGGCTCTGTGTCATTGCAAGGACTTTAAAACTCTCAATTCATTTCCAAGTGGAAAGAGAAGAGTGAATGGTTTGAAAGAGATTCCATGCCTACAGAAAAGTGGTTGGTCATTGCAATTTGTGTGATTAAAAATGAGAAAATAAGCTGTCCGACACAATAAACACCCGATGTAAGATAGGTGCTTTGGTTTCTTTCCACAATCCAAAGAGATGTGCAGGCCAGGTGAATTGGTCATGCTAAATTGCCTATAGTGATAGGTGCATTAGTCGGGAATAGGAGAATGGGTCTGGGTGAGTTACTCTTCAGAGAGTTGGTGTGGACTTGTTGGGCTGAGGGACCCTGTTTCCACAGTAGGGAAACTAATCTAAAAAAAAACTAATCTGCTGAGTTTTTCCAGTGATTTCTATTGACATTTCAGAGTTCCAACATCTGCAGTATTTTGAGTTTATTTCACTATCTAATTTGCTGCCACTTTTCTTCCAGATATGCCTACCTTGAAGGAGTTCTGCTCTTTTTTCTGATGGGACTTCCATTTTAATCTGTTCAGCTTCATTGCTTTCTATTTCCCTCCTAAGTCAGAAGTCACACAACACCAGGTTATAGTCCAATAAGTTTATTTAAAATCACAAGCTTTCAGAGCACTTTCGGAATTACTTGATGAAGGAACAACGCCCTGAAACCTTGTGATTTCAAATAGACCTGTTGGACTATAACTTGGTGTTACGTGACATCTGACTTTGTCCATGCCAGTCCAACACCAGCATCTCCACCTAATATTTCCCTCCTAGTTTTTGATAAAGTACTCACTAAAACTCGCTATTATAGCCACATCTCTTCCTTCAGGCAGTCTTTGATTTCACATTACCCCATACAGATTCCAACTCAAGTTCCAACCATATTTCAAATCCACCCACAGTTACAGGCAGCACTATGACATACAAACTTCCTCAGATAGCTGTTTCCACTACACACTGACAACCACCCACCAACTGCAAGATAGAAATCCCTCTGATCCTCACCTTCCACCCCATTAATCTTCAGATTCAACGCATTGTGCTCCACCAGTTCTGTCATCTATAATCAGACCTCAGCCCCAAAGATATATTTCCTACCCCACCCCTATCTGCGTTCTGCAGAGACAATTCACTCCCTGATCCCCTCGTTAGGTCCATGGCCCCCACTAACCCCTCCATCCACACCTGTAACCTTCCCTTGCCACACTGCTCCCACACCTCCCCCCTCACCCCCGTCCAAGGCCCAAAAGGATCTTTACATATCCAGCAGAGATTTTCCTAGACATCCATCATCTACTTTGCCTGTTGCTCTCAATGTGGTCTCCTCCATATCGGGGTGTCAGGACACCAACGCCCACAGCATTTCAGGGAACGTCTCTGGGACACGCACTCAACAATACCACCGCCCTGTGCTGTCCACTTCAACTCCCCTCACACTCCCCCCAAGGACATGCAAGACCTGGATCTTCTCCACCATAAAATCAAAGCCACCTGCCAACTGGAGGAAGAACGTCTCATCTTCCACTCTGGGATCCTTCAACACTCATCAATATCAACTTCACTGGTTTCTAGATCTCCCTTCCTCCCTCTTGACCTGTCCTATCTTTCCATCTTACTTCCCACCTATCCACTCCACCCTCCCCATAGACCTATCACAATTATTCCCCCCAACTGCTTTCCCAGCTACCTTGCACCCTCAGCCCCAACACCCTATTTATCTCTCAGCCCCCATCCCCCTACACATTCCTGATGAATGGCTTATGCCCGAAACCGACTCTCCTGCTCCTCAGATGCTACCTGACCTGCTGTGTTTTTCCAGTACTACAATTTTTGACTCTGACTCTCCAGCATCTGTAATCCTCACTTTCTCCACCCACAGTGTCATGCACCACCACACAGACACTCTCAGCCTTTTGCTCCATCAGCACTGCCTCATACTATTTTGAAGCTGTCCCAGTTCCATTTCATTCTTGATTTCATTTTATATCTCAATAAGAAGAAACTCGTTATCTTCCTTTCTGGTGTTATGAAATGTAAACTCCAAAGTTTTGTTCCACCTCTTATTTCCCATCTTATTCCATCCCTTCTTCTAATCCCACCTCTTGACCTTACTCAGTACACTCTCTGATCTTTGTCCCTTTGATGCTGAATGATCTATGTTCATCAAAGGACCCAGTTTCATTGCTGTAACTCCCCCATCTGAATGTTGACAGTGAACTCTTGTTCCATTCTTTTCTCTGCTGTGCTAATCTCTTTGGACAAGAATCCTCTCCTTACCTCCAGGGACTTCCCCACCTGTCTCCAGTACTCCCCATCCACCTGACCCCTTCTCTCTAGCTTCTTACTTCACCTTGATCTCTTCATTGAGAACTGTCGATTTTAACTGCCTTAATTTCTCTGCTCCCCTTAGCTTACATTAACTTATCTCCCTCTGAACTTGCTGTATTCCGTTCTTTCAGGTCGAACCCCGGCTTTGTTATCAAACCTGCATTCAGGAGTTACTGTTGTCATCTGGCATGCTGACCTCTGCCTTGCAGAGGCTGACTGCCAATTCTCAGACACTTCATTCTATCTCAGACCATGACCCCACTACTAAACATCGAATTGTTGCTTCCAGCAGTCACTGACTACATCTCCTCTGCAAACTTCCTTTCCACAGCTTCCAACCTCATTGTTACCCATACCCACAAAGCCCTCTTCTACCTACTTCCCAAAATCCACAAACAAGCCTAACCTGGCAGACCCATTGCTTCAGTATGTCCCTGCTTTATTTTATTTATTTTTATCTTGATTCAATTTTTTTCTCTTCTTGTTCAGTCTCTTCTCACTTACATCTAACTCTTCTAGGTGATAATAGCATACTCTGTCCATTTAAGCATGCAAAGTATTCCTTCATAACACCTTAGTGTTTCTGACAAAATTAGAAGCATTGTCCAAGGACAAGTCAAGGAACAATCCAACACTGTCATACTCAATGAATCATATCTTATAACCAGTTTCCTAGATTCTTTTATTACTGGCAGGACAGATCTATCAGAGATGATGGCACATTCAGGCAGATGTTGTCCATGGTGTCCTTAACTCTGGACCAAATGAATTCTCATGATATCATGTCAATCATGGTCAATGATATTTCCTGTCATCTACTCCTGTCCTTCCCTCAGCTGAAGCATCAGTACTGCTGTATTTGTAAGATGCAGTGAAGATAGAAAGGGCATAGGATGCATTCTGGGTGTGGGATATCAACACTCATCACCAGGAGCAGCTTGACAGCACCACTTCTGATGATGCTGGCCAAATCCTTTAAGATTTACTGATAAGTAATTCCACAACCAATTAATTAAACCATGAAACTCTGTCATCCATTTGTGAATTGTTGTGGGTAATTAAACAAAAACTGGAAGAGGAAGAGGGGATCCCACAAATATCCATCTCTAAAATGACAGGGATACCCAGCACGTGCATGCAAGGGGCAAAGCTGAAACACTTGTTGTCCTCTTTAGCCTAAAGTGTTTTGAATAGGTGATCAACTTCAATCTCCTGCTTGGTCCCCAACTTATCAGATGTTAATCTTCAGCCAGTTCAATTCATTTATCATGATATCCAGGAGTGGTAGAAGCAAAAGGATTTTTAAAAATACACTGGGCTCTGGGAACATTCTAACAGTACCAGTAACAACTCACGAATGAGTTGCATGTCTAGCAAATCTACCCAGTACAACTACAAAAATGTCAACAATGAGGAAAATTGCCTAGGTTTTTCATCTGCACAAGGAAAATAGTTCAAATGCAATCCTGCCAATTACTGCTCATGTCTGTTAACAATATGAATGAAATGATAAATGGTGCTATTGACAATGCCATCCTGCGATACAGATAAAACAATAACCTACTCAACAATGCTTGGCTTGGGCTCCATCAGGACCATATCTGACCTCAGTATACCTTTTGGCCAAACAGGCACAAAAGAGCCAAATTTACGAAGAGAAATGAAAGTGACTGCTCTTGTTGTAAAGACAGCGTGTGACTGAGTTTGACATCAAGGAAGCAATATCAGGATATATGGGAAGTCAAAACGCTATCCATCAGAGTCAGCATGGTTTTATGGAGGGCAAATCAGTTTGACTAATTTGCTAGAGTTCTTCGAAGATGTAACAAACAAAGTGGATAATGAGGATCCTGTAGATGTAACATATCTAGACTTCTGGAAGGCATTTGATAAGGTGCTGCACAAAAGGTTAATTCACAAGATTGGATCATATGGGATTGGGGGTAATTTATTAGCTTGGATAAGTGGACAGAAGACAGAGAATCAGGATAATGGGGTTTTTTTTCTGGAGGACAAGAAATAACTAGTTAGGTGCCACTGGTTTCAATCCTTGGACCCTAGCTATTTACAATCTACATTAATGATTTGGATGCAGGGATAGAAGGCTCTATAGCCAAATTTGCAGACAACAAAAAAAAAGGTGGGATGGTAAACTGCAATGAGGAAATAAGAAACTTACAAATGGATATAGATAGGTTAGGAAAGTGGGCCAACATGTGGCAGATGGAGTTTAACATGGATAAGTGTGAGGTCATATATTTTGGTCAGAGAAATGGGAAGGTGACCAAAAATCTTAATGGGGAGGGACTTCGGGGTGTTCCTGTGCAGAGGGATCTGGGTGTCCTCATTCATGAGTCACAAAAAACTAGCATCAGGTACAGCAGATAATAAATAACATGAGTGGAATGTTGGCTTTTATAGCTAAAGGAATAGAATGTAAAAGGAAGGAAGTATTGTTGCAACTATACAAGGTAATTGGTGAGACTGCACCTGGAGTATTGTGCACAATTTTGATCCCCCTTATTTGAGGGAAGATGTAGTGGCATTGGAGGCAGTTCAGAGGAGGTTTACTAGATTGGTCCCAGAGATGAGGGGTTTGTCATTTGAAGGGATAATGAATAGTTTAGGCCTATACAGTCTGGAATTTAATGGAATGAGGGGAGATCAAATTGAGGTATTCAAGATGGTAAAAGGTGTGAATAAAATACACGGGGACTGAATGCTTCCTCTTGTGGGGCAATCTAGGATGAGAGGTCATAGTCTTAGGATAAGGGTTAGCAAATTTAAAACAATGTTGAGGAGAAGCTACTTCTCCCAAAGAGTTGTGATTCTGTGGAATTCGCTCCCCCAGAGTGTGGTGGATGCTGAAACAGTGAGTAAATTTAAGGAAGGAATTGGACAGATTTTTAATTGTTAATAGTTTGAAGGGATATGAAGAGAAGGCAAGAAAGTGGGGTGAGGAGAATATGAGCCATGTTTGAATGGCGGAGCAGACTCAAGGGGCTGAATGGCCTAATCCTGCCCCTCATAGAGATGCACAGCATGAAAAACGATCCTTCGGTCCAACTCGTCCATGCCAACCAAATATCCCAACATAATCTCTCCCACCTGCCAGCAACTGGCCCATAACCCTCCAAACCCTTCATATTCATGTACTCATCCAGATGCCTTTTAAATGTTGCAATTGTACTAGCCTCCACCACTTCCTCTGGCAGCTCATTCCATAGACGTACCACCCTCTGCTCAAAACGTTGCCCCTTAGATCTCTTTTATCTCTTTCCCCTTTCACCCTAAACCTATGCCCTCTAATTCTGGATTACCCCACCCAGGGAAAATACTTTGTCTATTTATCCTATCTATGTCCCTCATGATTTTATAAACCTCTATAAGGTCACCCCTAAGCCTCTGGCGCTCCAGGGAAAACAGCCCCAGCCTACTCAACCACTGCCTATAGTTCAAATCCTCCAACCCTGGCAACATCCTTGCAACTTGTTTCTGAACCCTTTCAAGTTTCACAACATCCTTTGGACAGGAAGGAGACCAGAATTGCACGCAGTATTCCAAAAGTGGCCTTACCAAGTCCTGTACAGCCTCAACGTGACCTTCCAACTCCTGTACCAATAAAGGAAAGCACACCAAATGCCTCCTTCACTATCCTATCTACCTGTGACTCCACTTTCAAGGAGCTATGAACCTGCAGTCCAAGGTCTCTTTGTTCAGCACCACACCTTAGGGACTTTCCATTGAGTGACTAAGTCCTGCTAAGATTTGTTTTCACAAAATGCAGCATCTTGCATTTAACTAAATGAAAACCCATCTGCCACTCCTTAGGCCATTGGCCCATCTGATCAAGCTCCCATTGTAATCTGAAGTAACATTCTTCGCTGTCCACTTCACCTCCAATTTTGGTGTCATCTGCAAACTTACTAACTGTATCTCTTATGCTCACATCCAAATCATTTATATAAATGATGAAAAGTAGTGGACCCAGCACCAATCCTTGTGGCACTCCAATGGTCACAGGCTTCCAGTCTGAAAAACAACCCTCCATCTGTCTTCTATCTTTGAGCCAGTTCTGTATCCAAGTGGCTAGTTCTCCCTATATTCCAAGAGATATATCCTTGGTAATCAATCTCCCATGGGGAACCTTGTCAAAAGCCTTACTGAAGTCCATATGGAGCACGTCTACTGCTCTGCCCTCATAAATTCTCTTTGTTACTTCTTCAAAAAACTCAATCAAGTTCATGGGACATGATTTCCAATGCATGAATCCAATTTGAATATCACTAATCAGTCCTTGCCTTTCCAAATACATGTACATCCTGTCCCTCAGGATTCCTGCAAAAACTTGTCAACCACAGATGTCACTGGTCACTGGTCTATCATTCCCTGGCTTGTCCTTACCACCTTCTTAAATAATGCACCACGTTAGCCAACCTTCAGTCTTCTGGCACCACCTGTGACTATCAATGATACAAATATGTCAGCAAGGGGCCCAGCAATCACATCCCTAGCTTCCTATAGAGTTCTAGGGTATACTGATCAGGTCCTAGGGATTTATCCACTTTTATGCATTTCAAGACATACAGCACTTCCTCCACTGTAATATGGACATTTTTCAAGATGTCACCAACTATTTCTCTACGTTCTGTATCTTCCATGTCCTTCTCTACAGTATGCACTGTAGCAAGATAATTGTTCATTATCTCCCCTATCACCTGTAGCTCCACACAAAGGCTGCCTTGCTGAATTTTGAGGGGCCCTATTCTCTCCCTAGTTACTCTTTTGTCCTTAATGTATTTGTAAAAACCCTTTGGATTCTCCTTAACCCTATTTGCCAGAGTTATCTTATGTCCCCTTTTTGCCCTCCTGATTTCCCTCTTAAGTATACTCCTCCTGCCTTTATACTCTTCTAAGGAATCACTCGACCTATCCTGTCTTATACTTCCTTATTTTTCTTAACCAAACTCTCAATTTCTCTAGTGATCCAGAATTCCCTACACTTACCAGCCTTTCCTTTCACCCTAACAGGAATATACTGTCTCTGAAATCTCGTTATCTCATTTCTGAAGGCTTCCCATTTTCTAGTTGTCCCTTTACGTGCGAACATCTGCCCCCAATCAGCTTTTGAAAGTTCTTGTCTAATACTGTCAAAATTATTCTTCCTCCAATTTAGAACTACAACTTTTATATCAGGTCTATCCTTTTCCATCACTATTTTAAAACTAATAGAATAATGGTTGCTGGCCCCAAAGTGCTCGCCACCTGACACCTCAGTCACCTGCCCTGCCCTATTTCCCAAGAGCACCTTCTCTAGTAGGTACATCCATATACTGAATCAGAAAGTTTTCTTGTACACACTGAACAAATTCCTCTCCATTTAAACCCTTAACACTATGGCAGTCCCAGTCTATGTTTGGAAAGTTAAAATTCCCTACCATAACCACCCTATTATTGTTACAATAACTGAAATCTCCTGCAAATTTGTTTCTCAATTTCCCGCTAACTATTAGGGGGTCTATAATACAATCCCAATAAGGTGACTATCCCTTTCTTATTTCTCAGTTCCACCCAAATAACTTCCTTGGACGTATTTCGGGAATATCCTCCCTCTGTACAGCTGTAACACTATCTGTGAGAGGCCCTTGCAGCGGTTGTTGTTTCTGCAAAAATCATAAGGCTGTGTCATTGGGGGGAGGGGGGGGGTATATGTTAAGCTAGATACAGTCACTACAAGTAATTGCTTCTGCAAAAATTGCAAGGCAGAATCATGAGAGTATATACTAAGAAATAACTAACTGAAAAGGGAGGTGGTCGAGTGGTAGAAACAGATGTATTGACATGACCGTTGCAATTGTCACGCACATAGGGAGTTAGTATGAACAAGATAACCAAGTAAGATTCAGTGTTGCATCAGCAAAAGTCATAAGACCCAGCTATCAAGGGGGGTGGGGCGGTGGTTTGCACACCAATAACGAGCCACAGACAGATGTGGTAAGCCAATTAGATTAGCAACTGCACAGAGCAATATAACTATCAGATATGAAGTAAAAGGGGGAGTACCGAGAGACTCAACTGAACTGTGTAAATTGTAATGTAACCTCCTGATCGGGGTGCCTCCTTTCATGGTCATCCGGCTTGCAAGACCATATGAATTAAGACTACTTCAGAATTTGACTTGGACTGAAATTATTGAAGAGTGAGCTCCATTTCTCACACTATCCCTTATCAAAAACAACTTCTGAACTCATCACAAAGCACAAAGTCAACAGAAGTCGATGGGAATTAAGAAGAAAACTCTCCACTGGTTAGAATTATATCGAAAACAAAGCAAGATGATTGTAATTGTATCGCAGGCCTAACATCTCACTTCCAGGACATTTGTATGGGTATTCCACAGGCTGAAGTCTTAGGCCCAATCAATATCAGTTACCTCAGCAATGATCTTCCCCCCTTCAGGAAGTCACATGTGAGATCTTATCGTTAAGCCTCCAAAATTATCCTGAGGAACTGTTGCATGGCGTCATGTGATTTAGGTTCTTACCACTCTGAACTACAACATATATCCATGTTGTATTGATACACTACATGAACTACAATGAGATCGACCCAACAAATGACAATTACCGTTTTTTTTTGCCACATTCTGCACAATGTGTGTCAAACTAGCGATCGAAGGTGACACAGTTCCACAAAACCAATCGTGGGAACACCCCGCAGTCCCATCAGTGTTTAAGACGGTCATATTGAGCTGCCGAGTCTGAACTTACATCAAAAATGTATTATTTAATCACATATGTGAAACTGCACTTCCAGTGTTAACGTCCGCAGTGTTTTCCAGTGTTATGTTTAAATGCCAGATTTCTGGCATTGATACGGGTTTCCAAAGTCGTTTAACTAAAATACCTAGTACAGAACCACAACATACCTAGTTATTACTAGCTGCAACGGGTGCTAGGCAAAGGCAGTTAAAATACTCCCAGCTGCACTGTAGCAGTTTTCATCACAAAACTGTGCCAGCGTATGTGATCTCACGCTTACAAATCAGTGGCGTAGGGAGAGTTACCTCCCAGTGACCTTTCCAAAAAAAAAGTGATGTGGCCATCCATCCGGATCGCAGCCCGAGACCACATCTGAAGAACAAGGTTTGAAAAAAGAGGAATGAGCAACAGCTGCAAGGCATTGGGCAAGTTCACATTCTATTTAGATTTGGAGGATGTTTTGCTCGAGAGTGTGAAAGCATTTGTCAAGGACAGATTCATAACAATCTCCGGAAACCGAGCTGAGATTACTGAAGAGGAGAATGGGATGATCAGATGCAACTACCGGGGGTTTTCTAAGAAATTCTGCCTCCCCCAAGGTACAGACCCAAGTACTTTGAAGCTTACTACGCCTGATGGGAACACTCTGGTTGTAGAACTTGCGTACTGCGGTCTTCCTGTTCCCAAATTGGATGCTTCCATGCTGAAGAATTTATTTGATGCCAGCCGTTCTCATTCTACAGGTACTCCGTTCCCTAACTCATTGGACAGGATGCAAGCTCAGGTCGGGTCTGCCTTGTCAATGTCCAACCAGGCGCCAGCCTGTGTTTCTAACATGCAAATGATCCCCAGAAGGTCGAGCGTTTTAGTCGCGCCTAGTACCCCAACAGCGGCTGTGAAACCCATTCGCCAAGTCTCATTCTGCCACGGTGACCCGTCCGTCTCCCTGTACGAGGAGCCTCGCAATTCGCTGTCGGCTGTCTACAACAGGCGCCGCTCTTTCATCAGGATGGCCCCCGATCAGATGCAGCAGCGCCGACACTGCGAGCTGCTGCAAAGCGTCCCCTCCAAGTACAGCGCGGCGATCCACCATCCCTATCCCAACGCTTCATCCCAACTCCAGGCAACCATGAATGCAAGTCATTGGAGAAGTGTTGGTCAAAGTAAAGTCTAAGCCCCGACCAGCCGGATACCGGTCTTTATAAGGCTGCAGTGCACATCCCCACGTGTTTCGGATGGGCCGAAGAAATAAGCTTTTATTTTGTCTTTTAACATTCCAGCCTCTGACTGAAACAACTGTTTCAATTCGGAAGACAAGTGAGCACCCAATATCCACCCGGAAGTCGTCGATCAAATTGTTAGTATTGGATCTGCATTCTGAACTGGAAACATTTTTTTTCCACCATATGTAGCAGTTCAATAAAATTAAGCCTGGACATTTTGTTGCCGTTGTACAAATCCATTCGTACATTTATCTGAAATAGTATGTTTTAATGAACCATCGCTTTTTTTAAATACTCTGTATGATTCTTGAAGAAATACTTTTGTATTCTTGGGAAATTCTAAAGTCAAGGTTCAAAATATTCCAGGATTAATTATTGTTCATGAAAAAAGAAATTGACTATTTGATCAAGTTGTTGTAAATTTCTGGTATATCTACCGAACAAAGCTGAATAATTAGACATGTTTTTAAATGGTATGATAATTACTGGTAAATTAATTGCTGCTAAGTTAATTATGTGGAAATTAATTATATGGTAATCAATTTTTGTATTGCATACAGTTCAGTTCACCGCTTTACAGGAAGGATGTGGAAGCTTTGGAAAGGGTGCAGAGGAGATTAACTAGGATGTTGCCTGGTATGGAGGGAAGATCGTACAACGAATGGCTGAAGGGACTTGAGGCTGTTTTCATAAGCAAGAAGAAGTTTGAGAGGTGACTTAATTGAGACATATAAGATAATCAGAGGATTAGATAGGATGGAGAATGAGAGCCTTTTTCCTCAGATGATGATGGCTAGCATGAGCGGACATAGCTTTAAATTGAGGGGTGATAGTTATAGGACAGATGTCAGAGGTAGTTTCTTTACTCAGAGAGTTGTAAGGGTGTGGAACGCATTGCCTGCAACAGTAGTAGACTCACCAATTTTAATGGCATTTAAATTGTCATTGGATAAACATGTGGACCAGAATGGAGTAGTGTAGGTTAGATAGGCTTCAGATTGGTTTCACAGGTTAGCGCAGCATTGAGGGCTGAAGGGCTTATGCTGTGCTGTTCTATGTTCTATGATTTTCAATTTCACAGATTTTTTTTACCAGAAATTAATTACATGACAGCTTTAGAAATGTTTAGAAAGGTGGTCAGCTTACAATACAAAAAGGTATGAGGCATTGCAGAGCAGCATGAAATGAAGAGGGGTCAGAAAGGTACAGAATGTACAAACCAACAAAAAATAAGGTCAAAGGAGGAAAAAGGGATAACAGCCAAAATTAATGTCTCTTTACTTTAATGCACATAATATTTAAATGGAAAAAGTGAATGAATTCTACAAGTAGAGGTTAATGGGTAGGAGACATAATTACAAAGAAATCAAACCTGATAACTAAACAGATGGGGTTATGTGACATTTTGAAAGGGCAGACAAGAAGGAAAGGGTGGCGGGTAATTTTGTTAGTAGGGGATTGAGTAAGTATGATTGCAAGAAATTATCTTAAATAGGAAAATGTAGAATGTATACATGTGGAGGTGAGAAATAAGGGATATAGAGAAGAAGAGGAGGAACTGGTCTGCTGGGCTGCTCAGAGAAGATATTCTATAGTAAGAGATTAAACAAGGAGATAGTGTGGTCATATAAAGGAAAGGCAGTACTGTGTGATCAATCATAGGTAAATTTACTCTTAATGTAGTTTGGGAAAGTCAAATTGGCAAAAGTTGCCGTAAGAAAAAATACATAGAATACAGTGCATAATGGGGTACAGTCAATGGGGCGGCACGGTGGCTCAGTAGTTAGCACTGCTGCCTCACAGTACCAGGTACCCGAGTTCAATTCCTGCCTCGGGCAACTGTCTGTGTGAAGTTTCCACATTCTCCCCGTGTCTGCATGGGTTTCCTCTGGGTGCTCTGGTTTCCTCCCACAGTCCAAAGATGTGCAGGTTAGGTGAATTGGCCATGCTAAATTGCCCGTTGTGTTAGGTGAATGTAGGGGAATGGGTCTGGGTAGGTTGCTCTTTGAAGGGTTGGTGTGGACTTTGTTGTACCATAAGGTTTACTAATTTGGTTCCAGAATGAGAGTATTCTTTGAAGTTCTGAAGACTGAGAAGTGATATCATTGATACAAACTAAAGTTCACAGGAACTCGACAGGGTAGACGCTGAGCTATTTTCTCTAATTGGGTAAATGTCGAAAATGGAATCTAGACTTAGAACAAGGGAATGATTATGTAGGACTAAAATAAGGAGAAATTTCTTCACTCAAAATGTTGGGCCTGTTTCCACACCATTGGGAATCTAATCTAATCTAAACAATCAGAGCAATTTCTGAGAGAGTAGAGTAGACCCAAACAGAGTTCAAACTATCTTGGATCTGATAATGAGTGATGAGACAGGTTTCATCAATGACATCAGTCTAAAAGATCCCCTAGGAAACCATTACAGTAAAGTGCTAGAATTCGGTATTCAGACAGAAACAATTTTGTTAAACATAAACAAAGGTAATTATAAAGTATGTGGGCAGAATTGGTTGGATTGGACTGGGAAAGGAGTTTAGTAGAAAAGACAGTAGATGAACAATAGCAAACTTTTAAGAAAATAATTTGTAACACAGAAAAGATATCCCAGTGAGGAAGAAGGATTCTGGGTTGGGGAGAAACCAAATGTGGTTAACCAAGAAAGTTAAGAATTGTCTCAAGTTGAAAGAAAAAAAACATGCAGTGTTGTAAATATTAGTGATAAACAAGAGAACGGGAACATTTAAAAAACAAGAGACAGGCAAAAAAGAGAAAACATAAGCCTGTGGGGAAACTAGCAACTAATGTAAAATTGGACAGTAAGAAACTCCTTCAATGTATAAAATAAAAGAGAGGGGCCAAAGTGATCATAGACTCCTCGTCTCCTTAGGGGATGACTTTGTAGAGGTCATCACGAGGAGCACAAATAAGATGAATAGCAAAGATCTTTTCCCTAAGATAGGGGAGTTCAGAATTAGAGGGCATAATTTTAAGGTGAGAGGAGAAAGATTTAAAAGGGAGCTGAAGGGTAACTTTTTCACACAGGTGTTGGCTCATATATGGAATCAATCACCAGCAGAAGTGATAGGTGCAGTGCAGTTGCAACATTCGAAGTAGTACCACAAAGTTTACTAATTTGGTTCCAGAATGAGAGTATTCTTTGAAGTTCTGAAGACTGAGAAGTGATATCATTGATACAAACTAGAGTTCACAGGAACCCGACAGGGTAGACGCTGAGCTATTTTCTCTAATTGGGTAAATGTCGAAAATGGAATCTAGACTTAGAACAAGGGAATGATTATGTAGGACTAAAATAAGGAGAAATTTCTTCACTCAAAATGTTGCAAATCTATGGAATTTCCTGTGCTAGAGGATTATCGATACTTGGTTAATGAATTATATTCAAGCATGAGGTAGACATATGATTTGCTCTTTCAGGGAATCAGGAGATATGGGAACTGAATGTGAAAGTGAAAGTGACACCGAAGATCAGTCATTAACATATTGAATGGTGGAGCAAGCATCATTTTGTGTGTTGATAAATTCCCATAGAAAATCTGTCAGCATGTGCAACTGTGTTGAACAGCTTGGGCTATTCATTCACCACAAACCCCTTGCATTTTAAATATTTCTCATCTGTAGGTGTGTTTCAAAACTTATTGGTGGGCTTATATTACTGTAATTTGTGTGGTTGCAAGAGATGAACCAGTTAATGTGGTGCATTAATACTATGTGGTAAGGAGGTTTGAACAGATCAGCAGCAAGTTTTGGTTAGTTTGCTTTGAGTTATAGTACTGTTTGGTATCTATGAGATGATTGGTCAATGGAGCATACTCCTTGATGGGGAAGCTGTTTTTTCTAGCCGGGGAATCAGACGAATTGGATCAAATATGGAACTTGTCTTTCTTTTGTCATAGCAGGGATGCTATCAGAATCCAGGTAAGCTCAGAATGAGTGAGTATTCTGACAGTGAGCAAACAGGCTAGAGATGTAGCCTGGTCAAACCATGAGTTGGGTGCATGTCCCTGAGCACAAAGTGTCCTTGCTGCAGCATTGCAATGATAGTTGTACACTGAAGTGCAGACAAATCCTGTAAGTGGATTGGACATGTGCCTTGAGGCTTCACACAAGCGGGAATGTAATTGATGTGAATGTCCATGCATGTGGATGTGTATAACCGGAGTATACCCAAAATGTAAGTGCCCAGTGCCCAGACTGAACTCGTGAAACCCATTCTGTTTTCTGTTTCCATGTTGAATTTTCTTGGTGGTCAGTTTGTATAACGGTAGATTGGTAAGCTTGCAACCCACAGTGAACTGGGCAGTTAACATGGTACTTAACAAGTAATAATGAGTGTCAATTGGGATCTCATTTCTCCTTGGGGAGCCTTCTCACCATATCACTTGAGAAAAGCCAACATGATATTTGCAAGGTGTTGGCAGACTAAGACACTACAGCCAGAGCTCCTCTTCTCGCCAGTTCTTTTTCCTTTTGCTCTTTTATCTTCTTTACGAAAGTTTTTCTTTTCCCCTCCGCACAAACTTTTTAACTTCTGAAATAACCTTACCTGGAGATTGGATGCAAGATGAAGGAAGATGAGTTTGCAGGCCGAGTCCCAGAGCAGAGAGCAGAGCAAGCACAGGCTGAGTCCTGAAGCAGGGAGCAGAGCAAGTGGAGGCTGAGTCTCAAAGCACAGTGCAGAGCATGTGCAGGCTGAGTCCTGGACCGGGGAGCAGAGCACATGCAGGTCGAGTCCTGGAGCGGGGAGCAGCACACGTGTAGGCCGAGTCTGGGAGCAGGGAGCAGAGCACATGCAGGCTGAGTCTGGGAGTGAAGAGTCGAACAAGTGCAGGCTGAGTCCTGGAGTGGGAAGCAGAGCACGTGCAGGCTGAGTCTTGGAGCGAAGAGCAGGGCACGCACAGGCTGAGTCTTGGAGCGAAGAGCAGGGCACGCACAGGCTGAGTCTCAGACCGGGGAGCAGAGCAAGTGCAGGCAGAGTTTCAGAGCGGGCAGCAAAGCAAACATGGGCGAGTCCTGGAGCAAGGAGCAGAGTGAGTGCGGGCACAGTCCCGGAGCGATGAACAGACTGAGCACGGGCAGAGTCCTGGAGTGAGAGTCAGAGTAAATACGGGCCAAGTCTGGGAGCAGGGAGCAGATAAACACGGGTCGAGTCCCAGAGCGGGGAGCACAGCAAGCACAGGCTGAGTTGTGGGCCAGAGCCCGAAATGGGAGCAGAGCAAGTGCAGGCTGGCCAGGGGGACGAGTCCTGGAGGGAAGTCCAAGACGGGGGGGGGGGGGGGGGGGGGGCTCAAGTTCTGAAGCCTGGCGGGCACAGACTCAGTAGAAATGGACTATAACTTGAGTACTTTAAAAACACTTTTTATTCTCATTCTGGTCTTTTAAACTCTGTACTCCAATGCTAGACTATTTAGTTTTCTACAATTTCAATTCTGTGACAACACTTCAAATACCTATACCTAGGCACACAGTACCAAAGATAATGCCAGCAAGTGACACTACAAAATGTTCACTGCACTCATTCGAGTGCATGTGACAATAAAGGCTATTCTATTCTATTCAATGTTGCAATGAGCTTTACCAAATACCTTACCCAATTCTACCAGTCATTTCTCCTTAGCCCACATCATTCAGAGCCTGGTAAGATTTTGCTGTCAGCTTTCTTTTCAAACAAGAGATTGTAATTTGAGTATCTTTGAGGAGAATGGCCAAAACTAAATGTAAAATGTCTGAATATAATTCTCCACTGACATTCTGTGAAGCTGTACCTTATGATCAAAACTAATGTAATTATCTGGACATGGTTTATGTCCTTCCCAAAGAAAAAAAATGTCAGGGTATGGCCTTGTCACTCTAGCTATCTAGTAAAAGTAAGACCAGGTTTAAAGTCTTCTCAAAGCAAAAGGCTCAGGATTTGTAAATTGAAAAATCTTTGCACAATATTTTAAAAATTATAGACAAAATGTATTTAAAAATGACTGATTAAATGCATATCAAGTATAGGCAGACTTGGATACATTCAAATAACAAGATGATCAAAAGATATACAATAAAATTTGAAGGATTATGCTGCAAAAAATTTACTTGAAGGTTCCTAACTCAGAACCTACCTTTGAACTATGTTTGGCCAAAAGGTTTAATCAATTATTTCTTTTAAATATGTTTGTTTAGAGTTCACTCCAAATGACTTTGGAAGTTGAAGGCATGTACTGTAACTTTAAGAAGGAGTGAGTGCTGTTCTACACTGAGAACTAACGAGCAGTCTCAGAGTGCACTGGAAAATTGAAAATATGTAACGGTTGACTGCAAAATAGATAACTGAGTTGGTTGCTGTTTTGACAACAATTTGAATGTAACCAATCAGTTTTAATTATGCCCCAGGATACTAAAACCCAATTGAGTTTAATTTTTTTATATCCCCAACATCGAACCAATGAGAGGTTCTGATGTTGGGGATATAAAAAAAGGATTGAAAACCAGACAGAGCAACTGCTATTGAAACACTCTTTATCAAAGTACCTCTTCATATGAAACATATTTGCAGTAAAACAAAGAAGACAACCCAGGGAGACCTTCAGCCAGATGAAGAAAGATACTGACAACAACAGCTGCTGTCTGGTTTTGAAATTAATTTGATGAAATTTTAGTAAGTGTTTGATTGGAATAGTATATTGTTACAGCGTTAGAGGCAGATAATAAGCAGTTAAGAGAAATGGGGGTTTCGAGTTGTGAATAGTTGTTGTTTCATGTTCGCTTTTAATGTTAAAGAATAAATTGATATTATTTTCTGTAAATAGTGGGAGTTCTCTGTCACTCACATTTTAACAGATTACAAGGCAATGTGAGCTTTTTTTCGGTGTTTGGTTAAATTAACAGAAGAGTTCACTGCTGTGTTGTAACACATGGCTCAAATGAAACAGGCAGCAGTAACACAGAAATAGAGGACTCGATGGTGATGGCAATGTGAGACCACTCAGACATAACTGGATGAGTGGTGCTGGAAGAGCACAGGATGCTGCCTGAACTGCTGTGCTCTTCCAGCACCACTAATCCAGAATCTGGTTTCCAGCATCTGCAGTCATTGTTTTTACCTCGTTGATTTTTACACTCAGACATAACTCCTAAGCAGGTACACAAATGGACAATCATAATGAAGGGGACTGAGGATAGAGAATCATGTGGAAGGTGCAACAGACAAAAGGATTGTTTTTGTAATTATGATTTGTTGTTTAAAGAATGGAGGAAAATGAAATTCATATTAAAAGATGTAGACAATGAGGAAAAAGTTTTGGTTTATCTTTCATTACCTTCTCAGAGTCACAGGAAAAAAAAATCTTTCAGTCCAATTCCTCCATGCTAACCAGGTATTCTAAATTAATCTGGTCGCATTTGCCAACATTTGGTCCATATGTCTCTAAATCCTTCCTATTCATGTACTCATCCAGATGTCTTTTAAATGTTGTAATTGTATCAGCCTCCACCATTTCCTCTGGGAAGATCATTCCATACATGCATTGTCCTCATTTCCCAAGAGAAGGTTAAGTTTTGCTCCTTCTCTCGATGATACATCCATATACTGAATAAGAAAATATTCTTGTACACGCTTAACAAATTCCTCTCCATCCAAACTCTTCGCACTATGGCAGTCCCAGTCTATGTTAGGAAAGTTAAAATCCCCTACTATTGCAACCCTAAATTCATATGGATAACTGAGATGTCCTTACAAATTTGCTTCTCAATTTCCCACTGACTACTGGGGTAGCCTATACTACAATCCCAATAATGTGATCATCCATTTCTCAGTTCCACCCAAATAACTGATCCCCAGGAATATTGTTCCTAAATATTGCTTTAATATTATCTGTAATCAAAAACGCCACTCCCCAATATCTCTTGCCCTCCCCTTCCTATCCTTCCTATAGCATCTATAGGCTCGAACATTAAGTTGCCTGTCCTGCCCTTCCCTCAAACATGTTTCTGTAACAGCTATGATATCCCAGTCCCATGTTCCAAATCATGCATTGAGTTCATCTGCCTTACCTGGAAGGCCTTTTGCATTGAAATAAATTGTCATTCTTACCTCATTCTCTGCTTTGCTCTTGCCTGCCTTGACTATTTGACTTGCTTCTCCTCAACTATGTCATGCTCAGTCTTATCTCTTTCCTTACTATTTCTTAGGTTTCCCCCAGCCCCCTTTTACTCGTTAAAGCCTCCTGAGTAGCAGTAGTGAATCTCCCTGTCAGGGTATTGGTCCTCTTCCAATTCATGTGCAATACATCCTTCTTCAACAGGTCATTTCTGTCCCAAAAGAGATTCCAATTATCCAAAAATGTGACCCTGCCTTGTGCTCCAGCTCCTCAGTCATGCATTCATCTGCACTGTCCTCCTATTCCTGGTCTCACCTGCACTTGGCACTGGGAATAATCCAAATATTACTATCCTTGAGGATCTACTTTTTAACCTCCTGCTTGCCACTCTCCCCTTTGAGAATTCTGCATCCTCTCCGAGACATCCCTGATCCTGGCACCAAGGATGCAAACACAGTGTTTTGATTTGTTCAAAAATTATCTGTATTTCTCTAATTGCTTTATTTGAAGAAAAGAGGGAAATATTAGCAAGTGTTAAACTGCTGATGGGTTAATATGATTAAGTGACTGAGCAAATATAAAGAGGGATCAGAGGTTCTGGTAAAGACCTGGATTCACGTCACATCAACTCCAGAGGTACGTCAGAACATCTCTGAAGAAGTTGCTTTGTAAATATCTAAAGGCAATACTGGGTGCATTAGGAGCTGCATTGGTTAAAAGAAAATCAAAGCAACTTGGGGTGAAGAGTTAGTGTCTGGTCCATGTACTAGGGACAAAGAAAACAAAGAACTAAGAACTAAGAGAAATTTGAAACAAGACAGAAAGCATAAATGTAAAATAAAACAATGCACCTTAAAGCATATCCAACATTTTAATAGTATTGCTATTGTATTGGTGAATAACCATTGTTAGCTTTTATTCCCACTTTCCCTGGTCCATTGACTTTATTCTGGATATTAATAATCCAAGGCAGGTCTAACAATGGAATATACCCAGTTTTTTTTATTAAAGCCAAGTACACTACAAATAAAATTGCAAACTATCTAAACCATACAATTTTTACAATCATATGTGAATCCTTTTACGTTAACCTGTCGAGAATCAGACCAGAACAGGTGATCAGCCTGATCCATCTCAACTTCTAGCTGTTGATCAGATGACCTTTTCCACAAGCTAGATAATTATGCTGTGAAACAAGGGTTTTTAAAAATACTCTTTCTGTACAAAGAAGCTGTGCATTCTACCAGATACATTGTCCATCTCCAATTTATTCAGTTTGATCACCAGCAAACATGACCGTCTATAGATTTCCATGCTATTTTGATCAATTAACTGGTGAGGACTGCGCATATCTCCTTGGAAAGAGGCTTATAGAGTCATAGAGATATACAGCGCAGAAACAGACCCTTCGGTCCAACTCATCCATGCCGACCAGCTATCCCAAGCTAATCTAATCCCATTTGCCAGCACTTGAAGCATACATAAAGCTCAGGCAGCTAAGAACAGAACAGGCCTTGGAGGAATATTGGGAGAGTAGGACCAATCTTAAAGAAGGAATCAAGTGGGCTAAAAGGGGTCAGAATTAAGGAGAATTAAGGAGAATTAGTGAGCAGAATTAAGGAGAATTCCAAGGCTGTTTATTCATATATAAGAAGCAAGAGGGTAACTAAAGAAAGTGTTGGTCCACTAAAGGATAAGGAAGGAAGGTTGTGTGTTAAACCTGAGAAAATGGGTGAGATTCTCAATGATTACTTTGCATCAGTTTTCACTGAGGAGAGGGACATGATGAAAGTTGAGATTAGAGATAGAAGTTTGTTTACTCTGACATAAGGAGGGAAGACGTGTTGGGTAGGCTAAAGGATATTAAGGTGGACAAATCTCCAGGATCATCCCAGATTGCTGAGGGAGACAAGATGTCTTTGCAGCATCCTTAAACACAAGTGAAGTGCCAGAGGACTGGAAGGTTGCTCATGTTGTCTCCTGAACAAGAAGGGTAGTAGGGATATTCCAGGTAACTACAGACCAGTGAACCTGACATCAGTGGTGGAAAAGTTGTTGGAAAAGGTACTGAGGGATGAAATCTATTTATATTTGGAAAAGAATGGGTTTATCAGTGATAGACAACATGCTTTTATATGGGGGAGATCATGCCTTACCAAGTTAATACAGTTCTTGAGGAAGTGACCAAGTTGATAGATGAAGGAAGGGCTGTAGATGTCATATACATAGACTTTAGTAAGTTGTATGATAAGGTTCCCCATGGTAAACTAATGAAGAAAGTGAAGTTGAATGGTGTGCAGGGTTCCATAGCCAGGCAGATAAAGAACTGGTTGAGCAACAGGAGACAGAGAGTGGAAATTGAAGGGAGTTTCTCAAAATGGAGAAAGGTGACCAGTGGTGTTCCACAGTGATCACTGCTGAGGCCACTGTTTTTTGAGACAGACATAAATGATCTGGAAGAGGGCATTGGTGGTCTGATCAGTAAGCTTGCAGATGACATGAAGGTTGGTGGAGTAGCAGAAACAGGGGGCTGTCAAAGAATACAGGAGAATATAGATAGACTGGAGAGTTGGGCGGAGAAGTAGCAGATGGAGTTCAATCCAGGCAAATATGAGGTGATACATTTTGGGAAGTCTAATTCTAGAGCTAACTATACTGTAAACGGAAGAGCCTTGGGAAAAGCTGATGAGCAAAGAGATCTGGGAGTTCAGGACTATTGTACCCTGAAGGTGGCTGCACAGGTGGATAGAGTGGTCAAGAAGGCACATGGTATGCTTGCCTTCATCGGACAGGGTATTAAGTATAACAGCTGGCAGGTCATGTTAAAATTGTACGAGACTTTGGCTCAGCCGCATTCAGAATACTGTGTACAGTTCTGGTTGCACATTATCAAAAGGTTGTGGACGCTTTGGAGAGGGTGCAGAGAAGGTTTACGAGGATGTTGCCTGGTATGGAAGGTGCTAGCTATGAAGAGGTGTTGAGAAGGTTAGGATTGTTTTCATGAGAAAAAAGGAGATGGGGGGGTCCTGACTGAGACCTACAAAATCATGAAGGGTATAGACAGGGCGGATAGAGATAAGCTTTTTCCCAGGGTGAGGGATTCAATAAGGAGAGGTCACACGTTCAAGGTGAGAGGTGAAAAGTTTAAGGGGAATACGTGTGGAAAGTACTTTACAAGAGGGTGGTAGGTGCCTGGAATGTGTTGCCAGCAGAGGTAGTAGAGGCAGGCACGGTAGACTAATTTAAGGTGCGTCTGTACAGATGAATGAGTAGGTGGAGGAATACAGATGCTTAGGAATTGGGCGACAGGTTTAAACAGTGGGTTTGAATCAGTTCAGGCTTGGCGTGCCAAAGGGCTTGTTCCTGGGCTGTAAATTTTCTTTGTTCTTTGTTCTTTGTACTTGGCCCATATACATCAAAACCCTTCCTATTCATATCCCCATCCAGATGCCTCTTAAATGTTGCAATTGTACCAGCTTCCACCACCTCCTCAGGCAGCTCATTCCATACACGCACCACCCCTTCCATGAAAATGTTGCCCCTGAGGTCCCTTTCATATCTTTCCCTCTTACCCTAAACCTATCCCTCTAGTTCTGGACTCCCCCACCCCAGGGAAAAAAACTTTGTCTATTTACCCCCTCCCTGCTCCTCGTGATTTTATAAACCCCTATAAGGTCACCCCTCAGCATCCGACGCTCCAGGGAAAACAGCCCCAGCCTATTCAGCCTCTCCCTATGGCTCAAGTCCTCCAACCCTTACAACATCCTTGTAAATCTTTTCTGAACCCTTTCAAGTTTCATAACATCCTTCCGATAGGCAGGAGACCAGAATTGCACACAATATTCCAAAGGTGGCCAAACTAACATCCTGTACAGCTGCAACATGACCTCCCAACTCCCGTAATCAATACTCTGACCAATAAAGGAAAGCATACCAAACGCCTTCTTCACGATCCTATCTACTTGTAACTCTACTTTCAAGGAGCTTTGAACCTGCACTCCAAGGTCTCTTTGTTCAGCAACACTCCCAAGGACTTTACCATTAAGTGTATAAGTCCTGTTAAGATTTGCTTTCCCAAAATGCAGCATCTCACATTTATCTAAATTAAACTCCATCAGCCACTGTTCAGCCAACTGGCCCATCTGATCAAGATCTTGTTGTAATCGGAGTTAACCTTTTTTGCTGTCCACTACAAATCCAATTATGGTGTCATCTGCAAACTTACTAACTATACCTCCTATGCTCATATCCAAATAATTTATATAAATGTCGAAAAGCAGTGGACCCAGCACTGATCCTTGTGGCATTCCACAGGTCACTGGTCTCCAGTCTGAAAAACAACCCTCCACAACCATCCTCTGTCTTCTCCCTTTGAGCCAGTTCTGTATCCAAATGGCTAGTTCTCCCTGTATTCCATGAGATCTACCCTTGCTAAGAAAACTAGTAACCTTTCTAATCATTAAGTTATCACCAGACTTCATATATTTTCTTCATTTAATTTAATTTAATTTAATTTAATTTCAGTAAACCCAGCCAATTTTAGACCGATAACTACAAAATAAAAAGAGGCTTATTAATCCAAAGTTGATTCCACAGCACTGATCCATACCACTTATCACTTAGCTATATATTAATCTTATCTCAACCTACCACTGTAAAAGAACAATCAGCCCTGTTTTAAATATTTATGCTTGTAATGCATTTCATGGTCTATTAAATCTACATTGATGGTTTTCTTCATATCTGCACTCTCTCAAGATAATTTTAAATTAATGACTACTTGTCACTGAATTCCTAAGCACAGCTTCTTTTTTTTATTAGAACTATATCCTTTGAAATGTCTTTATTCCTCTTCACCAGTTAAGTAGTGCCAAGTTTTTTATTTATAATTACCATTTCTCAATGCTAGTATCATCCTGATACTCTATTTTGCTTATTCACCATGAATTCAATATTGTTTTGAAAGGAATCACCCAAAACTTCACATAATTGTAGCCCAATCAACTAAAATTTTACATCATCTTTTTGTTCTTGCATTCTATGCTTTTGGAAAAAAAAAGAATTTTTTTTTCATTGTCTGCAGTTGTAGCTTCAAGGAATTATGCACATGAAACTCAGTGGGAGTAGGTTTTGATTTTATGTAGCAGCCTGCTTTACAACTCTCCTGATTGTTATGTTTAGTTATCTTCAATGGAATGCATATGTAGTAGAAGATTAGAATGTAGTAACAGAAATGAGGGAACATGTCTGTGAGAGAAACTGCTGGTAGATCCAATGGAGTGGAAGCACACAAAAACAAACATGAAGACAGGAGCATGTGGGTCCAGAACTTGCTGGAAGCTTTGAACTTAAGCAAGAAATTAGAACCCCATGCTCATGCTTCCAGATGTCCAGAAGGAGTGTAATGACTTTTTTTTCAATCCACGAATGGTTCAGTTCATTGACATCCCCTTTAGCAGCCTGAAGGACTTAGGGACAAAGAGGTTAACAGTATTAATGACATTGACCAAGAGGCAGATTTGAGTTGGATGCGACAATTTGTAGAAGGTCTTGTTGGAGAATATGACACAAGTCTTTCAGATAGTTCTGCAAAAGTGTAGTCTCCTTATTGCAGAGGGAAAGTGTCAATGCAGAATATGTACAGGCTATGACTAGCTAAATGACAGAAGCATTGATAATGATATACGACTTTATACTTAATGTGCATAAATTAAATAGATTATGAACAATAATTAACCAGGAGTCTGAATTGAAAGAAAACAAGGACTGCGTGTCTCAGAGAAATATAAATTAAAACTAAACTTAGTAAATATTATTTTGGGCAAGAATGGTTGTTAGATAATATTGAAATTGGTTTTAGATGACAATTAAGGCAAATTATCTCAAATAATATCACAGACTTAATCAAATAAATTCAGATTTATTCAGGAAAACAGTGTGTTGTTTCATATAAAGTTATTGTGAGGTTATCAGGCTGATAGTGATATCTCCCACATCATTAAAGTCCAAAGAGGATGCAAGTCCCCCTGAGAGTAGCTGGCCATTACAGTCCAATGCTCTTCAGTACTGGCAGCACCTTGGGGAACAGTGACCACAGCTGGTACTCTATTCTGGCCTACAGGAAGAATACACATGGATTTCTAGACAGACAGGAGTGTTTGGTAATAGGCATCATAGGGAGAAGGTCACTGGTGATTTAGGGGAGGAGTGCAGTCAGAAACAAAGGCCTGTGAATATAGAGAACTTGTCTCAAGAGGGTCCCTTGCCAATGCCAGAATTAAATGGCTACATCTGGGCCTTAATTGAACTCTCAGAATAGGCTCAAAAAGTGTGGCTCTGAAAAAGCACAACAGGTTAGGCAGCATCCGAGGAGTAGGAGAGTTGACATTTCGGGCATAAGCCCTTCATCAGATGTTGTCTGACTGGCTGTGCTTTTGACTGTGATCTCCAGCATCTGCAGTCCTCACTTTCTCCTAGGAATAGGGTAGAAGGCTGCCCTTGACTTTTTCCAGCCTGAGCTTAATCGGGGTTGGCAGAAAGGCAACGGGCACTCCACAGTCCCCTAACAAATCAAATGCCTCACTCACCTCCAAAAATAGCTCTAGAATACATTAAATGTTGCTGAAGGAATGCATTATTTAGCAGTATAGACTAATTTTAGGTATTATCTATTGTTTTGTACAAGTGAGCAATTCTGCAATGTCCACTGAATCAATATGAGTGACAGCTGTATCTTACGCAAATGTAGAATTAGATATATTAAAAAAAATACGAAAACATGCACTAAAACCCCTGGATATATTTCATGTTAGCAACAGTTCAAATTTGTTACTTATACCCAAGAAACAGAATTAACCATTAGGGTCTTTCTTCTGTTTGCCAATATTAGAACAATTCTTTTAACACTGTTTGGTATATTTAATCAATAAACTTATAATGCTAATCCTCATCAAAGACTTTTGACATTTTCTTTAAAAACATTTTAAATTTTTTTAAAATTTAAATTTAAAATTATATTTTAATTTTCAGAATTTAAAGATTTTTAAATATATTTCGCTTGCCTGAAATTTCCTATGTGTCTTTTATCAGCATAGAGATGGCAGAGTGAGACTTTCAAGAAAAGTATCATTTTCAGCTCTGCTATCACATTTGGAGCAAGTGAACATCTTGGGCACTATCTAATATTGATCCTCGGAAACGTTAGAGCCTTTCCCAAGCTGAGCTGCACCACCCTCGATTCTAGATGGAATATCCTCCCATGTGTTTTACACCAGAGAATTATTATAAAATGTTAATTTTATCCACTGCTATATTCTTTGGAAACTCAATCAACAATATTAATAATTAGCACAGGTCCATAGCTTTAAAAATAATGATTTTCACCTCCTTTAAAATGTTTTACATTAGCAACACCTAATAGCATACCATCCAGATTGATGAAATTTGAGATATTGTGGTGATAGCACTAAGTTTTCCTTTTCTAACATCCCTGTATATAGTTCCATACTATCATAAACTGGTACTTTTTCATTCTGTACATTTCATGATTGATGATTTAAAATAAAAAAAGGTGATATTTCAAGATCAAGATTCAGTTATCTCTTTCAAATGCAGAATTATAATGGATGATTCTTTTATACTAAAGTGAAATCAGCTTTTCAGAAGTCATTGTGAGAAATCAATTATGAAAATTATACTCCTGAATGTAAAAGCATATTCTAATGAATTGTCATAATGTGTCTTCTAAAATGATGAAATGTGTGTCCTTACTAACACATTCGCGTCACACTATGTTACCTTCCCTTGTTTTGGGTAATCAGTGGAAGCTTTTCTGGGAGCAGAAATACTCTGTAAAGACAGCATTGTGTGACACAAAGAGATTCTGCTCAGTGACATCATGGAATAAGATAGTGATCTTCATTCATGATGTCACTCAGGTCAAGGGTAATTCGGGATGGGCAACAAATGCTGGCCTTATCAGTGACACTCACATTCTGTCAAAGGGGTAAAATTTGGGGACTGAAGTGAACTCTCGATCATTAAAACATTTGAGAAGTTACATTTGAAGAGTACTAATACATTTTAAATTTTGAATTTAAAGTTTGTTTTTAAAATGTATTTCATTTGCCTGAAATTTCCTATGTCTCTTTTATCAGCATAGAGATGGCAGGGTGAGACTTTGAAGAAAAGTATCATTTTCAGCTCTGCTATCACACTTGGAGCAAGTGACCATCTTGAGCAGTATCTAATATTGATCCTCGGAAATGTTAGAGCTTTTCCCGAGCTGAGCTACACCACTATGGATTACAGATGGAATATCCTCCCATGTGTTTCTCACCAGAAAATTATTTATTGGAAAATAGAGAGCAGAATTTTAGTTAAAAATGTTCTGCTTCATTGTCCAGTTGCCTGAAGTGTGTTTCACCCCAGCCTGATGTTGGTCTCTTTGATTTTGTATTATTACGAATAAGAAACCTCATAGCAATTGTGGAGGAAGAGGAACAGGTTTGTCTGAAGCATTTGATATGGACCAGGCCAAACCCCCTCAAAATATATCAATGAGATAATCTAGCCCCTATCTTTTTAACTTATTTAGTGGCAAGCCTAAGGTGCCATGTTCTGGATGTGACTTGTTTGGTCCTCTACTAGGCTTTAAGCAAAATACACTTATTCTTACAACACAATTAAAATATGATGAGAAAAAAGAAGAATTGGCATAACTTTATTTCTATCAAAATACTTAATGAAATAATGTATTATTTAACTATTAGTTATCAACTGTTCCATTATATCTGCATCCCATAAACACATCTTTGGCAAGGGCAGATTCAGCAATACAGATTTTCCCCACTTGCTATCTTATTCCTATCCAGGAGAAGGAAAACCCAAAAGAAATAATATAGTAGCTGAGAGAATGAATGCTTTTTACTACTGCAGAGAAAGAGACAGAGCCGCATTTATCACCTTCAAACTCCAAATTAAATTGGAAGCAAAACTAAAACCCTGGATTTGTGTGAGCAGACTCCATCCACTTGCGCTTCTCTTGTCTAATTTAGGGAGCTCAGGGAGCTCAAAGCTGTTTACCCCCCACTGCTTCTGAAGTAGACATTTTGTGGTAACATCTGTCTGCAAGAGAAACAACACAGAACAATTCTCTTTTAAAGGCACAGTAGCATGGCACATTGAGCGTCTAGCATCCTATTACTGGTGGGGCAGCTAGTTCAATTATGACACAATAAATGCTTATCGATTCTATTCCAAATATATGAGTGGAGGTTTTATTGGCCAGTTGGAGAACTGGTGTGGAATACATAGTTATGTGGAGGGCCCAATGGAATAAAATTCCCTTTAAGCAAGTCTTCTTGTGCCTCCCCTGAAAATGAAGACCCTGATATCAGTAGTTCCACCCTCCTCGACCTGTAGGTCAATCAGGAGCTGACTGCTACTTGTCATCACTAGTGTCAGCATGTGCAGGGCCAGCTGGATGCACCAAATGCATGACAATGGCAAAAGTCCCAGACAAAATGCCTGAGTGGAGGTGGGATGGGAATAAAAGAGTCAGAGACCAGAAGAGGGGCTTTATGTAGCTCCCCCTCTATCAGACGCTAGGTTCTTCAAGCAGATCATAAATTCCTCACAAGCTTCTGTTTCATCATTGGGGGGTTCTTCTACCTCATCCCAAAGAATTAAAATGATGTGTGGTCTCTTCAGCAACTAAGTGGTCGCAGCTGCCATAGTTACCATTCCAGGAGACTGAATTAAATGCAGCCACCAGTCCTTTTGGTAAAACATTAAACTGAGCACTTATACCTCAAATGCCACTATTAAAAACAGATTATCTGGTTAGTTACCTCATTGCTATTTAGGGAACCTTGAGTGCATAAGAATTACTGTATGCTTCTACATTATAATGGTAAGCACCCTTCAAAAGATACTATGAAGCCTTTTGGGATATCCAGTGATTATGTAAGGTGCTGCTTAAATATCCATTCCTGAGATGCACATCTCTCCAATACTCATTCCAAAAAAACATGATTCTTCTCCATCATTCACTTTGGAAATACACTCCACTTGCACACTGCTTTTGCTGCATTTTTGTCAGCTTGCTCATGCACTGGACTCATAGCTGCAGTTGTTAATGACATTTGCCCCATATTTATTGTTGCAAGTGATAATGTTTGACAAAATACTGACATTTTTCAGTCTTAAAACCTATAATCCATCCATATTTTCCAACAGAAAATTAACAGCTCTTTTTTTGTTGCTTGATGAGACCAGTTATGGACCAGGCCAGACCACCTCAAAGCATTTCAAGAAAGTAGCCCAGACAATAACTTTTCTAGTTGTTTTAAACAGGTGTAAGGTGGATATTCCAGGAATGATGCAGTTGGACTAACCACTCAGTTTTAAACAAAACAGAATTTCTTTACAGACTACTGAATGAAACATGAACAAAAGAGAACCAAATTTAGACTATCTTAACCTCTCTGAAAACCCAATCAACTCTATTGCAACTCAATGATGCTGTTCCAAATACTGGCAACATCATCATAAACAACCACTTGGTAAAAAAAGGTAATAGTCAAACACAGGTGTCAGATGTCAGAGAGAGAGAGAGAGAGAGAGAGAGAGAAAGGATCAACATGGAGCTGTTTCTTAGTGTCCATCAACTTCTCTGGGTTCTCAGCTAAAAACCAAATTAAAACCAAAACCAAACCCAAAACCTGAAAAGCTCTGAATTAAGAGAATTGGCCACCTCCTTTTCACTGCATAAATGTTTTAAAAAATACTGAAAGGTTTTTCAAGTAGCTATTTCCAGACATATCAGATCCTTTGTGTTTATGACCTCTCTGAAAAAAAAACAAGGACCTTGTTAAAGGAGCAGCTTTGTCACAGACCAGAACTTATATATCCTTCACAGAGCCATTTCTCTTCACAATATATAACCTTGAGTTATAAAGCTTGTCATTGCCATTACCAAGAGACCCAACATCCTTCTTTTGTTGTTGATCTGATAGCCTGAACCGGCCCAATTCCCAACCTCAGCTCAGTCTTGCTTTTTGCCAAATCTTTCAGGCTATTCTAATGTCCAGATTGTTCCTGATGCTGCTTATCACTGATAATCAAGCATAAAGGAAGAATTTTTTTAATTTCAGAAATATAATTTATTCATTACAAAATATCTTTTTAGGTACAAAGTCACAAACAAAGTTTGGTTCTGTATAATAGCACCTCAAAGAGACAAATAAACATTGGAGTTTGACTCTGTCCAATAAACTAACCAAAAGACATCTCTTACTTGAACAAGACAAGACTATATTTGCAGCACCAGGAGGATCTGATAACTGAATGGACCCCCATTTGATTTCAGCAGGAAAACCTCAGACAGTACTCTTTCTCCATTGTGCATTGGCAGCAGTTGTCCCAATGTATAGGGTGTTCCTCAGCATGACCTTAGAATTTGCCAATCTGCAACATTTGGTCAGGATCAACTCTTTGTTCTGGAAGACCAATAAGTTTGGGCCAGACCAAAGAGCATCTTTCACCGAGTTGATGGTCCTCTAAGTGCTGTCAATGTTTGTCTCGGTGTGCGTCCCAGGGAACAGATCAGAGAGCTCAGATTCCTGTGTCATGAAGCTGTTTAGGATGATCCTTGACAAAAGCTGTGTGTCTTTCTCCAGACTTCCTTTACAAAGGCACATTCTAGAAGGAGATGAATGACAGTCTCCATACCAACCCCTGCTTTGAGGGCAGCATGTGGTGGTACAAATTGACTTGGTGTACAAGAAGGATCTCAAAGGTATGTAACTTTCTCACCAGCAGATAAGTGATATCTTGATGCTTGTTTAGGTGATGAAGCATTCTGCTAAATAACTTTGACAGTCTGTTCAGAGAACTACATAACAGGGTCCACCCTCTCCTTTTCCCTCAGGCTCTCAGGAATGCTATGGGCTGACCACTTCCTGATGAACTGATGGTGGTTTTGTTTAAACATTTCTCCATGAAGGACAGGTGATAAATGGAACAGTCCAGCTGCTTCGAGTGTTCTGTGGCAACGAGGTCAGTCCAACCCTTCACAACAGCCGGGATGGGTGGAACCTCAGTACATTGTGACACTTGGTCTTTGTGTGCCAAAGGTCTATGCACAGCTTGATGCAGCTGCACACAAGAATGGCCATCAGGATAAGGGCAACATTGGGCATATTCTTCCCACCCCAAAATCCAGAGTTTTGCACTTGCTGTCCCTGTGGATATGGTCCATCTTAGACCTCCAGATGAAGGTGAAAATAGCTTGGGTGACTAAAATGGCACAGCTTCGGAGCATCAGAGATCAGAATTGATGTCAGCTGTGATAACTAATCATCTAGACTCAAAACGTTACCTTGGAGAAAGTAAGGACTGCAGATGCTGGAGATTAAAGTCTAAAGTATGAGGCTGTAAAAGCACAGCAGGTCAGGCAGCATCCAAGGAGCAGGAGAATCGACATTTCAAGCATACGCCCACCTGATGAAAAGCTTATGTCCAAAACGTCAACTCTCCTGCTTCTTGGATGCTGCCTGACCTGCTGTGCTTTTCCAATACCACACTGTCGACTCAAAATGTTACCTTGCTCTCTCTCTCTCTTTCTCCATCAACACTGCCTGTCCCATTGTAATTTCCAACATTTTGTTTTCAGGCTATAAAATTCCTACTTAGAAGATAAGGTACGGTTTGTTATGTTGAGCTTCTTTGGAACAGTGCAGCAGCAGGCCAAGTCTATATCAGCCTGAGGGTGGGGTAGAGAATTAAAATGACACATCACTGAAAGCTCAAGGACATTCTTGCAAGCTGTGCTGTGTTCGGCAAAATGTTCTTCCAGCCTGTGTGTTTGGTACAGGAGCACCAATGTACAGGAGACTCCAAATTGTGCTGTGTTGTTATTCTGTGATGTAATTTCTTCAATAGCACATTTGGAGCAGCCAGGATAAGTGCTGCATGTAAAGTAATCCTTCTACTTTCTAGTCTCAGTTAAGAAGGAATTTAATGTTAACTATTACCACATTTCTTTATAAATCTACTTATTCTATGAAGGTAATGCTTAACTCTTTAACTCTGTTTCTCTTACATTTTTGTATCTAAGTTTTTTGTTCCTAGGTAACATTGTACCTTAGATGGCCACATAAGATGTGATATTATGCACTTTTCACTGGACTCCTGCCATTCTGTACTTGAGTACATGTGATAATAAAATCAAAATCTAACTTAATTCACATTGTTATTAATTACTACAGAATAGTTTACATCACTTCACATGATTGATGTCTTGGGTTTCCCACAGGGTGGTCAAATCTCAGGTTGCAAACATTCTCACTAATCCTCACATGGACCTTACATTGGGGTTGAGCTGTTGGACTGAATGGCTGTATCTGTGCTTAAGTACTATGAACTATGTAACATCAAAGCAATACCATCCTTACTTAATCTGCATCTGAATGCCTATGCAATGATGTGCATAAATTGACTGACCTAATGCTGACAATTCTCCAAAGCAAATGCACCAAATAAAAATGAACCAACTAAACATTAAGGGCAGCACAGTTGCTCAGTGGTTAGCACTGCTGCCTCACAGCACCAGGGTCCCAGGTTCAATTCCAGCCTTGGGCGACAGTCTGTGTGGAGTTTGCACATTCTCCCTGTGTCTGCTTGGGTTTCCTCCGGGTGCTCTGGTTTTCTCCCACAGTCCAAAGATGTGCAGGGTAGGTGAATTGGCCATGCTAAATTGCCCATGGTGTTAGGTGATTAGTCAGAGGGAAATGGGTCTGGGTGGGTTACTCTGCGGAGTCGGTGTGGACTTGGTGGGCCGAAGGGCCTGTTTCCACACTGTAGGGAATCTAAGCTAACAAACATAACAGTAATTGTTGTACTTAAATTTCTTTTCATGGAATTGCATGGTTGAAATGTTCGATGCTGATGGTGGTGGTGAGATCAGCACAAAGGAGCTTTTTCATATGATGGAAGTCCTAGATCAGAACCCACCAGAAAACAGTTGAATGCCATCATTGAGAAAGTGGATGAAGACCGTAAGAAAGTATTTCTCTATCATACTTAGAAATTCCACTTTTTTCAAATGCCATTCATTCTCAGATGTTAATGGTTAACAATAGACATTACATTTCAGAGAACTCTTAACTTAGTGGAGAGGGAAAAACAGAGTCTGTGTTTTGAGTCCAATATAACTTCTTCAGAACAGAAGCGAGGTGGAAACATAGAAGCAAATGTTGTTAGAAACATTTCTAGCAGATCTAGAAACTGACAAACATTTCTTGAACCTTGGATCATCTGTAGTGCTTGTCACATGCAGTACTTTTCATTGATTTATAGAAATGATGTAGAAGCACTAGAGATGGTGGTTAGAAGATTAAGAAGAATGATAACAGGAATTCTTGGGTATGCTCATCAGCAAATGATTAACGATTGAGTCTATTTTATCTTCAATAAAGCAGACATGGGTGATCCATGGACCTCTATAAAATTAATAAATGTTTTGATGGCTTGGATTGACAACACGTTTTCACTTGGGGAAGATGATTGCAAAGTGAAAATATCACTGGACTAGTCATCCAGTGGCTTATGCTAATACTGCTGGCACAAATGTTCAAATCTCACCCTGTCCGGTGAAATAAATCTGGAACATAAAACTAATGTCAGTGATGACTGTGACAATAATCAATGATTGATGTGATAACCTAACCATCCTTACCTAAATGTGACTCGAGAGCATCAGAAATGTATCTGACTCTTAACTACACGCTGAAATGGCTAAACAAACAACTCCATTCAAAAGCAATTAGACATAAGCAACAATACTGTCCTTGTCAGCAACATCCATACCCGTGTAAAAAGCTATGGAGAACTTAATTATGGACTATAAATCAAAATTATTCAGATAAACTTTCATGACTAAAAATGTGTAGCAACAGAGAGTGTGATTAAAGATTATAATTGCCATTAAATGGAAGTTAGACAAGGTTGAAAGAAATAGGGGGTTACAATGACAGATTATTTTTAATTGTTTTCAGAGTAGGGGACACACTATTCAATCCATGAGTAATGACTAATTTGAGACATTGTGGGTGAGTGTAGCATGCCTGGGTGGAACAGGGGACTTTCGACCACGTGTTTCTGGAGCTCTTTCCCGAGATGTTCATTCATCATGTTGCACACCAGTGATTAAAATGGATTCCTGGGGTAGATTACGTAACATAAATTTCCAGCTGGAAACAAGTGAAATTAGCTGGACCTGTTCTTTCTCATTTCGCAACTTCCATTTTGGTGAGGCAGATAACATTGCTGGGGATTGGGAGCATTCATACTTCCTCACTCTTGGCATGCTGATAGTTTCATCAAAACTGCTGAGCTAAAACACTTTTTAAATTTATATTGGAAAGCCTATTTCAGGTGAGGGAATGGATGAACTCATGAGGAAATGGGACAATAACAATGAGGGCAAACTTGACTTTGAGGGAATGCACAAATAGTAAAATGAATGAAATTCATCAGTGATGTCATACTGGTTTACTATTGAGCAGTTAAAATATGTATCTTTTCAAACAAATATCTTCTTTCCTTTACAAAATGGGTGAAGATATTTGAGAATGTCCAGTAGATGGTCAACATTTCTCAGCAAATCATTACTCTCTCAATTCATAAATAAACATCTTGCACCTTTCCTACACAAAATCAATTGCTCCTATTGTCTTAAAGCTTGACTCTGCTTCCAAGATGGCTAAGCATAAATGATTCAACAATTTAATGAATTGTGATTTGTTGTACTTCTGTAGTCAAATGGTCAGACATCTGAAATATAAATGATGATTGCAAATAACTTAAAATCTCTTTGACAGGACTGGTACTACACATGAAGTAGAGAATTTCATAGCTGTTACAATTCTCTCTTAGTGAGGAAGAAGCAAACTCATTTGTGCGAAGTGCTTCATGATTTGGTACATGTGTAGAAGCACTATTGGTACAGGACAATTTATTCAAAATCCTTTCCCAATAAAGTTAACGTCATCTTTTTCATCCAGTTGCAGTTGCACTTTATTTGGTGAATAATATAGATTCTCTGGAGTTTTAATATCTATTCTCAGCAGGTGACAATGTTTAATTACATTGTTCAAAAGAGGTTTATATCTTGGCACCAAAAGCATTTACATTTATATGGAACACCTTTCACGACCACAGGATAGCTCAACAGGTGTAACAACTAGTGAATTTTTAAAAAAACTGTAGTCAGCATTTCATGAAACAAACATAGTCACCAACCAGTAATTCCACATGATTAGATAATCCATTCTTGTGATGTTGTGAGGAATGAATATTGGTCTCTCCTGCTCTTTACATAATGTCTCAGGATCCACAGATGACAGCTGTCATCCAAAAGATGCAGTGTATGCGAGTGCAACATTCCCTCCATATTACACTGGCCCTTTGCCAGTAGGCCCTAATGTCAGATTAGAAAACACAACTTTGCATTCAGAGACAAGACTGTTTCAAAGTGAACTGCATCACTGTCTATACCACAACAAGCTGCTTTTGGTGAAACCTCACTCAAATGATTGTTATGGAAAAACTGTTGGACAATTATGTTTCCTGTTATAGGCAAAGACAAGTTGGTAATTGCCTCACACAATTTAAAATATGAAACAACCCAGGAAATAATGAAACAAGAATTATAATAATGCAGAGATCGCCATTATCATATGATGTTTCTAAGGTTAAATTTAAGTGCAAATCAGCAGAAATGTAGCCTTTTACTCACAAGGTAAGTGTTAATTAATGAGTGCAAAAATATACAACCTAGTTGGAGGAATAGACTGCATAGCCCCTCAAATCTACTCCACTATTCAATTGCATATTGGCAACACAACAATGAAAATAATTTAAGGTGGAATTTGATTGTATTACAAAACATTTTTTCCAGGATTTTTAACTATGGGATTATTAATAATGCTTGTAACTTGCTATTTTAACTGATGACATGGATGATTTGGTGTTGTTTTACTTCAGAAAAGATGAGCCAAAATAAACGGATGATTAGATGCAGGTATTTACAAAGATGAGGTAGTGTGGCAGAGTAGTTGTGTCGCTATCGCTAAGCCAGGAGACCCAGATTCAATTCCATCTGTTCCAGAGTTGTGTCATAAAATTTATAAATAGGTTGCTTCACAATTTCAAGAGCTGAGCACTTGCAGAACAGTTGTAGTGTCCTTAACTCTGATGCAGAAGGCTACAATTCAAGTCCCAACTATCTCAGACCTGTGTAATAATGTGGCTGGACCAGTTGATTGAAAAGCATTGGGTTCATGCTCATGGTGAGCTATCCTTGTTACTTGTTTTGTCACTTCAATTCATTAATTTGGTGAAGGGTCCAAATAATAAGAGATGGGTACCAGGGCTCTTGTGGCACATGTCGTACCAGTTGTAGTTATTTGTCAAGCTTGCTATTGTTCTCTTGCTTGTAAATCACCTCCACACTCCTGACCTTTGGACACCCAGTGCAAAGTGGGCTGGCAAACAGTTTGAAGGACCTCCACATAGGCCTGCTTAGAACAGAGAACATTGCAGTGCAGTGCAGGCCCTTCGGCTTTCGATGTTGCGCCAACTAGTGGAACCAATGTGAAGCCTATCTAACCTACACTATTCCATTCTCATATGTATGTTTATCCAATGACCATTTAAATGCCCTTAAAGTTGATGAGTCTACTACTGTTGCAGGCAGTGCGTACTACACCCCTACTACTCTCTGAGTAAAGAAATTACCTCTGACATCTGTCCTGTATCTATCACCCCTCAATTTAAAGCTATGTCCTGTGCTAGCCATTGCCATCCGAGGAAAAGGTCTCTCACTGTCCAAACTATCTAACCCTCTGATTATCATACATATTTCAATTAAGTCACCTCTCAACCTTCTTCTCTCTAACGAAACAGCCTCAAGTCCCTCAGCCTTTCCTCATAAGAACTTCCTTCCATCCCAGGCAACATCCTAGTAAATCTCCTCTGAATAACTTTCCAAAGCTTCTACATCCTTCTTATAATGTGGTGACCAGACTGTATGCAATACTCCAAGTGTGACCACACCAGAGTTTTGTAGAGCTGCAGCATGATCTCATGGTTCTAAAACTGAATCCCTCCACCAATAAAAGCTAACACACTGTATGCCTTCTTAACAAGCCTATCAACCTGGATGGCCATTTTCAAGAATCTCTGTACCTGGACACCAAGATCTCTCTGCTCATCTACACTACCAAGAATCTTATCATTAGCCTAGTATTCTGCAGTCCTGTTGCTCCTTCCAAAGTGAATCACCTCACACTTTTCTGAATTAAACTCCATTTGCCACCTCTCAACCCAGCTCTGCAGCTTATCTATGTCTCCCTGTAACCTCCAACTTCCTTTGTCAGTATTCACAACTCTACCAATCTTAGTGTCATCCACAAATTTACTAACCCATCCTTCTATGCCCTCATCCAGGTCATTTATATAAATGACAAACAACAGTGACCCAAAACAGATCCTTGTGGTACACCATTAGTAACTGAACTCCAGGATGAATATTTCCCATCAACCACCACCCTCTGTCTTCTTCCAGCGAGCCAATTTCTGATCCAAACCACTAAATCACCCTCAATCCTATGTCTCCATATTTTGTGTAATAGCCTATCGTGGGGAACCTTATCAAACGCCTTGCTGAAATCCATATATACCGCATTTACTGCTTTACCCTCATCCACCTGATTGGTCACCATCTCAAAGAACTCAATAAGCTTTGTGAGGCACGATGTACCCTTCAAAAAATCGTGTTGACTATCCCCTCTCCAACACTTTACTCACAACCAAAGTAAGGCTCACAGGTCAATAATTTCCAGGGTTGTCTCTACTCCCTTTCTTGAATGAGGGAACAACATTTGCTATCCTCAAGTTTTATGGCACTATTCCTGTAGACAGTGATGACATAATGATCAAAGCTAAAGACACTGCAATCTCTTCCCTGTCTTCCCAGAGAATCCTAGGATAAATCCCATCCATCCCAGGGGATTTATCTATTTTTACTCTTTCCAGAATTGCTAAGACCTCCTCTTTATGCATCTCTATCCCATCTAGTCTACTAGCCTGTATGTCAGTATTCTCCTTGACACCATTGCTTTTTTGTAGTGTGAATACTGACGTAAAGTATTCATTTAGCACTTCCCCTATCTCCTCTGAGTTCATGCACACTTCCCACTTCAATGCTTGATTGACCCTAATCTTACTTGAGTCATTCTTTTATTCCTGATATACCTATAGAAAGCCATATGGTTTTCCTTGATCCTATCCCCTAAAGACTTCTCATATCGCCTCCTGGCTATTCTTAGCTCTCTCTTTAGGTCTTTCCTGGCTAGCTTGTAACTCTCAAGTGCCCGAACTGAGCCATCACATCTCATCCTAACATAAACCTTCTTCTTCCTATTGACAAGAGATTCAACTTCCTTAGTAAACCACAGCTCCTGCGCTAGCCAACCTCTTCCCTGCCTGACCAGTATATACTTATCAAGGATCCACAGTGCCTGTTCCTTGAATAAGCTCCACATTTCCACCGACCCATCCCCTGCAGTTTCCTTCCACATCCTATCATCCTAAGTCTCACCTAATTGCATTGTAATTGCCTTTGCCCCAGCTATAACTTTTGCCTGTGGTATTTACCTATACCCTTTCCATCACTAAACACAACTGAATTGTGGTCACTATCACCAAAGTGCTCACCTACCTCTAAATCTAACACGTAGCCAGGTTCATTACCCAGTGCAAATCTAATGTGGCCTCGCCCTTTATTGGCCTGTCAACATATCATGTCATGAATCACTCTTGCACACATTGGACAAAAACTGACCCAACTAAACTACTTGAACTATTGTATTTCCAGTCAATATTTGGAAAGTTAAAGATTTCATAACAACTACCCTGTCACTCTTGCTCCTATTGAGGATCAACTTTGCTATCCTTACCTCTACATCTCTGGAACTATTTAGACACCTATAGAAAACTCCCAACAGGGTGACCTCTCCCTACCTGTTTCTAATCTCAGCCCATACTACATCAGTTGACGAGTTCTCAAACATCCTTTCTGCAACCATAGTACTGTCCTTGACTAACAATGTCACACCACCCCCCTTTTACCATTTTCTCTTTTCTTACTGAAACATCTAAATCCCAGAACCTGCAATAACCATTTCTGTCCTTGCTCTATCTATGTCTCTGAAATGGCCAAAACTTTGAAAGCCCAAGTACCAACCCATGTTGCAGATTCACCCACCTTAATCCGGATGCTTTTTTAGATTAGCTTAGATTACTTACAGTGTGGAAACAGGCCCTTCAGCCCAACAAGTCCACACCGACCCGCCAAAGCGCAACCCACCCAGACCCATTCCCCTATATTTATCCCTTCACCTAACACTACGGACAACTTAACTTGGCCAATTCACCTAATTTGCACATTTTTGGACTGTGGGAGGAAACCCACGCAGACACGGGGAGAACGTGCAAACTCCACACAGAGAGTCACCTGAGGCAGGAATTGAACCCGGGTCTCTGGCACTGTGAGGCAGCAGTGCTAACCATTGTGCCACTGTGACGCCCACATGCTCTTGGCATTGAAGTAGACATACTTCAAACCAACTGTTTGCTTGCCGGTGCCTTCTTGCAATCTTGAAATCTTAGTTCTGACTTCACTACTCTCAACCTCCCTTATACTCGAACTACTATTTCAGTTCCCATCTCCCTGCTGAATTAGTTTAAACCTATCTGAAGAGCATTAGCAAAATTTACCCCCAGGACATTGGTTACTCCTCTAGTTCAGGTGAAGACCATCATGTTTGTAGATGTCCCACATACTCCAGAAAGAGCCCCAATCATCCAGGAATCCAAAACCCTCCCTCCTGTAGCCATGTGTTCAACTCCTCTCTCTTCCTATTTCTCATCTCGCTAGCATGTGGCACCAGCAACAAACCAAAGACAACAACTCTGTTTGTTCTAGCTCTAAGCTTCGACCCTTGCTCTCTGAATTTCTGCCTTAAATCCCCTTCTCTCTTCCAAAGTCTGTCATTTGTGCCTATGTGGACCACAACTTGGGGTTGCTCCCCCTCAAGGATCCCGAAAACATGATCAGAGACATCACGAATCCTGGGAGGCAACATACTAACCGTGAGTCTCTCTCATTCCCACAGAGTCTCCTCACAGTCCTCCAACTATGGAATCCCCAAGGATGAATGCTCCGCTCCTCTTTCCCCTTCCCTTCTGAACAACAGGGACAGACTCTGTGCCAGAGACCTGTACCCCAACAGTATACTTGTTGTAGACCTTGCTAAAGTAGCCATTATAGGTGCAAGCAACTGCCCTTGGAGCGAGTTGCATTCCCAGACTGCCAGCTTCTCTTTCATGATTAAATCTATGCTTGGGTTTACCTGGAGAGGGAACATTCATAGCCTACTGGTACCTTAAAAATATTTCGTGATCAGTGGGCTCAAAAGGGGCTAAGGTACATTATTTCCCCCTCAATGATATTTTGATATTACTCCGAGTTTTCCTTTTTTGATGTCACAATTTTCCTAATTTGGTATTTTTTGCTTATATTTGAACAGGAAAAGCTGAATTCTTCCCCAGTTTGGGAGTGGTGTAGGTGAGGTGTCGGAAGGGAGGGATGGACTGTGGGAGTTGCTTATGGACAGAGAAAGGGTCCAGAATAGAAAGGAGGAAACTGGTGCTTTTGCTAAACTATAGGTTTGTGACACAGTATTATATCCTTGGAAATTTCTGGAAGTCTCTCGCTGCTGAATTCACTCCCTAGACAACAAAATCCCCCTTGTATGATACCTTTCCCTTTTATATTAGAACCCAAAATGCAATGTTCACTATATACTTTGTCAAGGTACTGAACCTAGCTCAGTTTAATGGGAACCCATCTCAATAGAATAGCTTTGCCTTTTCCAAGTAGAGATCCAGTGACCAATAAAGCAAATTCCCCTTCCCTCCCACTCCATTCTCTGAGACACAAATTTAGTTCTCAAATCTGTAGATACCTTCTTTGTCCTTCAAGGTGAAGATGATCCTCTTTATCATCTGGTGTGTTTGTTAAAAGTCCACTGAGTATTTATCTTGCTGCTAAGGCTAATCTGTGCCTGGAAGGATTGCACCAAGAAGGTTCTGCTGCAAGTAGACCAGCAGTTTGCATAAGACCTTAAGACATAAGAGTGAATGAAAGACCATTTGTCCCATTGAGTCCACTCTGCCATTTAATCATGGCTGATGGTTGTTTCAATTCCACTTACCCGCACTCTCCCCGTAGACCTTGATTCCTTGCAAAATCAAGAATTTATCAATCTCTGCCTTGAAGACGTCCCGGCCTCCACTGCTTTCCGTGGCAATGAATTGCTCAGGCCCACCACTCTCTGGCTGAAGATTGACATTTGGATGAGCTGCTGGCTCAGGAGTTTCTCTCCTTGATTTTCTACCATTTGATATGCACTTGCTTATGAAAGAGGCTGCACCATTCTCTTCAACAACAACAACAAGAGAAACAGAAATTGCTGGAAAATCTCAGCAGCTCTGGCAGCCCCTGTGGAGAGAAATCAGAGTTAATATTTTGGACCAGAGACCTTTCTTCGGCTCACCATTCTCTTTTTTGATTGTGCCAGATCTGCTGTCTTGAACAAATTTTTCCTAGTTCTTCAAACTAAAATCAAAGTCTGTGTTTTTGTAATGCTCCTGTTGACCACGCTGTGAGTGTGCTGCAGATTCAAGCTTTCTATAGAGGAGTCACTTCCTTCACGAGTGTCAGGCATTCTGACATTTGTGACTGTCCTAGTCCAAGGTGCACATTGACATGTCAGCTCAGATGAGCACCTCACTGACTGGTATTTTGTCCTGCTGTCTGATCATCAGAAGCTTCTGAAAGTCAGCCATGTGAAAGCTCCTTTTTGTGGTTATATCAATGACCGGGTGTCCTTGGAGAGGGAGCACATGTTGTTCACTGATAAGCGTGAAGCCCCTCAGGTTGGTGAGAAGGGAAGGCTGAGGTCCATTATTTCCCACTTCCTTTCTTTTTAACTCCAGTGAGCAGATTTGGTTTCCATTTGAACCAAAAATAAAAGCAGGGTTCAGCTGAGCATTCTCAAAACTGAACTGAACTACCAGTGCAGTCAACCCAACAGACAGAACATCATGAAGTCTGTCCTTAAACTCTATACCAAGTAGTATGCAGCTCAGGTCACAAACTGCAGATTGTTTCCTTTAAGATTCTCCGTTTTGTTTTAGATACTAACTGTTCAGAGACATTCATAATTCAGAACACAATTCTTACTTTTGTTTTTGATCTGGCAGGTGACCATGTCAAGGGCAGCCTATGACTCATACCTCAGCTACAACTATTCAGTTAGTACACACATGAACACATTTTATTTTTTCTAAGCTACAATATTGTACAAAAGGACAAATCTAAGTAGATAGGTTCATAGCTGTTCAATTTCGCTATGACTGAGCAGGTCTAAAGAGGAGAGGGATGAAAAGATAAGCAGACAACTACATTCCCTTCCTCCCACCCAAAACAATTGGAAGTGAATCACAACAATGTTGTGAATGATGGCAATTTGAATTGCCAGAAAGCCTGGTAGAAGTACGAGCAACTTAGATAAAGTGGTGCGTATAGATCTGATGTGAATTTCCAAGCATTGTTTGATAAGGTGCACATCAGAGGATATGGCATAAAGTAAAATTTCATAGTGAAGAGGGTAACATATTAGCATGGTTAGGGATTAGTTGGCTAACAGTCAGCAGGGGCATAAATCAGTCATTTTCTGGTTAGTAAAATGTAATTAGTAGACTGCTGCAGAGATTAGATATGAACAATCTTTATGTATGATTTTCTGAAGGAAACCTATTTATAGTAGTATATTAAGGGGAGGCACAGTGGTTCAGTGGTTATCACTGCTGCTTACAGCACTAGGGACCCAGGTTCAATTCCAGTCTTGGGTAACAGTCCATGAAAAGTTTGTGCATTCTAACTGTGTATGCATGGCTTTCCACCTGGTGTTCTGGTATCCCCGCAAGGTCCAAAGATATGCAGGTTAGGTGGATTGGTCATGCTAAATTGTCCGTAGTTTCCAGGGATGTGTAGGCTATGCAGATTGACTATGGTAAATGTGAGGTAAGGGTAGGGGTCTAGGTGAGATGCTCTTAGGAGGGTTGATACAGACGTGAAGTGGGAATTGTATAATTTGATGATGGCATAAAGATAGATAGGGGGGTAAATTGTGATGAGGGCATAACGTGTTCATAAAGGAAAATAAGGTTAAGTGATTGGACAAAAAAGAAATGGCAGATGGAGCATAAAGTGGGAATGTTGTTTACTTTAGCAGGAAGAATGACAAAACAGACTATGGTTTGAATGCGGACTGGTTGTAGGACTTGTTACAGTGAGATGTGGGTTCCTTCAAATATGACTCACACGACATTGGTATGCAGGTTGAACAAGTTATTTGGAAAAGAAATGGCATGTGGCCATTTATTGAAAGTTAAAAGAGTTTTAAAAAGAATATAATAAAGTAACTTGCAGACAAAAATTTAATAGCATTCAGTTATGAGCTGCTAACTCTGGATAAACTCACAAGGAAACAAACTGTTAGTTAAAAAATACATAAGACTCTCAGTTCTGGGAATTTGGGGAATAAGTGGTGAATGCCTTGAAAAGAGTTTCTACTACGGGGGTTTGGAGGGGTGGGTGCTTAAAATGCACAGATTTAGATAAATTCCCAAGGACCTGCGCTGATGTCTCTCAGAACATTTTTGGAAATTAGGGAAAAGATTATAGGGATGCGTGGTGTGATAGACTGGAGTTTGGATAATGTTGTGCCATTTTTATAAGAAATGCTGCAATGAAAAGCCAGGGAACTACTGCATACCAGTGAGTCTGACATCAACGGTAGAAACATTTTTGCATGGGATTCTGAGAGAGAGGTTTTACATGCATTTGGAAAGGCTGGAACTGATTAAGAGGTAGTAAGCATGGCTTACTGCTTGGAAAATCATGTCTCACTAATTTGATTGAGATTTTGGAAGAGCTGATCAGGAAGAGAGATGAAGGCAGAGCCATTAGCAAGACTTTCAACAAGGTTCTGCATGGTAGGCTGGTTAATAAGGTTAGCTCACATAGGATCCAGGTAGAGCTAGTCAATTGGATACAAAATTGGTTTGACAGTGGGGAAAAGAGGGTGGTATCAGAGGATTGTTATTCGGACTGGAGGTCTGCGACCAGTCATGTGCTGCAAGGATCGGTGCTGGGTATACTGCTTGTTGTCATTTATCTAAATGATCTGAATGACAATAGGAGGACATGGTGAGTAAGTTTGCAGATGACACCAAAATTGGTGGCATAGTGGACAGTGAGGTAGGTATGTAAGAGTATAATGCGATATTGATCAGATAGGCCAATGGGCTGACGAGTGGCAAATAGAGTTTAATTTTGATAAATGTGAAGTGCTGCATTTTGGTCAGATGAACAAGGTTGGGACTTATATAAAGTAAAAATCACACAACACATTATAGTTCGACAGGTTTATTTGGAAGCACTAGCTTTTGAAGCGCTGCTCTTTCATCAGGTCATTGTGGGGTATAAGATCATAAGACACAGAATTTATAGCAAAAGGGTTATAGTGTCAAGGAGCTGTAATGATATATTAAACAAATTCAGCTGAAGGTTTTGCATCTTTTAGAATGGGATATGCTAGTTCCAGTTCTTTAATACGTAAATCCCAGATTCACAGGGCAGCAACGTGATGACGGTGGTGCTGGGCCTGCTTGACTTCATTGGTCAGAGCATCGAGTATAAGAGTGAGGAAGTCATGTTGCAGCTGCACAAGACATTGGTGAGGCCAGTTTCAGAATATTGCGGGAAATTGTGGTTGCCCTGCTACAGGAAAGATGTTGTTAATCTGGAAACAGTGCAGAAAATATTTACAAGGTCTGGAGGGTTCCAGCTGTTAGGAAGAGGCTGAATAGGTTGACTTTTTTACATGGAGCATCGGAGGCTGAGTGGTGACAATATAGAGGTTTATAAAATCATCAGGGGCATAGATAAGGTGAGAGCCAAGCTCTTTTTCTGAGGGTAGGGGAGTCCAGAATTAAAGGGCATATCTTTGTGAGAGGGGAAAGATTAAAAATGAAGCTGAGGGATAAATTTTTCACACAGATGGTGGTGTGTGTATGGAAAGAATTGCCAAGGAAGTAGTAGAGGCCAGTAACATTAGAACATTTAAAAGTCATTTGGATGGGTACATGACTTGGAAAGGTTCAGAGGGACATGAGCAAAATGGAGTCAAATAGGATTAATTCAGTTTAGCATGCATTCCCTTCATGTATGATTCGAGTATCTATTTCCACTCTGTGTAACTCTATGACTCAATCACTCCAGTCACAGATATGATAGAGGAGGCAAGCTCCCATGTCACAACAGTGTACTTTTGTCTAGAGCTTGTTATCACAAATGTGAAAATGTCTGTACCGCTCACTTCTACAACAAGGAGCATTGAGGCATTCAATTAAAACCTGAGATTGGAAGAAAGTGCCTGGAAGGCTCTATTGTGTAACAACAGTTTCAGGTGTGTTCTTGTATATTTGGCATCATATAAGTTTTCTGTTTGAATTTCACAAGTGCCTGCGGTCACTGAGCTGTTTGCTTTTGTTTCCTGATTGTTAAATGTTCTTTCATGTGTTGTCATTTTTCCCGTAGCTTGATACCTCAAGACATGTTTTATGCCATGTGCTTATAATATATAGGCGTTCATATTTGCGGGTACATGCAGAAATGAAAGTGTGGGTGTTTTTAAGTGTCTGAGTCAATGAAACAAAAGGGAAGTTGCAGATTTAATTGAAGTATTCCATGTTGGGGTTTTGTCGCATTATTCTGACTCTTGCGGTGAAATGTGAGTTGATTGAAGGACTGTGATCTCGTGGCGATCTGTCCTCTTTAGGAGCTAACGATGATTGACAATAAAAACCGCTGCAAAATGTTTAGTCGAAGTCAGAACGTTAAAGGGTTTCTGACGAGAATTTACCTCATAGCTTTTAATTACAGTTGGAGAAAAGGCAACTGAAGAGAGAGGTTTGAAGCCAAGTGACGTCACTTAAACAACAATGTCACTTCATTGAGCTCTGGCAGGTTTGAAAAAATAAAACTTTGAAAACATCCACAACAAAGGCAATGCAGAAGACGCAGGAAAGGTGGGTGGCAGACCTACTGGGGATCCTGATGAATAATGAGTTATCCCAAAAAACAAGGAATTCATAGCGTTTGGATTAATGACTGGTTGAATTTAGTACAGGTAATTGCTGGAAGGAATGGTAAATCTGTGAACATGACGGGGAACTAAGTAAACAGTAACACGTGATTCTGAATGAAGTCAAGGTCAGGTAGGTAGCTGAGGACACAGATCGGGATCAGCAGTTTGATAATCCCAGGGACCAGGAGACAATGTCATGGGAAAGGTGGGGCCAGAGCTTAGAGGATTCCAACAGCAGAGTCACAGCCTTTATGAGGGAATGGAACAGGTGAGATGGGAGGTGCCGGTAGTGAACATAGAAAATCACACTTGCCTCCCTCCTGGGCAATACCTTCAGCTGCTCCCGGGAGGGACGGGAGAATGGATCAGACACAGGAACACCCGCCATTCACCGGACTCTAATGACAGTACAATCCCAGTACAATGGCACTGTCATCATCACCCGAGAAAGACAGGACAGGGTGAAACTGGGAATAATCCTGACAATCGGGATTCCCGTACACCGGATGATCTGGGTCCTAAATCCTGGAATGATTCTTAAGGGAACCTGGACATTGGAGGGGTATGTGAGCTCACTCCATGGGTGGGGATTTGGTATTCCGTGTGTGAAGTTAATGTGATGGACACAACTCCATCCACCTTCACCACAAAAACTAATAATGTGGGACCATCGATACAACTGGCAGTGTGTGGAGCCGGCTCCCTGTATTTCTGTGGGAGTCCGGCCTTAACGGTCAGTATTGTCAAGAACTCTGTGCACATTTAATCGATAGACTGGGGAACCCTAGTACTTGTGGAGATCAAAACCCTCCCCAGTGTCGGGAAATGGTAGAGCTCCTCCCAGACAGATTAGTCAGGGCTGGAAAGGGAAAATCTTTACAACATGATGTGATAATGGAGCCTTCAGGGAAAACCCGCGATATTTCTGGGCTGTTGGAGGGATTACACTCCACCTGATCCCATCATCCCAATGTTATTCAGCAGGACAAAGCCAAGCTCCAAGTAATTGTTAACGATTATCCTGATAGAATTTCCCCAGATACCGACAAAACGTGTACTGGGAGATATCGGAGAATCATTTGGGAATGCAAACTCAGTAATTAATTGTTGTGATTCTGTTCGCCGAGCTGGGAATTTGTGCTGCAGACATTTCGTCCCCTGTCTAGGTGACATCCTCAGTGCTTGGGAGCCTCCTGTGAAGCGCTTCTGTGATCTTTCCTCCGGCATTTGTAGTGGCCTGTCTCTGCCGCGTCCGGTTGTCAGTTCCAGCTGTCCGCTGCAGTGGCCGGTATATTGGGTCCAGGTCGATGTGCTTATTGATTGAATCTGTGGATGAGTGCCATGCCTCTAGGAATTCCCTGGCTGTTCTCTGTTTGGCTTGTCCTATAACAGTAGTGTTGTCCCAATCGAATTCATGTTGCTTGGCATCTGCGTGTGTAGCTACTAAGGATAGCTGGTCATGTCGTTTCGTGGCTAGTTGGTGTTCATGGATGCGGATGTTAGCTGTCTTCCTGTTTATCCTGTGTAGTGTTTTGTGCAGTCCTTGCATGGGATTTTGTACACTACATTGGTTTTGCTCATGCTGGGTATCGGGTCCTTCGTTCTGGTGAGTTGTTGTCTGTCCACTACACAAGAACAGAACCACAACAACAAGAACCGGAGCTACAAATTTTCTCACAGACTTTGATCAGTAATTAATTCAAGACAACAATCCGAATTAAATAGCTGTTCCTCCTGGGCTCCCAGTGAAGTCGGGAAGGATTGAGCTGATGGGACTGAGTGTGGATTGACCCCCATAGACCGACAAAGTGAAGGGCTCCTGAAAATCCTCCCCCAAACGGCTGAAGGAATAATTATGATTCTCTCCACAGGAAGGGCGGGTGATAACCTTGTCCGGAACCTGATAGACACTGGGGTGTGATTGGGAACTGTACCCCGACATTTATTTACCCCCTTTCTCAACATACACCGATATTTCTAACTGAGCAATTTAGGATCATAAACAGAGTCAATGACCTTCACAGTTCACTCTGAATAGAACTGATGTGGTGCACATCCCCACCTGCTGGTGTGCTAGTGTATTACAGATAGAGATCACAATCTGCAAGATTCAGCAGAGGAATAGGAGTGGTACATTCAGGCTGGCCAGTCGGTTTAGCCATCCAGTTAGATCATTGTTGATCGTCGACCTCACTATCACTTTCCCGCACTATCTGTATATCGTACAAATCTTGCAAAAATACCATTAAAAATCACACAACACGAGGTTATAGTCCAACAGGTTTAATTGGAAGCACACTAGCTTTCGTTGCTCCTTCATCAGGTGGTAGATGAAGGAGCGACGCTCTGAAAGCTAGTACGCTTCTAATTAAACCTGTTGGACTATAACCTGTTGTTGTGTGATTTTTAACTTTGTACACCCCAGTCCAACACCGGCATCTCCAAATCATATCGGTATATCTATTGATATCTAATTTCCTTTAGACAGTAATCACTGTGAAAACCTTAGAAGGTAGATCGAAGATAGATCTAACTATCTATCTATCTTCTAACATTTTCACAGTGATTATCTTGAATTCCCTCCACACAGGGTTTCAAGACAATTATCTGTGATCCTGAATGTGACTCAGAGCTTCGTCAAAGAGACTATTAAGAGACAACATTTGAAATTAATGGGCAGGACTTTCAAGTTTAGGTGCACACTAGAAGTACGAAGTTAAAAATCCCACAACACCAGGTTATAGTCCAACGGGTCTAATTGGAAGCTCTAGCTTTCGGAGCACTGCTCCAGGACCTCGAGGAATGTGTGAAATACCCCCACCTGTCCCTTCAATATCTAACCACTTTTTTATCCCTTCACTAGTGTTCAGGCACATCTCTTGTTTCTTGACTTGACCAGGTAGCTAGACGTCAGCCAAAGCCAATCGAAGTTGCACCTACTACTAAAACATGCAAAGTAATTTAGATGTAGGGATCTGTGTGAATATTCATTTCTCAGTTCCACACAATGTTTTCCTTAGACCACTGTCTTTCTCCTTTTTGAGGTCCTCCAATTCCTTCTCTAAATGGCAGTACTACTCAATGCTCTCACACAAGGAGTTCTTTAGGTCTTCCGAATCATCCCTTACTGGGGCTTCTCATATTTCACTCAATTAATTTCAACCTTGTCTGACATATTTAGATTCACTATTCTCCAAGAGTGTACGTTGATTACTCAGACCCTTCGATATTAACACATACTTGAGGGTAAAGCAGAAATGTGGTATTTGCATATCACAGCTTACTTTCCCATATTTAAGCTGTTTATGGTTGATTACCATGCCATATTTCTCTGTGGCTCTCTAACTACGTATATTCTGTTCACGCCCTTGAATGTACAGGAACCTTGGGCCTGTATACTGAGCCAAGCCTAGCTGATGGGTGCTGTTTATCCAGTGGATGACTTTCCTTTGCTTTATCTGAACAGACAGTGGTAGACCTGTCCTATTGTTCAGCGACCACATGCATGGCAAACATTTGGTTTCATAAGCTTATTATTAGTATTCTGTAGCTTATCAACAATATCTCAGGTAGGCTTAAGTCATTGAGGTTCACCACAAGCTGGAATATTTGATGGTCCACATTGTCACAGAGTAGGACACATTTGTCCCTTAACACCAGCCACTTGTAAGCTTGTTGGCATGGCCAGAATACCTGAATGGCTCAGCTGTGTTATTATCAGTGTAGTGGGACAAACTGAGAAGGGTTTTTGTTTTAGTCTTGTTCTTGTGAAGGCAATTAATAGGAACTGCAATCACTCACCTCACAACATTGTTTCAAGATATATCCTACCCCACCTGGCCTATTTCCTGTGAATTTTCTTTTGCACCATATCATACTTGTAAGAATAGTCATTCTAAATGATCCAATAGAATCATAGAGTCATAGAGATGTACAGCACAGATACAGACTCTTTGGTCCAACTTGTCCATGCTAACCAGATATCCTAAGTTAATCTAGTCCAGTTTGCCATCACTTAGCCCACATCCCTCTAAACCCTTCCCAATCATATACCCATCCAGATCCCTTTTAAATGTTCCAATTGTACCAACCTCCACCACTTCCTCTGACAGCTCACTCCAAACATGCACCACCCTTTTAAATCTTTCCCCTCTCACCTGAAAATTATGCCCTCTAGTTCTGGTCTCCTCCATCCCAGGTAAAAGACCATGTCAATTTACCCTATCCATGCACCTCATGATTTGATAAATCTCTGTAAGGTCACACCTCAACCTCCAATGCACCAAGGAAAACAGCCCCAGCCTATTCAGTTTCTCCCTACAGCTCAAACCCTCCAACCATGGCAACATCCCTGTAAATCTTTTCTGAACCCTTTCAAGTTTCAAAACATTCTTCATATCGGAGGGAGACCAGAATTGCACACAATATTCCAAAAGTGACCTCATCAATATCTTGTCCAGCTGCAGCATGACCTTCCAACTCCTATACTCAATGCTCTGACCAATAAAGGAAAGCATACTAAAGGCCTGTTCACTATCCTATCTACCTGCAACTCCACTTTCAAGGAATAATGAAGCTATACTTCAAGGATTTTGGATGCTAGTTCACCCATATATGATTACACACATAAATCCTTTCTCCCATCTTTCACACTTGTAACTATTTGACACAGCAAAACCCTTTGTACAGTCACTGTTGGGGGATGTTCAATTTACATTCCTTTTCTTGATAGACTCCCATTATAGTGGCTTCCCAGGAATTGATGCTGCCACCTAGCTCTAGGTCATGCTGACAGCCCACTACTCTTTCTAAGAAAGAGCATAGCCATTGATACATTCACTTCATGAAGTGAGGATGTTTATTGAAGTACAACAACCTCCACTCCAAATTGTAACGCCATTATACATTGTAATTACTCTTTAGGGAAGTCACTGCACACCTACTTTCCTGTATCTATCCATCCATATGTGTGGTGTCCTTCCCTTTCATACTCCCATGGGGATGTTGATGCTACAGTACATATGCAGAGCACAAATATCCATTGTTCGAAGAGTTTGCTAAATTAAGAAAAATATGCCTGTCCAAATCGGCCTTATTCACTTTTTAATTTTAGATTGGATTCCCTAAAGTGTGGGAACATGCCCTTTGGCCCAACCAGTCCACACCGACCCTCCAAAGAACAACCCACCCAGTGGGCAATTTAGCATTGCCAATTCACCTCACCTGCACATCTTTGAACTGTGGGAGGAAACCGGGGCACCCGGAGGAAACCCACACAAACACGGGGAGAATGTGCAAACTCCACACAGACAGTCGCCCGAGGCTGGAACCGAACCTGGGTTCCTGGTGCTGTGAGGCAGCAGTGCTAACCACTGAGCCACCATGCCATTGATTGCGTCCAATCAATGCTTCTATATTTCCTTCCTGTGTCTGACAGGTATCACTTGCACAGGAATCACTTGTCAACAATAGTTTGTCTGTTGAAAACCACCTAGGACCTATAGAGGTTTTGTCCATAATTTTTACCAGTACATGTTCATCCACATCCAATGGGTGAACAGGTAATGATGGTTTGAGATCTTGTTCATTGCATTTAAAGTCCTGTTGATGTCTTACCACCTGACTCAACTCCCTGAGTTGCTTACCGTGAAGATAATGTGCATTTAAGAGATGGATTTTGCCCTGTTTCTCTTGCAGAAGGGCGTTGTCACAATAGAACCAAAATATCTCCTTCAGACAGGCAGTTGGGAACATACATAAGACCATAAGAATTAGGAGCAGGACGGGGCCATCTGGCCCTTCGAGCCTGCTTCGCCATTCAATAAGATCATGGCTGACCCTTTTGTGTCCCCAGCTCCACTTACCCACCCTCTCTTTTTATCCTTAATTGGTTTACTGTTCAAACAAATGATCCATCTTAACTTTAAAAGCATTTACTGAGGAAGCCTCAACTACTTCACTGGGCAGGGAATTCCATAGATTCACAACCCCCTGGGTGAAGATGTTCTTCTCAATTTAGTCCAATATCTTCTCCCTCAAGTTTTGAGGCTTTGCCCTTGTGTCCTAGTTTCACCTGCCAGTGGAAACATCCTCTCTACTTCTATCTTATCTATTCCTTTCATTTTATATCTTTCTATAAGAACCCCCTCATTCTTCTAAAGTCCAATGAATATAATCCCAGTCTATTCAGTCTCTCCTTATAAGCTAACCTCTCAACTTTGAATTTTCCCTGGGTATACTTTTTCAAGTAAGTAAAACAACCATGAGTCAGCAAGATCAGGCTCACCTAGAGATCCAGTGGGTTTTGGCTTTGCTTTCAGTTAGGTGCTGGCATTTACTGGCTGTTGGAGTTGAAAACTTGACTTCTCTGCTGCTAGAGTGACGGCCTTAGACATGGAAAGGGCTTAAAAATTAAAAGAGGCAGATTGTTTCTTTCTCGACTAGAGAGAGAGACAGCTTATGATAATAATAACTGTGTTGCTGAATTGCATTTATCAATGTTGTGCTTATGGGATGTTGCCTGTATTGGAATGATTGATGAATAATTGTTAAATAACTATTTAATTAAGAGTTGTGCCAATTCTTCAATATGTTGTGTTTCCATTGTGTTATAGGATCATCATGAACAGATCTTACATTCTTGTGTTTCTACATCAGGAAAGGATTAACAGTTGAGTCACTAAGGGGTGATCCACAGAGGTCTATAAAATAAATAAATGTTTGGATAGCTTGGACTGACAGCATATTTTTACTTGGGAATATGGTGGCGATAATGAAAATGTGACTGAACTAGCTAGCCAGTGGCTCACACTAATAGTCCAGGGACAAATCTCACCCTGTCAGCTGGTGAAACAAAAACTCAAATAATCAATCTGGAACATAAAACTAATGTCAGTGATGACTATGATAACTGTCACTGAGTGTTGTGAAAACCTTATGTGGTTCATTTGTGTCTTGCAGGGAGAAAATTTACCATCCTTAACTAATTGGCCTAAATGTGACTCCAGACCAACAGAAATGTGTCCGACACTTAACTGCCTTCTGAAATGGCTGTACAAGCAACTCCATTCAAGAGCAATTAGACATGGACAATAAAGCTATCCTTGGCAGCAACACCCATATCCATGTAGAAAGCAGGGAGAACACGACTAGAGACCAGAAATAGAAGATACTCAGAAAAGCATTCATGACCAAAAATGTGGAACAACAGAAATTAAAGATAATATTTGCAATTAAAGGGAAGCTAGACAAGACTTAAAGGAGTAGAGGGTTACAATGACAGATTATTTTTAATTGCTTTCAGAGCAGAGACACACTATTCAATTCAGGTCTTGAGTAATTTGTGTGGGAAGTGTCGTGTTCTTGCATGGAACAAGGTGCCTATCGACGCAGGATTTCTGAAGTTTGTTCCTAAGATGCTCATGCATCATATTTAGATCTTTTGTGCACCAGTGATTAAAATGAATTACTGTGATTCGATTACATAATGTAAATGTCTGGGCTGGAAGAAAGTAAAATTAGATGGAACCAGTTCTTTTCTCATGTAGCAACTTTTATTTTGGTAAGGCAGATAACAATGCTGGATTGGAGACATTCATACATTTGTTTTCCCCTGACTCTCTGGATGCTGATCGTTCAATCAAACATGCTGAGCTGAAAAAAATATCTCCATCCCTCAGCTTTATACAGATGAGGAAATTGATGAGCACATGAGGGAATGGGACAAGAACAGTGATGGCTACCTTGACCGTGATGGTATGTACAAATAATAAAATGAATAAAATTCATCAGTGATGTTGTATTGGTTTACTATTGAGTATTTAAAATATGTACATTTTCAAATAAATACCTTCTTCCCTTTTCAGAATTTTTGAAGGTGTTGGAGAATGTCAACTGAATGACCAACATTCCTCAGCAACCCATTATTCTCTCCTTTCTTGAAGAAACATTTTGCACCTCTCCTGGACAAAATCATTTGCTTGTATTGTCTTAAGTCTCGGCCTGCTTCCAAGATCACCAAGCATAAATGATTTAAAAATGTAATGAATTGTGGGATGCTGCCCATCTGTAGTCAACTGATCTGACATATGAAATGCACATGATGATTGCAAAGAACTGAAAATCTGTTAGCCAGGACTGGTGCTATATCTGAAGCAGTGAGCTTTATAGCTGCTACAGTTCTCTCTTAATGAGGACGAAGAAATCTCCTATGTAAGTACTTAATGCTTTTGCCAGTAGCATCGAACATCACAAAATACTTTCAAAATACTTTCCTAATAAAGTTAATGTCATCAAATGTAGTCGCCCTGTTATATCACTTGGCAGCAACTTTGTGTCCCTCACTGCTTTCACCCCCATCTAAATTTGTGGCATAAGCAAACCTAAATTTCTAACTCCTGATTTCTTTTTCATTGTATTTCATTGTAAAACATTTACTATTTGTTTTCATGGTCCTGGTTAGTTCATACTCAGATTTTATTTGTTTTCTTTTTAGCAACTTTTTGAAACCCATTTGCTGGTTACCATGATTCTTGACAACATTGAAAACAGCTTTTAACCTAATCCAGTTTTAACTTTCCAAATAAACCACAGATAGATCTTTCTTATTGAGGTCAATCTTTGTTGTGTATTGAATTATTTCGTACAATATTTTCCACTTTTTGTTTACCATAAAACCTTTTAGTCTATCTTTCAATCAACTTCAGCCGGTTATTGCCTCATTGCTTTATAAGTGTTTTAGTTTCAATTTATGATTTTTGATTGGGACACATGTATGTCACTCTCAAATTTAACATAGAAATCAATCATAAGACCAAACTCTTTTACAGCTTTAATCCTGTCTAATTCCTTCCCCCTCTTCCAACACTCCCCTATTTCTTGATGTTGCTTGGCCCCTAGTCGGAAATACTTGTTAATTGTCTACTATGTCAAGTGGGTGAGTAGGTGGTGGTTTACCTAAAAGAAAGAGCTGGGTTCTTCAAGTCAGAGGAACTCCTTATGCGCCTGCTCCTAAATCTGGCCAAAGTGGCCATTTATACATCCAGATAATGGGCTGTGGATGTGGTCATAGTTCCTGACCACCTGATCCTTTTCCATGGATACATTAGTGACTAGATCTCATTAGGGAGGGAGCACACGATGTCGACCAACACTCTCAAGGTACTTAGAGAGAGTAGGGAGTTGGGGTGCATTATTTCCCATTCTAATCCTGTTTTGATTTAGCTCCTTCCTTTTGCCCTATCTTTCCCTTTTTTAAATCACTGTATTGTCCCTGGTGGGAAATGCTTGTAACTTGTTATTTTAACTGATGGCATGGGCGATTTGGTGTTACTTTATATTAAAAAAAGAGAACCAGAAGAAATGGAAGTTTATAGAAATTACAGTGACACAATGGTAATGAGCCAGGAGACTCAGATTCAAATCAACCTGGCCAGAATTGTGTGATTATATTTATAAATAGGTTGATTCACAATATCAAGCTGGCACTTGTGGGGCAATGGTAATGTCCATAACTCTGATGCAGAAGAGGGTTCAAGTCCCAGCTACCCTAGTAATGCATAATAATGTGCCTGGATTGGTTTAGTAAAAAGAGTTGAGTTCTGGCCCATGATGAGCCTTGCTTGTTACTTGTGTAGTTTCAGTGACGTATTTGGTAAAGGGTCTGAATAAAAACAGCTGAGTTCTGGAGCTCTTGTCAAACATGTCCATACCAACTGGGTCTTAAAATCTGGATTCAAGTCCCTCTTGCACTGGAGAAATGTCATATCATGTCAGAACAGGTTAATTCAAAATACTTAAGTATTCTGATTGTGAATCATGCATACTGGGGTTGTGGGAGATTGCACACTTTTTTGGTTATCTGAGAAGCTTGCTTTTGTCTTTTGTTTCTACTTCACCATCACACTCCTGATCTTACAGGACCAGTGCAGAGTGAGCTGACAGACAAATTGAAGGACTTCCATGTTGGCCTGCTTCTGGACATTGCTAAGGTAGCCATTCATGGGCACAAGCAACTGCCCTTGCAGGTAGTTGGAAACCCATGCGGCCAGCCTCAATTTCACAATTACATGCACCCCTGGGTTTACCTGGAGAGGGAACATTCAGTGTCCACTAGTACCTTTGAAACATTTCAGGATTGGTGGGCTCCATTATTTCCCCCTGCAATGGTACTCTCATATTACTCAGTTTTCTATTTTTAATGTCACAGTGTCACTAATTTGGCATTTTTTGTTTTTGAACAAAAAAGAGCTGAGTTCTGGCCCCAGTTTGGGAGGAATACAGGCGAAGTGTGGGAAGGGAGGGGTGGACTGTGGGACAGAGAAAGTGGCCAGAAGAGAAAAGAGGAAACAGGTGCTTATGGTAGATTGCACACATCACGGCCCCCATCATGGCTGCTTCCACAGCCACTTCTGCCCCTCACAATTCCTCATGCACCACACGTGACATCACTTCCGCCCCTCACATTATCGCTGATGTCACACGCTCAGCGACTTCCGCCCCACCACTGCCATGTTTGCCACCACTTCCGACCCCACCAACGCCACTCACCTGCATTCTGCTGACACGCCCCCCCACAGATCCCACTGTCACCATCCCCACCCCTCAGAACGCTGAGGGGAACACCACCCCTGTACATGACTCTACCCCCAGAGCCCCCACCACCACACCCACTCCAGTTACAGGCTCCGCCCTACTCCCAGCTCCACACTCACACCAGATCCCAGCTCCCAGCCCTATAGAGTTTTCACCATCCCTCCAGACCTCCCCCTCACTGAGGACGAACGATCAGTCCTCAGCAAAGGACTCACCTTCATCCACAATCAGGACTCCCACCCACCTTCCGAGGACCCCTTTGCCTGCCTCCAACACACTCCATCCACCTGGACACTCCGTGCTGGCCTATTCCCACCTTGATCTCTTCATTTCCAACTGCCGCCAGGACATTAACTGCCTCAACCTGTCTACTCCCCTCCCCAACTTCAACCTCTCATCCTCACAACGCGCTGCCCTCCACTCCCTCAGTTCCAATCCCGACCTCACCATCAAGCCAGCAGATAAAGGGGGTGCAGTGTCTGGCGCACTGACCTCTACACTGCTGAAGCCAGATGCCAACTCGAGGACACTTCCTCCTAACGCCCCCTCGACCATGACCCAACCCTCCATTACCAAACCATCATTTCCCAGACCATACAGAACCTCATCACCTCAGGAGATCTCCCACCCAAAGCTTCCAACCTCATAGTCCGGGAACCCCGAACTGCCCGGTTCTACGTCCTTCCCAAGATCCACAAGTCTGACCACCCTGGCTGACCCATTGGCTCAGCATGCTCCTGCCCCACTGAACTCATCTCTACCTACCTCGACACTGTCCTATCCCCCCAGTCCAGGAACTCCCCACATATGTTTGAGACACCACCCATGCCCTCCACCTCCTCCAAGACTTCTGTTTCTCCGGCCCCAATGCCTCATCTTCACCATGGATATCCAATCCCTCTATACCTCCATTCGCCATGACCCAGCCTCCAAGCCCTCCGTTTCTTCCTCTCCCGACGTCCCCAACAATACCCTTCCACCGACACTCTCATTCGTTTTGCCGAACTGGTCCTCACCGTCAACAATTTCTCCTTCGAATCCTCACACTTCCTCCAGACCAAAGGGGTAGCCATGGCCACCGTTATGGGCCCCAGCTATGCCTGTCTCTTTGTTGGCTACGTAGAACAGTCCATCTTCCATAATTACACCGGCACCATTCCCCACCTCTTCCTCCGCTACATTGATGACTGCATTGGCGCCACCTCATGCTCCTGCAAGGAGGTTGAGCAATTCATCAACTTCACCAATACATTCCACCCTGACCTTGAATTTACCTGGACCATCTCTGACACCTCGCTCCCCTTCCTGGACCTCTCCATTTCCATCAATGACAACCGACTTGACACAGACATTTTTTCAAACCCACTGACTCCCACAGCTACCTGGCTTACACCTCTTCCCACCCTACCTCTTGCAAAAATGCCATCCTGTATTCCCAATTCCTCTGCCTCCGCCATATCTGCTCCCAGGAGGACCAGTTCCATCACAGAACACACCAGATGGCCTCCTTCTTTAGAGACCACAATTTCCCTTCCCACTTGATTAAAGATGCCCTCCAACGCATAGAACATAGAAAAGAACATAGAAAAATACAGCGCAGTATAGGCCCTTTGGCCCTCGATGTTGCGCCAATCCAAGCTCACCTAAACTACACTAGCCCACTATTCTCCATATGCCTATCCAATGCTCGTTTAAATGCCCATAAAGAGGGAGAGTCCACCACTGCTACTGGCAGGGCATTCCATGAACTCACGACTCGCTGAGTAAAGAATCTACCCCTAACAGCTATCCTATACCTACCACCCCTTAATTTAAAGCTATGCCCCCTCGTAATAGCTGACTCCATACGTGGAAAAAGGTTCTCATGGTCAACCTTATCTAAACCCCTAATCATCTTGTACACCTCTATCAAGTCCCCCCCTAAACCTTCTTTTCTCCAATGAAAACAGACCCAAGTGCCTCAGCCTTTCCTCATACGATCTTCCTCCCATACCAGGCAACATCCTGGTAAACCTCCTCTGCACCCGTTCCAATGCCTCCACATTCCCGCCTCAGGAGTTTGCACGTTCTCCCCGTGTCTGCGTGGGTTTCCTCCGGGTGCTCCGGTTTCCTCCCACAGTCCAAAGATGTGCAGGTCAGGTGAATTGGCCATGCTAAATTGCCCGTAGTGTTAGGTAAGGGGTAGATGTAGATGTAGATGTAGGGGTATGGGTTGGTTACGCTTCGGCGGGGCGGTGTGGACTTGTTGGGTTGAAGGGCCTGTTTCCACACTGTAAGTAATCTAATCTAATCTAATCTAATCCTTCCTATAGTATGGTGACCACAACTGCACACAATACTCCAGATGCGGCCGCACCAGAGTCTTATACAACTGCAACATGACCTCAAGACTCCGGAACTCAATTCCTCTACCAATAAAAGCCAGTACGCCATATGCTTTATTCACAGCACTATTTACCTGGGTGGCGACTTTCAGAGATCTGTGTACATGGACACCAAGATCCCTCTGCTCATCCACACTACCAAGTATCCGACCATTAGCCCAGTACCCCATCTTCTTGTTAATCTTACCAAAGTGAATCACTTCACACTTAGCTATATTGAACTCCATTTGCCACCTTTCTGCCCAGCTTTGCAGCTTATCTATATCCCCCTGTAACCTGCCATATCCTTCCTCACTTTCGTATCATCTGCAAACTTGCTCACCCAATCTACTAGTCCTTCCTCCAGGTCACTTGTAAAAATGACAAACAGCAATGGTCCCAAAACAGATCCTTGTGGAACACCGCTAGTAACTGCACTCCAAGATGAACCTTTACCATCAACTACTACCCTCTGTCTTCTTCCAGCCAGCCAATTCCTAATCCAAACCTCCAACTCACCCTCAATGCCATACCTCCGTATTTTTTGCAGTAGCCTACCATGGGGAACCTTATCAAATGCCTTACTAAAATCCATATACACCACATCTACCGCTTTACCCTCGTCCACCTCCTTAGTCACCTTCTCATAGAATTCAATAAGCTTTGTGAGGCACGATCTGCCCTTCACAAAACCATGCCCTTCACAAAACCTTACAATTCTCTCTAAGACTTTGCCCACAACAGAAGTGAGACTCACCGGCCTATAGTAACTAGGGTTATCCCTACTCCCTTTCTTGAACAAGGGAACCACATTTGCTATCCTCCAGTCTTCTGGCACTATTCCTGTAGACAATGAGGACATAAAAATCAAGGCCAGTGGATCTGCAATCTCCTCCCTTGCTTCCCAGAGAATCCTAGGATAAATGCCATCAGGCCCAGGGGACTTATCTATTTTCACCCTTTCCACAATTTCCAACACCTCTTCCCTACATACCTCAAAGCCATCCATTCTAATTAATTGTGACTCAATATTCACATCGGCAACAATATCCTGTTCCTGAGTGAATACGGACGAAAAGTATTCATTCAGTATCTCCCCAATCTCTTCAGCCTCCACACGCAATTTCCCATTACGATCCTTGACTGGACCTATTCCTACCCTAGTCATTCTTTTATTCCTGACATACCTATAGAAAGCCTTTGGGTTTTCTCTAATCCTACCAACCAAGGACTTTTCATGTCCCCTCCTTGCTGCTCTTAGCTCTCTCTTTAGATCCTCCCTGGCTACCTTATAACTCTCAATCGCCCCAATTGAACCTTCACGCCTCATCTATACATAGGCTGCCCCCTTCCTTTTAACAAGGGATTCCAATTCCTTATTAAACCATGGCTCCCTCACACGACCCTTTCCTCCCTGCCTGACAGGTATATACTTATCAAGGACACTCAATAGTTGCTCCTTGAACAAGCTCCACATATCGAATGCGCCCTTCCCTTGAAGCCTACTTTTCCAAGCCATGCATCGTAAGTCATGCCTCACCGCATCATAATTTCCCTGCCCCCAGCTATAACTCTTGCCCTGCAGTGCACATTGATCCCTCTCCATCACTAGAGTAAAAGTCACCGAATTGTGGTCACTGTCCCCAAAGTGCTCACCTACCTCCAATTCTAACACCTGGCCTGGTTCGTTACCCAGAACCAAATCCAGTATGGCCTCACCTCTTGTTGGCCTGTCTACATATTGTGTCAGGAAACCCTCCTGCACACATTGGACAAACACCGACCCATCTAACGTACTCGAGCTATAGCTTTCCCAGTCAATATCAGGAAAGTTAAAGTCCCCCATAACAACCACCCTATTACTTTCACTCTTCTCCTGAATCATCCTCGCAATCCTTTCTTCTACATCTCTAGGACTATTAGGAGGCCTGTCGAAAACTCCTAACAGGGTGACCTCACCTTTCCTATTTCTAACCTCAGCCCAAACTACCTCAGATGGCAAGTCTTCATCCATCGTCCTTTCCACCGTTGTAATACTATCTTTGACAAGCAATGCCATACCTCCCCCTCTTTTACCCCCACTTCTGACCTTACTAAAACATTTAAACCCTGGAAACTGCAACAGCCAATCCTGTCCCTGTTCTACCCATGTCTCCGTAATAGCCACAACATCGAAATCCCAGGTACCAACCCACACTGCAAGTTCACCTACCTTATTTCGTATACTTCTCGCATTGAAGTATACACACTTCAAGCCTCTCCTCACGCATCTCATCCACATCCCGCACCTCCACCCTCAGACCCCACCCCTCCAACCGTAACAAAGACAGAACCCGCCCCCCCCACCACCCGGTGCTCACCTTCGACCCTACCAACCTTCACATAAACCAAATCATCCGCTGACATTTCTGCCATCTCCAAACGGACCCCACCACCAGGGATATATTTCCCTCCCCACCCCTTTCCGCCTTTCGCAAAGACCGTTCCCTCCATGACTACTTGGTCAGGTCTACACCCCCCAACAACCCACCCTCCCGTCCTGGCACCTTCCCCTGCCACTGCAGGAATTGCAAAACCTGCACCCACACCTCCTCCCTCACCTCCATCCAAAGCCCTAAAGGAGCCTTCCACATCCACCAATTCCATTTATTGTATCCGTTGCTCCCGATGCAGTCTCCTCTATACTGGGGAGACTGGACGCCTCCCAGCAGAGCGCTTTAGGGAACATCTCTGGGACACCCGCACCAAACAACCACACCGTCCTGTGGCCCAACATTTCAACTCCGCCTCCCACTCTGCCAAGGACATGGAGGTCCTTGGCCTCCTTCACCGCCGCTCCCTCACCACCCGACACCTGGAGGAAGAACGCCTCGTCTTCTGCCTCAGACCACTTCAACCCCAGGGCATCAATGTAGACTTCACCAGTTTCCTCATTTCCCCTTCCCCCACCTCACCCCAGTTCCAAATGTCCAGCTCAGCACTGTCCCCGTGACTTGTCCTACCTGCCTATCTTCCTTTCCACTCCACCCTCCTCCTTGACCTATCACCTTCATCCCCACCCCCACTCACCTATTGTACTCTATGCTACTCTCTCCCCACTCCCACCTTTCTCTCATTTATCTCTCCACCCTTCAGGCACTCTGCCTGTATTCTTGATGAAGGGCTTTTGCCTAAAACATCAGTTTTCCTGCTCCTCGGATGCTGCCTGAACTGCTGTGCTTTTCTAGCACCACTCTAATCCAGAATCTGGTTTCCAGCATCTGCAGTCCTTGTTTTTACCTTGTGCTAAACTATATGTTTATGATAAAACTTTGTAACTTTCTGAAAGTTGTTTGTGGCATAATTCACTCCCTAAATATCACACCTTCCCTATTTTATATTAAAAAGCTGAAAACTGTCTTTGTTGCATAACTTATCAAGATACTGATCCAAGCCCAGTTTAAGGGGAACCCATCTCAATGGAATTTTTCCATCTTTCCCAAGGAGAGATCCCAGTGCCTGATGAAGCAAATTCCCCTTTCCTCCCACTCCATATTCTGAGATAGAAGTTTAATTCTCAAATCTGTAGATGCATTCTTTGTCCTTTGATGTGAAGATGACCATCTGGATGGGTCTGCTAAGAGTCCACTGGGTATATACATCGCTGCTCAGGCCAATCTGTGCCTGGAAGGTTTGCACCCTGAAGGTTCTGCTGCATGTAGAGCAGCAGACTGCAGATTGAGGTTTGGATGAACTGCTGGCTCAAGAGTTTCTGTCCTTGATTTTCTATCACTTGATATGTGCTTGCGATGTGATAAGTTGCCACACCATTCTCTTCAACAACAACAAAACTGAAATTGATGGAGAATCGCAGCAGCTCTGGCAGCATCTGCGGAGAGAATCAGAGTTAACGTTTCAGGTCCAGCGACTGTTCTTCGACACACCGTTCTCTTATTTGATTGTGCCAGATCAGGTGAGGTACACAAACGTTCCCCAGGACTGGAAACTAAAATCAAAACTGTTAAGTGAAGCCTTGCAAATGTCCTTGTAAAGCTTGTGTTGACCACCATGAGAGAGTAGATCAGTCTCAAGTTATGTATAGAAGTGTCGGTTCCGTAGCATTTCTCATGCATTCTGATATCTGTGACTGTCCAAATACAGGATGGATATTTGGCATGGCAGCTCAGGTGAGCAGCTCAGTGACTTGTATTTTGTCCTGCCGTCTGATCGTTAGAAGGTTCTGCATGCCGGTCATGTGAAAGCCCCCTTTCGTGGTTATATCAATGCCCAGGTGTCCTTGGAGAGGGAGTACATGTTGTTCACTGGTAAGCATGAAGCTTTGTGGATTGGTGGGAGGGGAGGGCTGAGGTCCATTATTTCCCACCTGCAATACATTTTTATTTACATGTAGGTGGCAGTTTTTGTTTCCATTTGAACAAAAAAGAGCAGGGTTCTGCTGAGCATGTTCAGAACATCACAGCCACTTTAGTCATCCTGACAGACAGAACAGTGTGAAGTTTGTCCTTGAATACTACGTTAATTGAAATGTAGCTCAGGTTACAAACCACAGAGTATTACCTTTGAGACTAAAGAGGCCATTTGACCCATCAGGTTTTCACTGACCCTTCAACAACTATCCCACCCAGACCCCAATCCCTACCCACATTATAACTGTTCAGGTAGTATACTAATTAACACTTATTTTACTTCTTTCACACTACATTTCTGTACAAAAGGAGAAATCTAAATACTTTCATGGCTGTTGTAATTTTGCTATAACGTGGCAGGTCTAAAAAGGAGGGACATGAAAGATAGGAAGACAAACATATTTCACTGTTCTCAGCTAAATCAATTAGATATGGATCATACTGTTGTGAATGAAAGCAATTTGAATTTCCAGAAAGCATTAGTTGAAGTAACAGCAACATAGATAAAGTGGAAGCTGTTAATGTGATGCACTTGATTTTCCAAAGGTTGTTTGAAAAGATGCTGCATCAGACATTATGACATCAAGTAAAATTTCATGGTGAAGAGGATAACATATTAGCATGGATTGGATTAGTTGGTTAACAGTAAGCAGAGGCAAAAATCAGTCATTTTTAGGTTGGTAAGATGTAAGTAGTTGAGTACCACAGAGACCAGTTATTCACAGACTTCAAAAATATTTTGATGAACGAAGGAAGTATATTTCTGGTAGCTATATTGAGGGGTGACGCAATGGCTGAGTGGTCAGCATTGTTGCCTCACCGCACCAAGGACACAGATCAATTCCAGCTTAGAGTGATTGTCTGTGCAGAGTTTCCACATTCTCCCTGTGTCTGCATCGGTTTCCACCCACTGTTCTGGTATCCTCCAGAAGTCCAAAGATATGCAGGCTAGATTGTCTGTAATTTCCATGGATGTGCAAAATTGTCTGTAATTTCCATGGATGTGTAGACTAAGTGAATTAGCCATGGTAAATCCAGGGTAAGTGTTAGGGTCTGAGCGGGATGCTTGTTGAAGGGTTGGTGCAAACCTGATGGGCCAAATGGCCTCTTTCTGCACTGCAGTGATTCTATGATTTGATTATGGTAAAAAGATAGATGGGGTGGGGGGGGGGGTGAGTTGTGAGGAGACCATAACATATTTACAAAGGGATGTAAAATTAGGTGACTGGACAAACAGTTGGCAGATGGGGTAATAAGTGGAAATTTTGTCTACTTTGGCAGAGATAATGGACAAGCAGCCTCTGAAGAGAGCTTGCAGAACTTGTTGATACACTGAGATCTGGGTGCCTTCATGCATGAGCCACAAAAGCTTTGTGTACAGGTTGATAAAGTTATTTGGAAGGCAACTGACATATGAGCATTTATAGAATGCTAAAACGGGTTTTTTAAAAAAAAATAACTTGCACAGAAATACTTAATGGTTTTCAGTCATGAGCTGCTAACTGCAGCTAAACTCAGAAGAAAAAAAAACTCAGTTATAAAGGACACGACTCCGTTTGTTCTTGGAACTTGGGGAAATAAATAGTGCAGACTTGAAAATAGTCCAAATTACAGAGGAGGAGGAGTTGGAGGGCTTAAATGCATAAAAGTAGATAAATCCCAGGAACCTGATCAGGATTGAGGGCACCTCCGAACATTGTGGAAAATGAGGGAAGAGATTGCAGGACCATTTGTTGAGACATTGTATCATTGACAGCCATGGGTCAGGTGCTGGAAGACTGGAGAGTGGATATTGCTGTGCCATTATTGAAGAAATGCTGCAATGATAAGCCAGGGAACTATGCAGCAGTGAACTTGACATCAACAGTGGATACATTTTTGGATATTATTCTGATAGCCAGGAGTTACATGCATTTGGAAATACAAGCACTGATTAAGGACAGTAAGCATGGAATTGCCTGTGGAAAATCTTGACTCACTAACTTGATGGAGCTTTTTGAAGAGTTGACCAAGAAGACGGATGAAGGCAAAGCAGTAGACATTATCTACATGGACTTTAACAAGGCCTTCTAGGGGTTCTGAATGGTAGACTGGTTAATAGGGTTAGACCACATGGGATCCAATGAGAGTTAGCCAGTTGGAAATAAAATTGGCTTTACAGTCAGAAAATGAGGTTGGTGTTAGAGGGTTGTTATCTGGAGTGGAGGCCTGTGATCAGCACTGTGCCACAATGATTGAGGCTGGGTCTACTGCTCTTTGTCATTTATCTAAATGATGCAGATGATAATATAGGAGGCATGGTTAGTAGGTTTGCAGATGATACCAAAATTGGTAGTATAGTGGACAGTGAGGAAGTTTACGTAAGTTCAATGTGATCTTGATCAGATGGGCCAATGGGCTTAGGAATGGCAGATGGAGTATAATTTAGATAAATTATGAGACATTGCACTTTGATAAGATGAACAAAGGCAGAACCTATACAGTTAATGAGAGGGCCCAGTGGTGGGGGTGGGTGTTCACAAACAGAGATACCAAGGTACATAGTTCCTTGAAATTGGCCTCACATGGCAGCAGAGTGATGAAGGTGGTGCTGGGCTTGCTTGACTTCATCGGTCAGAGCATCAAGTATAAAAGTGGGGAAGTCATGTTGAAGCTGCACAAGACATTGGTGAGGCCAGTTTCAGAATATTGTGTGCAATTGTGGTCGCCCCACTGTAGGAGACATGTTGTTAAACTGGCAAGGGCATAGATAAAACTTACAAGGATGCTGCCAGGACTGAAGGGTTTGAGCTTTAAGGAGGGGCTAAATAGGCTGAGTCTTTTTTCCGTTGCAGGGTCAGAGGCTGAGGGGTTGACAGCCGAGAGGTATTTAAAATCATGAGTTATTTCGATAAGATGAATAGGCAAGGTCTTTTTCTAAGGTTAGGGTCTCTAAAATTAAAGGGCATAGGTTTACAGTGAGAGGGGAAAGGTTAAGATGGAACCTGAGGAGCAACTTGTTCATGCAGAGGATTGATTGTGTGTGGAATGATCTGCCAGAGGAAGTAGTATGGTGGGTACAATTACAGCATTGAAAATGCATATGGGTTGGGTACATGAATCAGAGGGTTTAGAGGGGTATGGGCCAAACGCAGGCAAAAATGGGACTAGTTCAGTTTTGGAAATCCATTCAGTGTGGATGAGTTGGGTCTAAGGGACTGTTTTCATGCTGTATGAATCTATGACTCCATGTCTGTAGTCACAGCTGATATGGAGGAGACAAGCTCCCATATCACAGCAGTGTACTTTTGTCTGGAGCTTTTGATCACAAATGTAAAAATGTCTGTACCTCTCACTCCTACAACAAGGAAGATTCAGATTTCAAGTTAAAGCCAGAGACTGGATGAAAGTGCCTGGAAGGCTTTGTTGTGTAACAACAATTGCAAGTGTGTTCTTGTATCTTTTGGAATGATAAAAGTTTTTTGTTTGAATTTTGCAAGTGCCAACAGTCACTGAAATATTTGCTTTTGTTTCTTAATTGGGATGCATGTTGACTCAGTAGTTAGCACTGCTGCCTCACAGCACTAAGGACCTGGGTTCGATTCCAGCCTCGGGCAACTGTCTGTGTGGAGTTTGCACATTCTTCCCGTATCTGCATAAGTTTCCTCCAGTTGCTCCGGTTTCCTCCCACAATCCAAAGATATGCAGGTTAGATGAATTGGCCATACTAAATTGCCTGTAGTGTTCAGGGATGTGTAAGGTAGGCATATTAGTAAGGGAGAAAGTGAGGACAACAGATGCTGGAGATCAGAGCTGAAAATGTGTTGCTGGAAAAGCGCAGCAGGTCAGGCAGCATCCCAGGAGCAGGAGCATCGACGTTTCGGGTGTGAGCCTTTCTTCAGGAATGAGGAAAGTGTGCCAGCAGGCTAAGATAAAAGGTAGGGAGGGGCGTTGGAAATGCGATAGGTGGAAGGAGGTTAAGGTGAAGGTGATAAGCCGGAGTGGGGGTGGGGACGGAGAGGTCAGGAAGAAGATTGCAGGTTAGGAAGGTGGTGCTGAGTTCGAGGGTTGGGACTGAGACAAGGTGGGGGGAGGGGAAATGAGGAAACTGGAGAATTAGTAAGGGATAAATCTCAAGCAATACGGTCGGAGAATGGGTCTAGATGAGTTACTCTTCAGTGTGGACTCTGGTTTCCTCCCAAAATTCAAAGATGTGCAGGCTAGCTGAACTGGCTGTGCTAAATTGTTTACAGTGTTCAGGGATGTGTAGGTTGGGTACATTAGTCAGCAGTTAAATGTAAGGAATGGGTCTGGGTGGGATACTCTTTGGAGGGTCAGTGTGGACTTGTTGGGCTGAAAGGCCTATTTCCGCAATGTAGGGATTCTAATTGTAAATGTTTGTTCTGTATTTAGCATACATTCCTCTGTAGCTTGAGATTTCATATGTTTTGTGCCTTGTGTTTATAATGTATCAGAGTTCATATTTCTGGGTGCATGGAGATATGAAATTGTTAGATGTGATGGAGCTAAGTCTCTGTCAATTTAAAAACCACGTGAACAACAATTTCACATCATTGAGCTTTGACAAGGGTGACAGAATAAATCAAACCTGAAAAACCTCGATAGCAAAGTCAATGCAGAAGACACAGGAAAACTGGGTGACAGTCCTGCTAGGGATCTTGATGCATTAATGAGTTATCCAAAAAATAATAAGGGGATCACAGTGTTTGGATTAATGGATGGTTGAGCTAAGGATTTGCTAAAAGGAATAATTGTGAGTGGGGTCTCTGCAGGATCCATTAATGGTAAAATCTGTGAATACATCGGGGGACTAAGTAAACAGTTCCACATGATTCTGAATGAACTCAAGGACCTACAGGTAGCCGAGGACATTAAAATGAGATCAAGTTTGGTAATCACAGGGACAATGAGGCAATGTATTGGAAAATGTGGGGCCAGACCACAGTGGATTCCAGCCAGTCTCGACCTTTATGAGGGAATGGAATAGTTGATATATGTGCACTGATAGATATGAAAATGTGGAGTAGATGGAGACACTAAACACAATTAAAAATGTACAAGGATTCTATGGAGCTTAACAATGTCCCAACTGGTGGGGGTCAGTCATAATATTGTCATAGGGACCTGTTGGTCCCGATGTTACTTGTGGGGGCATGGGAGGGGCCAATAACAAACACAGAACATAACATTTCCTTCCCGCCTGGGAAATATGTTTAGTTGCTCTATGGGAGTGATGGGAGAATGGAACAGTCACAGGAACATCCGCCATTCACTGGACTCTAGTTATAGTACAATCCACGGACAATGGCACCGTCATCATCACCCTCCTCAGGAAACAGACACGGGATGCAACCGATAGGGTACCCTTCGTTGTCCAGTATTTCCCACAACGGAGAAACTAAGCCCATATTCTTCGCAGCCTGCGATGAGGATTAGCATCTCGCCAAGACCTTCCCTATGCCTCCAACTTTTGCCTTTAAACAACCGCCAAATCTTAAACAGATTGTTTGCAGCAAACTGCCCAGCTTTCAAGACAACATTGACTACAATGCCGTACAATCCTGTCATGGCAACCACTGCAAGACATGTCAGAGTGTGGACATGGATACCACCATTTCACATGGGGATACCACCCACCGTGTATGCGGCAGGTACTCATGTGACCTGGCCAATATTGTCTATCTCATACACTGTAGGCAAAGCTGCGCCGAGGCATGGTACACTGGTATAATCAAGCAGAAACGAAGACAACGGATGAATGGACACTGCACAACAATTGCCAGACAGGGATGTTCCCTCCCAGTCAGGAATCACTTCAGCAGTCAGGGACATATGGCTTCGGATCTTCAGGTGACCATCCTCCAAAGTGGATTTTGGGATATGTAACAATCAGAGTGGCTGAGCAGAGGCTGACAGCCAAGTTCGGTACTCATAAGGATGGCCTCAACCAGGACCTTGGGTTCATGTCACATTACAGGTGACCCAATATATATAATACTCTCTCAGGCACACCTACACCTCCCACACTCACTCACACACCCTCTCACAGGCTTATACTCCAACAGACTCATGTACATGCTCCAGCAAGCATGCACACATGCAAACATACACACAATCTCAGGCACACTCATTGCACAGACTCACACTCTCTCTCTCTCTCCCCCTCACATGCGTGCGCACACGCACACACAAGTCAAAGGGGTGAATTTGCATTGGCAGAATTGCATTTGGAGGTACTATATTTGCTCAAAAAGCACACAACCTGCAGCCAGTCAATCCATATAACATTTTATAAATTCCTATTTTGGAAATAGAACCAGTCTGACTTAAGATTGGGATACAGACAGATTCTAACCTCACACCTTTAATACACTGGTTGAGCTGAGATGTCACTATTTTTAATACAACCTTAAGTAATCTCAAGAATGTCACTTAAAAAAAGTTCTGAGATTTACATATTAATGAACCAAAAGCTGCAAGCCATTCTAAAAGATGAAACACTTAACAGCAATCTAGGTGTGTTCAATATATTGTTTTAATTGCATGACACTTTGATCTTTTGCTATAAATTCTGTGTCTTATGGTCCTGCCCCACTATTACCTGATGAAGGAGCAGTGCTCTGAAAGCTAGCACTTCCAAATAAACCTGTTGGATTATAACTTGATGTTGTGTGATTTGTAACTTTGTCCACAACGGTCCAACATCAGCACCTTCACATCACAATCATCACTCTAGAAAGACTGAGCAAGGTGAAATAATCCTGACAATTGGGAGTTTCATACACTGGCTGAACTGGTTCCGAAATCCTGGAATGATTCTGATGGGAGCCTGTGAGCTCACTCCATGGGTGGGATTTGGTATTCCATGTGTGAAGTTAATGTAATGAATACAACTTCATCCACGTTCACCACAAAAATAATGGTGGACCATTGATACAACTGGCAGTGTGTGGACTCGGCTCCCTGTATTTGTGTGGGAGTCCAGACTGAACGGTTAGTATTGGCAAGAACTCTGTGCACATTTAATTGATAGAGTGGGGAACCCTAGTACTTGGGAGTGGCATGGTGGCTCAGTGTTTAGCACTGCTGTCTCAAAGCATCAGGGTCTCAGGTTCAATTCCAGCCTTAGGCGTTCTCTGTGGCTGTATGGCTTTCCTCCGGGTGCTCTGGTTTCCTCCCACAGTCCAAAGATGTGCAGGCCAGGTGAATTGGTTATAGACTGGATTAGTCATCATTCAGAGGGAAATCGGTCTGGGTGGGTTGATTTGGGCTGAAGGGCCTGTTTCCACACTGTAGGGAATCTAATCTATTCTTGTGGAGATCAAAACCTCACCCATGTTGTAAAATTGTAGAGCTCCTCACTGACATGTTAGTCAGGGTTGGAACGGGAAAGCCTTTACAACACGATGTGATGATAAAGCCTTTAGCAAAGACCTTTGAAATTCTGAGTTTTATTTCAAATATAACTATTCAAATTCATCCTTAATTCAGAACACTTAATGGTAAGGTCCTCGGGAGTATTGCTGAACAAAGAGACCTTGGAGTGCAGGTTCATAGCTCCTTGAAAGTGGAGTTGCAGGTAGATAGGATAGTGAAGAAGGCGTTTGGTATGCTTTCCTTTATTGGTCAGGATATTGAGTACAGAAGTTGGGAGGTCATATTGCATCTGTACAGGACATTGGTTAGGCTTCTGTTGAAATATTGAATGTAATTCTGGTCTCCTTCCTATCGGAAAGATGTTGTGAAACTTGAAAGAGTTCAGAAAAGATTTACAAGGACATTGCCAGGGTTGGAGGATTTGAGCTATAGGTAGAGGCTGAACAGGCTGGGCTGTTTTCCCTGGAGCGTCGGAGGCTAAGGGGTGACCTTATAGATGAAATGACTGTGGCCAGCACAAAGGGTCTGTTTCCGCACTAAGTAATCTAATCTAAGTTCTCAGAAGAGTAAAACTCCTCAAATGATAGCTTACAACCAAGTTGTATTCGTTTCTGTGGGACGTGATTGGCAGGACCTGCTGCACATATACCAGAGTAAGTTTCTGGCAGGCAGTTTGAATCCATGAGGAAAGGCATCATCACCTTCATCTACCAGCAGAAGGAGCCCAGCACTCCAGTTACAATATAGCAATAAGACAGGAGGCAGCAGAGAATATATTGAGGCCTCGAATCAGGGAAGGGTGAGCAGCAGTTCAGCGATACAATAGCAAGAGAGGAAGACCAGGTTTAACAGCTGGAGCTTCGAGACAACACCTGAATGGGAAAGAAAATACAAACAAAGTCAGGTAACAGGTTGGAAAGGTGGATCAGTGGTTTGTGATTAAACAAGTGTATATTTTAAGAAACAACAAATTACCTGGAAGGAGCAGAGGAACGTCATTAAGCTGCTAGGAACCAACCACTATTGAATTGGATTTCAAAAAAAGTTACACTGCAGAAAATCTATAAGTTCATTGGCTGATAAGATGTTGTTAAGGGCTGTCTTATAGATTAGCGAAGTGTTCTACTGTTTTTGAAAGAACAGGGTAACACAGAGACATTAGAAATAAGTGAGAGTCAAGGCCAATTTAAAAAACTAACATAAGGAAGCCAAAGTACAATAAGGCAAGGAGAGTAAATTTAACATAAGGGAAGTTAGTTTAAGACTGAGACCAGGTATGGCAGGGGAACTCAGTCCTTGTGTTGCATGGCCTGTGGAGATGTGGGACATTTTAGACTCTCATGGAAGTCTGTATGACAACGATATGAAGCAAATGCCACCAGTTTGGTCAGCTTCAGTGCCTGAGCATCAACTGGAGGCATGTTATACATCTTTGAGGCTGAGAATTACATGGATACCATATTTTTCTTTCGATGTAGTCATCCTGCAACTCAAGTAAGTGCACCTGGAGAAGGAATGTGTGTCTTCTGTTCAGAAGAAGTGAGGCAGGCAAGTAGTTAAGAAAGCCCAGAGTACAACCCACACAAGCACAGATTTTGTGTGTTGAAAACCTGTGAGAGAGGCAACTGCTTTGGGGAGTGCAGCCACAGACTAGCCGCATAAGGGGATAGCAGAAAGAAAGGGAGAACATTAGTGGCAGGTGGTTGATACAAATGGCGGGGTATTGACAGGCTTTTCTGCAGCCATAGACATGTGTTGCCTCACTGGGCTAGTGTCAAGAAAGTCACTAAAAGGTAGCAGGGCATTCTGAAGAGGGAAGGCAAACAGAGATTGTGGTTCACTTGATCCAGTAACAAAGGTACATAGAGGGATGGGGTCCTGAAACAAGAATATAGGGAGCTTGGTAGCAGATTAAAAAGCAGGACTTCAAAGGTTGCAATCTCTCGATTACTTTTGGTGTTATGTGCTGATGAGTACAGGAATAGATAGACAGAATAGATGAATGTATGGCTGAAGAGATGGAGTATGAGGGAGGGGTTTAGATTCCTGGACACCTAGGACCATCTGAGAAGGTAAGACCTACCCTATTGTTGCATCTGCGCTGGAATGGGAACAACATCTTTTCTGGGGGTGGTTTTGCTGCTAGTGTAGTTGGTGAGGGTTTAAACTAATTCCACAGGGGGTTGGGATTCAGAGTGGAGGAACAGTGCGAGGTGACATGTACACAAATGTAGAAGATGATCCAAGTCAATCTGAAAGGCATTGTGAATATAGCCAAATTAAGGCACAAGGGAGCATAGCAAAGCTGGATGACATTTATTCTAATGCAATGAATTTTGCAAGTAAGGCGAATGAGTTTAGGGTACTGAATAACACATAGAAATATGACATAATTGCTATCACAGAAACATGGTGAGGGAGGAACAGGATTGGCAGCTCAATATCCTAAGCTCAATAATAGTTGAGACAAATGTGGGGTTATAAAAGAAGTGCTGGTGTCACAAGTGATCAAGGAGTTAATTACTACATTAGGGAGGGACAATAGCTTAAAAGATTCCTCAACCAAAGCCACATGGGTAGAACTTAAAAACAAAAGGGAACAATCACTTGACAGGGCTGTACTATAAACACCCAAATAGTCAGGGAAAGATAGAAAGATAAATACGCAGGCAAATCTCAGTGAAGCATACAATTAATAGGGTAATAGTAGCAGGAAATTTCAATCTCCACAATATTCATTAGGATAAGAGATGGCACGGTTCTGGATCTGACTTTATGTTATGCAAGTATTAATGTGTCAGTGGGTCAGCGGGTCAGCATTTTGGTGATAGTGACATAACTCAGTAAGATTCAAGTCAATCATGAGTAATGGCAGGGATAGACCAGAAATAGTTTCTGACTTGGGGAGAAGGCCAATTTTAAAATGAGAAGAAAGGATTTGGCTAAAGTACTTGCAGGTTAATCCACATTAAAGCAGTGGAGGTCTTTCAAACAGGTAATAGTGAGAGTGCAGGTCAGACATATTCCCACAAAGATGAAAGATGGGACCAACAAGTGCAGAGAACTCTGGATATCAAGGGATGAATAGGATTAATAAGGGGAGAAAAAGAAACTTATGGCAGATACCCACAGCTCAAGAGGAGCACAAGAAGTGCAGGGGATTACTTAAGTAATAAATTAGGAGAGTGAAGGGAGGACATAAAGAAACACTGGTGGGTAAAATTAGGGAAAATCCAAAAGTGTTTTTAAAAAATGTATTTGGGGAAGAGAATAACCACTGAAAGAGAAGGTGGTTCAAAATTATGAGAGGCACACACCTTTATAGAGCGGGTCAATAACCAGAGATACAATTTTAGGGTAAGGAGTAGGTGGTAAGGAGAAGCGATTTGGAACTAATTGCCTAAGAAGGTTGCAGAAACGGGAACCATCAAGGGATTTAAGTATTTGGATGATCACTTGAAATACCATAGCATATGTTATGGGCCAATTGCTTGAAAATGAGATTAGAAAAAAAAAGATGCTTGATGACTGGTGCAGACAGGTGGGCCATTGGGACCTCTCCTGTGTTGCTATGATTCTAAAGCTCTATGAGTGGGAGGAAATTAGAAATTAGTTGTTTATTTATAGAAAAGTTGAGTATTACTGAATAAGACACACATTGTGTTGAAGCTATTTGTCTAGCACTGATTGGGGAATTGAACCCAGATCCCTGGCGCCCGTGAGGCAGCAGTGCTAACCGCTGAGCCACTGTGCTGCCTTTTACGAATTTTATAGAATTCCCAGTGTGAAATAGGCCCCTCGGCCCAACAAGTCCACAATGACCCGCCGAAGAGCTACCCACCCAAACCCATTCTCCCTTATTGTATATTTACAGGACTAGAATATAAAAGCAGGGATGCACTTCTGAGGCTCTATAAGGCTTTTATCAGACCACATTTAGGAGTATTGTGAGCAATTATGGACCCCATACCTCAGGAAAGATGTATTGGCCCCCTGGAGCAGGTCCAGGGAAGGTTCATCAGAATGATCCCAGGAACGAAAGCCTTAACAGTTGAGGACTCAGACTACATTCCATGGAGTTTAGAAGGATCAGGAGGATCTGATTGAAACTGTCAGAAAACGGAACAATCTGGACAGAGTGGACATTTCCATTGGGGAGGAGAGACAAGGACCCAAGGGCACAGCCTTAGAGTAAAGGGAAGACCTTTTAGAACAGAGATAAGGAGAAATGTCTTTAGCCAGAGTGTGGTGAATCTATGGAATTCATTGCCACAGAAGGCTGTGGAGATCAGGTCACTGGGTATATTTAAAACAGATTGAGATCAGTTTGATTGATCCCCTTGCCAAAGATTGTGGGGAGAAAGTGGGAAAATAGGACTGAAAATCTTATTAGCCATGATTGAATGGTGGAGCAGATTCAATGGGCTGAATGGCCAATGTCTGCTCCTATGTCTTATAAATTAGATATTAGTTGCACAGTTATACAAAACTTGAGTATTACTGAAGAAGAAACACATTTTGTTTAGCACTCATCGGGGAATGCACAAGAAATAATGAGACATCAGTTCTGAGGAAGGATTGCTCGACCCAAAATGTTAACTCTGGTTTCCCTCCACAGACACAGCCAGACCTGCTAAGCTTTTCCAGCAATTTCTATTTTTGGTTAAAAAAAAAATTTGAGTTTGCAAAGAATTACAATGAAAGTCTGTTACATTGACAATTCACTGACAATCAGGAACTATACAAAAGGGAGGCACAGGTAAGACTCAGAACAGCTCACACCTCCAGAGCCTGTTATAGACAGAGCCTCCAGCTCCACCCCTTGCTGGTCTTAATCATGCATCGCCTCAGTTACATATATAACACAACTCTGCACATGGTTGCTCCACTTTGGAACACTCCAGATCTTGAGGTTCCCACCTTTCTGGCCATCTGTCCTTCTTGATTTTGCTCTAACTCTCTGGTCTCTTGGATCACTTGGACTGGGCATCCATGAGCACTAGTAGCACCTGTCCCTCTACCAGTCCTACAAAATCAATGTAAATCCACTGCCACCATGCTTGAATTTATTTTCATGAGTAAAGAGGCAACAATGGTGGCATGATCCCACTTTCTGCTCAATCTGGGAGTCCACATTCAGTCATGAAAAATAGCTTCTGTCTATCACTTTCATTCACAATACACCAAGGTGCCCTTGTTTCAGCACCTTTCTTCTTAATTGGGGAGAAATAACAACTCGCAATCCCTACATGAATTGAATTGAATTTATTGTCACATGTACCGAGGCAGTGAAAAGCTTTGTCTTGCGAGCAATACAGGCAAATCACATTGTTAAGTAGCATAGATAAGTAAATAATAGGTAAATGGCAGCAAAAACAAAAGCACAGGTACAGATGGGTGTTAAGCATTTGTGAATCCATTCAGTATTCTCACAACAGTAGGATAGAAACTATTTCAGAACCAACTGGTGCATGTGTTCAGGTTTCTGTACCTTCTTCCAGATGGTAGAGGTTGGAGAAAAACATTGCCAGGGTGGGATAGATCTTTGAGAATGCTGGTGGCCTTTCCTTGACAGCGGGCCTGGTAGATGGATTCTATAGCTGGGAGGTTCACCTTGGTGATTGTCCAGGCCGAGTTCACCACTCTCTGTAACCATCTCCGATCTTGAATGGTACAGTTGCCATATCAGGTAGTGATACATCCAGACAGAATGCTCTCGATGGCACCCCTATAAAAGTTGGCAAAAATCATGCCAAATTTCGTCAGCTGCATGAAGAAAAGATGGTGCTGGGCCTCTATTCAGTGCATTCACATGAAAAGTCCAGTTGTGGATGACCACTCCCAGGAGCTTGACACTCTCCACTCATTCCACCTGTGCTATTAATGCGTGCGGGGACACAAGTAACATCCTGCTGAAAGTCAACAATGAGTTCTTCAGTTTTGCCGGCATTGAAAGCTAGGTTGTTCTCAGTGCACCATTTTTTCAGATCTGCCACCTCCTGACTGTAGCCTGTTTCCTCACCATCTGAGATTTGACCGACTATAGTGGGACTGGAGCGTTGGATGCTGAGGGGTGACCTTATAAGGGTTTATAAAATCATGAGGGGCATGGATAGGGTAAATAGACAGTCTTTTCCCTGGCTTGAGGGAGTCCAGAACTAGTAGACATAAGATTAGAATAAGAGGGGAAAAATTTAAAAGAAACTTGATGGGCAACATTTTCACGCAAAGGGTGGTGCATGTATAGAATGAGCTGCCAGAGGAAATGGTGTAGGCTGTACAATGACAGCATTTAAAAGTCATCAGGTATATGAATAGGAAGGGTTTAGAGGAATATAGGCAAAGTGCTGGCAAATGGGACTAGATTAATTTAGGATATCTGTACGGCAGGGACGAATTGGACAGAAGCATCTATTTCCGTGCTGTCCATCTTTTAACTTTATGTGACACAATAAAATCCATTCAATCTAAACTAATCTAAATGACAAATCCCAGGAACAATGTGTCTCAACTGACATTCTCTGCTCTCGGGGAACCTCCTTTTTGGTTGTGTATTCCATTGCCATTGATAACATGCCCCAGGTACTCTATGAAATCTCCAAAACACTTGCATTTCTCCCTTTTTACTTGTGGGCTGTGCTCTTGCTATCACTTTAGGGTCCCTTCTAGGTTTTTCAAATTCTCCTCTTCAGGGGATCCAGTAATCAAATATTATCCAGATAACAGTGGACCCCTAGCAACCCACTTAACATGTGATCCATGGACCTCTAAAACAGAGGTGGTGGGGACATGATGCTGAAAGGAAGTTGGAGTGGAGGAGTTCTGAGTCACTATTTCCAGCAGCAGCTGTGACTCCTTCATAACAGCCAGCTGTAGTTGGGCCTGTGACAGATTCACTTTTGCTTTTCCTCCCACCAGTCGACTGAACGAATGGAAGGGGGAGCAATCTGTCCTCAATGCTGTGTTGACCATATCCCGAAAATTACCATGAACCCTCACCGTGCCATCTGCCTTAGAGGTCTATAAAATTAATAAATGTTTCGATAGCTTGCACTGACATGTTTTCACTTGGGGCAGATGATGGCATAGTGGAAATACCACTGGACTTACTAGCCACTGGCTTACGCTAATGCTCCGAGGATAAAGGTTCAAATTTCATCCCACCAGCTGGTGAAATAAAGAAAATTAAATTTTAATATTTAAACTCATTTCCATAATGTTAAATTGTATATAGCTCAACATTTGAGTGTATTATTAGGTAAACTGGAGACTTTTGCCCAAAACATCAACTCCTGCTTCTCGGCTGCTGCCTGACCTGCTGTGCTTTTCCACCACCACTCCCTCGACTCTAACCTCCAGGATCTGCAGTTCTCATTTTCACCCAGTTGGAACAGTCAGGGTGGCCAGCTGTCAGTGTGAAAGGTGACAGAACAGAATCAGTGAGATCACAGAGGCAAGTATGGAACTGTTAAACGATATACAATCTGTGCAAATGGCCAGAACTAGGAATTCAGTTGAGATTTACAAGTGAAACTAACAAAATGCTACAGCAGTATCAAAAGATGATTCAGAAAGCCAGACAAATGTGTAGGAGGAAACCTAGTGACTGCAGAGAACATTCTAAGAAATAGAATCATTGGCATTTTATAATGATGACAAACAAGGATAAAGTAAAGTATGTACTGAAGGGAATGAAAATATATGGATGATCCTTAAATATACAATTAAAAATCATATGCTCAGAGCTTATCCATTACCTGTACAGTGACACATTGTCAGACAATTAAAAAAAACTCCTTGGAACAAAACACTTGCATTTATGTAGTATTTTTAAATGTAGTATGAAGATCCCAAGATGCTCTGAAGAACTTTATTAGACAAAATTTATCACACGCAGTATTCCAAAATAGGTGACCAAATGTGACTATCTCTGACACCTCGCTCCCCTTCCTGGACCTCTCCATCTCCATTAGTGACGACCAACTTGACACTGACATTTTTTACAAACCCACTGACTCCCATAGCTACCTGGATTACTCCTCTTCCCACCCTATCTCTTGCAAAAATGCCATCCCGTATTCCCAATTTCTCCGCCTCCGCCGTATCTGATCCCAGGAGGACCAGTTCCACCATAGGACACACCAGATGGCCTCCTTCTTTAGAGACCGCAATTTCCCTTCCCATGTGGTTAAAGATGCCCTCCAACGCATCTCGTCCACATCCCGCACCTCCGCCCTCAGACCCCACCCCTCCAACCGTAACAAGGACAGAACACCCCTAGTGCTCACCTTCCACCCTACAAACCTTCGCATCAACCAAATCATCCACCGACATTTCCGCCACCTCCAAAAAGACCCCACCACCAGGGATATATTTCCCTCCCCACCCCTTTCCGCCTTCCGCAAAGACCGTTCCCTCCGTGACTACCTGGTCAGGTCCACACCCCCCTACGACCCACCCTCCCATTCTGGCACTTTCCCCTGCCACCGCAGGAACTGTAAAACCTGTGCCCACACCTCCTCCCTCACCTCTATCCAAGGCCCTAAAGGAACCTTCCACATCCAAAGTTTCACCTGCACATCCACCAATATCATTTATTGTATCCGTTGCTCCCGATGTGGTCTCCTCTATATTGGGGAGACTGGGCGCCTCCTAGCAGAGCGCTTTAGGGAACATCTCCGAGACACCCGCACCAATCAACCAAACCGCCCCGTGGCCCAACATTTCAACTCCCCCTCCCACTCTGCCGAGGACATGGAGGTCCTGGGCCTCCTTCACCGCCGCTCCCTCACCACCAGACGCCTGGAGGAAGAACACCTCATCTTCCGCCTCGGAACACTTCAACCCCAGGGCATCAATGTGGACTTCAACAGCTTCCTCATTTCCCCTTCCCCCACCTCATCCTAGTTTCAAACTTCCAGCTCAGTTACTGACTCCTTGACTTGTCCGACCTGCCTATCCTCTTTTCCACCTATCCACTCCACCCTCTCCTCCTTAACCTATCACCTTCATCTCCTCCCCCACTCACCCATTGTACTCTATGCTACTCTCTCCCCACCCCCACCCTCCTCTAGCTTATCTCTCCATGCTGCAGGCTCACTGCCTTTATTCCTGATGAAGGGCTTTTGCCCGAAACGTTGATTTCGCTGCTCGTTGGATGCTGCCTGAACTGCTGTGCTCTTCCAGCACCACTAATCCAGAATTAGGATGGATTTGAGGAAAGTTTTCTTTCACCTGGTGGTGGCTACCTGGAACTCTCCGCCTACAAGTGTTGTGGAGACATGAACCCTCAAGACAGTTAAAACGCCATTCAGCCGAAAGTTGAAACTCAATAATAGGCAAGGCTACTGCGGACAGTGAAAATGGAAGGGCTGCGAACAGGAAATGTAAAACAAGAACATATTGCTGAAGAAACTGAGCAGGCCTGGTGGCGTCTGTAGAGAGATGGTTAAAACAAAACACACAATTTTGCCCACCCCAGTCCAACACCGGCACATCTGTAGAGAGAAAGCAGAATTAACATTTCGAGTCCAACGATCCCACTTCGGAACTGTAAGGCCCACCTGCTCCCAAAGGTGTGACCTAACACATCTATACAGGTTAATGAGAAATTTATCATGAGAAGGCTGTGGGACAACTGCTGGAAAACGAGATTAGAAGGTATGCGCTCGATGGGACACGAGCGAAATGAAAAAAAAAGTACCTCTTTCTGAGACGTACACAACAAAAAGCCTCCAACACCGCTGGCAGTTCCGTGCAGAGTCTGTGGGACCACCATCTCTGTCAGGATTGGCGGCACCACCGCACTATCCCCAACCGACCTGTACATCTCGAAAACCGCGCATGCGCCATGCTCTGCACGGGGCTACACACGGCACCTGCGCAGACACGGCACGGGCCTGATGTCTCCTTCGTGCACATGAGCACTCTGGATCTGCCGTCTACACCAACCCCCCTCACCAAAGTGTACGCATGCGCTGGACAGGAGCCGCGGTTTTTCTCAGTGAGGAGATAGTGCGGAGTGTCCAGCAGCAGCCAGTTCAGAGAGAGATTGAAAGCATACCTCGCATCGTAATCAGACACTAAAGTGGCCAGTAGCTTCGTTTTGGACGACGGTAAGGGGTTAGGAGGGAGGGTAATGGGGAATGTTCCCTTGCTGGGATGGGGACGTGAACGGAGCTTTTCGGCCGTTAGTGAAAGTCGCTGCCTGTAAGATGGCGGCTGGATCGCCTTTCTACAAAGGGAGAGCTCGCTCAACATGGCCGACAGAAGAGGAAAGGGAAGGCGACGGAGGCTGGGGAGAGGATGGGTTCGGTGGGGGGGGGGGGTTAGGAGTGGTATTAAGGATGAAGTTGGGGGGGGGGGGGGGGGGGTTATGAATCTTGACAGATTGTGTCTGGTGGAGGTTGAGTTGCTGTTGTATAGAAGCTGTGTGACCGGGACGTTTGAGTGAAGGAGGAGGGGGGAGGAAGGGGAGAAGAATGACAAAATGGCGGACGATTTTTGTTCCCTGACGGGTCAGTCATCGTCTTGTCTCTCCACTTTCCTGGGGAGGGGAGGAAGAAGAGGCACGGCGAGTAGTATTGTCGTTTTTATATCAGGCTACCGCGGAACATCTGATATCCCGCGCCCATTCACTGTACCTCGCGCCTTCATCCCGGATCTTCAGCTTTATTTCCCTTGCAGTTTCTCGCCCGTCGATCTTTCTCGCTCTTGCGGTCGTGACTCACGAGGGGGACCGTTTTCGGCGAGCACTTTTCCGACTTGCGCGGGTTGAAGACAGATCAGAGCGGACGAGCCCCCCTACCTGGGCAGGGGTTTGAGGGTGGGCGATGCACGACTCACTGGGACTCTGGATCACACGCTGGTGTTCAGAGACCGCCAGCTCCGTGTACGCAAGCTGGGCCCTAGATTTGCCCGGCGGTTCTAGGTCGGGAATCACACTCTTCGTCGGACTACTTACGTGACGCTGTCTGGCGTGTTATATTTTTTCGGACGGACTAACAGCTTCGTTTTTGAAAGGATCGGGGCCGGACGACGCGCGTGCGCGGATCCAGTTCTCCATTGGCGCAGTCTACCCTCCCGGGAGGTGGACTCAGACTGCGCACGCGCAAGATGCCTGCTCCACCGGGACTAACGCAGTTGAGGCGCTTTTTAACTTGCTCGCGGTCGTCGGCCCGGTAAATGGTTGGATACCGTGCTGGGGGGGTGGTGGTGGGCGAGGGTGCGCACGGTGGGGTCGTTTTTACTCCAGCTTTCCCTCCTCTCCGTAAATTGGCCGGAGCAGAGGTGGTATGGAGAAAGGTCGCTCAGCTGTGCGACCTTTCTCTCCGTGACATTTGCCTCACCGTGAAATGAGCAGGGAGCAAAAGAAGAGGCGGCATCTTGTGGGAAGACTGAACACTGCTGCGTTTTAAAATGGCTGATCTGTCTTCGCGCTCCTTACGGAACTTTTCCGCTTGGTGTTGGGATTCATAGTATTTCGCTTATCAATTTTTGTTTTGGTGGGGGGGGGGGGTTGGCAATGACCAATGAAATTTACTCTTTACGTGGTTTAGCGAAACTGTTCGTTACGCATACCGATAGTTTCCATAATCATTTGTGTTTTTCTAGGTTCAATTCATTTTCTGATGTCTGCCTACATTTGTTTCCCCTCTTCACTGTGCATTTTTGCCTCCTATGGAATTACGTTCTCTGTACATTTCTTAATAAAGTACCGTTTTGTCCACGTTGTAAGCGTTTTCTGTTCTACTAATGCAGCAAAGGTATGGGGTCGACCAGTCTGGTTTCTTTCCACTTCTCTGACAAAGCTGTGGCTTGCAGCTTATTCTACAGGCAGAGCATTACTTCGCAACGGTGAGATCAAATTTAACATGCTGCAGATCAGCACTGAAGTAATTTGTTATCAAATATATAAAATCTTCTGTACTTGTCAAGAAATAGAGCTCAATAGATGCAAAGTGTGATAAGTGAAAGCTGTTGACAGCATTTTCTCAAATATGTGGGTATATTAAAACACTTATTAGCATCTTGAATGTACAGTACAGAACTTCAATGATTGATACTTTTGGAATGTTAGTACAGAATAGAATTCATCCCACAGATGACATCCTGTTCTTTGCGTTGAGAGACAGCAAGTCTACACTAACTGGTTCATGAGGTTCAGCTTGATAATTCTTTAGCAATTCCTTTCCAAGCTTGCCTTTTTTTCTTACCTGCCATTTTTATGGAGGTACACAGCAAAAATGAGGACATTGAAACATTTCTCTCCATCCATATGTGACTGCAAGTAACAAATTATAGGTAACTGATACCTTAAGATGATCCTGTGCGGTTACAGATAACAGTTTTCTGTGTCATTGTGGCTTTTGTGCTTCTTACCTCAGCTGTTGTCTAGTGTGTTAAATGCTATTATAGCAGGATGGGGGTTTGCAAATCACAAACTGAAAGGAATTAAGTACATATGGGCAAAATGCAAGAAGGACCATCAGGTACTTGTCAGGCCATACTGAGGTAACCTGGGAGATCTTTGGGTTCTGGAAAATCTACCCATGGCTTCTGTTTGGTGAAGTGATGATCCAGAAAAAATTTGTGCAGTGTAATTTGCATTAAATGCAAGTTTTGTGACTTTTGCAGTAACCTAAAGATTTAAAATATGAAAACACTACAGAATCACATTGGCATTCTTTACATCAGAAGATGATTAGCTTATCCTCATGGCTGATTGAGCTTGCCTGCTGACTGCAGTCTGGGGCTAAGTAGTTGGAGTGATTCGGTCAATTGTATTCCATGAGGATGTGTATTCCAGATACAATTTCTCTGCTATCATCATGAAAAGTATTTCATTATTAGCAATTAAGAAATGCACAAGAGTTGAACTTGCTGACAGCATGTATAGGGGATGGTAGTTCCCTTTTGCTCTGGTAAAATATAATTTAGAGTGTAGGAAATTTTAAAGAGATGTTTGTGTAAGAACCATTGTCATCGAGGGCAATGCAGTGTGAGGCAGTTTTTAACATGGTAACTTGAATATGATTTCCAAAGTGGTACAAAGCTTGAAATCCATTTGGTCTTTATGTATTTTAATTTGAACAGCATTCTTAGAACAGCGGAATTGTACTCCGCATTTGCTTGTGCAAGCTACTTTTGAATACCTTCTGTTAAATATCAAGCACAAGATAAATGGTTAGTATCTGGAAACCTTAGACATTCCATCTGAATCTAGTACTTGATTCATGAATATAAATTTCTTGCAAATTTTATCAATTTATAATATTGCTCTTGTGTAAAAATTTATAATGTGAGCTCCAAACATGCAGTAATTTGTGTTCTCAATAGAAATGAATACACTCGTGGCTATAATGGTGAACCATAGCAATCTAACTGGCGGATTCATGTTGACTTCATTTTTCAAGAGGTTTTTTATATAAAAGCTGTCCATCAAAGGTAACGCCAGATCATGGGTTTTGTATGTTGTTTTACATATAACCTGACAACCTGCAACCTTAGCTGGACTTCAAAAATGAATTACAATAACTTACTCTTACTTAGTTTTCTACCTTTAGCTAACTGCCAACTGATTTTAATACAACTGCAGTAGTCACTGATCTTTAAACAGTTTTATGATACCCAAGGATCAGATTTTTCAGGAAATGAGAACTAAGTGGGCAAGCTGGCATGTACAACTGTTTTGAAAACAACGTATAGGAGTCTTACATAATTTAGTTATTGTGAAAAATATTTACTTGATTTTTGTAAATATTTATCAGAAGTTACAGTTGTGTAATAATCGAGGGATTTTGTTAGCTACCTACTGACTACAATGAAATGTAGGGAACAATTGTTCACATTAATGTTTTCGAAAAGTGGTAGCTCTTAATTATCTAAAAGTGTCATCTAATCTGTAAGTTGCAGGGCACTTTTTGGTAACTACTTCCCCCTCAGTTTCAAAATCTAATGCACATGGCAATTTTCTCTCTTTTGTTTCACGTGGTAAAGCACGTAAAGGATTCTAAATGATGTCCCGGAGACGAAGCAGAAGCCCATCTCGAGAACGCCGAATGCGTGGAGACCGTGGTGCAAGTAACAAGACTGACAGCGCTGATCCTCGAGATCTTGAGAGGCGCATTTTTGTTGGAAATTTGCCCACTGATTCCATGGTGAGAAAGGATTTGGAAGATATGTTCATTAAATACGGCAAGATAAATGGTTAGTATCTGGAAACCTTAGACATTCCATCTGAATCTAGTACTTGATTTTTAATGTCCTACCTGTTACTACTTCAAAGGTATGTTACCACAATTTCAGAGTTGAACTATTATACCTTCGTCGTACTGTTCGATGCCATTTGCTCCCAAGAAGTTTGCAACGGTTCCAATTGGAAGGCACCAAGACTGAGAGAACTTCTGACCCAATAGATTGGGTGGAGCAATATGCTAAAACAACTGGAAGCATTGGTTTGTTCACCTCTGCTGCCTGCACATCTCTGAATTTCCACTGCATGTAGTAGACATTTTGTAAAACTTGTAAGAGAGGTGTGTTTAAATGGATTTATCTAGAATAGGTAAGTTTGGTTCTTTGAAGTTATGTACCACACCATGATGCACGATATGTCATGGGTTTGGCCATTTTTGCCCAAAATAGGATTAACTATCTTTGGAATTAGGGTGTGCAGGAGGATGACTGGGTTCTTGCATATGACCTGCAGGTTTCTTACCTGCTTGCTGCAATGAAATTCAACAATGAATTTTGCTGTGCAGGCACAGCCAGTAGAATGTTCGCATGTGTGATACTTATTTTCGCCTGTTTACTGTTACTGTTCCATGTTATTGTCACATAAGTACTGCTGGGAGAATGTGTGTACAAGGGAACCTTGATTATACAAAGGACACTGACAGGCAGTTCGGTTAATCAAATTCTGGAAAGTTGTTTAGCCGAGCATTAGGACCATACATTCTTGCTGGATAATCGAATGCCGGATAATTGATGTTCCTCTGTATACAGTTAATTTTCTATGTGGTTTGCATTCTGAGTCATTGTCCAACATGCAAATTTGCATTCTGATGTGAATTGACTTAATTCAGCATGTTCCTTTCTCATTGAATTGCAAATTTGTTTTTGTTATAGAGAATTTACAAGAGTAGGTCATTGATTTACTCAGGCTTAGACCATCTTCCAATATGACCACACTTGTCAAAATTTAAACATGTCACTGAACACAAATTTACAGTGTTACAAAACCTGACCTTGGGTACTTTGATCTTAACTCTCTTCTTGTTTGGAGATGGTGCTCTTTTGTCAAGAAATACCACATTTTTACTAATTTGAGGAAGGGGACTGTAATTTACAATTTTTAAATGTTTTGTAGCTTGAATTATCTTTTCCCTTTTGAATTCTCCTATATCGTTGGCTTTCATTTAATGGCTTTCATTTGAATCTCATTAATTAGCATGGCTAATTGTTTATTTGTGTGAACTAAGTTCTTACAATCGTTTTCTGAAATGTTAGACAAGGTTATTCATGCAGCTGGGCATAACAAATTAAAGTTTCTAATTAAATATTGTGAACTGACCTAGTGAATTTTTCTATTACTTTACTTTAATTCAATATTGTTTGACACTGATGGGTTGTGCATTTGTGAAACTGGTAATATCAAATTTTTTGCTATGATTTTGTTTGAGTCCACTGATGTGTGATGTTTAGGAAATGGGTTTCCACTTGGCTGACTTTTAGGTGGATGTCTGTTAAGGAGTTGCCTTGGTTTTGAAGGAAGAAACTGGGAATAACCTGTGATTTCAAGTTGTGGAGAACAATAATTGAATTTATCACCCTAGCTGATTCTGTTTTGAAGTAATGGATAATTATTTGGGAACTGACACTGACAAGAACTGAACTAGGCCACTGAGATATGACTGACTACAAGAACAAGTTAGAAAGTGGAAATCTGCAACTAACTTCGCTCACAACCTTTTGGTCCACCATCTCTAAGCGTTACAGTTGTAATGTGATCGCATATTTTCTATTTGCTCGGATGAAAGCAATTCCAACATTTTGAGAAGCTACACCATCCAGGACAAAATAGCCTGCTTGATCATATCCCCCTGTTTGCTACTGCCCCATGCATGCTGCTTATAAGGTGCAATGCAGCAATGAAGTGTGTAATTCTGGGAATGTTCTCTTTCCATTGGATCAGGGATGGAATTGGATCAATGTACCAAGCCTTATTAAGTTGTAGATTCTTTAGCTTAGTGTCTTGTTCAGTATAGGGGTCATGTTGGCAAGAAAATTGATTAGTCCTTCTGAGTATTCTTTTTTACTCCGTAGTTTTCTTCTCAAGCAAACCTGCTGAATACTCCCTGTCTTTACATCTATTTATCCCCGAATACCACCTGTTGGTCAGATATTCCTATAATGGAATTGGACATTCAGTATCTCGATCTCTTCCATACAACTGCTCAATCTGATGAGGTTTCAAGTGCTGGCCTTTATCTGCCAGCTTAAGAGTTGCTTGTTGCTGATTACATATGGCAATGGCAAATCAGAGTTCGCTTTGTATTGAACCAGAAGTATTTGATTAGGTCTGTGGTTGTCAAAGTGAAAGAAGATTGTATGATCTGTGACTTTACAGTATCATCCCTTCTATTTTTACCAAACTTGGAAACCTTTTGCAAGTTTCAGATGTCATGTATGGGCACTGTTCTCCAAGTGATCTACTGCGAAACTTTATGGTTAGTGCCTATGACACAAATCTTATATTTAAGGTTTGCAAGTTGAGACAAAATATGGCATGTTTTAGTTTATAGTTCTCTGAACAAAACAGGTTGGGCTAGTAGACTGACACGGTCAAGTTAAAGGATGTAAAATACTTAATGAAGTGGTCATTAAATTAAAACTGTAAAGAAAAGTAATTTTGGAGATCAAATGTTATTTATGTGAAGCACATTTGATGATATTTGTCCAGACTGGTTTTCTCAAGCAAAAGATGAAATTTTGTTGACTCCTTGTCTATCCAACTGAAAATTATATTCACTTGGTTTATGTATATTTTATTTGTTTAGCGATTTATTTTTTTTCAGCACCTGAAATCTTGCCTGTGATTACCTGCAATTGAAAATGGTTTTCAATATGAATTGATGGGCATAACAATTATGGGATTGTTGATGTTAAGATTGATGTCTGTCTCATTTTGTTCCATGCACTAGAGCTTTAGAAAAGTGTCAACTTTTCAGTGACAGCATGTTGCACTTATGGCAGCATTTACTGATATCTTCAGAGAATTAAATGTCAGAGCAATTTCAGTAGCAAATATACAGCAAAGAGCACCATATTTCAGCAGTTCTCAACAATGATTTCAAATTAAACTTTGAGCCATTCATGAGGAATTTCTGCCCTTTGGTAGAATACTGGCATGGCTATTAATTCTTCCCAGTTAAAAATTGAAATTTGCAATCCCACCGCTGCTACCTTTCTTGAACAAAAATAATGCAACTTATTCAGCTACTCTATCCCCATGCATTGCTTCTCTTGGCTGTTTAGACTTGTAGAATCCATCAGATTCCCAAGTTGCTCTTCTCTTGGCTCAGTGGAGCTGTGTTGAAGACTAGTGGTGATTTTTTTTTGTTGCAGAGGTTGAGAATATGCTACTTTCTTTCTTCAGACCTGGAGTGCATGTGAATAGTTTTAGCTCACACTGAAGATGGCTGCTGAATAGAGTGTCACAGTCTGAGGATATGGAGTAGATTGCTTCTGACTGAGTTTGGTTGAAGAAATTCTTTCCTAGAGAGCATTGAGACTGGAAATATCCACCCAAGAAAGTGGTGGATGTCGAGTCAGTAAATATTTTCAAGAACTAGATAGGTGTAGTTCTTCAGGCTAATGGGATCAAAGGATGTGGGTGAAAGTGGGAACAGCGCACTGAGTAAGGTGATCAGGCATGATGCTGAATGCCAAAGCAGACTTGAAGGGTCAAATGCCCTAATCTTCCTATTTTCTATGTTCCAATGAAGAAATCGCTCCAAGTCCTGTGTTGGCCAGATATGCATTTTTGATTGTGTGCTGTGAAGTGGAGGAAGATTAAGCAACTCCTATCTCTGGTTTTGCTTAAACTGTTTCTGTGTTGGTTCTTGAGATGCTAGTTTATTGTGGTCAATAAGTGGTCCGATCAAGTAATTAGATTGCTGGCAATTACAGTTGTCATTTAATTGTTACCAATTTCTACAGCAAAGAACTGAATTGCTTTTACCTTTTTGAGCATGGTTTGATACAAGTCCCTTCCATCATTTGCGGGTTTCTGTTATGACCTGCAATATTGAAGTTTATTTGGTTTACACTGAGAACAATTTTACACTGAGAACACTTCTCATTGACCTTTGATTATCAATTAAAATAGTTCAAATATAGTTTTACTCAATTCAGACAATGTGTACTCTGACTTGGGCCTGGGTTTTTTTTCTCCAGCTTGTTTGCTCGTGTATAGGCTGTTTATAGTTTGCTGTATACTCTTCATGTTTGTAGTATGATTAAACTGTCTGGTGTAGTAATTCCATCCTGAACCATGTTTGCCTAACATGGTATGCCTCTTGTTGATAGTTAATTACTTGTTTATTCCATATAGAAACCAAACTGGCTGTTAATACTGCCACATTCTAAACTGCCTTAGAACCTACCTCTATCCAGGTATTTAGTCTTCTGTCCTAATGCTACTTCACATTTAGTGCAATAATTTTTCTGTTAAAGATTTTATGTAAAGTTTTTATTGCATCATATTAAAATTCCAAGAAAAATATGAATGACCTTGTACGTAGGCTCTGCTAAATGGTAACAGTAAACTTGTAAAATTTTAGTACTGAAAGAACCATGCTTTCCTAGTTTGGGCTTCATTCTGTATTCTTTGTACTGACTATTGATCCACTGTCATGACAGTTAGTGGGTAAACCTGACTCTATACACTTGAAGTCTGTTTGGGTACCGAGAAATTGTTGGTCTGTAGAGAAATGCAACTATGCTATTGTTTCCTGACCCCTTTTTCTACATAATTTTTTCTGCTTTATTCTGTAATGTGCACATATCTTCACTCACTCCTTGGAACACGTCATTCATTTTCTAATTTTTGATCACATATCCTAGTCCTCTGGGTCAGTTGGTTGGTGGGTGATATTGAAAATTTGTATTTCCATTTTTCTATGGCATTGTCTAGCATTCTTCAGTTCTTTAAAAGTTGAATTGACACATTGAGTTTCAACTATGGAATGGTTACAGCACAGAAGTTTGTCATTTGGGTCAATGACTCCATACTGGCTGTCTATAAGACTGACTTGCTCAGCCCTTTTCCTTGTTGTCCTACAATCTTTTGAGATAATTCATATTTTTTATTGGGGAACGTGTTGGATTTATGCCTACCACACCTGGGTAGTTTATGTACAATCAGACAGCTAATGGCAAGAAAGGTATTCTATTTATGTCTTTCCTTTGCCAGTTTTGTATGTTGCCACCTTTTTAGTTGTTGTCCTCAGTTTTTGAGTCCTTCTGTCAAAGGATTAGGAAGAAATTTGTCAACTGTTCGTGCTATCTTGATTTGAGTTTCCAAATGCTTGGCACGCCCACCCAGAAACATCTTGAGCCTCAGTTCAAGGGTAGTTGTGCTGTTTCAAAGTAGTTTACCTTTCTGCTTTCAAACACGCTATTCTAATTGCATTGGCTGTCTTCAACTATAATGGCTGTTACCAGCCACTGAAACCCTCCTCTATATTATGCACAAAAGTGTTTTGCCACGTTACGAGGGATATGGTTGGAATGTGAGGCTTTTTGCTTCATTATTCTGTTAGATATCTAGGTTCCCTGCTGCTGACCATTTCGATACATGGTTTAAAAATTTAACTTGAGTGGATTTAGAGGTTTTTGCGTTATTTTTTGATAGTGAACCATCCTTCTGACACTCTAGCATCTGCGTGATGGAAAGAGATACAACTAGTTGTGCACTGCTTTAAAACCTGTTTAATTTTCAAAGTAAAAGATATTGCATGTTGGATAGTCATACTTGTATTTTTATTAGCTTGTATGTGGATTTTTGGAGATTGGCCTGTGTAAAACAGCGCTTCTATTGATGTTAAAATGGCAATGTCTACTAAATAATATCCTGGTGGAATAATTCTTTGTAACCAAACCATCTTCTCAGCTACTTCAGTTTGTCACCTGTGTAACACATTAAGCTAGTGTATGACCATATTTAACAATGTTAACTTTATTAACAATTTTTAAATTTTCTGTATTTAAGCTGAGAACTTGTCATAGAGTCGTACAACATGGAAATAGGCCCTTTTGGTCCTTTTTAGACCAAAATAAACTAGACCACCCATCTGCATTTGGTTCATATCTGTCCAAACGTCCTCTTTTTTTCATGTACTGATCCAAATGTATTTTAAATGTTATATCTGCTTCTACCACTTCTATTGGCAGTTCATTCCACACGCTTACCACTCTGTTAAAAATGTTGCCCCGCATGTCCTTTATAAATCTTTCTCCTCTCATCTTAAAATATGTCCCCTAGTTTTGAACTCTTTCCCCCCCCCCCCCCCCCCCCCCCCCGCCCACCACCTTACAGAAAAGAATTTTGCTATTCACCTTAGCTAAGCCCCTCACCCTCCTATACTCCAGTGCAAAATGTCCCAGCCTATTTTTAGAGCTCAAACCCTCCATTCCCATGGTTTCTCTTTGTGACTCCATTTATGCTTAGAGAGATCAGTTAATTGGCTGAATGCTCGTGCGTGCACAAAATGCATTTATGGTTTCTCACTGCTGTTGGTGGTGCTTTCTCCTTCAATGCTGAAAATCCCATGAGATCCAGGTAAAAATGAATTGCCATTACAATTCCTGATTTCCTGTTTGGTTGCAGTTTCCTGACTCCGAATTCTGCCCTCCTAATGTTTGTGAACTTTTTATATTAAGAAATGCTTTTGTCACTTTGGATTTTACCCTGACAATTACATACTTATTGAGCTGCTGGCTAGTTTCTTATTTTAAAGCTTATCCTAAATATTTCCTAATATTTAAATGCAAGATGCTGTTGTTAACACGTTTTAATGTGGAATCCAGTTGCCTTTGATCAAAAAAATATAAACCCTGCCATCTCATGCAGTACCTTACTTATTTGATTTTCATTAAATTTTGAGTGGTCTATTGGATATGTTAAAATGAAAACATTTGTTCAGGTTTATATGGAATAAACGTGCAGTGGACTGTTTAAATATAGAAATTGACTGCAATAGGGAGGTAAACCAAAAGGTGTTCACAATTTTGCATCGAGCTAGAATTGGATCTTGAAAGTTGGAACAAATTGGAATATATTTAAATGGTACCCATGTCGCTATCTTAAAGATGTTCTGCAAATCCCAGTTTACTATCATAAATCACTGACTTGAAGTCTGCTTTTTAATTAGCTAATAGCTGGTTTTTAATTTCAGGAAGTTGTAAAGGTTTTAATAGTGATCATGCTGTTGGTTTTGGTGCCTGGCTTCAGCACAAGGGCATCACTCTCGTGCAAGTGGCTGATGCTTAAGCTGCTGAGGCCACAACTTTTTTTGGAGTTATTTCTTCTGCACAGGAATTTTGTCTGACCATGTGAAGAATTATTGGACTTCAACATCGTTTCTATTGACCTTTTGTGAACTAGACATTGCCAGTTTAACTTGCAAGGGTCAAGGGAAATTATTTTGCTCTATTGACTGGAGATTTTTGAACATCTGGAATTTTTCCATCCCACAGGTATGTACATTTTCATTAACAACATTAATTTTGCAGCTTTGTCAATGCACCATGGATTTGGGTTTGTGCAGTTTGATCGTGTTGAGGATGCTAAAGCTGCCGTGCAAGGAGAGAAGGAACGAATGTGTAGAGGGTACAGATTAGGTAAGAACTCGAGATAACTGCGAGTGTCTTCAAATGTATATTGTGAATGCATTGGGATTTATGAACCTTTAAAGAATCTTTCTAAAGGAGTGTACTGCTTAACTGTTGACTACGCTCATTTTATTCTGGACTCTGTGTATTTGTGCATTGGCCCATATTTTCAAATGAATGGAATTGAAAGTGCGCACTTGTATCTTAACACTATTTTGGCATGTTTGGCATCCAAGAATGTTATGCTGTGGTAATCCAGCGTTTATTCTGAATGTGGTAACATTGCACCACTCATTCCGTTCAAACTAATAAATGTTTGGTACATCTGAGAATTTTTATCTTGGAATAAGCAGAGTTTCGTTTTCCAGGGATAACTTCTTGCTATCGGTTTTGTTCAAATCTTGGGCGTGAAGATCTGTGATAACTAGTTTACTTTTGGCTGTACTGAAGCATTACTTCCTAATTTGCTAATATTCCAAGCTTGTGACAAATGTGGCATTTTCACCAGAAATTTGTATGGTTGAGTACATAATTCAGATGCCAGTTTGTGACTTTTTCTGAAAATCCTGTCTGTAATCAATTTTGTTTATTGCGGTAAAACATTGTTAATAAACATTTACATCAGTCTTTTCAGATATGTTTGCATTCTTAAGTGTATTTTTGTTTTGTACAAATTGGTTGGTTGGTTCTTTTCAGATGTTAATATGGCAGCTGAAAGAAGAAATTCGAATAAAACTACACGGAGACCGAGTCCTCCGAGAAGGTAATAAAATTGTGCATTTTTTTCACGAAGACAAGACAATGATGGGATGACGCTCGTCTTTTGTTATCAGCATATTAAAGTTCTAAAACTGGCCAGCTTGCTATGGCTATCCTCCATTTGATTGCGATGTAAGTTTTACATTTTAAATGATAAGTTAATTTTGTTTACTTCTCGTTTTTCGTAGTGAGTCAGTTGTACATTCTGCAAGTTTATAACAAGTATGTAGCATTAATACTTGTGTATGTCAACAATGTAATTTAGTTTTTATACAAAATAATAAAATTTGATGCATTTTGAAATGGATTGCAATTTGCAATGAATTTTCCAAGTATTCTTTTGGGGCATTGACCATGTGTCATGTGTCCCAGTGATTCTTATCAGTGTGCTTCTTTTTTACATCACCTCACGTCTTGTTTGCTATTGCGTCCATTCACTTTTCATGATTGGGCTTATTAACTGTGTTCTAGTTAGGTAAGTATCAGAGGAGAATTAAATGAAGGGAGGACGAGGCTGATATGAAACTGGCAATGATTGCTTGTTGCCTTGATAACCTGATGGTACATACTGATACATCCTTCCATTGTTCCTGTCATCTTGAGACACAGACCGTGATGAAGACTAAAAAGATTAAATTAAAAGCAGATGCCAAATCAATAATTTCAGTTCAGATGAACTGAATCAAACTTCAGTCGTGCAGTATGGCTTGAAGCAGATCTTATTCTCAAATCTTTTGAGAATGCTGAAGCCTATTCTCTACGTTAAAGGATATAGAAATATCACTGTTGTCCTGCATGCTCCATTTGTCATAGCATGTAGACTCCAACATCAAATATTCTTGGCTACTGGTGTCAACAACGTAGCATGTGAAACTTCCTTGAAAGGAGCGGTTTGAGCAATCCTAGCAGCGTTGGAGTTCTTGTGACACTTTTGTATGTTTTAGTATGTTTCTATATGTGGATCTTGGAGCCACGTTCTTAATGAACATCACATTCTCTTTGTAGGGACAAACACACTCTTTTTCCTCTTTCATTTGTATTGTTTCTTTCATCTAAGATATTCAGTTAAAGGTAAGTAAAAATTGATTAGTGAAATATTTAATTTGGACGTGTATGGAAGTAATGATTAGAAAGTGAATACAAAGAAAATCAACATCTGCATGAAGTCTGTGCAAAGACAGTTTGACATAAGATGAATCTGCTGTTGGGGGATTAAAAAAACATTAGGTTAAACTGGATTTTTATTGCCTGTAGAAGCTATAGCTACAGTTCCATCCTGATTTGATTCACTGGGGAGAAAAAACTAAATTTTTTAGGAAGACCCAGTATATTGATGATATGGGAGTGATCTTGATTCAGTGCGCTCACCTAACCGTGGTTCTATTTATAGTATTGACATTTTTTTATGTTTCTTTGGTTATAAAGATTGTCAGATGAGTGATCTGCTGTTAGATGTTACATAATAGAAGACCATTATTTCATAAAGTCTGAAACTTCAGTTGTTTCCAGACCAATCTTTTTATCCACTGTTGAATGATACTGTTCTGAAAGACAGTTTTCAAGATGCATCATAATCAAATATATTAAATCAACAGCATCAAGGATGTGAATTTCTCCTGTTGGATTGTTTCTTGTTTTCATCATGAGGTGTTTGAGGTATGGAAAGGGGTTAGAGGTTAGATTTTACATGATATTTACCACTGTTGAGCAATTAACGGCTACTGAGTTGAAGCATTCACTTTTTTTTTCCAGGGAAATTTCAATCCGTAAACATCGACTCCATTTAATCTGAGTTTGCAAATACGTAATCTGTAGTATTATGTATCTGGAATTAGAAGTTCAAACAAACATTACCAATTTTTTCATTTGGTTACAGATAGTGGTTCAGGTTTGGAGACTTCTGCCCTGTCTAGCATTTCCAATTTGAGAAATAGTACCCTTACTCATTTGATATTGGGGATTTTCAGATTCAGGCTCTACTGATCTTGGGTTTTAAAGCACAAGTTGTAACTTGCACCTTGTTTTATCTGATTTCAATAGGGACCCATTTGCCTTTGGTGATGAACGTGATGTAAGACGTGAACGCTCTCCACTCAGACCTGTCAGAGATGATCGTGATGCAAGGGATCCCCTATTTGATCGATACAGGGATGCTAGAGACCCTAGGGACCCAAACTACAGGTAAAACTTACAAATCTATCAACTAAGGCAGATTGGCAAACATCATTTATATAGATTTCAGCAAGATATTTGACAGGTTCTGCATGGGGAAACTGGTTAGCAAGTTTAGATTCAGTGGAATTTAGGGAGAGCTAGCTATGTGGATACAAAATTAGCTTTGTATCTTTGTAAGGTAGAAGACATGGTAATGGAGGGTTGTTTTTCAGACTCGAGGCCTCTGATTCGTGGTGTACCACAAGGATTGGCGCTGTATACAGTGCTGCTGGTCATTTATATAAATGAATTTGATGTGAACATAGGAGGTATAGTTAGTAAGTTTGCAGGTGATACCTAAGTTGGAGGTGAAGTGGACAGCGAAGGTTACCTCCGATTACAATGGGATCTTGACCAGGTGAGTCATTGGGCCATGGAGTGGCAGATGGAGTTTAAATTAGATAGGTATGAGATGCATTTTTGGAAGAGCAAATCAGGGTAGGACTTGTACACTTCATGATCAGTTCCTGCAGGGTGTTGCTGAACACCAAGACATGCAATGAGTGCATGTTCAAAGTTCCTTGAGGGTGGGGTCTCTGGTAGGTAGGATAGTGAAGAAGGCGTTTAGTATGCTTTTCTTTACTGGTCGGGGCTTGAGTACAAGAGTTGGAAGGTCTTGTTGCAGTTATGTAGGACATAGGTTAGGCCGCTTTTGGAATGCTGTGTGCAACTGGTCTCCCTTCTATAACAAGGATGTTGTGAAACTTGAAAGGGTTCAGAAAAGATTTAAAAAGACCTTCCCAGAGTTGGAGAATTGGAGCTACAGAGAGGGTCTGATTAGGTAGGGGCTATTTTCTTTGGAGTGTTGAAGGTTTATAAAATCCTGAAGTTAGGGGAGCCCAGAGCTCGAGGACATAGGTTTAAGCTGAGAGGGGAAAGATTTAAAAGGGACCTAAGGGCAACCTATTCATGTGTGTGTACGGAATGAACTGCCCGAGGAAATTGTGGAGGCTGGAACAATTACAATTTTTTAAAGTTGCCTGGATGGGTATATAAATAGGAAGTGTTTAGATGGGTATGGGTGAAATGCTGGCAAATGAGACTAGATTAATTTGGGATAACTGGTCGGTATGGATAAGTTGGAGTGAAGGGTCTGTTTCCATGTTGTGCGATTGTATGACTCCTTTAATAAATATCAAAAAGTTGTTTAAAGTGGATGATTCCTCTCAAAGTTAAAGTAATTTGAATCTGTTATGAAACATTGGATAGATTAGCTTGTGAGTTCTGTATTTTATTTTATCAGCTTTGATATTTTAAATGTCCTAAAGAAAATAACTTGAATAACCACAAGTGCAGCTGTTTATTTAAAAAAAACTGTTTTAATCATATCATTCTGTAAGTAGAGAATACAACCCAAGCTGTACTTTTACTGTCTTGAGAGAGACTAGTCTCTTTCTGACTCCAAATGGTACCATTTGAATTTTTTGTTGTTGTATTTGGTATTTTATTTTGTACCCTGAGACACCATCTTCTGCAGACTGCTAAACAAGTACAGCTTGTAGATGGTACAAACTTGTGTAATATTTTTGGATCATTGGGATCCCTTCTGGGTCAAAGGTAACCTGTACAAGATGGACTGGTCACACTGAACTAGATGGCAACCCATACCTTGGTAGGGAGATTTCCTAGAGCTACTCTGGAAGGTTTAAACTAGTCTAGTATGGGGATGACACCCTAAATTGTGATGAGACAAAAGACAGTGTTGAGGCCAATACACAAATTAGAGGCACGGCAGGGGATGAGGGAAGACTGAATTAAACTGTATTTATTTCAGTGCAAGGGGCCTGACTGGTAAGGTGGATAATCTTAGGGTATAGATGGAAACATGGGACTGGGATATCTTAGCTAATACAAAATATGGCAGAGGGAGGAACAGGACCACCACCTCAATGTTCTGTGGTTGGAATGATATAAGGGAAGGCAAGATGGAATGCGAGTGTCATTTTGATTATGGAAGATATCATGGCAGTACTTAAAATATACCTGAGGGATCATCCACTGAGGCTGTATGGGTGAAACTGAGAAAAAAGATCACTTTGATGGGATTGTACTATAGGGCCCCTAATAATCAGTGGGAAATACAGGAGCAAATATACAGGGAGATCACAACTGTAAGAATAATAGGATTGTAATAGCGGAGACTGCCATAGGTTTTTAAGGGAATGGATGAGGAATTAGTCTGTTGAGGAGATCTTTGTGAATCAAAATGTATCTGGCCAAGTGAGAAAAGGAGAAAAATCTGACCTCCACTTGGGGAAATAAGGCAAGTCAAGTGACTAAGGTGTTAGTGAGAGAGCACTCTGGGGGCAATGACCCTTACTATTTTAAACCTTGTAGAATTATGGAAAAGGATAAGTGTGGTCCACAAAGTAAAGGACTAAATTGGGGCACAGCTAATTTTGATGATATCAGACAGGAACAATGAAAAGGTGATTGGAATAGGCTGTTTGCAGGTAAAGGGATGTCTGGCAAGTACATAGAACATTACAGCACAGTACAGGCCCTTTGGCCGCCTGTTGCGCTGACCTGTGGAACCAATCTGAAGTCCATCTAGCCTACACTATTCTATTTTCATCCATATGTTTATCCAATGACCATTTAAATGCCCTTAAAATTGGCAAGTCTACTACTGTTGCAGGCAGTGCGTTCCATGTCACTACTATTGAGTAAAGACGCTACCTCTGACATCTATCTTCTGTCCCCTTGTGCTAGCCATCATCATCTGAGGAAAATGGCTCTCACTGTCCACCCTATCTTTAATCATCCTGTAAGTCTCAATTAAGTAACCTCTCAACCTCCTTCTCTCTAACAAAAACAGCCTCAAGTCCCTCAGCCTTTCCTTAAAGACCTTCCCTCATATCCTAGTAAATCTTCCTGAACCCTTTCCAAAGCTTTCACGTCCTCCTTATAATGCGGTGACCAGAACTGTATGCAATACTCCAGTTGCAGCCGGACCAGAATTTTGTCCAGCTGCAGCATGCCCTCGTGGCTCTGATATTCAATACCAATAAAAGCTAACACACCATATGCCATAACAACCCTATCAACCCGGATGGCAACTTTCAGGGAACTATGCACATGGACACTGAGATCTCTCTACTATCTACACCACCAAGAATCTTACCATTAGCCCAGTACTCTTTTATTCCTGTTGCTCATTTCAAAGTGAATCTCTTTCACTTTTCTTCATTAAACTTAATTTATCACCCGTCTGCCCAGTTCTGCAGCTTATCTATGTCCCTCTGTAACCTGCAACATGCTTCAGCACTGTACCCACTCCAAGTTTTCCACAGTTTCCAGAATTGCTAACACCTCCTTCTTGTATAGTTTAGATTACTTACAGTGTGGAAACAGGCCCTTCGGCCCAACAAGTCCACACGACCCATTCCCCTACACCTAACACTACGGGCAATTTAGCATGGCCAATTCACCTAACCTGCACATTTTTGGACTGTGGGAGGAAACCGGAGCACCCGGAGGAAACCCACGTAGACACTGGGAGAATGTGCAAATTCCACACAGACAGTCGCCTGAGGCGGGAATTGAACCCGGATCTCTGGCGCTTTGAAGCAGCAGTGCTAACCACTGTGCCACCATGTGAACCGGAATCCCAAGCACATTGAAAGTGAGAGGCTTTCAAACATGAGATAATGGAAATTTAGAGGCAGCATGTTCCCGATGGTGAGAAGGTAAGGCTGGCAGGAGTAGGGAAGCTGGGGTAGAAATTGTGGGTCTTTAGCGGAGACATTTGTATCATCGACAGCCATGGGTGAGATTCTGGAAGACTGGAGGGTTGCTAATGTGCCATTATGTAAGAAAGGCTGCAGGGAAAAGCCAGGGAACTGCAGACAGGTGAGCCTAATATAAGTGGTGGGTAAGTTGCTGGAGGAGATTCTGAGAGACTGGATCTACGTGCATTTGGAAAGTCAAGGTCTAATTTGGGATAGTCAGCATTGCTTTGTGTATGGGAAATCATTCCTCAAGTTGGTTTTTAGTTTTTTGAAGTGATGATGAGAAAGATAGATGAAGGTAGAGCAGTAAATTTTGTATACGTGGAATTTCGCAAGGCCTTTTTACAACGTTCTGCATGGTAGACTGGTTGAGTCAGTAATGTTAGATCGCATGGGATTCATGGAAAACTGGACAGTTGGATGCAAAATAGGCTTGAAGGCAAGAGATAGTGGTGACAGAGGGTTTTTTTTTCAGACTGGAGGCCTGTGAACAATATGCTGTAAGGATTGGTGCTGGTCTGTTTGTCATTTTATGTAAATAATTTGGTTGAGAAAATAGGCACGATTAATAAGTTTGCAGATCACACCAAAATTGGTGCTATAACATACAGTGAAAAAGGTTATCTAAGATGACGATATCTTGAGAAACAGGGACAATGGACCAAGGAATGGCAATTGGAGTTGCATTTGGATAAATGTAAGATCTTACATTTTGGTAAGACAAACCCTGACAGGACTTGCATAGATAATGGTGGCCATTGGGAGTGTTGTCAAACTGAGAGACCTACGGCTGGAGCTGCATAGTGTCTTGAAAGTGGCATCCCAGATAGACAGGGTAATGGAGGTGTTTAGCACGCTTTTCTTTATTGGTCCAGCAGTTGAGTATTTCATGAGTACAGCAGTTAGAGTATCATGTTTTGGCTGTGCAAGACATTGTTGAGGCCACATTCGGAGTCACACAAACAACTCTGGTTGACCTACTATAGGAAGGATGTTACTAAACTGGAAAGGGTGCAAGAAAGATTTACAAGGATGTTACCAAGATCTGAAGGTTTGAGTTTAAAGGAGAGGCTGGGAATTTTCTTCCTGGACTGTAGGAGGTTGGGGGGCTAACGTTGTAGAGGTGTATAATATCATAAGGGGCATAGATCAGGTGAATAGTCAAAGTCTTTTCTGCAGAGTAGAGGAGTCTAAACCTAGAAGGCACAGGTGTTAAAGTAACAGGAAAGACTTAAAATGGACCTGAGGGTCAGCTGCTTCACACAGAGGATGGTATGTAGGTGAGATAGTTATGGCCAAGCACTGGTTTATGTACACTACAAAGTGATGGGGAATAGTTGAGATGATCCTGCAGTCGAGCTTATAAATAAGAGACCCATTGTTCAGAGTTGTGGTAGTTAAGATAAGCTGAGGGGCAAATTTTGAGTTATGTTATGAAAGTGGGGATAGGTAGCAGTCTCCTTTCAGAGCTTGACTCTTAACTAATACCTCAAAAGTTATGAATGAGTCTTTACTCATTTAAATATGTATGGTGTTAGAATGTAGTTGGAGAGATGAGAGAGTGGAGCAAAGATGATGTCATTTTTTCTAAGTGACACTGACATGTAGAAATTCAGTCATGGGGTAAATCTGTTTATTTCTTTAAAGAGCATTTAACAGTTTTTCCTATCCAGCATTAATAACAGTTGATTTATTTTGCTGAAATCAGAAGTTGAGACCTTGAAGCACAGTACCCCAATGTATGATTTTTTTAATGTCCTGCAGCAATTATAGTTTAGACAGAGTTTCTTGTGAGGCCACCAAAAGTAGAAGAAAAGCTGATATTATTCTTGAATGTTGGAAAGCAGCAGTCTTTCTAAAGATGACTTTCAGAATGTAAAATAGAATACCCTATATAACAAAATTTAAGATTTTATTTAGATGAATTCTTTGCAGCATACCTTTCTCTTTCCTTCTGTTGACCTTCCTCTCTTTCCCATTGCTCCTCCAGCATCACAAACATGCCCCCCACCCCACCCCCCACGAACTCCGGCCCGCCAACCTTTCATTCTATTGCAACAATCGTTGCTTCCACTCTCAACTGCTAGGACTCTGACTTCTGTCCCTGGACTCTACAACTGATGACATAACCACAGACAGAATGTGACCAATGTCCTGTTGGAATCTGTTGATGGCTGTAGGTCATGTCTGCGTGTGTGGTGACCATTTTGATCTAGATAATCCAGCAATCCCCTCAATTAGTGTGGTCAGAACAACAGTGACAATTACTTGGTGCTTTTGGGGCTTGTGGGTTTTTTTTCCCCCATTAACTGCAACATAAAAACTATTACATTTGGTGATCAGATTCCGTATACACCTTTCAGTTTTTTTTCTCAACTTTGAGTTTTAATTGAAGTTAGAATTTAACTAAGAAACATCTTCAGTCTCCTAGCTCTGCCTTGCCTGGGCAAAATTGACTGGTTTCCAACTCCCAGTAGTATTGAAAATGTGTATATTTGTCTACCCTCCTTGTCAACTGCCATCTCTACTTGTATATACATGTTCTTCACAGATCTGTTATAAAACAGCCAGTGATTTACAGGAAATTTTTGGACAAATGGCTGCTATGTTAGGTATGGGTTATATAGAAGTAATAAAGAAAATTGATGGATTTAGGAATGTCCAGGCAACAAAGTACAGCCACCAGTGGAGGGGTGATTAAAATCTAGGGGTGCTCAGGAAATTGGGATTAGATGAGATCTGATATCTTGGAGAATTGACGTGATGGAGTAATTTGAGTTTCTCGAAGAAAGGGTAGCACAAAGATGAAAATTTGGAAGTTGTGGTGTTCCTTAACTTTGAGGTGAAGTAGACAGACAAACCTTGCTCTTGGGTAATGAATAGAACTGAATAAGGGCACTGACAGTTTTAGTTGGCATAAGTCTGAATGTGGCAATTTGAATACTAAAAATAATGACTGTTTAGATGAACTTAGGCAGTGGTAGAGTCAGATTATACTTCAGGTTAGAGATGGAAATTGGTTCGGTGATATTTGGAGCTGTGGGGATGGAAGCTTATCCTTTGAATCAGATATGACATACAGGTTAGGCACAGATTCCATATGAAGTCAGAAATGGGTATTTAGGAACAGAGATTATAGTTTGGACCAAGGATAGTGTTTTTTTTCCAAAGTTTACTTGATTCATTGGGTGGAGGATTGAGGTAAGTTGTGGGCCAGGGGTTATGTTATTAGTGTATAATGTTGCTTTTTGAGACTGGGTTCAGTTATTTATTAATTTTACAAGGATTGGCAGCTATCATAAATGTGAAATTCTATGGGCACGTGCTTCTTCAAAAAAATCCATTTGTGATGTTAACAGTAATATCAGATAGCCCAAAGCCCATTGTGTGATGTACCACTGGAGTTGCTGCAACCGAGATAAAAATAAACTTCCTTCATGTATGCACTTTTTGACGTGACTAACCACACCAACGTTTTTACATCTGTCATTCTGTTAGATGTGATTTCACTGTCATTTCATTCTCACCTAATTGTAGTGAGTCTCTTACTGACCATATCTTCCTACTCCAGCATGTATAGCAAAGGAAGTATTGTACGCTGATTTAATCTTCAGATAAGTTAGAAAGGAGTATATAAAGGAAGTTAGGGTCAGTTTTCTCAAACAATGCTCTCTGGACTGATTAGGCAACATCATGAGATGGAATTAATTTACTTCCTACTATATGTTTGTAAGATAAGTTTCGCATTCATTTTGAGGGTGCGAAATATGGGTATGATGATAATAACAGTAGCACTGAGAGTTGACTAAAGGATGAGAGAATATTTAAAGTTAAGTCAGCAGTACATTTTCTCTGAGCCCCCTTTATAATGTGTGTGTAACCATTGTAACTGTGTATTGTAGACGAGAAGAAGTCTATGATAGGTATTATCGCTTTGACGATGTTTTGCGAAGGAAGGAGGAACCGTATGTGGAACGATTCCGGGAGCCATGGGATTCCAGGGCACCTCGTGAAGTTGATGGTAAGTAATAAACAGATCTGTGCCAAGTAGTGGAATGAATTTTATTTTATTGTGGCCTAGAAAATCCTTTGGGAGGTAGGCGCTTAAGTTATAACTTATCTGTTTGTACCACGATTATAAGTTCCTTTGATTTTCATCCTGCGTGTGAATAAGCACTTTGAGTCTCAGAATTTTGCGTATAAAACTTCACATTCTGCTTTGTCTGAACCAGTCCTCCTTTCTATGTGAAAATGTGGTAGGTTCTTTCTGGAAATTTGAAATACTAGAGTAGCTGGTTCAACAATCCAACAAGCTTCTGTGGGCATGTGACATTTTCCTAGATTTCATTGTAAACATTTGAGCAGAAATTATTACAGTTTTCTTTATAATTGGTAACCAACATGATATGCTGGTTAACACATTGGTCCTCCTTGAACTTCTGTCCTTTTTCAAAAAATAAAACAATTGTCACATTGTGAGCTTTGTGAAAATTCCTGACCTGGTTGGGTATTTTGGACACAGCATGGCAGTGACTTCATTAGTAATGTCACTATGCTAGAAAGTCAGAGGCCCAAGCTTATACTGTAGGGTCTCTCATTCAAATCAAGCTAATTTTTAATTATTTAATTAAGAATTAAATGTTCGTCCAAGCAGTGATGACAGTGAAATCATCGATGGTTCACAATATCCTATAGGAAGAAAATCTGCTGTTCTTTGCTGGTGTCGCCTACATTTGGTTCCAGGCTCTCAGCAGTATTCACTGTTAACTGCTCCTATGCAATGGCCTAGCCAAGCTGCAACCTCTGTCTAGAAACTCTGTCACTTTATTGAACCAGGGTTCATTCCTGCATTGACAATGAGTGCAAAAGGGCATGTCAGGAGCAGCTCAACAAGTTTTTAATAACGAGAGATCAGTTTAAAAGCTGGGTTGAAGTATTTGCAACTACTTTCATGGATTGGACTCTAAATTCTCTCTCATTCTCTAGCAGCATTCCATGTGATAGCAAAACTGAATTGAAGTTAGTGGATACAGTAATGGTGTCCTGTCAACATTCTGGCAGTAATCGTAATGAGTTGATTCAGATCTAGCTCTAGCCGAACTGTTCAAGTGTACACACAACCAATTTTAACCCAAAGTATTAAAAATTGCCCAGCTATATTGCTTTGGAAAATGCAGCTCAAATTCACTTCACCAGGTAATGCACATTAGTCCACTCTTTATAATTGGTGGAAGATACTGTTTTTGGTGTTTACTGAGCAGTAATCTCTTCGTTAATATTCAGTTTGGGTTTTGGGGCCAATTGATTCTTGACCTTATTGCATTTTGGTCCAAGCAGGGGCAAAGCTGAATGCTCATGATGAGGTGAGTTGACTAAGTTTAGCAGCAAGGAGCCTCAACCAAAATAAAGCCACTTTGGAGTGACACAAAGTACGAAGGTTGTGATTGTTGGCAGTCAACTGTTTTATTGACAACCTGTTGTCACATGACCAGAAGTTTGAAAAATCACAGTATAATGTTCAATACCATATAATGTGGATAGAAGCGCTAATGTCAGTGGACTGGTAATTCTGAGGCACAGGCTAACGCTGTGGGCATAAATGCCACCATGACGCCTGGTGACGTTGAAATTCAATAATAATGTGATAATATGCATTATTGTCAGTAATGGGTACCTAGAACTGAAAGCTGAGTCAGTAACCTTAAACCAAAGAACTGTTGATGCTGAAAATTGGAAACAAATTCAGAATGCTTGAAGAACTCAGCAGGTCTGGCAGCATCTATAGCGAGAAATCAGTGTTAATGTTTCTGGTCTAATGATCCTCCTTCGGAATTGTACGTAGGAAAACGAATGTAAGTGTTTTGCAAAGTGGTTGTCCAGTTTGCGCTTGGTCTCTCCAATGTAGAGGAGGCAACATTGTGAGCAGCAAATACAGTAGATGTTCTGTCTGTAAGAATTATGCTGAGCTTTCCAGTTGTCTGACTTTTGAATAGACCATTGTGTTTCTGGCTAACATCTGTTTTGGGCTTGCTACAATGTTCTAGTGAAGCTCAACGCAAGCTGGAAGAACACCTTGTTTTCCATTTGGGAACCCTGCAACCTTCTGGCCTCAATTTTGAGTTCAATAATTTTAGGGCTTTACACCTTGTCCTACCTCCTTACCTCAACCCAGATCTTGTCATCACATGGGCTGCTACAACAAACAACTTGATGGCAGCCCTTAACGGTCTCCATTAGTTGACCTTTACTCACCCCTTTTTCTGCTGAACTGCTTTCCCTTTCTGGGTTCCATTTCAATGACCTCGTTTACTACTTCCCCACCCCCCTGTTTGTACTCAGGAACACATTAACATTTATGTCAGTTAGTTCTGAAGAAGAGTCATTGGACCTGAAACATTTCACTCTGCATTTTCCAGAGATGTTGCCTGATTTGCTGAGTTTTTCCAGCAGTTTTAGGTTTAGAGACTGTCATCTTGGTGGTGATAAAGACCCATCCGGTTCTCGAATGTTCTTTTAGTGAAGATCATCTGTTGTCTTTATCTGGTCTGGTCAATGTATGACTCCAGACCCATAGTTAAAAATAAACTGTCCTCTGAAATGTCCAACAAGGAACTCAGTTGAAGGGAAACTAAATAGGCAAGAAATAGCAGGGTACACTTGCAACTGCTTGAGCCAAGAGGTGCCAAGTAACATTTGAACCACACAAGTGCCAGGCTTTATCGTCTAACGAGAAATCTAGCCATCTCCCAAAGCATTACCAATCATATTACCATTGTTGAATATCTCATGCAATCACCGTCCTTGGGGTTAACGATTGAACTAGACTGGCCATGTAAAACTGTGCTGAGAGGTTGGGAGTTCTGTCATTTGTAAACCCTCACTTCCAAAATCCTGTCTACAAGATACAAGTCTGCAGTGTGATGGAATTCTCCACTTGTGTGGATGAGTGCAGCTTCAACAAATTCTTAAGACTATCCAGAACAAAGCTGCCTGCTCATTTGGCACTCTATCTACCACTTTCGATGTCATTCCCTCCACCGTACACAAGGTACATTGTAGTAACTTCCTTAGCCTCCTCCAAAAGCAACTTCCAAATCTGCCATTGCTATTGGTTAGAATGTTGGGGCACAGGATACTGGGATGCCACGGCACATCTGCATGTTCCAGACAGGAACATGCGCAATCATGATTTGGAGCTAAATCACTGTTTCTTTACTATTACAGAGCCAAAATCTTGACATTCTGACCCTGTCTGTGTGTACATGCACCATTTGAACAGCAGAAGTTCGCAAAGACTGTTGAGCAACATCTTGAGGGCATTTTTAGTTGGGCAACAAGTTCTAGTTTTGGTAGCAGTGCTATTGCTGTGAAGAAAATGGTAAAAATGGCTTTACTAGCTGTTGTTTTTTTTTCAGTTAAGACTCCATGCTGCTTTATTGTTTAATGATCAGCTGTGTGATTTGAAAGAAACAGAAGTGTAACCTCTGCAAATTTGTACCTGTAAATAGACACTATTAGCAATCCTAAATAACCTTGATAAATTCAGGTTGCAACTTGAAAGAAGCTACATACACTTGGAGACTACATTTTTTGGATCTGTTAATTCACTGAGTCTATATGGGAAAAGCAAGGACGCAGGTGGGAAAAGATCACTTTCTTGGAATCAAGATCTCTGTACGAAACATGCTTTGTGCTAGCACTCGTACATTGTCTTTGAGATTGCTTGTGTGGTTCACTGCAATGGGTAGAATACTTTTGAAGCCATGACCTTTTGATTAATCTCCTATTCCACAAAAACAGCACAGCATCATACCTCACTAGTGTTAGTGCAGGGATGGAGAGAAGAAAGAATGATCTTGGAGTCTCAGGTGCAACAAAATTTCTTTCTTTCTGTCCTGTTCTGGTCATCTGCTAATTGGCAACTTGCCAGTTTTGGGACTTCTAAATGGATGTGAGGATTAGTCCAGAGTTCCAAACCTAGATGCTTTCTGCAGGAATGCAGAAATTAAGTTGAGACCAAATGCTAAGTCCTTTACACCCTCCGGATTTTGTCAGTCTGATGTTTGGAAAGCACTACGTTATGCCTCTACTAACAACATAAGACGTACTGTTCGGTGCAATTTGTCCATGCCGACCAGATATCCTAAATTAATCTAGTCCCATTTGCCAGCATTTGGCCCTTCTACTTCTCAACCCATCCTATTCATATACTTACCCAGATGCCTTTTAAATGTAATTTTATCAGCCTGCACCATTTACTCTGGCAGCTTAGTCCATACATGCGCTACCCCGCCTTTAAAATCTTTTCTCTCACCTTAAACGTATGTCCTCTAGTTCTGGACTCCTCCAGCCTGGGTAAAAGACCTTGGCTATTCACCCTATCCAAGCCCCTCATGATTTTATAAACCTCTAAGGTTGCCTCTTAGTCTTCTCTTCTTCAGGGGAAATAACCACAGGCTGTTCAGTCTCTTGAACACAATATTCTGAAAGTGGCCCAACTGATGTTGTGTACAGCCACAACATGACCTCCCAACTCCTGTATTCAGTGCAGTAACCAATAAAGGCAAGCAAGCCAAACGCTGCCTTCACTGTGCTGTCTATCTGTGACTCCACTTTCAAGGACATTATGAACCTAAACACCAAGGTGTCTGATCAGCAACTCCTGCCAGGACATTTCTCTTAAGTCTATAAGCCCATCTTTGGGGTAAATGGAAGAAATCCATTTGTTGCTATTCAAACTGGTAACTCCCACGGGCTTCATTTAGCTTGCTTTAAGTTGCAGTGAGCAGTATAGGTCAGATGAATTTAAAATTTATTTTGATTTTTTTTCCCCTACCCACCCGCAAAAAAAAACACATTTGAAGATCCGATGAGAAGGGAGCGTCGTAGAGAAGAACTATATCGGCAGTATTATGATGAAATCCAGAGACGTTATGATGCAGAAAGACCTGTGGATTGTTCCGTAATTGTTGTTAACAAACAACAAAAGTGAGTCAGAAGTTTTTGTCTATGTAGTCGGTGTAAGCCTGTGTATCGTTTTGAGTGTATACACACTCAAATAATAGCCAGTTAAATATTTTGGGCCGTACTTCTACGAGAGAAGTGAGCCTCACAGTTATTTTAAATGCAGCATAGTTCCACAAACAACAGCAAAGTGATATCCAGCTAAATTTGGGACATTAAAAGATAAAGGATGCAAGCTTGATTTTTTATTTTCTGTAACAGTCCTTTCAAATATTCTGCTCCAACTCCCCCCTTCAATTTCTGGATGAAAAAATTCTTTACTCCCCTTTTCCCCATCTACCACTTACTGGATCTGATTCCTTTCAAAGAAATAGGTTCTCCTAACCACTTTTGAGTTCTCTCAACACTTTATACAGTATAGCGAAATCTCGCTTCCGCCTCCTCTGTTCTGAAGAAAACAATCCCAGCCTATCTAATCATTTTTTTAAATGTTTAAGTCTCTCCTAGTGCAGTTGCATCCTCCTTATACTTCAGTGATTAGAGTTGTATGCAGAATTCTGACTGTGGTCTAAATAGTATTCTGCACTATTTCTAGTGTAACATCCCTGATTTGTGTTTTGCTTTTTTTTTTGAAAAGAGATAGCATCCATACGTCTCCTTTAAGAAAAATAATCTTGCCTATCTGTCCACCTATCTTCAGTGACCTGTGGACATGGACAATGGCCATAATAAAGGGAAAATACTGGGGCTGGTGAAATGCTACAGAAAATCACATCTGGCAACATCTGTGAAGGCAGAAACTGAAGTAATGTTAAGAGTCTGATTAGGCTGTTCATTCTCTACACACGGTATTCTCCTACTGAGTGTCTTGAATGCTGTGACTAATTCCCAAGGTACTCATTGGTGGAAATGCATTTTTTTAAAGAGTGACACTTTTCAGTATTGCTACACATCCAATTACATCTGAAACTCTGGCTTTTTTTTCAGAACGTTCATTTTACTTTTCAACTGCAGATACTGAAGCTAATAGATTTCAAAGCTACTACATTCAATATGGTTTTGTTTCTGTAAATTACTTTCCTAAAGAGGTTCAGTTATTTACCTTGACCCTGAGATTGACTTTTTCTATTTGGTCAGAGAATATGCAGAGTCTGTTGGTCGAAAAGTTCGTGACCTTGGTATGGTTGTCGATTTGATATTCCTCAACACTGAAGTATCACTTACACAAGCTCTTGAGGATGTTAGCAGAGGTGGCACAGCATTTGCTATTGTCATCACTCAACAACATGAAATACACAGATCATGTACTGTCAATATCCTGTTTGGAACACCACAAGGTAAATATTGCCCTCTAAGTTAATTCAGTGTTTACCTTTGCAGTGGTTTTTAGTTTTTACTTTATCTGGTATGGGTTGAGTTTTTTGTTTTGGCAATATTGGAATCCAGATAGAATTTCTCACGTTCTGGACTGAAGAGATGAAGTGACTTGTAAACTGCAGATCAGTTGTGTCTCTGGTATTCAGTTATGTTAAACCATCTAAATTTTGACCCACCTTCAATGTTCAATACTTCCAATGTCTCCACAAACAATTCTGTCTTTGGATTCTCCACTCAACCCTCTAATGTGGAGGCATCTCCATTCCCTTTCCTCCATCCCTTCCCCACTCTAGGCCCCCCTTTTCCCTAACGTGTGAAGGACCTCTACACGACCAACTAGGTCGTATCCACAAACTCAGTAATCTGCTCCCCCCTCCTTTCTGACCCACTCCCCCCTCGTCCTGCCCTCATGCCACCCCACCCCACCACCAAGTCTCCCCCTTTATCTGAGCTACTCCCTACCCCCACCTCCAGTACTAAAGAAAGGTTACATTCGAAACATTGATTTCTCCAACTTCTAATGCTTCCTGGTTTGCTGTGTTCTTCCAGCCACCTGCTTGTCTACTTTGGATTCCAGCATCTGCAGTTTTTGTTCTCTTAAAGTTCTGTTATCTTTAGCATGAAAGCTCCATGATGTTTGTGACTTTCTTTCCAGAGGGCATCTGATCTTTGAGGTGAACAACCACTTGAGTAGATTATAGAGAGCATCAGGGCTGTGACGTAACCCTGTTGCACCTCATGCTGGTTTTTGAAATGTCTGCTTGAGGAGTTCAAGACTCCTATTCAAGATGATTGCAGTCATATTATGAAACAGTAGCTGGATTGTGATGAAGTCATAATGGTCAGCAAATTGTTGGACTATTCTGGCTATCCATTAATGTTATCCTGAAGCATTTGTAACTTTGAGCTTTTGGAATGCTGCTGCCTTGACATGCAACTTTGGGGCATTGTGTTAAACAATTAAAGCTGCATGTGTTTGTTTTAGGAAGTTGCATGGTTCAGTGCTGTTAATATCAGGCATTTTGATACCAGCACCAGTAGTCCGAGCACAGTAATGTGGTAAGAGATGGCTTAGTTTGATCCCACTTTCCTAGAATTGAATGTCCAAATTGGGCATGAGCTGCAAGTGGAATGTGTTTCTTTGGTTAAGCTGCCTTAGGGCTGAGAGATTGTAAAACCAAAAGATCGAGGAGAAAGATCGGTATCTAGGTGCTTTGGATGTTCATCTCTGACCTAATGCCTTGTCAACACCTGGTCGACCAACATGTTCAGTGGGTTTCAGTCCCTGATGTGAATCAAGTGATACAGAAGTCTCTCTGATTTGAACAAGTGTTGATGACAAAGATGTAATCCAGGAGGTGCCAATCTCTCGCATGCTCCCATATGGAATTTGTATTCTTCTGACTAATGAGGGTGTTATAATTAAACAATGCTGAGTGCGCTCTTGACAGCCAGCAGAATACTGAAGAGTTTTGCTCTCGGTATAGATATGATCCTTTCATTATTCTCCCAGAAGAATTATTTTTGTCTTTAGGATGGTGGTGAGGACGCTGTTGGTTAAAAATATAATTTTTCCTGAACATCACAGTGGAGGCATAGCACTGATTAGTTTGCCTGCAACTCAACCACAACTAATATGTTGAATTGTCAAGTCTTTATTCAATATTGGGGCTTCTGGCATGTATCCAAGGTCTCATTCTATTTGGCAAAACCCACTCCAAACCTGTTGGCCTTTACAGTAAAAGATGCATCATTATTTAGCTGCTCCCTTTGTAGGTGAGAATATAGGAATAAGGGGTTCAAGATTTTTTAAATGATCATTTTTGCATTCACATGGCTAATGCAAGGCAAGTGTTAACTAACTTTGTTGATTATCTATTTTGTTTTGCATTGGCAATAGAGACAGTTGTTTGGGAAATGTTCCTGTATAAAACCAGCAGTCATTTTGATCTGTAGTAGCTGGCTGCATTGTGAAAGTTCTTTTGCTCACTAGTAACTTTTATTACAATTTTTTCAGGAACTATTGTGATTGCAAATGCTAGAATGGTGACTTCCTTTGATCAGTGGGTAGTACATGCAAATTGTATCTGGTTTAAGAATGGGAAGGCATTGAGAAATTGATGTAGTGATTATTGCACAAAATAGCTAATATATAATTTGAAATGAATAAGTGAGGCAAAGCTTACCAACATTCTTTGCTGTTGAAATGGAAACTGATGTTTCCTCTTTAGTACAGCATAAATTATTACTGCTTTTATTTCAGGTAAACTAATCTTAATACTTCAGTTATTAATCTTGCAGTAATTTTGTGTACATTGAGATTCTTTTTCTTTTCATATCCAGAACATCGTAACATGCCAATGGCTGATGCAATGATCTTAGTTGCACGTAATTATGAGAGGTATAAGACGGAAACACGTGAAAAGGAACGAGAGGAGATTGCAAGAAAGGCAGCTAAAATGGCAGATGAAGTAATAGGGCGGGAAAGGGAGCCTACTCAAGGGGCTATGGAAGAGCGAGGAAATCCTCCTGGCATTCAGCCTTTGTTGAATTTGCTTGCTGATGGAAGATACCTTACTGTAGAAGAAATTGACAAGATCATAGAATATCTGAGAGAAAAGAAGGAGCGATTACTTCGAGGAGGAGACTCCTTGCATGGTAATGTTTTGTAACTTGTAATGGGAAGTCCTGTGGCTAGCTGTTTAGATAGTAAATAATGATTGAATTATTTTGTTTTGGATGCTGTAGCAAGTTAGACCAACTGTTATCTAATTAACTTTGTTAATAAAATGGCTCAAAAAAGGATAGTTGTATATCCCTTGAAGGAACTGTGTACTTTGATTACCTCTTAAAACCTCACCATAAATATTCCTGGTCATTAAATGGCTTGCTTGGAAGATATATCAGCTCTGATGTTCATGAGCAAATAAGAGGAATTACTGTCTTTTCAGGTACAAGATCTAATATTCATGCTATGAATTAAATGTTAAGTTAGTTTATGGGGAGTAGTTAAAGAGTCCATTATCCACAATGCAACAGACTCTTTAGTTGATCTAATACAATTTGTAACAAAACCTAATCTTCAGAGATAATTAAATACTGATTATTTTGGTTTTCATTAATCTAAAGCAAGTTGAGATTTTTGTGATAAAGATGTCTTTTTACCAATTTTCTTGACAGGATCTGTTCACAATCCAGCTCCCATGCCTAGACCAAACATGGGTTCCGTAGGAATGAACCCACTTGATGCACAGCCATCGCTACCACCTGCTCCATCTTTAAAGGGAGGGCCACAAGACACACAGGCAGCACAGCAGCAGGAGTTGCAAGCCAAGATTCTAAGCCTCTTCAACAGTGGATCATCTGGCTCAAATACAAATACTGCAGGGGCACAGGGCCCAGTCTATGGAAGTGCACTGAATACCCAACCTCAAAACCGAGGAGGCCAGCTAGGTCTCAATAACTCTTCATATCTGTCTCAAGCTCAGCAGCGCATGACAGGTCCTAATTCACAACTTCCACCTTTAATGAGTCAAGCAGTTGCACCGAGAGCCACTGCTATTCGCTCGCCTCTGCCTCAAACTCAAGGTCTTTATGGCCAGCAGCAACCTCGAGGTCCAACCCCAAATCAGTCAAGTGCTTTGTCTCAGGCCCAGAGATCTGGTGTTGCAACAGGTATAAACTTTGATAATCCTAGTGTGCAGAAAGCATTGGATACCCTGATTCAAAGTGGTCCGTCTTTGTCCCACTTGGTAAACCAAGCCTCTACCCAGGTACCACGCTCTGGGCAGCCAATGAACCAGGCTTCTATGGCATCTTACCAGCGCCACTATTGAGCCTGGGTGTAAAGGGGAAGTAAGGGAGATGCTCTTATCGAGGAGCAGTCAGCACATCCACTGAAACTCTTTAAGGCTTCCTGTTTAAGGTTTCATAAACAAATGTAAGTTATTGAAAGAGTGCTTCATTAAAAACTGGTTACTGTTTAGTTCCAGTGTTGAAAAAGTCCAGTTTTTATAGTAACCAGGCAATTGGCAATGTTTTATAAAAGCAGTCTCATCTTGCAAATGTGTGTATATATATAAAAGATCTACATTTGTTCATGAACAAAGCCTTAATCGTAATCACTTGGTTTATGTTGACATTGATCTTTTAAAATAAAAAAAATTGAAATGTTAACCAGATGATTCTGTGTATTAAAGAATTAAAGCATGATGCTGCAGTCTGAATCCAGTGTTTTTAAATGGATATTTCTAAAGATGTAACTAAAATCCAGGATAGCAGATCTAACTAAACAAGTTTTTATATTTTAATGTTTTGTCACCTTTTTTTCCTTTTATAACTAAATTCTAGGCCAGACAAGTTGTCCATTGTCATAATAGCCATGTAAGATTGACTTTTGTAAGTTTTATTTTTTTCCTGTTATATTTGTGATCCCCTTTTCCTTTTGTACATTCTCCAGCTATGAGCAAGTGCTTTACATGCCTAATTTGTAGCCAGTGCCATTTGCAGTTGTGGAATGGTGGCTGTTGTATATTTCTTGGTAGTTCAATGTTTGAGTCACTACTTTCATCTGGTTTGTAAAGAATAAAGGTTTCTCTTCCATTTTTTCCCCTTGGTTGTGTGTGTGTGTATGTATGTATGTATGTGTGTGTGTGTATGTGTATGTATGTATGTACGTATGTATTTTGGGTGGGAGGTAGTTGTTTAAGTACTGGTAACTCAAAAGATCCAAAACCTGACAAAGGAAGATGGCAGAAGTCCAGTGGCAACCTTTCGGGAGTCACTGCTGTTTGATTCCAGGCAAACTTCTTACCATTGTTGAAATGCGCAGAAACATTGTGTAAAGTTAAATATTGATCAGCAAGAGAATTGTGGCACCAGAAATTAATGTGGGAGACACTGGAGAATGTTATAAAAATTCAAAACTTTTAAGAGATTTTGCTGAAATAATTAAAATTAATGGCAGTGGAGTGTCAGTTTTCATTGCAATAATGCTGTCAAGGTTTGGGTTTCATGGACTGTTGCCTATCAACTTAGCAATGTACTTGAGGCCAACTATGAAGTAGTTAAGTTGGGGATCTAGATTAATACTTTTCAATTTAAAATGGAGACGAAGATTGCTGAACTGAAGGTTATGTACTGAGAATGTGGCGGAGAGAGTTTAAATGGATTTGTAGAATCTGTATACCTGTCAAAATACTTGAAGGTTCTGGACAAATAGTTGTGAAGTTATTTTTTAACAGTTGTGACAGGTTATGTAGTGCAATGTATGGTAGGATTGTCTGTGGGCAGTCTCTTTAGATTGCCTATGTGTTAAATTCCATGATGTTTCTTCATTTAAGTGGTTTGCAACGTACTGACTACTGTCACTTGTTCTCCCTCCCTGCAGAAGTTCAGCCTAGTGAGCAGTGTATCAGTGATGTAAACCTATACATCACTTGTCTTATTGAGGACTTGAAATATTCACGATAACCAGTGAAGGCTTAACAGTCCATCACCTATTAATTGATGAAGGTCATTAGTTCTCAGATGCACTTGAGCATTGAATGTTGCTCTTTCTTTGTTATCTGCCTCTACATTTCTCTTATTCATCACACAAACAAAGAAAAACTGCCAATTAACCAGTCCATTCAGTCTCTGAATATTGTATAATGAAAAATTAGAATGGGTGCATGTTCGCACTCGCGTGTGCTGTCTCCCCCCCACCTCCAAAACAAAATGATGCAGGGTGCAGGTAGAAACAATGGATTAAAGCAGTTGTGGTGTCTTATTTTCTTAGTTTTAGTAATGATAGCAAACATATGCCCAGTGGTAACTTCTTCTTAACCATACTTGGATATTTCTGCAATATTTTTGTGCATTAGTACTAAAAGAGAATGGTCTTCTGTGTTTGTAAGAGTGTATGTATGGAATAAGCTTTGAGACTTTCAATCTTTGGGGTTGCAATTTGTATCAATCTTATTTCTGTAGGTGCATTTGTACAATGTAGAAATTGATGCAAGGCTGGCAAGTTTGGTTAAGATAATAACTGAGAAATTCATATTTGTGCAGAAATGGGTGCTCTCAGCTTGAGTGATAGTGCAATAGAGTGTTTTCCACCTTGTGATTATTTTGAAAAGGGAAAGTCAAATAAGTTAGACTGGAGAGATTGTCTTTATTTATAGCCTCACATGTAGGCCTGTGATGTTAACACTCTATTTTGGTGTGTTTTAGGATTGATCAAAGAGGAGTTCGCAGATAGGGGCAGGAAGAAAAACTAAATGGCACTGCTGCATTGCTACTATTAATAATGACCGCTCATGATCTGAGCAACAGCAATTACCAATTAAGCCTGTTTGTTTGAAAGACTTGTTGATCATATATATCTTTAGAAGCCCTGTCAAGTATAATGACCTCTCTTGCACTTGATGACCTAAAGCAATGATAAAATTGCGCACAAGCCCTGTATCCCTTTTCTGGTAAAGCAGTGGGGTAGTACATACTTTTATTCCTTATTGCTCAACAGGGTATTATTTATGTTTCAGACACCCAGAATACTGTGTGGATAGCAGGACATGTGATCATCAGCCAGGCACGTGACAGAGCAGAGACCAAACCGTACGGGATCAATCTTGGCCTTGATAAACGTGGTTTTTCAATTCATTGGCTGAGCGCACCTGACCTGAGATGGCACGAGCTCCATGACCTATTAATGCATCATCTGGCACGATACCAGCCCCCAAAGTACCTGGTCATTCATTTGGGAGATAATGACATAGGTTACATCCAGGCTAGTGACATAATATACACGGCAAAAGAAGTGCTTGAAGCACTGAAATTCCTGTTACCAAAGACTATATTGGTTTGTTCAGAATTGCTCCCACGACCCCATTGGGCTTTTGAGCCTGGTGCTCCACTTGAGAATGATAGGAGAACTATAAATGGGGTGTTAAAACAATACATGGAATATAAGGGCCAAAAATTCATAGAACACCCTTTTGATGTCAAGCGTCAAGGTCTTTTTATTGGTAGAGGTGATTACCTAACTGATGTTGGTTTAGATTTATTCAATACCACTTTGATGGACAGTCTGAAATGTTATTTGAGGGAAGAGCTGATGCATGGTAGTTAGCTTGTTTCCCACCTGATTAACATTCCCTCTTGTGTTGGCTGGTAACCTGAAACCAGTAAGTGGCTGCTACACAAATGGCCTGCCTATAGTTAGGTTCATTCATCTGTTGGTCAACACAGGGGAAGATATGTCAAATTGCCACCTTGAGCAGCTGCTGACATACCAATACACTGCAGCTGAAATACTGTCATGTTGACAAAATGGAAGTTGAAATGGGGTGGAGTGTAATTGTATCTATACAGTATGTATATTTGACTTGTTAGTTTTGAGAGAACTTGCAGACTAGTACAGGGAGAATTCTCATGCCTGTTTCAATGGATTTTTGTTTGTAATAAATGCAGGCTGATTGGCCTTTCATTGTTAAGTGGTGTTGTGTTTTTTCATTTTGAAATGCAAGGTTTAACTCTTCCAAACAGTCATTTTCGTGGATGTGGGGAGGGATAGGGAAGAGGAAAGGGTAGCAGCATGTCACAATAGTGGAGTGAGCAATGTTTTAGTTTAATAGCATTCAGCAGTACTAGTTATATGGGAGTGGATGTTTTCATGAACTGCACTTCAAAAATGTGCTAATTGTCAGGTGCTGAACATGGAATGCAGCATTATCCTCATACAAATTCAAACAGTCTTGCATTATCTCCTCTTGATCTGCATTAATTTTTGAAGTTGGGATGGCATAAGGAGTTTAAGAAAGGTTATGAGCCATTCTGGGGAGCAAGAGAGTGGATTAGAATTAAAAGTTGCAACTGTAAAAATGACTAGACAAAGTAAGCTTTTGCAGTACAGAGAATCTATTTAGATGTACTAGTTTAAATTGGCTCAATTGCTGGTTGAACAACAGATTTGCAAATTGAAAATTACAGAACCATTCATTGTACTTCAACACAAACTTGTTTTTTAAAATCAAAAGTGGCTAGGTTGTACCACTGCTGACCAGGCTAGCAAAGAGCAGAGTGCTGAAGGATATAACTGCTGGATTGGGCCTGTTTTTTTTAAGGAACCAAACTAACCATGATCTACTTGACCTTGTCCTCAATCTACCTCTAGATATCTGTCCTTTACAGTATCGGGTGCACCTATCGCACTGTCTTTATGGAGAGTAAATACTGTCTTCACATTCATTATGCTGCTACTACTGCTGTGTGGGACAGATTTAGAACAAGTCAAGCAATTTAGTACTGGGCATCTATGCGGTGGTGTGGGTGATGAGTCAATTGCAACTTGCTACTGACAATTTCTAACATTGTCATTATCCAACGTCCTGCCACTGTCACCAAGATTCAAACCATTTCAATTAAGAGTGCAAAATAGTATGTCAGGAGGAGCACAAAGCATACCTGAAAGGTGCCAATCTTGTGATGGTACAACATGGGACTAGTTTTGTAAAGCTATTGACCTCACTGCCAATATATTTATTTATCTCTTGGGTGTAACTTCTGCAATCCTGTCATGCCCATCATTAGTCATTACAGAATGAGAGAAGAAGCTCCACAAGAATCCCTATTTTGACTCATGGAGCTCAAGGCGAAGTGCCAGACAGTCTACCTCCACTTCTTGAGATCCCAAATAGGGCAGATTCCACTGTTTACCTAATACAATTCACTCATGGCTTAAGGTACTGACTGCTACAGAAGTCATGGGCCCTGACAACTTTCTGGTAAAAGTAAAAGGTTTGTGCTGCAGAACTTGAGCCTAGATAAGATGGTACAGTATAGTTAGAAGTCTTGTAGATGCTTGACAATGTGGAAAATTGTCCAGAAATGATATTCTAAAACGGCAGGGCAAATGAATCCTGCCCAATTATTACTGCATCAATACTAGGAGATAATCATATTTAAAGGCATTAGCATCACTGCATGTGATTACTACAGATCAGAAACTAAACTGGACCAGCTGTTTGCTTCTTGTAGTCACAATATTTAATCAGAGGCTCTGAATTCAATAGTAAGTGCTTTCCTGGATGGTTGCAACAGAAGCTTTATGTTATGCAGGGCAAGAATACACAGTTGACTAGCACTCCATCTAACAACTTCAACATCCACCGTCTCCACTGATGAGGCACAGTAATATCAGTGCATACCATACAATATACTTAGCAAGGCTCATCTTACACAGTTTACCAATGCCTTGACCACCTATAGAATGTAAAGTCATGGTCACACAGGGCTGTTCTATAATTAAACATATCTGGTAGTGCATTTACACAGAGGATCACCATATTTTAGGCAGAGGTTGAGAAGATGAGCTTCGTGGTAACATGTTGATGTGGGAATCAAAACTGCATTATATGTTATTTTGCATCACAAGCCAGCTGTCAGTGACTCTAGAAGGGCAAGGATTGCAGGTGCATGGGAACTCCATCACCTGGAAGTTGCCTCGTCCTGACATGGAACTATATTCGTATTCTGCTATTTCTCCTTGGTCAGTACTCTGGAATACTGCTTAACATGTTAGTGTCCCCAACCGCATAAACTGCAGCAGTTCAAATGGCAGCTCACCACAGTGTACTCAAAGGATGATTTAAGATGAGGCAATAAATGCTGGCCTAACAAGTGATGCCCACATTCCAATGGAGAACTGTCAACTGTCAAAGTAGGTAAAAACAATGATTGCAGATGCTGAAAACCAAATACTGGATTAGTGGTGCTGGAAGAGCACAGCAGTTCAGGCAGCATCCAACGAGCAGCGAAATCGACGTTTCGGGCAAAAGCCCTTCAGGAATAAAGGCAGTGAGCCTTGTCAAAGTAGTGCAATTCATTTGTTAGCAAGCCAGCAACAAGATATTTTAAGTCTGGCAATACAATTGCTATTATCATCATTACAGATGCACAAAGGAAGCAAATCTAAAGCTGAAGAATTTATGTAGTATAAACTAGAACTTGAAGTTTGCAGCCACTTATATTTGTAAACAAGGGCTGAATCTTAAATGCTTTTTGACAATGACATTTTTGTCAAGTTTCATGCCTAGTTTCTCTGTGAGACCTAGCAAGTTTGTTTCCGCGACTACCTCGTCTACCCTTGTGGTGCGCCTCTTGCCCCATTCTATCATTTTCCATACAAGTCACCACTGGTGGTATATTGTGAACTGGAACAGGATCTTTGGCATTAATACTACCTTTGAAAAGACATTCTGCCCCAGGCCAAATGCTGTCAGTTCAGAGATGCCTCGCTCAGATCCTGATATTTGCCCCAGATGTGGCAGAGAAGGGAAAATTGATAAAGGGAAAAATTACTTTACAACAAGTAACCTGGGATATCCTGCTGGGGAGGGTAGTGCAGGCACAGGACATCCCGTTTATTAGGATCACCAGAGGAGGGCACAACATTAGACTATGCCAGGAGAAAGTGAGGGCTACAGATGCTGGAAACCAAAGTCAAAAAGTGTGACGCTGGGAAAGCACAGCAGGTCAGGCAGCATCCAAGGGGGAGAGTTGATGCTTCAGCCTTAAGGCCTTCATCAGAAATGTGGGGTGCTGGGCGGTGGTTCCAAAGGGGCTGAGAGATAAATGGGGCTGGGGGCAAGGTAGCTTGGAAGGCAATAAGTAGATGGCGGGGGTAATGGTGATAGGTCGGAGAGGAGAATGGAGCAGATAGGTGGGAAGGAAGATGCAACAGGTAGGACAGCTCAAGCGGGCAGTGCCGATTGGAGGTTGGATCTGGGATAAGTGGGGGGAGAGGAGATGAGCAAACACGTGAAATTGACATTGATGCCATGTGGCTGGAAGGACCCTAGGTGGAAGATGAGGTATTCTTCCTCCAGGCGTCAGGTGGCTTGGATTTCACTGTGGATGCCCTTGGCAGAGTGGGAGGGGGAGTTGATGTGGTTGGCCACAGAGCGGTGGGGTTGTTGGGTGTGTGTGTCCTTGAGATGTTCTTTGACACGTTCCGCAAGTTGGTGTCCTGTCTCCCCAATGTAGAGGAGACCACTTTGAAAACAACAAGACGTTGGAGATGACGTGTGTGGAGGTGCAGGAAAATCTCTACCGGATGTGGAAAGGTCCTTTGGGGCCTTGGATGCAGGTGAGGGAAAGGAGGTGTAAAACCGACATGGACCTAATGAGGGACTCCCTAATGTGCACCCCCCACCCCTGCTGAAGGGTTTATGCCCAAAACGTTGACTATCCTGCTCCTCAGATGTCTGACCTGCTGTGATTTTCCAGTGCCACACTTTTTCAATCAGACTATGCCAGCCTGGTCCAAGGTTGCTGCCTGGGTCAGTGCAGTAATGTGGGAAGAAGTTTATCTTCACCAGTGTAAGTACAGATACAAATCCTTTATCCGAAAAGCTCTGAAATCCGAAGTTTCTTGCGTGAATTTATTTCTCCATAACAATGTTGTTTGGCGTGCAAAGAGTTAAACCAACTTCACACCCGCTCAACCCATGTCACTCAGATGTGATGTGGTGGTGTGGCCCAGCACTGGCAGGCATCAATTTTGTCTCAGTCCTCGTACTTACAGGTGTGTCTGCTGTTCGGTAAGACTTTTTATTTCATTGAGAAACTCATATTCGAAAATCAGAAAAATTCCATGTTCTGAAAATCCAGCTGGCCCGAGGGTTTCGGATAAAGGTTTGTGTATCTGTACTACCACTTCTTTTCTAATACCGCACACTAAACCACTTGATGAAGGTGCAACACTCTGAAAGCTAGTGCTTCAAATAAACCTGTTGAACTATAACCTGGTGTTCTGTGATTTTTAACTTTATACACCCCAGTCCAGCACCTCTAAATCACTCACGTTATATTTGCTAAAGTACCCATCACTTGCTCAGACTCATGTTCTAGCACCCTCACCAATGCCTGCAATATCTTCCCTCATTTGCTGTTACTCTCTCACTCAGACCATCTTTAACCCTGCATACCTTCTGACTGCCTGCTCATTTGGTCAGGGTACTTCCCTACTTGTTATGGTTGTGGTACCTACTTTTCATCAATTAATACATTTAATGGTAAGATCCTTGGGACTGTTACTGAACAAAGAGACATGGAGTACAGGTAGACAAGATAGTGAAGAAGATGTTTAGTATGCTTTCCTTTCTTGGCCAGAACATTGAGTATAGGAGTTGGGAGGTCATGTTGCAGCTGTACCCGACACAAGTTAGGCCACTTTTGGAATATTGTATGCAATTCTGGTTTCGCTCCTATAGGAAGGATGTTGTGAAACTTGAAAAGGTTCGTAAAGGATTTGTAAGGATTTTGCCAGGGTTGCAGGATTTGAGCTATAGGGAGAGGCTGAATAGGCTGGGGCTGTTTTCCCCAGAGGATTTACAGTGAGATGCGAAAGATTTAAAAGGGACCTCAGGGACAACCTTTTCACGCAGGGGATGGTGTGTGTAATGAATGAGCTGCCAGAGGAAGTGATGGAGGTTGGTATAATTACAATATTTAAAGGTATCCAGATGGACATATGAAGAGGAAGGGATGGGGGCCAAATCCTGGTAAATGGGACTATATTAATTGAAGATATTTGGTTGGCATGGGCGAGTTGGACCGAAGGGTCTGTTACTGTGATGTGCATCTCTATGATTCTATGAGAAAGACCTACTCCCACTCCCCCACTGACCCCACCCCTTCTCATCCTAGGAAGAAATCAGCCCCCAACAAGGCAGAAAGTGTCAAGACAGATGTTGGGCTGCCCTAAATTTGGCTCGCCCTTTATACAGAGAGGATCTGGTTCTGACTGTCCAGCATGGCTGGACCAAGTCCCTGAACTTGTACTGGAGGCTGCTCTTTGAAAGTTATCACCCTTTCCTTGATTGAGGACTGCTGACACCTTTGACAAGCATCTTGGTTTTGTATCTATGCAAAAAGATTTGGCAACACACCAATTCTGAAAATCGTGTCTCTGGCAGGAAAACAAGGCAGCAGGGATGCTGAGAGTTTTAAGGTAGGGGCTGACAGAGGAAGCAAACAGCCCAGAGATGCAGCATGGTCCTCTCTCTGAGGTGGGTGCTTATTCCTAGTGTTCGAGTACTACAATGATAGTTGCTATTCCATCCTGAGTTGCAGCATTGAATAACAAAAGCATACCATAAGTGGAACAGAGATATGCCATGCACCTTTGACATATGTGGGATGCCATTGTCTATGAAAGTGATTGGTACCCACGTTGTGAGCCATCTGATGTTGGTGCTTGGTGTCCAACATGGTGATCCTTTGAAGCAATTGGCAAGCTGGAGTTGCCAGGTGATTTCCCTGTTGAGAATTGTCAATGTGTGGGAGAAAGATCTGCTACCCTGCCCACCTACAGCATGACCATATAAGCAGGCCTGCAAAACACAGAAATCAAGCTGCCAACACATACAGAACACCCCACAATGCCCTAGTGTTGGCCAAACATGCTAACAAAGAAACCAGATATGGCCAAGCTATTTCCAGACCAGAGAATACACTTCCCAAACAACCTTCACAGTAAAGCTCCCAGCCCTGATTTGCACTGTGGTCCCAATAGCCTTAAGGACAGGCTTAATTTCATTGAAACCGATACTGCATTAAAAAGAGGCAGGCTGAGAGACCCCAGAAGATTTTGCTCGCAGGAGGAACAGCACTTTCTGCTTGGGGAAGAGCATTCTGTCCATCTATGCAGAGGATCAATTCTGTGTCAGCCTGGTCAATTCCTCTTCCGTGATATTGCTTTGTTTAATAAACCGCTCGCCAAGTTCACCCAATCCTCATTTGTGGTCTCTGATTCATTAGGCTGAACTTCTCTAACACAATGTCCTTGCAGTGGATACTAGGACAGAAAGTGAGATTTCTCGCCACTGTCTTTGTGAACCTTATTTCAATTTCTGGAACTTAGCTAAAAAATGCAATGATTTGCTCCAACCATCGAGAAGGCTTCGCTGGACTTCTTGCATAATGTTACCAAATTGCTCACCATAACACGTCATTCAGACCCCTATAAGGTTCTGCTCCAATGTTAGATGTGGCTGAGAATGATGCTGTCTGAATTGACATTAATTGTGAGCCAGTCAAGAATTCATTTAATCTGATTTTTATATTCTTAATTATGAAATGTATGCATACAAAATTAAATTAGCGAAACTTCCAATTTGAATCACCAGAAGAGGTGATGGACCACTTCATTATTCTTGGATCAGATTATAGAACCTGACTGTTAAATTTTAATATTTAACAAATCAGCATTTAAGCATGAAAATTTATCTTATTCTTTTTACAAATTGGAATAATTGCATGTGCCATTATGTTGATTTTAGTTGTAAATGTTTTTAATTGACCTGTTCAGATAGATTATTATACACTTTTGCTAAAAAAAGGGACTTGAACCTGGACACCTCTGGCTCAGAGGTAGGGGCACTACCATTATACGATAAGAACCTTTGGTTATAATTGTATGATTAGTTTAAATGTGTAATGAGACATGTAGAAGCTGCTGCAGTGTGCTGTAGAACAATTAATTATGTTTGGGTATTAGTGAGGTTTATTGGGTGAAATGGGCTTTTCATCTACTTGAGTGCTTTACTCTTACACCTTTGCTTCTCTGTCAACTGTTTGTAACTACACTATTCTGTGATACATTTTGCAAAAAAAGTTAGAAAAATTGTGCATGACTGCTTTCCAAAATGGAAAATCAGATGAGTTTTGATGTTATGGGTGGCATAGTGGCTAACATGGCTGCCTCACAGCACTAGGGACATGGGTTCAATTCTAGCCTGTAGTGTTAGGTGCATTAGTCAGAGGGAAATGGGTCTGGGTGTGTTACTATTTGGAGGGCCGGTTTGGACTTGTTGGGCTGAAGGGCCTACTTCAACACTGTAGGGAATCTAATCTTAGGTTTGTTGCCAGTCATGAAATGCTCACTAGGCTGGAGTATACTGCAGATTTTACTGAGGAAGACTCCATTTAAAGAGGTGCATCATAAGATTGCACTAATAAGTACCAGTTGATTTTTAAACTCAGCCAAATGTATGTGTTGGCTAGTAAAATAATGTTTGTTTTGGTACTATTAGTTCACAATATTAATCATGCAACAAAATTAATGAACTTCATTTGAAATAATAATTAATCTTGTCTGTGAAATAATTATTTAGAAATGTACAACATAGATGGTGCACAGAACCTGCCTCACCCAGACTGCTGTTTTTGGTCCAAAGTTCCTCATCCACAGGTAACTTTCCCTTAATAAATGATTTAAGCTTAGACTATTTTTTCAGCTAAATCCTTTGAAATCCCAAATAAAAGTATTAAAGAATTACCTCATCTCTCCTATAGTGCTTGTCACAAATTTTAAATATGACTTTTGGTTATCTATCCACATGCCAGAGAAAATAATTTTGGTCTTGGTTATCAGAACATCTCATTACTTTAAACTTCAATCAAGTCATCTCTTAACCATCTTCATTTCAAGGAGAATAGTTCTAATCTTCTGCCAGAGCAGTCACCTCTGCAATTGCAAACCTTTTATTTTTTCCCCATAATATGGTGGCTGGAAGGAACAGTATTGTAGCTGAGGCCTAAAACTCAGTTTAAATAAATGAACTAGACTCAGGTGTCGGAGCAGAGTTGTAAAGTTCATAGACAATGCAAACTTGGCAAAACAATATGCTTTTCCAAACATTAGGGCCTTAGCCCATTTTCTGCTGTACCTTCCTCCTCAGCTGTTTCCTTGGTAGGTTTTCTCAGTGATGGCTTGCCACTGCCTTCCAATCTTAGAGACATGACAAATGCCTGCTGTTCCTACTTCCTGCTAATAGCAATTTTATATTCCATTCAGACCATGTGACTTAACCATCTGTCAATAGTGTTAAATTTTTCAAATATTTCTTCTCTATCACAATACTACCTGTAACTATGCTCTCCTCTTCATATTTTTTGAGATGATGTGCAAAGTATTCATTTAATACACCTCCTCTGGCTCTGCATGAGGATTCGTCTGAATCCTCTTCAGGTCCAATTGTTTACCCAGCTAACTTATAATTAAGGTTTCTGAAAAACTTCAGGGTTCAATTTAATGTTGACTACCAACCTGAGCTCATAACCTGTCCTTTCCTTAACATTTTCAATTTCTTCTTTATTTTCCCTAATCTTTCCAGTTATTAATTGAGTTAGGCTTCTGTCTTTTGTCATTCTTTTAATTGAACATTAGCTTTGGATACTCCTCTTTTCAAACTACAGGTAGAAGATCCTTTATCCGAACATGTAAAAACTGAAAAGTTCCGATATCCGAAGGTTTTCTTGTGAAGTTTTTTTCTCATTAACAAGTTTGTTTGGCGAGCAAACTAACTGCCAAAGAACTGAAGTCGATACCCACTCGATCCGTGTCAGTCAGATGTGATGTGGAGGATGGGGTGTGGCCAAGCACCAGGGGCCTGTTTTTACTTTGAAGTCCGCTCCTCTGGTAAGATTTTTAAAAATTTCACCATTAAATTTCACTTATTCTGAAAACTGAAAAATTCCAAATTCCGAAAAACAGCTGGACCGAGCATTTTGGATAAAGGATTGTCTACCTGTAGTACATACATTTACCATTGTAACAGCTTCTTCCATGCATCCCTTCCATGGTCCTGAAATTAACTTCCTCAGTAACAGGTTTTTCCAAACTAGCTGTTTTAAGTACCACCCTAAATCATTGAAATTACCCTTACACAGTTCAGCTATGTTTTACCACTGACATTTTTGAGTCTTTCCATAAATTTCTAATTTGAATTACATTCTGGTCATGAGGTGATAGCTCCTAAATCTCCACAAACCCCACTTCATTTTCCAGAGCCTGATTCAATATTAGTTTTCTGTTAGACTAGAGATAGAACGATCAAGAAAAAGTATTCAGTACCCAAAGTATAAATTTCTCTTCATCCTATACTTGGAGTTATTATTTCCAATCTAAATTAGGATAATTAAAGTTTCCTAATGCTTTTCTATTAATTGTCCTCATGAAACATCTTTGGATGTTTTGCTATGTTCAATATGCTATATAAATACGCACTGTATTTTTGATATGCATCTTTAAAATTAGCCAATAAATTTACTCATATGCTTTGCAATATTTTATTACGGTTAAAGGAACTTCATGGATACAGGTTGCTATTGAATGCTGAATGTAATCCAGTTGACTATGGAATAGTAACAGTTGATTCTACCCTATGCAAAAACTCACTTTCACCAATGTTCTACTAAATCTTCTTTGTTTTACACAGTCTGGTGTCGTCCTGAGCCATAGACTAAAATTTGTTGATGTTTACCTCCGAAAGAGAAGGTGGACTCTTTATGTTACAGAATAGGGAACATCAGGGGCATTAATCTTAAGCCTCAGATACAGCAATGTTTTTAGTTGTATGATATGAAAGTAAAATCTTAACCATGCAGGAACAAAGATTCTGTTTCCACTGTATGAATAATTGTGATTACAATTCCACTCTGAAGGAGTAATAATTCTGGATCAATCTTTGAAGAAGCAGGAATTCTAATCTAACTCTGTGAATTAATACTGTCTGAGGCATCAGTTTATAGTAAATAGTTTGCCTGCATTTATTGAAATTAATACTGATCTGGAATGAGAATCATGGAATGATTACAGCATAGAAGGAGTCAATTGAGCCTATTATACATGGCTGGCTGTCTGATGGATCACCACCAGCTGTTACTGAAGCTACATGTAGTTCTCGAGAATATGGAAAGCATCCTATATTTCAACAAGCATTCGAACACTCAAAAGGTCAACACTCTGGAATTCCTTTAAAAATTACAATATAAAACTTAACATACAAAAAGATTCACTTCCCTTCCTTTGGCACTGCTTAAATATAGGGAAATTAACTACATTTTTCAAAGATAATTTAAATTTTTAGTTTCCCAATTCCTTAGACTGATATCAAGATAGGGACACAAAGCCGCAATACCGGCCATTAAACTCACAGATTTCCAATGATATTTAATTTTTTTTTCACTTTTTCAAATTTAAGCTCCAGTTCCAGGCTATTGGGCTGTAGTAATTTGAGCGTTACTTGATACTGGAATAATAATTCTACTCCCACTCAATGAAGGAATTGTCATTTCTTCTCCAGAAGTCCAACATCACATATGCTAGTCTTCAGTCAGTTTGATTCATTCCATATGCTATCTGGAGGCACTGGATACTGCAAAGGCAATGGGCCCTTGCACCATTCCATCAAGAATACAGAAGACATATGCTTCAGAACTTGCAGTACCCCTAGCCAAGCTATTCCGGTAAATCTACAACCTGCTCAGTGTTGTTCAGTTTGGGTTCTGCCCGGGCTACTCAGCTCCCAATCTCATTACAACCTTCGTTCAAACATGGACAAAAAAGCTGAATTCTAGACATGGAATGGGACTGAAAACCCTTGACATGAAGGTGGCAGATAACTGAATGTGGCTTCAAGGAGCCCTGACAAAACCCAAGGTGATAGGAAGCACAAGAGAACCTGACCAATGATTGGAGTAAGACTTGTCACAAAGGAAGATTGTTGTCATTGTTGGATTGCTTCAGGACATCTCTGCAGGAGTTCCTTTTGAGAGTGTCAACCATCTTAAGCTGTTTAATTAACAATCTTCCTCCATCATAATGTCACTACACAAGACATAAATACTTGGTCTTACAAAAGCAGGTTGGAGATTAGGAATCCTGAAGTACACAACTCACCATTTGACTCCCAAAACCTGCTCACCATCTAAAAGACACAAGTCAGAAGTGTGATAGAGTACTGCCCATTTACCTGGATGAGTGCTCCAACAATACTCAAGTAACTTGACAACATTCAGGACAAAGCATCCCATTTGTTGGCACATCTACAAATATTCAAACCCTCCACCACTGATGCTCAGTAGCAGCAAGGTGTATCATCCACAAGATGCAGTGCAGAAATTCACCAAGGCTCCTTAGAAAGCCTCCTCCAAACACATGACCACTATCATTGAAAAAGACAAGGACAGAGGGTATCTAGTGACACCACCACATGCACATTCCCCTCCAAGCCATTCATTATTTTGACTTAGAAATATATTGTCATTCCTTCAGTGTCAATGAGTCAAAATCCTGGAACTCCCTCTAATGGCATTGTGGATCTACCTAAATTAAATGGACTACAGCAGTTCAAGAAGACAGCTCAGCACCACCTTTTCAAGAGCAACTAATGTTGGACAGTAAATGCTGGCACCATGAATGAGTTTTAAAAAAATTAATATTGAGTTTGCACGTTCTTCCCGTGTCTGCGTGGGTTTTCTCCGGGTGCTCTGGTTTCCTCCCATAATCCAAAGTTGTGCAGGTCAGGTGAATTGGCCATGCTAACTTGTCCATAGGTGCATTAGTCAGAGGGAAACGGGTCTGAGTGGGTTATTCTTCGGAGGGTCGGTGTGGGCTGGTTGGTCAAAGGGCCTGTTTCTACACTGTAAAGAATCTAATCTAATATCCTTCTAAGCTCATTTTGAAACAGTAATGTATTGTGCCACATTTTGTGAAGAAACAATGATTTTAGTTCCATTCCAAGATTGGAAACTAATTCTATTCCAACCAATGAAAGGGCAACAGGCTTCAATTTCATATGATTTGAAACAGTGATGTCCAGTCCCAACAAGTAGTCTTTAATGGTAACTAACTGGATTGATTCAATTTGTAATACATTGATGGAAAGAATATAGAACAAGGATAGGTTAATGTTCGAGGATTAATATATAATTAGCAAAGGAATGGCAAAGTTCTAAAACAATTAAAAGTTCACAAATACCGATATCTCATTTCCTCTGACAAAAAATGCAATGTTTTTGAAATTAAATGCTACTGTACTACAAAATCTTGCATTCACATAGGTTTTATCAATTAATTAGCACTCTTAAATGAGACTTGTAACCTATTCAGGAGGATTCTGAAGAAAGTCTGACATTGTTCCTTTTTGACTAAATCATGACTGAAACAACTCAGATGTATTAAATTTGCCACAATAAATATTCTAAAGAAACAGCATTCCTTCTTGCTGACTGTCTGTTTACAAGTCACATGAATGTCATCAAGCATAAACAACTATGCAACATTGTAATTATTTCAGCTTTTCAAAATTAGTATTTGACAGCCTTTATTAAAATGTGCAGATCCATTTATGTTCTGATAATTTTCTTACAAGTTGAAAAATACATGCATTCAACCTTTGAACAATAAGATGTACCACAGCACAGAAATACACATCAGGGACTACAAAGGCATTCAGACTCTTAAAGTCCTCTTTACATTAACTAATTCAAGAGTGAAAATACTCAAATACAGTGGAAAAATATACAAGTATGATTATCAATGTATGCTTTATTTCTTAATATTTTAAATGCATCTTTTTGTACATACCATTGAATTTGGATCTCCAATTATAAAGAAATAGTATGTCTTTTCTTAGCTTGTCTTGGCAATAGTTCAGAATTATAGAACAAATCACACTTTAATCAAATATATATCCCTTCAATAATACTTTGGAGTAAGGATCCTAGAGTAGAATGATTGTGTTCATTCACTACAGAATTACATAAAGGTTCAGACAACATAGAATCCAAAGTGTTATGTTTTGAGGAGTCAGTGTTCCAAACATTGGCACTTTTTTTTTTCTATAGGACATTTAGGCATTTTTAAAATCTGTATAATTATGGTTCTTATTATTGATCTGCAGCCTGTTAAGCAAACAACTCTAAGGATTTGAAAGAAGTCACTTTCTTATTGCAGGACTTGAATATTACAGAAAAGAAGAACATTGCTGAAGATTTTTGATCTTGCACCAATCAGAATAAATTTGCAAGAATGCCAAATTTCAAGCAGTCACAACAATTTATATTCGAGGAGAAAAATGTGCTGATTGGTTGGTAAGTCAACTGACTGAAAGACGTGTTATCATTGAGAAATTAATAGTTCCCCTAAACCCCTGGTAATTCAAAAGAGGTGTGAGGCTTGGACATATTTCTTTTGTTTGCAGAGATGATAATCACACTATTACGTGAATTATTTATGCTTGTTATCAGTGGGGTAGTTTATACACAAGGAACTCTCCTCTGATGGAGTTAGTTGTATTGTTAACCCCCACTTCTTTTAATTCCTTACAGTGTGCTCAGACGACATGGATTTAATATTGGTCATACAGAATAAAAATCATGTTTAATATCTGTTAGAGAATTGCAATGATTACAGATCTTTGCAAAAGAACTTGTTCGTGTAATTAATAGAAATATTTGCTGCATTTTTCTAGTTGTTTTATTTGAGGCTTTTCCAGCCTAGTTCCCACTTGCCTTCATCAAACCAAATAGGTGTCTCACCACAAGGACCCAAGTTTAAATCTCTGCCAGTGGCTGGAGTTTGAATGGGGTATGGATTTTGACAATTCAAATCATTTCACTTACTCCATTTCAGTATGAAAGACAGAACCATTCCTCCCTATCTTTACCCAACTCTTTACAGATGCCTATATTACCTATTCCCACTTTACAAAATACTCAATGGATGCTTTGCTTATTTACCAAACAAATATGGGGATTAGATTGTAATAATGCAATACTTTTCTTTGTTCTGTAAAACCCTCAGTTGATTTGAACAATGCAGATAGCAGTACCAAGTCTTTTGGTAATTGGAACAGAGCTCAATGGCCATGTTCTTCACTGAGCAACTCTTTGCTTGGCGATTCCCCACGCCATAATTGCGGTCACCACCCTATCTCATACAACACATTGCTGTCTTTAGGCAGACTGTACATTTAGTTTGGAACTGCTATGTAATACATTAAAATATCCAATTCACAGACATAAAACCTGTTAAAATTTTCTTTAGGCTCGGCAAGGAGAACAGATATAAAATAGTCTTGACCATACTGAGGGCATGACAAAGATCCGATATACAATTATGTTTGTTTGGGAGCAATACAATGAATATAACGTGAATCAAAAGGAACATATTTTACTTTTGAAAGATACACTAACGTAGTTAAAATTGACTTGACCTAAAGGCATACATTAATCACATTTAACACAAGGAAGTTTGAATTTTGCGTATTATATTGTGTTCATAATTAGTTAAATCTGTGAGCTAACACCATCACTCCAAAAATGAAACATTGTGAGTTTAAACTTGAGTCAGTGCCAATGACGGTGCAAGTGGTGACTTATACATAGTTTTCTCCCTTCATTCCCCCTCTGTCAGACTGACTAAGTGATATAATAGTTTCAAGTCCCACCTGGTCCAGAGTGTGACATGATGTTTCTGGACAGGCTGCTTACAAATTATCTGTACTGGGTCAAACCTGCCTTGATGGCTACTAAAGCAGGCATTACAAATAATCCATTCATCATGCTATCTGTCTTAGTCACAGATCAAAGCAACACACCTTGGATCTTATATGGTTGACCAAAGGAAACAGCCATATTTAACTTAGATCAAAGATTGTGCTTAAAATATAGTTTTAGGTATATTTTTGTCCCCAGTTGAACTCTGACAGTGAGCATTCTGTGACTTAATAACCAATAGATTTATTGTTGATATGTTAGTCAACTCCTATATACTCTGAAGTCAATAACACTTTTTGATTGTAATTAACTAAATTAGCTAAGTGAAGAACATTGATTGATTAACAATACCTTGACCTTATGCTCCACCAGCAAATGTTCATTCTAGTTCAGATTGTTTTGTTCTGCTCAAATTCCTGGCCAGATCGTGATAAGCTTTTTAATTCAGTGTCTAATTTTAGAGATAATCTCGTTCTCTTTGGCTTACTTTTTACAAATCTATATTGATAACGAGTCACGTCAACGTACCCATGCCACACAGAGAATAGTCAGTCTAATTAAAGTTGTTGATAATATCAAAGCAAATTAGAATGGTCATGTGTAAACTTGAGTCAATGAGGACGGTTTGATGAGGATGTAGAGTTCTCCTGACACAGCAATCTTTGCTAGATAACACTGGGAAAATGCAGCCTATGCCTGCTAAAATAAGCTACCCAGTAAATACCTGTGGCCTTTAAAGAAACTGTTGTGTAATCAATTATGAGCTTTACTGTTCTGTAAAAGTTTTGAAATTACTGTTAGAGTTTGTAAATAGGACTGATAGAAATAGGCTAACAAAATGTATTTGCATATTGTGAGAATTGTCAACAGTTATCCATAAATTGTGTTACTTAGAGACAAGTAAAATAATTGTGTACACTGATTGAAACTGTGAATAAAATACCTTTGGGTAGTATTAGAGATAGGCCAGCAAACAGCTGAAGGTAACAACAGTATAGGCACTATTGGGCTTTGTCTGGTAAAATTCTACAGATATGGTGAGACATTAGATGGCACTTCTGTTTTACAGCTGCATTTAGAAACTTGCCTGCTCTATCTATCCAATGATGCTCTGATGTACCTGTAAAGAGAATTCCTGTAAAAGATAAGTATTTACAACAAATCGACAAATTGAACGGAAAGTTTCAAATTGAATTAAGGTAGAGTTTATTCAACTTGCCAGGGAAATGGATTACTTTTCGACAGTTTACATTCCAGGAACAACTTTACTATCTTTTTGTTTTCTTTAGAAAAAAGCTCCCGAGTCAACTGAATTACAATCACCATTTACAGACTCTAAGAAACTTTGACCGGGTGGTGTTCTCATTTGAAATTCTGAAATACTCTTGAATGATTTACCTCAATATTTCAAAACAAATTTGACATTAGCTCCTGTCTCCTTTGGTATCTGAATAACGTGGGGTGATGGGGGTTTTATACATTATTGTTGCTTTGTACATGATCAAAGCAGAAGGATTGTTGGTCAGGAATGTATCATTGTTGCTTATTGTCAATAGGGCACAATTGCAGTGCTTTCTAACTACAAGAAATCAATGATAATTCTGTCATTTATTGTTGAAGTTGTAATAAATTTAAGCAGCAATACTTCAATTAGATTGTGTTACATCTTTTGTTGACCTAAAATTTGTTTATGATACACTGAAGAATGCAAAGACAGTTTGATTGTGATTATTCATGTTGATATTGCTGGAAAAATATGACATATGAGAAAGGAATAGTTATTATCCAAAATAAACCAAAAAGCTCTAAAATTGTTTAAAGACCCAAATCTTGTTTCTTTGTTTTATTAAACTGTTCAAATCATGAACAATTATATGAGGAAACCACTGAGGAGTGTTTAAAAAAATGTTAGTGATTAAAGCGCTTTGGTGACACCATGTGGCCACAAAAAGCATGGCACCGTTTCTTAAATTCTTTGTCCAACAATGAACATTCAATTTGCTTCTTTTGACAAATACTTCCCTGGTGAAGGCAAAACATTAAAAATGAGATGGTGAGAAAAAATCTATTTGTCATTGATTTTTTTCTCAAAAGGAAAAGGAAAACTAGAAAATGCTTTAAGAGTTTATGCTATTTTATGTTTGCATGGTAATCTTCCACATCAAATGCTAAATGTCCTTATGTTTATCTCTGAATTACTGATCTTATTTCAAACCAATGTGTTTGAATGATAAATGTTTACTTTTTACAATTGCAATTGAATTGTAACACTGACAGACATGTGAATTCACCCCACCAGTGGCGATCATCACAGTTAATAATCTGTAAATATCGACAGAAAAGGGACTCATCCTTATATCCCCACCCAGTGTAAATGGAAGGCACACCAGATTGTTCCCCTAATGATCTGAGTTTGGTGGGAGCACTCTCCTCTAAATTGCAGGACTCCAAGATCTCTGGTTAGTTTCAGTGCTCCCTGTAATACTCCACATAAATATTACCTCTCCTAGGACCTCCTGTGTTAACCTCATGAATGGCAAACTCATTCCCTCTTGTGTATCTGTCACTATCATTTAAAAAAAACATTTATTAGAGTTCATTCAAAGAAACCATCAATAAGTATAAAGAATTGGTACAGGTCAAAAACTTTGGACTTTCAGGACCTCTTCATGGGAACACTAAGGCTTCAGGATCTCTGAAAACCAATTTTAACCTGTGGAGATTAGTAACCTCTGCTAGATCTAGTGCTCAATATGCCTTCTTCAGTAATTATTAGACATTACCAATTATTCAATGTCCTTCCTTTTCACACCAGTACTGAGCTGTGTTTTCCAGAAACTTTCATTCATCTCCTGTTGACGTGAGATTCCTTTATCAGCTTTTATTCATCAAGTTTATCACATTGTGTCGATTCAGACTGTCAGCCACAGCTACCAGTGTAATTCTTAATTGTGCCCTTTCTAATTTAAGTTTTGTTTAGACAGTATTTTCAGCTTGGAAGCGCAAGAGTAGAACACAAGTGTTACATGTATGTTAATGAAACTGGGGATTACAGAAGTAATTTAAAAAAAAACCTACAGAAAGAAGCCTTGATCTTGGTTCTGTGGTCACACTCTTGCTCCTGAGCCAGATGATTGTGAGTTCACATTGAACCCATAATCTGGGCAAACACATCAATGCAGTACTGAGGGAGAGCCATGGTAGCAGTGGTGCTTTCTTTCCAATGGAATGTTAAAGTGTGACTCTTGTCTTGCTGATGTTAAAACAAAGGGAAATTGGATAGGAAATTTGGGGCAATAGACCCGGAGGCTCATTGGGATAGAGAGGGGAATGGCACTAACTAGTTTGTTCCACAGAGAACAATAAACTTAGAGTCATAGAGATATACAGCATAGTAACAGATCCTTTGGTCCAACTCCTCCAAGGTGACTAGATATCCAAAATTAATCTAGTCCCATTTTCAAGCACTTGGCCTATATCCCTCTAAACTCTTCCTACTCATATACCCATCCAGATGCCTTTTAAATATTATAATTGCACCAGCCTCCATCACTTCCATACATGCATCACCCTCTGCGTGAGAAAGTTGCCCCTTAGGTTCCTTTTACATATTTTCCGTCTCATCCTAAACCTACGCCCTCTAGTTCTGGACTCAACCATCCCAGAGCACTTCATGGGCCAAGTGGACTGTCTGTAAAGAGTCTATCATTGCTCAGTTGCAATTAATTGTTTCAGTCTGAGATTTAAGGTCTACTTGTCTAGGCTAGAATTTAATTTTCACAATTTGCTTTGCCTCAGATTCAATTTTTCAACTTTGGTGTGATGGATTGACTTCCGTGATACTGTACCTCGACTAAACATGTGTCAGTTATGTTTTTGCCTTCGGTTTGCTCTGTACAGATTAGATATCTTGGTTAGAATTGGTTAGATTATGGTTGGATTCCCTGATTAAATGCACGGAATGGTTAAAAATTAAAAACCACAATTGTCATTTGTAGCAATACGGTAAAATAAATACATGTACAAAATTATCAAAGGGAAATGCTAAGAAGACACAGCCTTTTAATTCCTGTGAGCTAGCCACCAAAACCATCAATTTCATCTGATATGATGTCATTTAAATTTTTAAAAATATTTCAGTTAACTAGTCATACATTTGACACAACTCCAAAGTATGAATAATCAGGTTGCTATCTTATGGAAAGTAAACTGAGAAAGTAAATATCTGTTATACATGCTAATCATGTGCATTTCAGGGGTATTATTTAATACAAAGACTTTTCTAGTGGAAACGTTTCATTTCAGAATCTTGTAATAAATGAACGCATTATAAGTTCTCTAGGTTCGCACAGCAATTTGAGTATTATCACACAGCCCTTATTGCAGTTTACAGTAATTTGCTATTTATAGTTTAGTTAGAAAACAACTGTATATACACAACCTGCAATAATTGAATATTTCTTTAGTTTCAGGGTCAGTGAAAAATGTTTATCTGTGAAAATATATTCATATTGCTCATAATTATTTTTCGTCTTCATTTCCTGCAGATAAAACGTAATCACCACTTCTGTAAGAAGTCTAAGTATGTTAAAAAGAATGTTAATTTTATTTATTGATATTTTGAAATGCATGCTACAAAACTTGAGTTCTGAAGCAATATTTATTAGAGAATACACACCAGATTATGATGTGTGTAACAATAATGATTGGAGCATTTTCACATCTATTTAACAAGTCCAATTAATCTGTAGATCATTGGGGAACTATTGTCTCACTGAAACAAGCACAAACATTACAGTTACTCACACATCAGGAGGACGGTTATTATTTGTACTACTAATCTGTACAACCAAAACAAACACTAACATAGTGAAATAAAAATAAAGCATTTTGAACATTACATCTGCTAACCCTAGTTTTTGTTCCCCATATTAGATTTTATTTTATTTCATTTTTACTTTATTTGTATCTAATATACCATAGTCTATTTTACATAATTTCTTCAATACCCATTCCCCCACCACCCCTTACCGAAAAAATAGAGTTATTTTCCGCTTTTATTTGTCCCAGTTTTCCCTTTGGAAACAGAACCCACATTGAACAGATCAGCCTTGACTTGGATGAAAACCAATTCATAAAACCAGTTTGAATATTTGCAGATTAACAAAGCTGCATCACAGATGCATGCAAGTTAATCTTTCGCATGATGTCCTAGTGTGAAATATAGGAGTTCCAGCACTGGTGGATTATCCTGTTTGTATCTTTACAGCTGGACCATGGAATAATCTGGTCATGATGTACAAAGGGTTTAATTGTAATTTTTTTTCAGAAAGATTTTGTCCATTCATGCAAATGCTTCTGCTTTGAGTACATAGCCATACACCCTATAACTGGTTCCTTACACCTACAGAGTGTCCATGTACACTAACGATAGTTTTAAAAGTGTTCAGTGACCCTAAATGTTTTCTAATATTGCAATTTGAATGAAGGATTCCTAGGAAACATGAAGCATAGAAAGGACAACAATAAGCAAAGTCATTTAAGACAAGAAGAAGCTATGTAGGTGAGCATTCCCCTTCCTTGACTGTTCAGTGCTACTTCCTATCCTGTCATCAAAGAGAAACATTTTATGAAAACCGTTACCAGGAGCTGGATAGGAAGTCTTTTTAGCTGCATGGCAAACACTATACATTGAGAAGAGACTGGGAGTTGCTGATAAAAAGCTGTGATGGGTTCATTGCGCGAATTTTGGCAACGGTCTGGAGTTCAGGAGTAAATGGTGATGACTTCACGGCCCCCGCCACGAACCAACAGTACCCGGTCCAGACCTTCTGTCAACACCTCCAGGAACTCCATGTCTGCAACATTTGTCAAAGAAAACATTACCTTCTTCGACAAACATCAGATAATGCATTGCACAGATTTAATACTCCAAATTGTCTAGTGTGGACAGGTACAAATTAAATAAACAATTATCCATAAGCTTCAGCTCATTGACAATGCTGCTAACTGAAATCTTATCCACATGAACACCCTGTGCTTACCGATTTATATTTACTCTCCATCCAGTCAACCCTTGATTTTAAAATTCTCATCCTTGTTTCCAAATCCCTCCATGGCCACCCCCTCTCAATCTCTTCAACCTCCTCCAATCCTTCATCATGACTCTTTTGAGATCTCTGCACTCCTCTTGTTATAGCCTCAGTTTCTACCCTTGTCATCCTTGCCTTTAGCTTCTTCACCCAAAATTTCCTCACTAAGCTGTTTCATTTTCTGGTCTCCTTCTGTTCCACAAGATTAACCCCAAAACTTATAGCATTGAACAAATTTTGCTCAGCTCAGCTAATATTTCCGAAATGTTTTGCTGTCAATTTCAGTCTGATTATGCCTGTGTGAAATGCTTTGGGAAGCTGTACTACATTAAAGATGCTACATAAATAGAGAATGTTCTTATCAATATTTTACTTTGTCTTTCATAGGCAGACGAAGTGGAAAAAGTGCAAAGAGGAGGAGCATATCTGCTTAAAGATCAAATGGGATTATTGCATGGAGGCAGGGAGCATGGATGAAGTATTAATTATATATTATCCAACTGTTATTCTCAGGAAGGAAGATACTGCATTGTTCATCATTTAAAAAATGAGATCAGTCAGACATATGAAAGATTTAAAATTCATAAGATGAGGTATTACATAGACTGTCTGCAGTTAAAGTTGATAACATTCCAGAACCAGATAAAATCGGTCCAAGGATAGCAAAGGAAGTGAGATTGGATGTTGCAGAGACACCGACCATAATTTTCTATCATCCTTAGACTCAAGGGTGGTGCCAGAGGATTGGATAATTGTAAATCTTACATTTATTTAAAAGAAAGGTATGAAAATAAGCCCAGCAAATCCAGGCCAGTAGTTTATCTTCAGTGGTGGGAAAGCTTCTAGAAATAATAATTCAGAACAAAATTAACAGGCACTTGAACAAATATGGGTTAATTAAAGAAAGTCAACATAGATTTGTTAAGCTGAAAATGTGTTGCTGGAAAAGCACAGCAGGTCAGGCAGCATCCAAGGATCAAGAGAATCAACGTTTCGGGCATGAGCCCTTCTTCAGGAAACAGGGCTCATACCCGAAACATCGATTCTCCTGCTCCTTGGATGCTGCCTGACCTGCTGCGCTTTTCCAGCAACACATACTCAGCTCTGAGCTCCAGCATCTGCAGTCCTCACTTTCTCCTAGATAGATTTGTTCAGACCAAACAGTGTTTTACTTGTTGTAGCTTTTTTATGACGCAAGTGTTTATGAGGGTAATGTTGTTGATAAGCTGCTCATGGACTTACAAAACATATGTGATCAAGTGCTGCACCACAAGCTGATGAGGAATGTTAGAGTTCCTGGAATTAAAGAGATAGTAGAAACATGGAAATGAGAGCGACTAAGTGACTGGAAATGGATGTTTCTTGGACTGGAGAGAGCTTTCTGGTGTAGTCTGTCAGTGCCCAGTGTTGGAACCCCTGCTCTTCCTAATTTGTATTTGTGACTGAAATCTTAATGTACAGAGCACAGTTTCAAAACTTGTGGCTGATATAAAACTTGGGAGCACTGATAACTGTGAGAAGGATAGTGTAGAAATTTTAAAAAAGAACAAACACATTGGTGGAAAGGGTAGACCAGAAGCAGATGAAAGTTAAGGAAGATAAGTATGAAGTGATTAATTTTGGTTGGAAGTATGCTGGAGAGACAATATAAAATAAAGCCTACAATTCTCAAGCAGGTACAGGTGTACCATATACCATTGAATATGACAGGACAGAATGATATGTGGCAGAACTGGTTGAGAGCATAGTTAATAAAACATGCAGAATCATATTCTTTATTAATACAGGAATAGAGTACAAAACTGAGATAGATATTGTTACATTGAAAGAACATCTGGTATTCAAAATCCTGAGGTATCTGGACAAAGTAGATAGTGTTATGATCGTGTTAAAATGGACTGTCAGTTTTTGATTTCTGTCCTCAGATTTTTCACTTCTGGAGTTGTTCACGGCCTAAAATGACCTTATTAAAAAAGTAAAAACATTACCTTAAGATAGCTGTAGTGATCACCTGACCACAGATTGAGCCAGTTCATGAAACCATCAACAAACAAGACCCAGTTTGACCAAATTTAAAATATCATCAAAATAACTGAAACTAGTCTTTCAGGTTTTTAGTCTCCTTTTTGATTTACACTTTTCTGGAAGCTTCATAGAGTAGGATGAAAATTGTCTGCCAATTATCCAGCATTAAAAAAAAGTGAAACCAGACACGCAAATACTCACATGAACTATATTTTGCCAACAGCATTTGTCAAGAGCAAAAACAAGAAAATGGATTTGTAACAGCAGAACTGGAAAGTTTACTCTTTCCCTGTCTCCCTTAGTGTTCAAAATGCTGGGCCAAGTGATAAAGTAAATTGGAGGACCATTCACTCAATGAGCACTTACATGTATCTATAGGTTTTACTGCTCGGAATACAAGAATCTATGAAACAACTACAGTTTCCGGTTAAAACCTAACACCTGAAGAACTCCAAGAGTTTTGTAAGCTGCCTATACTCATTCTTTCTTTTTGTACTAAACACTCTCCCTGTTTTAAACTTTATACTGATGTTTGTGTGTGTCTTTCATATCATGTGTTATTATTTTTTTGCGTGCTGATAAATAATCCCTCTTCCATTCACTGAGGAAAACCTTGCAATTGACTTCTTACTTTGGTACTTTGTATTAATTGAACAATAATTTAACTGCACTTTTAGAAAAGACTAAAAATCTTCACTGCAGTTAACAAAGCGGGTGGGAGATGGGGAATGGTTGGGGGAGCAGTGGTGCACTTTAAAGGATTCACTACCACCCCAGCTGGTCACAATACCAGTGAAATACTATTCCCTTTTATGGAAGGTTCAAGAACAAGAGGCTTTAGTTTTAAGGTAATTGACAAAAGAAGCAATGGCAAGATAAGGAGATCTTTTTATGAAGTAAGTGGTTAGGATCTGGAATGCACTGCCTGAGAGTGGAGGGGAGGAAGATTTACTTGAGGCATTCAAGATTGAATTTGATTATTAGCTGAAAAGTAAGAATGCACAGGACTATAGGAAGAAATTGAATGAGTGACATTTGATAAATTGTTCATTTAAAGACCCAGCACAGACATGATGGAATGAATGGCAATGTTCTGTGCTGTAATAATTCTACCAATCTATTTTGTCTATCAAGGATTTATAACATCAAGTATAAAACTAATGTAATAATTTGCTTTTTACTTTTGAGCCTAACACTTATGAGCACTCAGAGTACCCATTGCTGTTTCTTTTCTCACATCCCTACAAGCAAATGCATCTCTTAATTATATTAATTTAACTAATTGAGATAGCAGTTTCCACCTTGACTATACATCCCTTAAAAACTATCTTCATTTAAATTTGTATAGCACAACCACTTTCTTATGAGATTCCTTCCGGATATTTACTGTGACTGTTCTTGGTTTATTGGCAAATCCTGCAGTATTTTCACCGCAACCACAACTAGTTTGACAGCAAGCTTGCAGTATTTGTACTTCAGTCACTTCTAGTCTATTAGCAACCTCTGCAGCATTTTTGCTGTAATCATAATCAGGTTATTGCTAATTCCTTCAGTATTTTTACTGCGATCACAATTAGTTTACAGGAAATCCCTGAAGTATTTTTACTGTGATCACAATTAATTTATTAGGAAGTCCTGCAGTATTTTCCTGCAGTCACTTCTAGTTTATTAGTTTTCCCTGCATTATTTGTGCTGCAATCATGACTTGTTTATTGGAATGTCCTGTGATATTTGCGTTGTGCACACAGTGTATTATTTTCCCCTTCTCCTATATCAAATACAGACTAGTCAATCTCCTGTGACGTTTCACATAAATCAGATAATATTGTCATGCCCCAACCTACCCTCTGCCATTTTTATGCTGCTATTTCTCTGTCTTTCTGCATCCTTCATTGGATTTTTTTTTCTTTCCCATTCTCTTTCTATCTGCTTCAGTCCCCCAAACGTCTTACTGCTTCTCTTTTTTTTAATTGTCCCCTAGTTGGGTGGGAAGTATTGAGTGTTCCACTGCTTCTGGATGGGGACAAGAAGGAAGGATTCATTGGGGTGTGGGGTGGTTGATAAATCAAAGGGGTTTTTGAAATCAGTGGATGATAGTTTAATAGTCACCATTACTGGAACGAGTTTATATTCTAAATTTATGGTGGCATTTGAACCAGCGTCCCTCGGTCATTAGCAACAACCACAGAGAATACTGGAAAAACTCAGCAGGTTCGGCACCATCTGTAGAGACAGAATGTTTCGAGTATGTTTCAGAATGGAAGTTTCAGATTTCCAGCATCTGCAATATTTTGCTTTAATTCTTTAAAGTATTAGCCTGGCTCTCTGGATTGCTGATCCAGTAACACTGACACTAGGCTACCAAATCCTCCTCTATCTGAACTAATATGCCTTGACATTACATAATAGTTTCTGTCCCTTAGGAAAGGATACAATTTTCATCTCCATTCCGGTTTTTAGGAGGTCCTGGCATGTTCAGCAGGACCAGCTTTGCTTCTTGGGACTTTTTCACAATGACTTCATTCAGTTTGACTGCAGTGTGCATCCGTCGGACATTTGACTGATTTCTGATTGACAGAGAAAGCCAACAGCACTTGTAGTGTGAATCATTAAATTGCTGAAGTGAGGAGGAAATATTATGTTGCACAAAGAGGCATATCCACTGACATAAACTTGCACAGAGAGTTAAACGGGCAAGAAATTGCTATAGACGTTGCATATGCATTGCATTATAAGAAGATGGTTACCTTCTGTTAAAAAAGTGAAAGTAAACAAATAAATGCATCAATTTATTACAAGGCAGTGTAACAATTAACTTGTGTTATAACGAAAAGACAGCATCAAAATCAACAGGCTTAACATCCTCTGTCTGGTGCATGACTGCACTTTGACCAAAATAATGTATGTACTTCTTTATTAAACTATTGTACATAACTTACAAAATGGTGCAACAATTTGTTATCTCACTGCTCTGACCTCCATAGCTGCATATTTAAAGATAAAAATCTAAGCATGGGAGACAAAACTAATTTTAATATACAGCCTCCACCTTGCAATTGTTTTTCTTCAAGTATTTAGTCAAGTCCTTTTTAAAATGTTACTGTTTAATCGGCTTCTGTTACTCTTTCAGATAGAGTCATAGAGATTCACAGCACGTAAACAGACCCTTCAGCCCAACTCATTCATGCTGATCAGATATCCTATGTTAATCTAGTCCTATTTAGCACTTGGCCCATATCCCTCTAAACTCTTCCTATTCATATACCCATCCAGATGCCTTTTAAATGCTGTCATTGTGCCAGCCTCCATCACTTCCTCTGGCAGCTCATTCCATACATGCACCACTCTTTCTGTGGAAAAAGTTGCCCTTCTGTCCCTTTTAAATCTTTCCCCTCTCACGCTAAACCTATGCTTCTAGTTCTGGACCCATCACCCCAGGGAAAAGATGTTGTCTATTTACCTTATCCATGCCCCTCATGATTTATAAACCTCTATAAGATCACCTGTTAGCCTGAGGTTCCAGGGTGAACAGCCCCAGCCTATTCAACCTCTATCTATAGAAACCCCGGCAACATTCCTGTAAATCTTTTCTGAACCCTTTCAAGTTTCACAACATCCTTCCTATAGGAGGGAGATGAGAATTGCACTCAATATTCCAAAAGTGGCCTAACTAATGTCCTGCACAGCTGCAACATTATCTCCCAAACTCCTATACTCAATGCTCTGACCAATAAAGGAAAGCATACCAAGTAACACTGTCTTTGTAAATTTAATTTTCTTATATTGCTTTTGTTTCTGTAGCCAATTACCCTTCCAGAGCTCCAAGAATGACAAAAAAAAAATCAGTTTTGGACACGCCTTTGGGTTCTCATAAAATAAATCATTCAATAAAATATCTCAAGTGTATATTGCAACTGTGCCAATGGACTGTGAGAATTATTTTGATTACTGTCAAGACCAATTTATTTAAAAAGGAATTTGAACTACCAGTTAATAGCTAAATGGATGATACAAAATTTTATGTTTTAAACTATTTAACGGACAATTCAATTACAATCACAACTGACTAAACACTATTTTTGTTGGGATATTATTCTTTAAAATAGAATAGAATTTTTTGGCAGAACTGAGAAAGCCTGTTATTGGGTATACCTTACTCTGTTCTTTAAATATGCAATCAATTCTCCCGGAATCAATTCAAAATGCTTTTCTGTTCCCGAGGTTTTCCTGTTGATCTTTTCCTTTCCCAACTATAACTGTTTGTCAGGATGCAAGTTTTCCTGGAGAGTCATTTGAACTCCCCAAGAAACTCAGCTTTATATCTGAGCAGGGGTTCTCAGTCATTCTCCTTCAATGTGCACCATATGATCTTTCTGCCCATGGTTTCTCTCCCTCTCCTAGATCATGGAAGAATAATAAATCCTTAGCTCTCAAACTTGATTTCTATGTTAACATGAATCATATGAGTCTTATATCTAGGTAGGAATGCTGATTAACTATCCTTGAGAGTGTAATGTTCTTTCATTTTGGAACTGAATAGATAGTTTAATACACTACTTACAAACTAATATTCTGAATAGTTTTTGCAGTCTTTGGAGATGCTCAGTCTTTCCACTGTTAGCATAGTGGCTGCTGCCATTCTCTCCATGTGTAAACACCTTATACCTTTTCTCAGCAAAACAATCTTGGGCTTCTGGTAATCTCTTACAATCAAACCACCAAGGCTTGCTGTCAGGCAGACTTCAAACAGGTAACAAAACTGTCTTATTTTATGTTAAATTAAGGACATAGTTCCAAAACCAAGCAATGACACAAAACTCATAATTGTGACAAACATAATATCTTACAAGCAAGACATACAAACGCACCAAAGAGCTAAAATAAGGAATAAAGAGAAAGGAATAAACTTGACTTACAGATTCTCCCATTCACTGGCAGCATTAAGGGAGAAAATGACCAGTTCAAAAATTAAGTGAATGAAGGTCCCAACAACCACATAACAACATTGTACCAAAAGAAGTGCCCTCAGTCTGATCTTATTTACTATAGTGTAAAGAAAGTTTACATATTTAAGTAGCTATTTGCTCCCTTCCCTATGCTACTTTAGATGAAGCACACTCACGGTTTCATACTGAAAAGATCTCGGATTTCTTCTGGTGTGACTGGCCCTTTGTTTTTGTTTTTGTCTCCAGCTAATTTTTCTTTAGTCCAAGTCATGTGAACTTTCTCTCCGGGTGTGCTAACCTCCTCAGCAGGTGACTGAGAGGCGATCGACTGAGTAGAAGCTGCTTTGTCGTGAATCAACTGAACCTGAAAAAAGAGAAAATGAAGGGAATTGAACTGGAGCGAGAAATAGGTGAGGTGGCTTGGATCAAATTTTAACTGTACTGAACTTTTTCATCATGATGGAAACGTCAAATTTCACACACCTGAAGTTCTATGCAAAGCCCCATTATTACTTCAAAAATGGTGATTGCCTTCAAAAATGGTGATTAACCTCTTCCTTCAACCAATGCTGTCTTTGTGTTGAAGGCAATCACATCATGGGGTTTGATAGGGAATTATAGGATTTTGTATCTGAATGATATTGATAATATAAAGAGAAAAGGTTGAAGCTAATGATGTAACCCAAGGATTATTGATTTTTCCTTTATGGTGGTGAAGGCCTCAAATTAAGAATGGGCACATGGATTAGGGCTGATTCCCAAAGTGAAAACCATTCTGCCTGACCAGCAACAGTACACCCACTGTCAGAATCTTTGGAGGAAACTCCATCCAAGTCCCCAAGAGCACATTTTATTTCATCTTTCTGTGCTTCCGTCAAGAAATATGACAGTCATATGCCACCTTCTCTGAACACAGTAATGACTGCATCAATACTCCAGTTAAAAAAAAACTGTTAAGAACCCATCTGGGAAATCAAGAATGTTGCTCAATAAATCTAAGTCTCTACCACTCAATGATAGATTAAAATAATGTCTTCAACCAAGGTCAAAATCAGGAAGATGCAATGGAGGGAAAAGCACATGTGGGGTGGAGGGAGGGATATACTATTTAGATAAACAAATGAAAAATAAGAAATAATTGGAAGACCAATGGTTATACTGTATTGCTCAGCTCGTACAACAGTCTTGACCAAAACAAGCTATCTTGAGTGAAAATATTGAAGGCAGTAAACACTGATGTGCCCATTAGAGCCACAAATCAGCCATAATAATAATACCTCCTCCTCGGGTTTCTCAACTGCACCTCCTTCCTGCTCATCCTGGCTGCTCAAGCGTAGCTTGGCCTTCGCGGGATGTTTACGACGAATGGAACCGCGTGATTCATCTGTGATGCTTTGAATCTAAATAGTAAAAAATAGCAATAATGGTCAAGGCCCTCAGGAGCACTGAACTCTTTAGCTGGGCAGTGCAGTGACTGAGGGCTGTTCATGGAGACATTCATTTACTGATGGTTTTTTGCTGAGGTACGTAATAATTGTATTTTCCTTTCTGTTACTTCCTCTGCCATGTAACATCACTTGGGGAAACTGAGAGGAACACCCGACATATTAACAGGTCTGTGTCGAGCAACCATCAGCAAGATGATGCCCTGGGGGTACCAATGCTCATCGTGTTCCTTGTTTTAGTTCAATTTATCTCATTAATAAGATCAGGAGTGACAAAGAAGTAGCTGCAATGTAAACATAAAGGTAAACATCTTGTTATGTGTGTACTGAGTCATTTTCAAAGATGAGTTTTCTTGAACTCAAACTGTTGGCTTAAGGAAGTTTGCTCTCATGATTATTCTCAGTGTTAGGTAACTTGGTTATCTTTAAGAGATAAGCACAATAACATTTTGGAATTTCCTCTCTTGCTCTGATTATATATTTATCTTCTGCCTACATCCTGGTTCTGCTAAAATTAAAACTCATCATCATCTACCCTAAATCTTTCTCAGGATCTCAAAACTGGGATTCTCTCCTACATTTTGACAATAATTGTGTTTCAAAAATACTTAATCAGCTGATCTGCAGGCTGCATTGATTAGCTGTAAGAAATGCAGGGTTACAGGGGTTGAATAGAGGAGTGGGTCTGAGTGGGATGCTCTTCAGAGGATTGGGTGTGGACTCAATAGGCTGAATGGCCTGCTTCCACACTGTCGGGATTCAAAAAGAAAATCCAGGTGCAACAGCAAGTTATTTCTTGGCTTGCAGGTTTCGTTCACCATCACATTCTTCAACCTTTGTGACAGTTTATATTTTGGATTATGGATTTTGAAAAATAAGATGTTATAATTGATTACTATTACAAACGCCAGACACTGTGGGGAAGCAGACGTTTCTTAACCGCCTGCTTCTCTGTCTGTTATTGCATTATTTATAGAAAGTACAAAGGGGTGTTTCAATGCTGCTATAATCCAAGCAGGGAGGTATGCTGACCGGAAGTGTAGGTTAGAGTCAATAAAATTATGAATCTGTAGTCCTTAATCATTGACATATATACCCTGGGAATGTGGGCCAGATTGATGTGTATTCCCTACAATTTTTGATCATGAAGATAATTTTATCAGAAAATTGACACAATAAATTGATATTATTTACATAGTGTGTCAAGTGACAATGTTTGCAATTTATTCCGCCCAGACTAGAAACCGAACCTAGGATCTTCTGATCAGTTTGTGCAGTTGGTATGTTTGCCAAGTGATTGACTGTGTGGTTCTGATGTTAGACAGGATTCTTAGATTAGATTAGATTACTTTACAGTGTGGAAACAGGCCCTTCGGCCCAACAAGTCCACACCGATCCGCCGAAGCGCAACCCACCCATACCCCTACGTTTACCCCTTACTTAACACTACGGGCAATTTAGCATGGCCAATTCACCTGACCTGCACATCTTTGGACTGTGGGAGGAAACCGGAGCACCCGGAGGAAACCCACGCAGACACGGGGAGAATGTACAAACTCCACACAGCCAGTCGCCTGAGGCAGGAATTGAACCCGGGTCTCTGGCGCTGTGAGGCAGCAGTGCTATCCACTGTGCCACCATGCCACCCAAAATTCTTGTGAGCAAACAGGATCATTAGAAAATAAGTGTTGTGCGCAACATTTTAAGACTTTTTAATTCAAGGCAGGTCAGAACAAGCTTCCTCATAAAGCAAAATAAATGGTCCTCTACCTCACGCTCTCTCTCATTCTTTGTTAGATGCATTTCCTTTAGAATTTGTGACCGCTGCTCCATCATCAGTGTTCGCTCATAAGTGTAGGCTGAGATATCACTGTCATGCTACAAGGCAGAATAACATACACAATAAGAATCATTAGCACTTAAATTTATAATTTTAATATGCTGGGACTGATACATCAATGTTAATAGAGGGGTAGGCTACACAAATATCTCAAGTATCTATAAGATAAAACCTGGGGTTGTGGGAATGGGTTGCTACATAATCCATTTGCCTGATTCGCTTGAACTCAGTTAACTTCAGGTGAAGCTAAGGAAGGAATTTATGTGTCTCTAGTTGGTAGTACTTAGAGTGAATTCCTTTTTACACAGAGAAGCACATTAACCAAGAGTTTATGATTCTGTCCCCTTCTATTTTTGTACACTGGTACAAATATTTACTTATCTGCACTTTTCATCAGATTTTAGCACTGTTCTCGTACCATCTCGACAACTTCCACCTCAGCTACAATTCGCAGGTGGTAGAGAAACACTGTGAGGTCCTTCTTCATCTGGATGCTGTTATCTTCCAACTGAGCCACTGTGAAAATGCGCATTTTGCATTTTCTCCACACCTGTCAATCAAAGATGAGCCATGAAAGCAGTGACAAAAATACAGCTGTAATTTATAGCCAGTGAGGCTCACAGTTTACCAGAAGCTTTTCCCAGAGAATGGTCGATATCTAGGAATAGTTATTAGGTTGCATTTTCACTGAGGGGTTGATATGACATCTTAATGATGATTTCCAAAAATGGCATCAGACCTGGTGTGTATTTCCAGCATTCTAGATCTACATTGTGAAAATGGCATGCAAAGGTTGACTAAAATATGAAATGAAAGCATTACGTTAGAAGCAATTGCTCTAACTCGAACCAACTCACCTTAATCTAACCCTATTGTGGTGACCTGCTTTTGTTAGAGCTGGGTGAATTCCTGACATGCTGTCCTTTCTGGGATTTCTGAGTTGTGCTTGTAAACCTGCACCAGTCAACTATGCTCCCCTTCATATATTGATTGAGAATTTCCATTGAAGTGACCTTGACTGATTGCAAGAACACTGTAAGGAATTCCAGTGCAGATTGGAATCATTCTACTTATACAGAGAATAATTCAATGTGGTCTGGGCACCTGACATTTTATGGTGGGCAGGTAATCGATTTTCTGATTGCATGGGGCAGGTGGGCCGCTGAACTGCATTGGTACAGACTGGCGTTGATGACAAATTGCCACATATAAATTAAATGCCCTCCTGCTGATCTTACAAACTCCAAAACAGTGACGGCAGAGGGTACCAGTTGGCACACCCCTCATAGGTCCACTGTTACTGCAGAGTTTTGGGGCCACGATAATTTAATGTGTACATTTTGTCTCATTTGGGTGTTACGGTTGATGCTAAATGCTGAAGATCCCCTGTATATTGATTAATGACTGATTATAGACATTGTTTATTGTTGAACACCAAAATAGAGTGACTACTCATGGTGTATATAGGCTCAGGGTCTGATTTATAATATTTTCTAATCAACCCATTTAGAGATTACACACTTCTGGAGCAAGCAAGACTTAAACCTGGGCCTCCTGGCTCAGAGGTAGGGACTTACCACTGTGCTTTGCGTTATAATATTTCCTAATCAATCTGCTCAGAGATGTGATTATACCTCAGGAGTAGGTAGGACTTGAACCTAGATCTCCTGTCTCAGAAGTAAGGAGTGTCTTGCAAGATCCACCTGGGTCAGTGTTTTTGTTTCCTTTTTTTTCTTATATCCAGAAGTGTTATTGCACACCACCGAATGGTTTTCCCGCTACAAAAACATTGTGACTTTTTATTTGTTTATAACTAGCCTCCACTACCAGTAAAACACTCATGTAGCCAATTGGATATTTGCAAGCAAAGGCCATGGCAGGCTGAATATGCTTTATTTTCTAATCAGCCTGATCAGAGATATTATTACACATCTCTGGAGCAGGTGGGACATAAACCTAGGTTTAAAGGCAGTGACACAACAACCCCCTGGAAAGAAACTGAAGCTGTTTATGATGAGCCAATACCTTCACCACGGAATGCAGCCGATTGAATAACTTCTAAATAGACTCCATGCCATTGTGGATATTTTCTAACCAATTTGTTCAGAGATGTGAAGCAGGTAGGATTGGAACCCAGGCCTCCTGGTCCAGAGGCAGGGATCATACACTGCACCACAAGAGCCCTAAGTCTGTTTTTACAAGTATCTGGAAGTGTTATCACACTGAGGCAAATGACTTTCCCACTAATAAATCACAGTGACTTTTTAAAAATCTACTAACCAGCACTTACGCAGCCAGTTAGAAGTGTCCAATGCAAAGTCCATTAGGGGCAATACGATCCATCAAAAGTAAGGTAGTGGGGGGTGTTAGGGAGAGAAGAAAGGGGCTAGATCAAAATGGAGCTGGAGGTGAAAATAAAGCACTGTATCCCCCGAGGTGCCCACCTCTCTCTTAAGGCATCAGATACATTAACGGTCATCATATGCTCCCATTCCAATGACACTCAACACACGCATAACAGTGGAAGAGGGGCAGAGAGCAAGCAGAGACAACCCCCTCCACAGCCCACTGCCTGGACCTGCTTATAGTCAGAATGACTAAGCCCAGGAACAGACCCACGTGGAAGTCCTCCAATCTGATCCACACCCCTTGGTATCTGATGCCCAAACATAAGAGCTTGGGCAAAAGCGAGGACTGCAGATGTTGGAAACCAGAGCTTAGATCAGAGTGGTGCTGGAAAAGCACAGCAGTTCAGGCAGCATCCGAGGAGCAGGAAAATCGATGTTTCAGGCAAAAGCCCTTCATCAAGAATAGAGGCAGGAAACCTCCAGGGTGGAGAGATAAATGGGAGGGGGGTGGGGGGTGGGGCTGGGGAGGATGTAGCAAAGAGTACATGGTTGAAGAGCTTCAGGGCAGAGGAAATGACCTGGGGGTTGCAGTGAGACAGAGACTCACTGAGATTCTTGTGGAGAGAGGAGGAGAACTTTTTCAAGGTAGGCATCCTTGCCAGAGGATTCACAGTAAGGTTAAAATCAACTGGGCAAAAGTGACTGAAATGTAACCAAAAACACAACTGGGTCTGTTTTTATTTTAATCTGGAAGTGCTCTTACACATAATTAATGACTTTTCCACCACCAAATCACCGTGACATTTTTCTTTGTTCTTAATTGTTAACTGCCACCACTAAGTCACCCATGTAGTCAGTTAGACAATTTTATACAAAAGTCATCAAGATCTGCTTTGTTTCATGTCCAGAAGTGCTATCACACACAATTGAATCTCCTTCCCAATACCAAATCACTGTGGGTTCTTTTTTTGCTTTATTTTGACTGTTAATTATTATCACTCACATAGCCGATTAGAAGTTAATATGCAAAACGCATTCGGATCAATGCAACCCATCAAAAGTGAGGGGGGAGGGCTAGGGAGCGTGGGAAGGAGCTAAATCAAAAATGGAGTTGGAGGATAAAATAAAGCATTGTATCATCTGTGACGTGTACCTCTCTCGAAAAGCAATGAGAGCATTAATGCACACCTCGTGCCCTCTCTCCAATGACCCCAGACACAAACATAACTGAAAGAGGGATAGGAAGTAGGCAGAGGTGAGCCCCTCTACAGCTTGCTACATGCACATGCTTATAGCCAGCCTAGCCTTGGACAAGGTTCAGGCGAGGAGTCCTAGTTGGGCAGCCATTGTCTGTTAACAAGAAAAACTGATAGTCAACAAACTCCCCCAGGAGATTAATTAATGATTCTCCATTGGCCTTATAACAGTTATCACAATCACTGTGCAGGCTGCTCTGAAATACAAGTGGGAATTTGAACTCATGGTAATTTGATGTGCCTGCATTTAGCATCACAGTTGATTAACCTCAGGTTTGTCATGATGGGTCAAACTGCATTTATTATATTTAAAACTTCAAAAAATCAGAATATTATTCCTTGTGTAATGATTGTTTAACATAGAAGAATTTAATTGTAAGGATGCTAGACAAACAAACAATTCTGTTTAAAACATCTGCTTAAGATAACCAATGGCACAGACTCGTTATCGCTTTCATTAATTATTTTCTGACCTTCAGAACATTGAGACAGGTAACATCAAACCGAGGCCAGAACTTGGGCGATCACAACAAAAGGAGCTGGTCTAATTAAGTTGGCAACGACACAACACCTGGAGCAAGTCTACCTGCAGTCCTGTACCTGGTGCATACGTTGTCCTGTACCAACTATATCAGCGATCATGTATCTCATGTACATGCCATCCTGTACCTAACATACTTGCAGTTCTGTGCCTGCTGCTCCTGTTGCACTGTACCCTGTATATATGCCTCCCTGAACCTCGTACACTGCTATTGTATCTACAGCTCTTTCATATATGTTGCTCCGTGCCCGACGTGCATGTAGTACCACTGCTTCCATTAATTTGAAAGATTTCAATGTGGCCTATTGATTGTAATTCTGCTGTTAGCATCACTTCTGCACCTAAAATAAATTGTACCATACAGGCACGTACAAAGGGGAACTAACATGAATACAGCAATATTCTACTTTGGTGCTCTATAATGATTACCCTTAACAAAATATTTTCACATACCTTATGCTGCCTGAGGAGGAAAGGCAGGAGCATCAGCATTCCTCCATCATGGACTATCCACCAGACATCAATGTAACCCTCAGAATACCTCTCCTGGTTCGATGGAAATGCAGTGATGTTCTTCGCCACCAGGAGAGCCAAGCGACCTGCTGTTGTTTCTCGAACCACTTCTACAAAATCAAGGTTACAACAGTGACTGGTTGCTGTACTACGGCACAGTTTCTACATTTGTACACTTATCCACTGTCTCTTGGAATCATATTATTATTTTCATTAACCATTCTGGAAATATAACAAAATGGTTGAGTGGATTCAGAGAAACGTGTGGAGCTAAGGCAGCTAAGTGAATCTGATGTTCGAATTAATCTTGACGCAACTGAACAGGGTTGGAGGCTTGGGGTTCTGATATTGCTTATTTCCAATTCTGCACTTTTGAAAGATTTTAAATGTTCTCAAGGAATGCCTTAGATCTGATTTCACATATAAGACCCCTTAAGTATCTCTCAAATTCTAAATCACGCGTTAGGTTATGTTTAAGTAATAGGCAGCAAAGCTACAACAGAAAGAGGTTAATTCACATAAAAGTTAATGTTCAAGAGCATCGTCTCAACTAGAGCAATATCAAATAACTGTACTTTGGAGATCTAAAACAGAAATTGTCAGCGAAACTCAGCAGGTCTGGCAGCATCTGTGGGAAGAAAGCAGTGCCAATGTTCATGTTTGGTGATTCTTTCCCAAAACTGTTAATAGCTGGGAAAAACTAATATTGGTGCTGAAGCTGAGGTTATGGAGGGGTTGGAGGTGTGGAGTGGTGAGGGGATAGGTACAGGTTGAGCCTACAGAGGAGGAAGTAAACAAGGAGATTATGGATAGCAAGTTAGGACAGAAGAAAAATTGATTAAGATGGAGAAAATGGGTGAGCTTTATGCAACCCATATAATGTGATATTGGGCCTAGGAATGGAGGAGCATGGGTGACTGTGTTAAAAACAACCCATGTTATAATGGTAATGGGTGTGGGGGTAGGGTAGAAAGCATGGGAGGTGGAATCAACCTCTAAAGGTATTAAACTCTACTGAATTTGCTGTTCACAATGTGGTCTCCTCCACTCCGGTTTGCAGAACACCTACGTTCCGACAGCAAAAATGACCTCGAGTTTCCAGTTGCCTGCCACTTCAACAGACCACCGTGTTCTCTGACCAACCTTTCTATCGCAGAGCTACTGCAATGTTCCAGTGAACCTCAGTGCAAGCTCAAAAAACAGCATCTCATTTTCCGCTTGGGGGTACTGCAAACTCCAGATCTTAACCACAGTGTTTCACAACCTCTTGTGCAATCCCAGGCATTTCCATTCTTTTCACTAGGTATTGTATGAGACTTCCCTTTTTCTCTCTCCTATTAGAGAATTTATTACAGTGTTGGAATTGTTACCAACTGTATTTCTTCCAATGCTAACATTATGCCTGCACTGTTTTATTCTACTGTTGCATAGGATGATTTGACAGTAAGAGGCAGATTTAAAATCAAGTGACCTTGTATATAAAGCCTCGATTTCACACTTAAATAAAAGCAAAACACTCGGGATACTGGAATCTGAAATACAAAACATAGGATGCTGGAGAAACTCAGCAGGCCTGACAGTATCGCTGGAGAGAGAAACAGAGTTAATGCTTTGAGTGCAAGGATTCTTGTTTGGAACAGAAGAAGAGTCACATTAGATTCAAGACGTTAACTATGTTTCTGACTTCATTGATGTTGCCAAACTTCCTTTGTTTTTCCAGCATATTCTGTTTTAACTTCTATTGGGTATTATCAGCCAGGAATTGTTGACAAATTGAGTCCCAACTGTACGTTCAACGGGTTTCAAGGAAGTTGACACTAATGTTCCTCTACCTCTGTTTCTTTTGAATTCATTTTCACTTTGGTTTCTGTGCTTTTATTTCTAAATATGTTTTATAATCTTATGCAGAATGCATGGACAATCACTCAGGAATCCTATGGTTTTACAGAATTACACATACCAATTATATTTTTCCATGTTCTTGGATCGTCAGATTGCCTCCAGGCTCTTGGCCAGCCCATCAGTACAGTGTTGTGCTGCATTCCTCCCAGACCACATGACTGAATGAGATGAGACATGCCATCACGCAGGTTGGATGATACAACGGCTTGACAGAACCCTTTCACCTTTTCCACTTCCATGAGACGTTTGACAGACTGCCCAGAAAGACATGGAGAGTGTGAAGCAGAAAGTACAAGGAATAGGAAGAAGACGGATTGACAAAAAACAACATTTGGAAGGCTGTTTGCGAGAGCACACGACAAGTTAACAATGCAGAGGATTAGGTTGAAACAAGTATTTATAGCTCTTACTTTAAAAAACATCCATCCCATAGGCTGGTCTGAGCTTAGTTTGTAGATAGTTGTGTATTGCCAAGAGACCCTATTGCCAGCTCATTAGATTATGGTAACTAACGGTAAATTCTGGATCAGTACATTTGATATGTGTCTTAACACCCTTGCTATGGGAGTTTGGTTGCAGGAAGGGCAGAGGGATCCTGTCTTCTTCCTGCCTGTGCCCAGATTCAATGCATGGTGTGAAGGTTTGTGGGCAACCTTCACCTCTCCACCAATCAAAGTTCTTTCATAGGCAATTAATGTTCACCGAAGGATCACATTCCATTGACCTTGGTAATTACAGCAGCAGTAGGCAAGTAATTCACCATGAGGGAAGGCCTAAAAAGCCAAGCCTGCTGGAGTTTCTTGTGGGTTTCCAGAAAGCGGTCCATTTCTGATAAGTAACGGATCAAAGGACTCAGCTTTGCTGAGAGCCACACATGTGCTGTTGCTGCTGGCGATCTGCCTCCACCAGACTATCCCCCCAAACTCCTCCCCAGCTGAATCCCTCACTCACCTGTGGCCTGGGCCCCTCTGCAATCCTGAGGTTCTAGTGAGTGCACTATTGGCAGCAGCTAGCACTCCCCCGGTGGTGCTGCTGAGCAAGAAGAGCTGCCAACCACTGGCACCTGGCACTTCTAATGCTGAGGAAAGTCCACCAAGACCCAGTTCAGAGTCTAATTAGACAGGCTTTGAGCAACTGGTGGTGGGTTACTCACCACTGAATTCCGAGAAACTGATCTACCTTTGTAGCCACTTTATGTATAAGGCCAGTCCAGTTTAGGTTCTGGTCAACTGGATTTGATTTGATTTGATTTATTTTTGTCGCAGGTGCTGAGATACAGTGAAAAGTATTGTATTGCATGCTGATCAGACAAGTCATATATTCCATAAGTACATCAGGGTAATAGAACAGAATGCAGTATACAGTGTTACAGCTACAGAGAAGGTGCAGAGAAAGATCAACTCTAATATATGAGGGGTCTGTTCATAAGACTGATAGGCAGGGAAGAAGCTGTTCTCAAATTTGTTGGTACATGTTTTCCAACTTTTGAATTTTCTGCCCAATGGAAGAGGGTGGAAGAAAGTATAATCTTAGATTATTTTCATTGCTTTCCTGAGGCAGCAGGAATAGACGGAATCAGTGGAAGGAAGGCTAGTTTTTGTGATGAACTGAGCTCCATTCACAACTCTAATTTCTTGTGGTCTTGGGCAGAACAGTTGCCATACTAAGCTGTGGTTGTTTTCTAATAATTGATAAAAATTGGTAAGAATCACCATAGACGTGCTGAATCTCCTTAGCCTTCTGACGAAGTAGAGGCACTTTTGTGTTTTCTCGATTGTAGCGTCAATGTGGATGGACCAGGATAGATTGTTGGTGGTATTTATTCCTGGGAACTTGAAGCTTTCGACCACCTCCACCTCAGCACCATTGATACAGACAAGGGTGTGTCCTCCACTCCGCTTCCTGAAGCTGATGACCAACTCCCTCCTTTTACTGACATTGAGGGAGAGATAGTTGTCTTTACACTATGCCACTAAGCTGTCTATCTCTGTCCTATACTCTGTCTCATCATTTGTAAATGGAGTTAGAGCTGAATATGGCCAAACAGTTGTGACAGTTTAAGGAGTATAGTGCGGGGCTGAGTACATCACCTTGCGGGGCACCCATGTTAAGTACGATTGTAAAGGATGGGTTGTCATCTATCCTTACTGATTGCAGTCTCGGGATCAGGAAACTGAGGACCCAATTGCAAAGTCCCCGGTCTCGGAGTTTGGAGATGAGTTTTATTGGAATCATCATATTGAAGGCGGTGATAAAGTCAATAAATAGGAGTCTGACTTTGGTGTCTTTCTTATCCAAATGTTCAAGGGATGAGTGCAGAGCAAGGATATGATGTCTGCTATGAACCGATTGTGACAGGAGGTGAATTATAGCAGATCAAGGTAATCTGGGAGGCTGGAGTTCATGTATGCCATTACTAACCTCTTGAAATACTTCATAATGATGGGTGTCAGAGTCACTGGGCTGTAGTTGCCTCATTCCTTTGGCACCAGGATGATTGTGATCTTCTTGAAACCTCACATTGTAGTAAGGAGTGGTTAAAGATATCTGCAAATACTCCTACCAGCTGATCCATCCAGGATGTGGGTGTATGGCCATGGAACCCATCTGGGTCTGTCACTTTCCAATAATAATCATCAGCATGTTGATAGCATAGGATCCAGTGATGCCATTGAATGCCAAAAGGTGATAGTTAATTTCTGTCTTGTTGGAGATGGTTATTGCCTGGTACTTGTGAAAAGTAAATGTTACTTGCTATGTATCATCCTAAGCTCAAGTATTGCTCAGGTGTTGCTGCATTTGGATACAGACTGCGTAAATCTCTGAGGAGTTAATGTCACTGAGCATCACGCAATCATCAGAAACAGCCCTACTGCTGACCTTAAGATGGAGGGGAGATTAATGCTGAAGTAAGTGAAGATGATTAGAACTGGCACACCACTCTAAGGAATTACTGCAGAGATGCTGTGGGACTGAGATGATTGACATCCAACAACCACAAACACCTTCCTTTGTGCTAGGTATGACTTCCAACACTGAGAGTTGGTGATGGAGGGAGTTGATACTTGAGAGGGTAAAATTGATTTCTTTGCCCTGGATGGTGACTACCTTCTTGAATGTTGTTGAAGCTGCACCCATCCAGCCAAGTGGGGACTCCATCACATGCCTTACTTTTGCTTTGTAGATGGTGGACTGGCACTGAGGACTCAGGAAATGAATTACTCGAAGCAGTATTCCTCACCTCTGACTTGCTCTTGTAGTCACTGTATTTATATGGCAAATCCATCTGTGTTTCTTGTCAGTGGTAAAAGATATTGATTGAGGAGTATTCAGTGATAGTAACATCACTGAATGCCAGAGGCAATGGTTAGATTGTATCATTGGAAATGGCCATTGCCACTTTTCAGCACATGCCTGGATATTGTTCAGATTTTGTAGCATTTGCACATGGACCGCTTCAGTACCTGAGGAGCGGCAAATGGCACTGAACATTGTGCAATCATCAGTGAATATCCCCGCTTCTAACCTTAGGATGGAAGGAAAGTCAGCAACTGAAGATATTTGGGCCTAGGACACTGCTTTGAGGAACTCCTGCAGAAATGTCCTCAAGTTGAGATGACTGACCTCCAACAACCATATACATCTTCCTTTGTGCCAGGTATAACTCTAACCAGTAGAGAGTTTGCCCCTGTTACCCATTGATTCCAGTTTTGCTAGGGCTCCTTCCATCAAGTGCAGACTTGATATCTCACCTCATCTCTGGAATTCAGCTCTTTTGTCCACATTTGAACCAAGGCTGTAATGAGAGAAGAAGCTGAGTGGCCATAGCAGAACTCAAACTGGATTATTGCTGAGCAGCTTGACATTATTATTGATGACATCTTCCATCACTTGATTGAGAATAGGTTGATGGGGCAGTAATTCGCTGGGTTGGATTTGTCCTGCTTCTTTTGTGAATGGGACATACCTGGACCATTTCCCACAATAACTCGGTAGGTGCCAGTGTTGTAGCTGTATTGGCATAACCTGGACTCCACCATGAGGATGGAGATATTTGTGGAGCCTCCAATAGTGAATTGCTTAATTGTTCACTACCACTCATAACAAAACATGGCTGCACTGCAAAACATTAACTTGATTTACTGGCTGGGGGATTGCTTTAATACAGATGGAAGTTTTACAGCCCTGAATGACTTGGGAGATAACGAGTTGGCAGAATATGGTGAGATCAGAAAAATTAAATTTTCATCATAAGAAAAAATCATCTGATTTTGAACCTTAAATTTTAATGTCTAGATGAGAATCTCCTTCGTGAATAGCAAGAGACTTATTGGCATGCATTAACATATTATTAATGACCTTGCCTCATTTATAGGCAGTTTGTTCTTTTCCCACATAATGGAGAAAAATGAGATGTTAGAAGTTAGGAGATTTGAAGTTCATTTATTCTGTTTCTGTCTCTCAGAAAGCCTGATGGACAGACTGTGTTAGTTACCTTTTAATGATCATTGAATCTAAATGGATTCAGAGGGCTTTATGGCCATGGTGATCGGTTATAGGGCTGGGTTATGCTACCACCCCTGAATGTGTATCTTTGTCATGGGGTGGAATATGATGAAATATGATGGATAGCCTGCTCGTCCAGCTCTGAATTGATCGTAGAATTATACAACATGGAAACAGACCCTTCGATCCAACCAGTCAATGCAGACCATAATCCCAAACTAAACTAGTCCCACCTGCCTGTGCTTGGCCCTTATCCCTCTAAAGATTTCTTATTCATAAACTTCCCTAAGTATCTTTTAAACATTGTAACTGTACCTGCATCCACCATTTCCTCTGGAAATTCATTTCACACACAAACCATCTTTCTGTGTAAAAGAAATTACTTTTTTAAATCTTTCTCTTCTCACCTTAAGAATATTTCCCAGAAATCCCCCACCCGAGGGAAAAGACATCGACCATTCATTTTTGCTATATTCCTCATTATTATATAAAACTCTATAAGGTAATCTCTCAACCTCTTAAGCACCAGTGGAAAAAGTCCCAGTCTATCTAGACTCTCCTTAATACTCAAACTCTCCTGGTAATCTCCTCTGAACCCTCTCCATCTTAATAATATCCTTCCTATAACATGGAGACCAGAACTGGACACAGTGCTCCAGAAGAAGTGCTGCAGTATTCAAAGTGGGTAAGGTATCTGCCAGGCTTTTCAACCTTAAGTCTATTGAGGCCTTAGGGGAAAATTATCACCTGGTTATCAATATTGTGTTAAAACTGTAAGTATCTACAACTTATTGATTGCAAATTGATTTTGAACTTTTTCCTAACATTTCATTAAAATATTTGGTTCTAGTTTCTTCATTGTTCCCTGTTCTAAGTAATGGAGGCAAAAATGGAGAAAACAGTTGTATTAAGGTGTTAAAAAGCCAGGGTTATAAAGTTTGCAATGGTTAGGATCAGTAGGCACATTCTTTACACATAAAAGCATGACAGCTGGCTAAAAGGGCCTGCAGTTCAGCAAAGTGCCATCTTACATATGCTGTGTATTCAACTCAGGCACATGCAGTCAGAATTATCACCACATTATCTAATTGCACAAAAGGCCTTGAATTTGATATTTACAGTTCTGCATAAGTTTGCTGACATTCAGCTCTGCTGTGTAGGCAGGAAGCTCTGTAACATCTTGACTCCATAAATTAGCAGATGGTTTCCATGGCCTTTGTCCCCTCTACTGCATCTCTATGTTGTCTGCGTGCTAATTATTCATCAGTTTAATAAATTAATGTAATGACTGAATTGATGTAACTGAATTCCTATCCAGTTGAGAAATACGTTTTGCTATGGCCTTGATTTTAATATTTAAGCCTGTTGTGTAAATATTTATTTATGGATTAATTTTTTTTGTACATTGTACTTCCGTATATAAATAGATCAACTTTACATAGTGCTGTCAAATATTATGGAAGTAGGGTTAAAATGTACTTATATTCCCCTATTATCAGTGGTCAGGAGTGAGGGTACGTGAATGGGTTATTGTCACAATGTTGGTCTTTTTACAAGATTACTATTCCCTTGAGTGTTTTCCAGAGAGGGGTAATTGGAAAGGCTCCAACTAGGCTGGGTTTCAAAGGTTTATTGTGGCCCCTTTTGTTTACACCTAACAGATAATGCCTTCGGCCTAGGGCTTTCATGTCTTAAAAGAAAACTGGTATGATCAAAGTGGAGTGGCCAGCTAGCTGTGTAGCTAGCCTTCGTTTAGATTAGAGTTTTGGATTCAGTTCAACAGCAGTGTGTGTGAAGAAGGGCTGATGGGGCAAGTCCAGCTGGGTACTCTCTCTCTAAATTCAAGCCTGTAACCCCTGGTTTGTCTCATTTTTACTCTTTGTGCTAAGGGATGTGTTTATTGGGACTGTTGCAAAGATCTTTGGATAAGCATCATTAAGTTAGGATATTCTGTTGGGTTTTGGCTAGGATAAGTTACCTGGTATTCTATTTTCTGTTCTTTGTGTTTCATTCTGTAATTTTGTGAATAAATACTGTTTGTTTAAAACTTGGCAGTTGGATCAGCTAATTCACTCTGGGAATATCCACTAAACACTTGCCGAAAACAAATAGCAAAGTTATGGTCTGGGCTACCTGCTTAAAAATGTTTTGAGGGGTCAGGCCTGATCCATAACAGACTAGGTGCTCTTTTGCCGTATTTAAACAATGAATGGTAGGTGTTAGTGTCTTTTATTTTGGGTGTTGATTTGGTTGGTTTAAACTGTGCTGGGATAGCAATAGCTATTTCAGTCACCAAGGAGGTTCTGGAGATGGAAGAAGTGACATTGGGGGTTTTACAAAAGGCAAATAAGATCAAGCTGAGGGAATTAGTAGATAAGCTGGAGCTGAAGTTACCTTCTAACATGAGGAAAGATGAGATATAGCAGCAGTGGTAGCTCAACATTTAAATTTGCACCATTGGGATCTGTAGAGATAGCTCAACTTCAAATGAAAATGAAAAAGATTCAGTTAGAAGCAGAAATGAAATGATTTGAGTTACGATTAAAATCAGAGCAGGGAGAGAAAGAACCAAGGGCTATAGCAGAAGAGAAAGAGAGAGAGTTTGAACTTTAGAAAATTACATTTAGAAAGTAACGTCAGCTTAAAAGACTGGAGATAAAGGCCAAGAGTAGGCTTGGTGAGGAAGAGAGTGAGGATGAGCAAGCCCCTGGTAGTCAAAAGCCTAGTGAGAAACTGTTAAAGTATGTTTAAGCATTGCTCAAATCTGATGGGAAGGATATGGAACCCTTTTTCATTTGGAAAAGTGGCTAAAAAAATGCAGTGGCCAGTGACCATGTAGGTTTTGTTGATCCAAATCAAACTTGTAGGTAGAGATAGTGAAGTGCTTGCATTACTATCAGAGGAGGCATCTGGTGAGTATGAGGAGGTGAAGAATAGCGTGTATGAGCTTGTACCAGAAGCCTATAGACAATGTTTCAGGAATCTAAGGAGGGACCCTGGTCACGCAGAAATTGAGTTTGAAAGAATCGAGAAAAGTAATTTTGATGGATGGATAAGAGCTTTAAGAAAAGAGCAAATTTATGATGCTCTTAGTCGACCATTATTTTGGAGGAGTTCAAAAATTCACTGCCTGAAGTGGTGAGAACTCATGGAGAAGAGCAGAGAGTTAAAACAGCAAGGTTAGCAGCTGAAGTGGCTGATGATTGAGAGTTGGTCCATAAAACATGGTTTGGCTTCCAGAATCCATTTCAGTCCATGAGGGATAGAAACTGGGGCAAAGAGAAATCTTCACGTGGAAAGGGAAAAGTAGATCTTGGTGAAGATCATAAGGAGAACTTACTGCAGGGTAAAAAGGAAACCCTGAAGGGGACAAAAGAAGGTAAAGTTCTCCAGTGTTTTCATTGCAATAAAGTAGGCCACATGAAATCACAGTGTTGGTGGGCTAGGAAAAAGCCAGATGTAGGAAAACAGGACCAGTCTGGGAGTTTTGTTGGAATAGTAACAGAAAGCACAGTGGAAGCTAGAAAGCTGCATCAGAGTGTACAAGCTGATCGGAGGTTGGTTAAGGAGGAAGTAAAATTGGTTGGTAAAATTCTAGAATCCATCATTAAGGATGAGGTTTCTAAATTCTTAGAAGAGCAGAGTCTGATTAGAACAAGTCAACATGGATTTAGTAAGGGGAGGTCGTGCCTGACAAACCTGTTGGTATTCTTTGAAGAGGTGACAAGTAGGTTAGACCAGGGAAACCCAGTGGATGTGGTCTATCTAGACTTCCAAAAGGCCTTTGATAAGGTGCCACACGGGAGGCTGCTGAGCAAGGTGAGGGCCCATGGTGTTCGAGGTAAGCTACTGGGATGGATTGAGGATTGGCTGTCTGACAGAAGGCAGAGAGTTGGGATAAAAGGTTCTTTTTCAGAATGGCAGCTGGTGACGAGCAGTGTCCCGCAGGGTTCAGTGTTGGGGCCACAGCTGTTCGCATTATATATTAATGATCTGGATGAAGGGACTGGGGGCATTCTAGCGAAGTTTGCAGATGATACGAAGTTAGGTGGACAGGTAGGTAGTACTGAGGAAGTGGGAAGGCTGCAGAAGGATCTAGACAGTTTGGGAGAGTGGTCCAGGAAATGGCTGATGGAATTCAACGTGAACAAATGCGAGGTCTTGCACTTTGGAAAAAAGAATAAAAGCACAGACTACTTTCTAAAAGGTGAGAAAATTCGTAAAGCCAAAGTACAAAGGGATCTGGGAGTGCTAGTCGAGGATTCTCTAAATGTCAACATGCAGGTTGAGTCTGTGATTAAGAAAGCGAATGCAATGTTGTCACTTATCTCAAGACGGTTGGAATATAGAAGCACTGTTGTGCTACTGAGACTTTATAAAGCTCTGGTTAGGCCCCATTTGGAGTACTGTGTCCAGTTTTGGTCCCCACACCTCAGGAAGGACATACTGGCATTGGAACGTGTCCAGCGGAGATTCACACGGATGATCCCTGGAATGGTAGGTCTAACATATGAGGAACGGCCGAGGATCCTGGGTTTGTATTCATTGGAGTTTAGAAGATTAAGGGGAGACTTAATAGAGACGTACAAGATAATACATGGCTTGGAAAGGGTGGACGCTAGGAAATTGTTTCCGTTAGGTGAGGAGACTAGGACCCGTGGACACAGCCTTAGAATTAGAGGGGGTCAATTCAGAACAGAAATGCAGAGACATTTCTTCAGCCAGAGAGTGGTGGGCCTGTGGAATTCATTGCCACAGAGTGCAGTGGAGGCCGGGACGCTAAATGTCTTCAAGGCAGAGATTGATAGATTCTTGTTGTCTCGAGGAATTAAGGGCTACGGGGAGAATGCGGGTAAGTGGGGTTGAAATGCCCATCAGCCATGATTGAATGGTGGAGTGGACTCGATGGGCCGAATGGCCTTACTTCCACTCCTATGTCTTATGGTCTTATGGTCTTATGAAGTGCTGATCTGCTTCGAAAATATACCTGCAAAGGTAAAGTTTATTCGCGTAGGCCAGGAGTAACAGGTAAAGAGATTAAATATTAAGGGACACAGGATCTTCTCAGTCTGTGATGTTGAAGGATGAGGAGATACGTACTCTTGAAGGACTACTGCCAGAAAAGGTACTGGTAATGGGAATTGATGGTGAGACAAAAAGTGCTCAATTACGTAAAGTGAGGCTAGAGAGTCCAGAGAAGAATGGAGAATTTGTGGTAGGAGAACTGGACAAACTCTCAAGTTCAGGAATACAATTTGCCTTGCAAATGATATAGCCAATTCACCAGTAGCTGTGCTGCCTGACGTGGTTGAAAAGCCATTGGAGACTCAGGCAACTGAAGCAATGTATGGTTTTCACCCTGGAATCAGGGAAGTACTGTAATGAGGTCACAGAGTCACCAGTTGAAACAGGAGAGATCAAAGGATACAGATAAGGAAGCTGAAATGGCAGTAGGAGAGACTATCGATCAGATAGTTGAGACAAAAACCAGAGCAAATTGAAAGGAAATTGAGTGAGGTGAATTACTTGATAGGGAATCCATACAGGAAGAAATCTCACCGAATGTGGTATGTGAATATGCTCAAAAGGTATTTTGACAGGGAAGGAAAGCAGGAGGAGAAGGTATTAATGATTACAGCACAGAAGGAAGAACCAAGTTCAGAGAAATCTGAATTGAACATTCCTCAAATTAAATTGGACAACGAGGAAGTTGTCAAAAATTGGGATAAATTATTGAATCACTTTGCTGAGAAAAATCAAAATGACCTGAAAGAGTTAATGCTATCATATGGGGAGAAATAAACTGGGAAGTACTGTGATGTAAATATAGGAGATGCTGCCTGTGAGGCATAACCCTCTAAAGTTGGCACAGATTCAAAAGGAGATTGAACGCATGTTCGAAGACAACATAATTGAGATGAGTTACAGTGACTGGAGCTCACCCATAGTTATAGTGCCAAAGCCAGATGTTACCCAACGGTTATGTGTGGACTATCAGAAAGTCAATGTAGTTTCAAAGACTGATGCATTTTCAATTGCGCGGTTGGAAGATCGTGTTGAAAAGGTGGGACAAGCAACTTATATTTCTAAGTTGGACTTGCTCAGAGCCTACTGGCATGTACCTCTGTCAGAAAGAGCAGAGGCAATTTCAGCTTTCGGAATGCCAAATGGACTGTTTCAGTTTACGGTCATGCCATTTGGTATGAAAAATGCTCCAGCCACATTTCAAAGACTAACCAATAAGGTCATTGCTGGATTACCCAACTGTGTGGTGTACATCGATGACCTGATGATTTTTACTGACTCATGGAAGGAACATTTACAACATTTATTGGACTTGTTCGATTGACTTCACAAGGCTGGCTTGGTGATAAAACTACAGCCCAAGTCACCTTCCTGTGCCATGTTATTGGACACCGACAAATGGCCTCACAGGAAGCAAAAGCAAAAGTAATTAGAAAATTTCCCATACCATCGACAAAAACAGCAGTACTACAGTTCCTGGGATTGAGTGAATTCTATCGAAAGTTTGTGCCAAACTTTAGCAGCGTGGCTGCTCCGGTTACTGAATTGCTAAAAAAGAGCAAAAGGTTTCAGTGGATAGTGGACTGTCAGAAGGTGTTTGACAGCCTGAAGACTGTCTTAACCGCTATCCCAGTATTAGCCACACCTCGTTATGCAAAGGCTTTCGAGGTAGCTATTGATGTGAGTGATGTGGGTGTCGGTGCTGTGCTCCTGGAGGAAGACAACAAGAAGATAGAAAGACCTATCAGGTATTTCTCCAGGAAGTTGAATGTTCATCAGCAGAAATATTTGACAGTTGAGAAAAAGACTTTGAACTTGGTGTTCGCATTACAACATTTCAGTGCTCATATTACCAGCAATGTATCTGAGATAATCATATACACAGATCATAACCCATTGAAATTTGTGGAGAAACGTTAGGACAAAAACGTCAGACTGTTTAGATAGAGCCTGTTGTTACAGCCATTCGATTTGAAAGTTGTGCATGTGGCAGATCAAGAAAATATGAGTGACGATGCATTATCGAGACTCGAATGCGAGATGGAGGCATTCAATGGTGGGAATGCCACAGACTAAATCTTAATGTAGTTGCGCATGTTTTCATGTTTATAGTCAGTGAATGTATATGAATGTTTTAAGATACAAAATGCTATTTTTTGGGGTTTTGAAAAATGCAGCCATCTGTGGATATCGATGGTTCTTTTTTTTAAGGGGCGGTGGTATCACAATGTTGGTCTTTTCACAAGGTTACTATACCCTTGAGTTGTTTCCAGAGAGGGGTAATTGGCCAGACTCCAATTAGGCTGGGTTTGAAAAATTTATTGGGGCCCTTTTTGTCTACCGCTAACAGATAATGCCTCCGGCCTAAGACTTTCATGTCTTAAAAAAAGGGAAGTGGCCAGCTAACTGTATAGCTAGCCTTCATTTAGATTAGAGTTTTGGATTCAGTTCAGCAGCTGAAAGGTTGTTGGGGCAAGTCCAGCTGGGTACTCTCTCTCTCTCTAAATTCAAACCATAACCCCTGGTTTGTCTCACTTTTACTCTATCTGCTAAGGGATGTGTTTATGGAACACTATCATTAAGTCAGGATAGTCTGTCAGGTTTTGGAGAGGATAAGTTAGCTGGTATTCTATTTTCTGTTCTTTGTGTTGCATTCTATAATTTTGTCAATAAATTCTGTTTGTTTAAAACTTGGCAGTTGGATCAGCTAATTCACTCTGGAAATATCCACTAGACACTTACTTTAAAACAAATATCAAAGTTACGGTCTGGGCTACCTGCTTAAAAATATTTTGAGGGATCTGGCCTGGTCCATAGCATTATAATAATATTGTGGTAAAACATTTCTAAATAGGGGGCTGTTCAATGTATTGCAATTAGGTATTTTGATGATGGATATTAAATGAGGATTCATCTGTGATTTCGTATATAGCAGCAGCCTCCGCAACTGGAGGGCACTGCAGTGACTGGACTGCATCATTAGCCCAGGAACTACATTTAATTTATCTGTGATAAATTCCCTTTGACCATTTGATTTTTGTTACAGTGTTCCTATGAGAGGCTATTGCTGGAGTAGGTTAGCTCAGTTGGCAAGATAGCTGGATTGCAATGTAAAGTAGTACTAACAGCATAGGTTCAATTCCTGCACCCTCACTAATGTGAAGGACTCTGCTTCTCAACCTTTCCCTTCACATCTACCATGGTGACTCTCAGATTAAACCACTACCAGTTGCTTTCTTTAATGAGTGAGTGGAATTATAATGACTTTATCCTTTCTTGTTAATTTAGTGTTCAAGAGTATATACGTGAAAACATTTTCAAAAGAATTTTTGAGTGCGTGTATATTAGATTACTTACGGTGTGGAAACAGGCCCTTCAGCCCGACACACATATATGGAACAGAGATCAACTGTCTGCCCTTCTTTTAATCAGATATCTTTAGACAGGGAGCATGCTGTTTGAGTTTCCCTGAAACTGGTAAGTGTTGCAGGTTGGAATACATAATGAGCTCTGGGAATGACATTTTTTAAAACAAGTTTCCAGCGAAGCTTTTATTTGAGTTAGTTTTTAATTTTGTTTACAGGTCCCCCTTAAGAGATTATTTATTTTATTTGCTCAAAAGGGTAACAGCTGCAGAATGAGAGGATGGTTGTAATTTTGGAGACCAATGATATATAATGAGAGTCTCTAAATAAAAGATTACAAGTGCGTAAGCTGACTTTAATCTTCTATCTTTCAGCATCTGCTTATCTGAGTTAAGAGTGATCTCATCAAATAAAAAATTCTATCTGTCTGACACATGGAATCATGATAACTTTTCTTCTGAAGCAATATCTCAGGAAAAAAAGAACAATCCATTTAAAAACATCTATAATCTATCTGCAGTAATTAGCCACTGGGCCTCTCCAAAGGCCACAGGGTGCTTTACCAGGAGAGCTCCACCTCAGTCTACAACCAGGCTGCCAGAATTTAGGGGGGAGACGACCCAAGATCCTCATTACTGATAGATTATAATGAAGATAGGAATTGGCTTGCTAGAGGGAAGGAAGAAATTGACATTCACTGCCCTGTCTTGATTTTTGCGGAATTGGGAAGGTGAAGTACCCTTTCCTTTCCACATTCCTGCTGGATGAAAGGTGCTCACTTGCACCTCGCAGTCTGCTCCTGGTGGTGGTGGTGGTGGTGGTGGTGGTAGGTTGTGGTGTAGTATTCAATTCTGTCCAAGTTTTCTACTGAAAAGTGTGTGAGTGTGAAGATAGAATTTGGGTATGGTGGCAATGCCACACATAGACAAATAGCCTACTAGCACTCACCATCTGTTCTCATGCCTGGGAGAATGATAATGCACATGACATCTAAGGATCATTCAATACACCATTCAGGTAGGCAACAACTCTTCAAGGCTCCCTTGACAGACCTTCTAAACCTGCTATAAGCATCTGGAGAATGATGACTGAGGCAATGTGCTAGCCAGGATAAGAGTCATAAAGATCATCTCAATAACAGAACCTGGGAGAAAAGACCAACTGAATTGTCTTTTCAACTTCTTTCTCCATCTGCCTATAACCTATTTTAGCTGTTGTTTGTCTGCAAGTCTGTGCATGCATAAATGGAGGTTTATAAGGTTTTAAGTAATTGTGTTATACACATGATGGTTTATAACTGTTTACCCGTAGCTAGAGTCAAATTACTTATAATAAATAGGAACTCTTGTTAAGTACAGGAACCTGGTCTGTGCTTTCTATTAACTTGGCTCTGAAAATCTGGTAAATTGGGAACTTTACATAAGTTATAAAATCTTTAACTTGTTTTACAACACTGGGAATAAAGGCCTTGGGTCTCAGCGTGCTCCTTCAGTGAGGTATAACATAGAATGAACGTAAGTACTTGTGCAGGGTGTATAAGGTTGATATCAAGCTATGAAATTATTTCAATTCCCAGTTCTTAAAAAATAGATGCTTGTGTCATGGTGAAGAAAATAAAAACTCAAGCTTGAAGTTATTTAAAATCTCAGGCACTAATTGTTTTAAAAATGCTTGCGTTTGAAAAAAAGTTGAAAAAAATTCTCTTCCAGCATTTGCACAAACTATTTGCTGACATTTCTGAAAAACTCCCATTGCGTTCTTAAAAATATGTGGCCACTTTCCATAACCTACAATAATTTCAGCAGGGAGTCCACTTTAATAACTCAAAAAGATTATTAAAGGATTAATTGTCTTTGGTATGTGGATATTACATAGTTTTTTGGTTTTTATAAGGATTAAATATTTTAAGGGATTTAAAAGCTTAGAATGGACTATGGTACGAGCTTTATTTTAAACTAATAGATATTCAGACCATTTTGAAAAATAAAATTTTTATTTTATGCGTATGCATGGTTGGCAGTATTTGTTACTCACCCATAGTTGTTCTTGAACTGAGTGGCTTGTAAGGTCACTTCCCCTACATGTCAATCATTGAGTTTCATACCTCATATTGGCTGCACCATATAAGGTCAACAGATTTCCTTCCTCAAAACACATTAGTGATCCCAATGGGTTTTTTTCCCCCCACAATTGAATATAGTTTATAGTCAAGCATCACTAGCACTAATCTTCAACTCTAGATTTTCTTAATTTAATTTCTTGAGCTATATTCCTGTGCATTAACCTAGGTAATTAAAATACCAGTCCAGTGACATTACCATGAAGCCACCATTACCCTATTATTTTTATCTCATCTCAACTGATTAAAACATCCTGCATTCATCAGCACATTTTGGAAACTTAACACACATTCTCAAACCAAGGGAATTTTTTTCTTTCAAAATACTATGGGTCAATATGTTACTCACATTATTTTGTACTAGTGTGTACTAGTCTGATAGGAACATTATGTTTTGTAATGGAATCTAAATATATAACATGGGCAAATGTCATTTCAGACTTTGGTAAACAACTTTTAAATTGCTTATACAAATATCATGGGATCTAGCTGCTAATTCTCAATGAATATAAATTGGAAATTCATTTCTAAGCAAGATTTATGAAAGACTATTCCTTAGTCTATCTGTCTCGATAATCAAGCTGATGTTCTGCAGAAAGATGTTAATGAGACAATGAAACTAGGTTATTGTTTACCTCTTCAGCCCGTTGAGCCTGTGTGTGATTCTCCAGGAAGCTGCCTTCCAACACTGTGCCCACAATAGTGAGCCCTTTCCCAGCCTTGAGTTGGCAAGTGAAAGTCAGAAGCTGTGGATGTTTGACATTCTGGTCTTGGTCCACCTTTACAAGTACCAGAAGCTGGGGCCTACAAGTAAATCAAATTATTTTGGTGAATTCAATAAAAGAACAGAACCAAACAGAACAATTTTGTGGTTAGAACATATGTTTTTCCAATAGCTGGAACTGAGTACTCAGTGTAATCCATTCCACAACACTTTGTTGGAGAAATAAAAGATTTATTAATGCATGGGGACCAACTATGCTTACACCCAAGGTAAACAAAATAGTCCATGATTCAATCACTTCAGTCAAGTAACACAACAAAATGCATATAGAACAAATGTTTTCCCGACAAACTGCATTATTCTGACCAGCTTACAAATTTAAAGATACCTTATGAATTCCATGTATGTCAAACCCTCACTGTTAATGGTTGACAGTTATCTGTTGAAGATGTTAACCCCCTAAAGTTTTGCTCAACAATGATATTCAAAGCTAAATTGGCTTCTAACCTCCAGTTCTTGGTGTGAGGAGGACCTTCTTCAAGCCTGAGCAGAGCATACCGGGCTGCACTGAGGGACAGACCACGGATTCCATCTCCCCATTCTTTTTCAGCTCTACAGAAAAGAAATAAGGATCAGCAAACCATTCTGCCACATACTTTCATTTGGCTAAATCACACACACCTAATGTATGGTCAACTATTACTTTCTGACTAGACAGTAGTGAGATGACAAAGTAAAGATGTCATATACTTTACGGCTGCTGTCTCACAAGAGAGAGATGAATTGTAGTGAGTTGAACCTAAGGGTCACCTCACCTCAGTTGATAGGTGAGGTTAAGAGGTGGAACCTTAATGGTGACCTCAGCTGGTGTGGGACTTGATCCAACTGCTGTTGAAATTGCTCTGTATCACAAACCAACTGAGCTAATGAACCCCCTACAGTATAATACACTGTGCACAATATATACATTGCTTAGGCTGTTCCTCTGTCAAGGAAAACAATCTGTATGGCAGGATCTGTCATTTGATTGTGATCTGCCAAGGTTAAATATCATAAGAGTTGATTTCATTGTTTTACTGATATTATTGTATCTGATGCATCAATCAAACAGGCAAAGTTATTCCGTTTTGATCCCGTTGCTGGTCTGTTTAGTTTTCATTGAATTACTGAAGCAGTTGCTTTGAACTCCTTTGGCTCAAATTTTATTCACACAATTTGTGACAACATGGCCCTTCATATCCACCTGTCAAAGTGGGGGATAACCCTGGTTCAATGAAAAGTGCCAGAGAGCACGCCAGGAATTGTAACAATGTCAATGAAGTGTCAACTGGTGAAACTATTTTCCTGTTCCTAAACAATGCATCATGTGATAGATACAGCTAAATGATCCCACAACTAATGGATCAGATTTAATTTCTGCAGCCCTGTTGCATCAAATCATGAATGGACTGGACATTAAACAACTCAATGGTGGAGGAGCCTCCACAAACATTCCCATCCTCAATGATGGGGTGTCAAGTGCATCAGTGCAAAAGAATTTTTGCAGGCTAAAGAACCTGCAGCAATGTTCAGCCAGAAGTGCTGAGTGGCTGATCCATCCCAACATCCTCCATAGGTTTCCACTATCTCAGATGCCAGTCTTCAGCCAGTTTGATATCAAAAACTGCCTTGAGAAACTGGATACTATAAAGGTTATGAGCCCAGTACATTCTACCAATAGTCCTGAAGACATGTGCTCCAGAACTTGCCACTTTCCAAGCCAACCTGTTCCAGTAGAGATTAAACTCTGGTAAGTAACTGAAAATGTGGAAAATTGTCCAGGATTATCCTCAATGCTAAAAGCAGGATGAATCCAATGCCAAAATATTCTGCTCCCTCTGTCAACACTTGCTCATCAGTAAAGAGATGAAAGAGATCACCCACAGAACTATCATGTTGAATTTGTTTAACTGTAAGCTGTTCAATCATGTCCACTTGTGTTTCATCAGAGTCACTCAACTCTTGAATTCATTACAGCCTTGGTTCAAACCTGGACAAAAAAAGTGAACTTCAGTGGTGAGGTGAAAGTGACCACCCTTGACATCAAGGCTACATTCAACCAAAAGTGTGGCATTGAGGATCCTTGGAAAAACTAGAGTCAAACGTGAATCAGTGGAAATGCTTTCTGCTAGTTGCATTCATACCTTAATGCAATATCCAATGGAATATCATTGTAGTTGTTGATGTCAGTAATCTCAGCTCCAGGACAACACTGCAGGACAAAATATTACCCTAGGCCCAAACATCTTCAGTTCTTTCATCAATGATCTTCTGTCCATCATAAGATCAGAAGTGGGGATGTTCACTGATATTTGTACAATGTTCAGCAGCATTCATGACTCCTCAGATACTGAAGTAGTCTGTGCCCAATTGCAGCAAGATCTGTACAATAACTAGGCTCGAGCTGATGAATGTCAAATAACATTTGCACTAACAGGCGGTAGCCAATGACCAACAGAGAAAACGTAACAATTGTACCGTGACATTCAATGGCATTTACCATTATTGAATACCATTACCACTGTCAACATCTTGAGGGTTACCATTGACCTGACACTAACTGGACTAACTATATAAATACTGTAGCTACGGAGCAAAAGGCTAAGAATACTGCAGCAGGTAACTCATCATGTCCCTCTGTAAAACTTGTTCATAATTTACATAGCACAAGTTGAGAGTATGAGGGGGTACTCTCCAATTGCCTGAATGAGTGCAGCTCCAACAATACTCAAGAAGCTTGATATCGTCCAGGACAAAACAATCAAATTGAATGGCACCACATCCATCAACTTGAACATTCATTGCCTCCACCACTGATACAATAAGGGAGGGGGATTTTAAACTATATGTCAATTGGTCAAACCAGCTTGGCCAGGGTAGCCTTGAGGAGGAACTCGTTGATTGTATCTACGATAGTTTTTTTGAACAGGATGTAATGGAACCAACGAGGGAGCAAGCTATCCTAGATCTAGTCCTGTGTAACAAGACAGGAATAATTAATGAACTCGTAGGAGCGATCATGGTATGGTTGAATTTAGAATACAGATAGAGAGTCTGAAGCTAAAATCCAATACCAGTGTGCTGTGCTTAAACAAGGAAGACTACAATAGAATGAGTGAGGACCTGGCTACAAAGAGTTTGTGGTGGGACAGTTGATGAGCAGTGAGGACTTTCAAAACAATTTTTTAAAGTGCTCAGCAAAGGTATATTCCAGTGAAAAGGAAGGACTGTAAGAAAAGGGATAATCTGCCTTGGGTGTCTAAGGAAATAAGGGAGGCTATCAAATTGAAAGAGAAGACATACAAAGTGGCTAAGAACAGCATGAAACACAAGACTGGGGAAAACTTTAAAGGTCACAGAAAGCCACAAAAGGAGCTATAAAGAAAAGTAAGATAGAACGTGAGAAAAAACTAGCACATAATATAAAGACAGATAGCAAACGTTTCTGTAAATATATAAAATGAAAAAAAGAGTGGCTTAAGTAAATATTGGTCTTTTAGAGGATGAGAAGGGACATTTAATTCTGGGGGGACATGATAAAATGGCCGAGGCATTGAACAGGTATTTTGTATCATCTTCACAGTGGAGGATACTAATAACATGCCAGTAAGTGACAAAGAGACGAAGGTAGGTGAGGACCTGGAAACAATAATTGTTATGGAAGAGAAAATGTTGGGCAAGCTAATGGAGCTAAGGATAGACAAGTCTCCTGACTCTGATGGAATGCATCGCAGGGTACCAAAGGAGATGGTGGGAGAAATAGCAAGTACACTGGTAGTAATTTTCCAAACTTCACTGGACTCTGGGGCAGTCCCAACAGATTGGAAAACAACAAATGTGATACCATTGTTTAAAAAGGGAGGTAGACAAATGATGGGAAATTATAGACTGGTTAGCTTAATATCTGTTGTGGGGAAAATGCTTGAGTCTATTAGCAAGGAAGAAATAGCATCTCGATAGAAATTGTCCCATTGGCTAGAAGCAGCATGGATTTATGAAAGGTAGGTCATGCTTAACTAATCTTTTGGAATTCTTCGAAGACATTACGAGCAAGGTGGACAATGGGAACCTGGTGGATGTAGTATACCTAGATTTCCATAAGACCTTCAACAAGGTGCTGCACAAGAGGCTGCTGCATAAGATAAAGGTGCATGGCATGATGGGTAAAGTATTAACATGGATAGAGGATTGGTTGACTAACAGGAAGTAAAGAGTGGGGATATATGAGTACTATTCTGGCTGGCAATCAGTGACTAGTGGTGTGCCTCAGCGGTCAGTGTTGGGACACCAATTATTCACAACTTATATAGATGATTTGGAGGGGAACATGTGTACGTGTCAAAGTTTGCAGGTGACACTAAGATCAGTGGCACTGCAAAGTGTGCAGAGGACTGTGAAACCTTGCAGAGAAACATAGATACTTTAAGTGAGTGGGCAAAGGTGGAATACAATGTTAATAAATGTGAAGTCATCCACTTTGGTAGGAGTAACAGTAAAAAGGATTATGACTTGAATGGTAAAAAGTTAGCATGCTGCTATGCAGAATGGATCTGGGAGTCCTTGTGCATGAATCACAGAAGGTTGGTCTGCAGGTACAATAAGTAATTAGGAAGGCAAATAGAATTTTATCCTTCATTGCTAAAGGGATTGAGTTTAAAAGTAGGGGGATTATGTTGCAGCTGTATAGGGTGCAGGTGAGGCCACACCTGGAGTATTGTGTGCTGTTTTGGCCTCCTTACTTGAGAAATCATGTACTGGCACTGGAGGAGGTTCACTAGGTTGATTCTGGAGTTGAGGGGGTTAGCGTATGAGGAGAGACTGAGTAGACAGGGGTTATATTCATTGATAAAGAGAGGATCGTATGGAAACATATAAAATTAAGGAAGAAATAAATAAGATAGAAGTAGAGAGGATATTTCCACTGGCAAGTAAAACTAGGATGAGAGGGCATATCCTCAAGATTAGAGGGAGCAGGTTTTTGAATGAATTGAGAAGAAACTTCTTCACCCAGAGGGTTGTAAATCTATGGAATTCCTTGTCCAGTGAAGTAGTTGATGCTTTTAAAGCTAAGATAGATTTTTTTTGAACAATAAAGGAATTAAGGTCTATGGTGAGAGAATCGGTAGGTGGAGTTGAGTCTATGAAAAGATCAGCCATGATCTTATTGCGTTGTGGGGCAGGCTTGAAGGGCCAGATGGCCTCTTCCTGTTCCTAGCTCTTATGTTCTAATGTTTTATGTACTCAGTAACAGCACCGTCTACTATGGAAGAGAGGCAATTCAGCAACTCACTAAGTTTCCTTAGACAGCACCTTTCAAACTTATGATTTCTACTGATGAGAAGAACAAGGGCAGGAGATACATGGTAAATTACCATCTGCAAATCCTACTCCAAGCCACTCGTCATATGGATTTGAAAATATACTGTTGTTCTTTCACTGTTATTGAGTCTAAATCCTGGAACTCCCTTCTTATAGCATTGTAGGAGCAGTTAACTGGTAGAGGTAAAATTCCCATCGTCTGACCCGACCACAGGGCTGCTGTCTCATTGGTAGTAAGAGAGAGAGAGACATATAGAGAGATAGTGAGAGAGGGAGAAAGAGAGAGGTGACTGGTAATGGTTTAACTTGAGGGTCACCACACTTCAAGCGAGGGGAGAGGTTGAAGGTAGATGTCCTTCATGGTAACATCAGCTGGTGCAGGAATTGGGCCTATGTTGTTTGAGTCACTCTGCAATTCAAACCAGCCATCCAGCCAACTGAGCTAAATGTCCCTTCGATGCATCTGTAGCAAATGAATGGTAGTATTTCAAGAAGGCAATTCACTAACACTTCCTCAAGAATAATATATGGGTGGGCAATAAATGTTGGGTACACCAGTGAAAAGTGCATTCCCTGAATGAATAAAACACAAATGACATTCAGAGCTATGGGATCTAAACTTGGATGTGACTAATGCAGAAAAGAATGCTATTAAGATTTGCTTAGCAATTAGGAATTAAAGCTGAAACACACTTAAAATGTGAAGCTTAATAAGTGAAGATTTAAACAATCTCCAAAAAATATGGTATAACTCATATTCATAGCCATTGTTTTGGTCATCTACAATTCATGGCACTTAGACAGAATCCATGGACCATTTTGTGAGTAGATGCAGAAAATGAACTCATTGCTTGAATTTTCAGATTGGAAGCTAGCAAACAGAATCACATCCACCACCCTGAAGGTTTTTCAGCAAAATTCGCTAGACAAACCCATGACTTACAGCATTAAAGAGCTACTGAAGGATAAAATAAAAGCAATGCTCATTGGTCAGCAAAGTTTATAGGTCCTAAGTAGAAACTTGGTGGTTAACACCAATCACTACAAACATCCAAACATAGCAAGACATGTGAAAGGTGTGTCTTTCTGCATGTTCGAAGGAGATGTCCAGTTTTCAATCAATTTTGCAAGTGCCATATAGCAGAAACGACCATTGACAGAGGCAGAACATGGGAGCAAAGGCTAATGCAGCTACAAAGAGTTGTGAACTGACCCAAATCAACCACACAAAAGGCATATCTTCAAACTATATTAAAGAATACTCCTGTATCCGATGGGATATATCTGTCGAGATCAACAAATCAGAAGGTAGTAATATCCACAACAAGACAAATGGTAAACACATACTTAACACTGTCAATCTCACAGGAAACATCAATGTCATTACACCAAGTGCAATGTTTTCAAAATCCAAAAACGCTAGTCAAAAACCATGGATTTAGTCAAACATGAAAGACACAATAGAGACTGCTGCAGACTATTTGAGAAACAGTGACAGGACTGAATATGAAAGAAGATGAGAAAACTTTAGTTATTTTTCTGAATTGATGGAGCTAAAATCTCAGCTGTCTGTTGGGAGAAGAAAAATGAAAGTTCATGAGGAAAAGTCTGAACAAATAGCCTATGATCAATCCAGAATTAAGGACCCCATTTCTGAGATGAGGAAGTGTTTAGGAGGTACCTTTTCTCAGCCCAGAAAAAGTGAATGAAGAGAAAAGAATGGAAGCAGGATTAGCCACAAATTTTACATCATCAATGCAAAGAAAAGATTTTTCAAAGAAGATTTGGAACAACTTACACATCAAATAGATTAGGCTTAGCAGGAGCAGCTACAGAAACATTGGCTGAGCTCAAAGCAATGCTGCAGAAAATGGCAGACACACACACACAAACACATGCTGTAAATCACTCATGAAATTAACTTTTCAAAACTAGATACCAGCAATGATGCTTATGAAAGAACTTAAGCAGGAGGTGCAGAAATCCAAACAATCATTCAATAGCATATACAAAATGTCCAGCCTTATCAGATACCAAAATGAAAACAAAGTTGGAAAGGCTACAGCAGTTATAAAGGAGAAAATATATTGCACCAACAGAAGATTAAAACCTTCATTGAATTAGAAGAGTGTGTGCTATGGAACCAGAATTTTGAAATTGAGCTGGATATTCTTAACGAACAAAATAGTAAATGCCAAGAACATTTGACAGTTTGCAGAATGAAATCATTCAGTTGCTAATCTGGAACAAAAACTGCCTGCAGTGCATCAGCATAAGCAAATTTCTGTGCTATATGACTCTATGATTTTGTCACTATAAAAACTTGACAACACAAACATGCTCATTGGTCAACATGAAAAGCAGACATTACCACTGATGACAGTGAAAGCTAATGTCATTTCCAAAGTCACCATCGTGAGATCTGGACATTTCAACTGATTTTTCATGCTGTATTAGATATGTGATAATATATAATGTAATATAATTTATTCTGAATTTTGAACTAGTGATATATGGGTTTTCTGTGAGTCTGAAAGTATTTCATGATTAACCTGTAAGCATTTCTGGAGACATAATAATTGTCATTTTTTTAAACAGTTGAAGAGAATGAGTTCAGGAGACAAAGGGGAATTTGTTTACATTAGAAGGTAATCAATGTATGTAGGAAGTAAACAGTTGTGCATTAGATTTTCATCTTAGAAAGCTGTTATTGTCAATAATTAAGTTTTCGTTTTGGAATAGTGGGAGTGACATATTTGTACCCCGACTTCAAAAGAGTTTACATTGCAGGTGTCCATGTGCCGTGTGTATATTATGCTGTGTGTTTTATTTGCAGCAAATGTTTCTGCATACTGCACACAAACTGAGATCAGTTTGCTCATATAAAGCATGCCTCATCACTTTTAATGTGGTTTACTGCGTTAAATAAATTACCCGCTAGAGTGAATCAAACCCTGAAGTGCAATTGATCATTAGACCATTATCATTAATATGAGGGAGAAAAGTTCAAAGGAGGTGTGAGGGGAAATTGTTTTACACAGAATGTATTAGGTGACTGGAAAGTGCTGCTGGGGTTGTGGTGGAGGCAGATACAATAGGGGCTTGTAAGGGGCCTTTTCTTGGACACATGAATCAGCAGGGAATGGAGGCTTATGGACCATGGGCAGGCAGAAAGGATTACTTTAAACTGGCATCACGCTTGGCACATCTTCGTGGGTTGAAGGGCCTGTTCCTGTGCTGTCCTGTTCTGTTCTATGTTCTGTGGCAGACTTGATGAAATATATATTATTGCTGGGATGCATTTCCTGTCATTAATGCTTTGACAATGTGTCCCTAATTCATAGTATTGCTATAAAGGAGATGGGGTATGGTGTGGGAACAGTGCCAAAGGGAGAAAGAAGGGCAGGGAGATTGGAGGTGGGCAAATTAAAGAAAATATTTCAAATTCTGCAGACTTAGCAGACAGTTTTCTTCATCTAGTGAGTGAGGTAATCCAGTATTTCATCTAGTGTGTCAACAGCAAAGGACCCCCCCTTCCACAAGATGGTATGGGTGAGGAGGGAAGGGTGCATGAGATGTAAAATTCATTCCTACGTAATTCAGAATATTAACACCAGATTGGAAAGGATCTCTAAGTAATTCAGACAAGAATTAATTTTGAATTTATATGCACCAGCAACATGATTAACTATATGAACGGACTTTACCCCATGTACTTTTTCTTGATAGAGAAGTGCCAGAATAGTTGACACAACAAATTTGTTCTTTACAGCAATACACTAGAATACTATTCTGGATTTTTACTGTAACACATGAGAAAACACAATGACGCCTTCAAACACCCAATTTTGTCAAAAAAAAATACACAGGACACAATATATAGAAAAGTTGTCTTGTACTAGTTTAATTTTTCAAGCACACAGCCACTTTTGCCATTAACCACCCAGGCCATCACCAGAATACAAAACTCTCAATTTTGTTTTTTCTCTGTCCTTTTTCTTGTCTTTCTCTTTCCTGGATTTTGTATATACCTGCTTCTAACCAAGCAATTCTGAAGCAGGATCTCAGCTTGACATGTTTGTCTACTTCTCTCTCTGCAGATACTAACTGATTTGATGAGTATTTTTCTAGAATTTTCAGTTTTCTTTGTTAAACTTTCAACATGTGCATCAATTTGCTTTTGAACTACAGGTCAAAGTGTCCACTACTCTCTCCTGCCAATCATAGATTAAAACTAGGCTCACAGTATCTCATGACTGGATTTGCACGAACATGGAAAAAACTTCTGAAGTCAATGCTGTGAGGTTAAGAAACAACAGTTGCAAATAGCAATTTTCAAAATTGACATAATTTGCATATGGTCTTTGAAATTGAAGGACGAGGAGATTATTTTTATACATTACAGCTCAGAGTTTCACTCAACAATAATTTATACAAAATAAATGCAGAGACTTACCCATTGAACTCAATGTATTTGTAGATAAGACCTGCAATGACCATGGCCACTATGGCATAGTACCAGGAACAAATAAACATCAGGGATAGGCACAGGCTCATTCCCAGGAATGACATAGTCCTGTGAAAAAAGTAAAAGCATATCACTGCTCCAGAAAAAGAATATTACAGACACAAGCACGTTTTTTTTTGAAACGCCACACTTGTGATGAATTTGTCAACTATTTAGTTTGCATTATTTATTATAATATAGAATGCCCTTAATAATAATGCACTTAAAAAAAGGCACTTCATTGACTGTAAATGCTTTAGGACATCTTGTGGTCATGACTGGTACTGCAGAATTTAAAGTTAATTCTTTGTTCATTTTTGCTCTGGGGTGCATTCTGCATAAGCGGAAATTTTGTGGATGCAGAGAGAATATACATTGAGATCAGTACCTCCTTGTGGGTTTTTTTTCATTCAATCGTGGTCATTCGCTGGGCTGGCACTTATTGCCTATCCCAAGTTGCCCTTGGGAAAGTGATGGTGAGCAGTCTTCTTGAACAGCAGCGATCCTTTTTCTTTAGATAGACCCTCAATGCTGTGACCGATGGAGTTACAGGATTTTAATCCAGTGACAGTGTAGGAATGGCAATATATTTGCAAGTCAGGATATTAGTAGTTCAGAGGGGAACATGCAAGTGTTGGTGTTCCTATGTAATTGCCACCCTTGTTTAGATTAGATTAGATTCACTACAATATGGAAACAGGCCCTTCAGCCCAACCAGTCCACACTGACCTTTAGAAGAGTAACCCACCCAGACCCATTTCCCTCTGACTGACCTAACACTATGGGTAATTTACCATGGCCAATTCACCTGACCCGCACATCTTTGGACTGTGGGAGGAAACCAGAGCACTCAGAGGAAACCCACGCAGACACGGGGAGAATGTGCAAACTCCACACAGACAGTCGCCCGAGACTGGAATCGAACCCGGGTCCCTGGCACTGTGAGGCAGCAGTGCTAACCACTGAGGACAGTCCCCGAGGAACTCCTGAAGAGATGTCCTGCTGCTGAGATCACTGACCTCCAACAATAAAAACTATCTTCCTTTGGGCCAAGTATGATTCCAATGAGCTGAGAGATTTTTCTTTGATTTCCATCAACTCTAAGTTTGTAGGGTTCCGTGATGCCACATTCAGTCAAATGTGGCCTTATCAAAGGCAGTCACTCATATATCATCGCTGAAGTTAAATTTTAATCTATGTGTTAGCCTAGTCTGTAATGAGGTCAGGAGCTAACTAGCCCTGGTTCATCCAAAACTGAGCATCATTGAGCAGGTCATCATGAAGCAAAGGCTGCTTGGCATCTCTATTGATCATCAATTTTATCACTTTACCTAGAGTAAGAGTAGATGATAGGACAGTAATTGGTTTTGTTGAATTTGTCCTGCTTTTTGGGTACATGATATATCTGGGTGATTTTCCATATTATTCGGTTGATGCCAGTGTTGTGGAATAGTTTGGCAAGTTCTGGAGTACAGTTGTTCAATACTGGTGCTGGAATGTTGTCAGGACCCATAGCCTTTGAAGTATCCCATGCCTTCTTATTAATTTCTTCATATCATATGGACTGAATTGAATTGGGATTGGCCTGTATGAAATTGGGGAGGAGGCTGAGATGGATCTTCAATATGGCACTTCTAGCTGAAGGTTGCTGCAAGTGTTCCAATCTGATCTTTTGCATTCATGTGCTAGGCTAATCCATCTAGGCTAATGAAGATGGGATATATGTGAAACCACCTCCTGCAGTAAGTTGTTTAATCATGTATCCTATTTATAACTGGATGTACCAAGACTGTAGAACTGAGGTCTGATGTGTTGGCTAAGGAATCATTTAGCTCTGTCAATAACTTGCTGCTTATACAACTTTGCATGCAAATAGTCCTGTGTGTGAATTCAACAGGTTAAATCCTCATTAATTTTTGGGTTGCCCTCCTTTACTCTTCATTGAACTACAATTAATCCAATAACTTGATGGCAATGGTTGAGTAGGGTCCATGAACTTGCAGAACTTGTCTGAACACAATGTGCTGCTGGTGGCACACAGAGCCTCATCTATGCCCAGTAATGAGTCATTAGATCTGTTCCAAGACCAGCCTACTTAAATGGTGGCAGTGCCACACAACACAGGCCTCTCTCAGAGGATAGTAGCCTCTTAATAATGGTAACAGTGAGCTGATATTCTGTCTGCAGGTGCAGAAGGGTTTGTCTTACTTTGGATTGAGCCCTCCACTATCACCTGATGAAGGAACGTCGCTCCGAAAGCCAGTGTGCTTCCATTTAAACCTGTTGGATTATAACCTGGTGTTGTGTGATTTTTAACTTTGTACACCCCAGTCCAACACCAGCATCTCCAAATCTTGTCTTACTTTCACTGTGATGATAGTGGATTCAATGACAATGCTGCTGGAGCAGGTATTTCACTTTTCTGTTGTTGGCACGTTGTTGTCAGAATCACCCAGGAAGCTATATCCTTAGCAGTCTATTGGTGTCTACAATAACACTGGTGCAGGATATTTGCAGACCTGCCTCTGATGACAACCCTTGGTGTCCAAAATCATCAATCCTTTGTTTTCTTTATAGCTATCTTTGTCTTCTGAGTAAGTTCCACATTCTTAACTAAGAAGCTATCTTGATTTTTGAAGTCCATTAGAAAGAATAAACAGTTACCTGAGATGTCACAATACCAACTTCACCCTTAATGTGTCATGGTTGTTGCAGGAAGTTCAAAATTCATGAGAGAATGAAGCATCAAGATGGGCTCATTAAAAGCTGGAGCTCCATCAGTTACTTTCTTTTGCCTTCATCCAGTCGTTCATCCAGAAGAATAATCTTAAAATGGCCCAGTGGAGACAGCCATTAACAATTTGAATGAACTTCATGCATCAGTAGCACTGCTAGCTGAATAGATAACAGATTGCTTCTAATACAAAGTGACAGCCCAGTTGAGGTCTCATTGGCCTTCAAGGTTGAGCAAATCTTATTTGCAAATTTTACCTTTTCTTCAAAATCATATCTTTGCAGCATAATTCTAAGCCAGTTGTTGCATTTTGGATGAATGCATAGTAATGGGAATGTGTTTTTTTTTCCATGGCTTTATCTGTCTTCCCATTATATCATTGACTCCGAGAGGTTAGTTAGACTAACACTAGTACCTTCTCAGAATGCATATTCTGTGTTTATGTATTTAGACAGTGCATATTCAGGTCTTAACCAAAATGAGACTTTAAATTCTCCAAACTCTATATCCACATAAAAGACATTTTCCAGAAAAGGTTACTGACTAAAAGAAAGAAAGAACAACTTGCACTTCTGTCGCAACTATCGCATTCGCAGTATGTTTGAAATGCTTGACAGCTAATTGAGTTCAAAGCAGCCACTGTGCTAATAATGGAACACCAATAGCCACATTGCACTCCACAAGGCCACATAATCAGTAAATAATGACCAGAGTTTTCTGTGGTATAGGTTGATGGATAAATATTGGTCAGGACTCTGGGGAGAACTTATCTGTTCTTCCTCAAAGTAATGCCATGAAATCTTTCATTTCATTTGATAGGGTAGTTTGGGCCATGGTTAATTGTTTCATCTGAAAGACAGCACCTCTGAAGTGCAGCGCTCCATGATGTAGCACTGATTTGTCGGCCTAATCTGACTCAGAAAGGAATGTACTAACACCATTTACAACATAATGAGGAGCATTTTTTTTTGCCCCTTTCTGAACTTAGAGATACTGAAGTGAATTATTATACCTGCACCGTCATTTTAGCTAATTCAATCATGTGGCTTAATGACCTGCATATTTCAGTGTTAGATTGTGCAGTCAGCCACTGAGACATGTCAGGACACTTAGAGAGCACACTGAAATAACTGTAGAGTTGGATTTAATGAATGTGTAGAAGAGTCACTGAGGTAGGCTGTGATGGAAGGCGAAACAACAAATGAGACATATTGGTCCAACTCATCTTGTGTACCTCACAAAGAGCTCCAATATGACCAGTATGTTCATTTCCAAATATCACAATTTAATGTAGCACTGTAGCCAGGTGCGAATATCCTGCCAGAAAGTTACTGTCTTGTAGTATTACCATCAAATATACTATGCAAATAAACATTGTTTGAAAGTAACTCTGAAACCTGGCCTGACTTTTGTGGAAATCTGAAGGGTCTATGCTAGAACATTGACTGTCTACTATATATTTTACACAAGAACAGAAATATTTAAAGTATGATACCTAAAATGGTGGAATTTTTTACTCCAGTTGATTAATGTTGAAGAATGAATAGAATTTATTTGAATGATGAGAATTTGATATAGTTGAAAATAAAACTTATAGATCTGATGTTAAACCTATCACTTTATGTCATCTGTTCTATGCACAGATGTTTTCTATGGATAAGAAAAATAAAGAGTTATCATCTGCAAATTTGATCTGTATCAGCTGATTAAAAATCTTCAAAGTCTTTAAATTTTGGGTGCGCATCTCAAGGATTAAAATGCAAACGTTCACTGGGGTAAACATGGGAAAGGTGCTAGGGTCAAATAAGATTTGTACGTTAGTGTTAAATAATAGCTGTACACTGTGCTCAAATATCATCTATACATTCAGGTTAGATGATATCTGTACATTGCTTAAAATTTGTGCTTATAATACAGAACAAAAATCATCCAAACTGCTGATGATGTACTGCCCCATTAGTGCCAGATATCCATTGTCCTCAGTTTAACACATTTGAAGGTGCCTGCTATCTTCTGTAGAAAATAGCTGTCTTACACTCTGAAGCACTTGTTATATATACAACACACAGCAAGCCATCTGCTATCCACTACATAACATGCACTGAGACATCTGTAATCTTTATGTAACACACGCTGCTTTATTCAGGTGTGTTTTTTTTAACGACTTGGTCTGGATGATTTTAAAAAAATGACAAGGTTAAAAAATGGCAGATAAGGAAGTATGAAATACCAGTGGTAATATCTGAATCTGGGTCTCCAGTTCGGGGTTCGGAGTAGTGTCTGTAGAGCACAGGCTAGGTTCACAAACATGTAGCACATTAAGAAAAACCTGAGGATAAATACAAAACACAAAATCATTTCCTTTGTTATGCTGAGAATACACAAGACATTTAATGATAGTGAACGTTACACTCTAACAGAGGCCTCAAATTGATATTACACTGAAAACATAGTCTTTCAGAGGCACCAACATGGAAACTTGAGCTTTAGAATTGACAATCTTCCACATACATTGACCTATTTCTTCTTATTTCAGATGCTTAATGAGTAACTCTGCATTTCCAGCATTTTGTAATAGTTATTTCAGATTTCTCGCATTTATAGACCATCTTTCCATCTCTATCTGGAGTACCTGATAATATTGATGAACACAATGCATTAATTTCAATGATATACAATGAGGTGTAATTGTGACTGGTGATTGTAAACCCGTGGCTACCATGCTGGGATAACTGACCTGGCCCTCTTCAAAGGAAGCAGATGCTGACTGACTAGTGCAATTGACTGCAAATAAAAGTACCTGGGAGGCAAAAGAGCACTGAGGTGTGGGAGGTGTTAGTAATGGAAGTAGTCAGGAGTAAAGAGACACATTTCTGCAAGAGTTGGGGACAATGCAGTGTGAGAGATGGGCAAGAGTCCCTCAAGGAAGATTCTCAGAAGGGAATGGCACCAGAGGGCAGGGAGGTGAACTCCTGTATTCTGGCTGCCTGAACTAGCAGCATTCCTACAAGAAATTCAATGACCTTGCCATGGTTGTTCACAGTCACAAAGTGCATCTTCACATGATGGTATTTCTCCAGCACAGATCAAACTTCCCATACTGGTCAATGCCTTGAAGTTCATTGTTTGCACAATGTCTGGACTTAGAGCTAATATTCAGATGTCCCAGTTAACTTTGACGATGCAGATCATGATGCAAATTTCACTTCTAAATCCCAGAGACTCCACAGACATGCAGCTAGTCAGTTATAATTGCCATATCGCCCAAACAGAGAGGAACACAATAATTGATTTGTCCGCCTTTCTTGAGGGAGAAAGAAGCCCCTTATATCCAAAATTCCCAAGAACATTGATGATGATGGTTTGTTTCTGTCTTTTTACCACTTTTCAACTCCAACTCCACTCTCATTCTGCTATCTGATGTTAAGTGCATGCTGATGATGGTGCAGCGACGGAGCTCTTGCTATCTGCCACTCATCATTCTCTAACGTCAACCCTCACCGTCTGATTCTTTTTAAAATTGAGGCTTGACCAGCCAAAACTGCCTTAGGACCAAGAGTGAAAATTTCACCACACCATTGCTCAAAAAACACTGTGGTCTTGTGGTAACTCAGTTCAGAGACTGCACAAACTATCGAGTATGGTATAGAATTGGGATCTGTGCACAAGTCAGCAAGATGCATGGACCACAGGAAAAGATAGTTTTTCTATCAGCTCAGTGCAGGATGAAGTTGCATATGATCTCTACTGCAAAGGATTCAGATGAATACCTCATGGAGTGGCCTGTAGAAGAACACTGATGCACAGAAATACTGAGTGGTTTGCTGCATTTGTAGGCCAGAAAGCCTCTTGCTATATAGCACTACCACCACTGAATGTCCCACTTTTGACATCCTGGGGGTTATAAGTTGATATGGAAATGAACTGGACATAGCAGCACAACAATAGGTCACAGTCTAGGAATTCTGCAGTGAGGAATGCACCTCCTGGCTACCCAATATCTTTTCTATCATTGTCAAGGCACAAATCAGGAGTGTATCTGGATGAGTGCAGCTCCAACTACACTCGAGAATCACAACATCATCCAGGACAAAGCAGCCTGCCTGTCTAGCACCACATCCATCACCTTCCACATTCATTCCCTCTGCTACCAAGATACAGTGACAACAGTGCATGCCATCTATAAGATGTACTAACTCAGTAAAGCTTCTCTGACAGCACTGTCCAAACATGTGACATCTACTGCTAGAAGGACAAAAGCAGATGAATGGAAACACCTTGACCTTCAGGACTCCCTACGAGCCACATGTCACCTTGACTTATATCACTGTTCCTTCACTGTCACTGGGTCAAAATCTTCGAAACCCCTTCCTAGCACAACTGTGGGTATCATTTGCAGATTAGAATATCTAGTCGGCATGGAGGAATTGGACTGATGGATCGGTTTCTGTGCTGTACACCTCTATGACCCTGACTGAAGCAGTTCAAAGTATTTCACCACTACTTTCTCAAGGGCAAATGGGGATGAGCAATAAATGATTGTTTTACAAATGGCACACAGATATTCCAAGAATGAAGAGGAAAGAAATGTCTAGTTCAAAACTAGCAGACTGCATCATATGAAGCTTGGAGTCCATCCTTTCCAAAATGGAAATGGTAGCCAACTTTATAACAACACCAGTGCACCAATGCAGTGCTTAGTGACCAATGTCTCAGCTTCCATTGTTGTACAGACGAGAGCCACCCAACATCTCAATGCTGCAGTGGAAGCTCATGAGGTTGTGAGATCATGGCTGTGGAACTCAGTGTTTAAAGGAACACACAGATGCTCAAGGCAGTAATGTGCGCTCCATCAGATTACTCGAGTTGTCAGTGATTCAGTGGAGCATGAATCTGCTGTCCTCTCTCAGAACGTACATCTGCTACTGCCACAGCAGAAGTGCTCTTGCTAAACGTTCACAGTGAGCCAGCTCAGGCTGATACAGATTTTGCTGACATGATGCAGTCTGAAACTGGGAGCCCAAGGCCTAGAGCTGCTTGAGGGTGTCCTGCTAGATCGTCTGACTGTCTATAAACAATGTGCAGAGGTCATTGGAAAAGCACATAGTGTTGTCAAGTGCTACAACAGAGCAATGTAAAACTGAAACTATACTTTGGATATACAAAAGATTGATACAATCACGTTTTAACTCATGTAGTCCCATGTGGTCTATATGTACAGAGTAGGGAAGAATATCCAAGTAGACTGACCAAAATAATGTTCTGAAGGCCATCAGCTATCAGGGTAATTTCAAGAACTGGTTTTCTTTCAATGGCTCAGGAAAGATCTAGAGAAACTGAACTCAAGTTTAACTCTCAACGTGAACAGATTTTATCCACATGACAGGTTATTTAACAGCTTGGTCCTGAGCAATCACATTTGCAGCAAGTGTTTGAAGTGTGAACACCTTCAGTGCTAAGTTTATTAGCTGGAGGCAGAAGTACAGATATTGTGAGGCATCTTGGAGGGAGGAAAGTTGCCTGGATTCTTTGTACCAAGAGGCAATGTCACCTCTTCAGATTGGGTTGTGATTTGGTCAGTGATCACAGAAGGAGGGTGTGGCTGCAAATGAGAAAGGAAATTTGACCCAGAAGGCAAGAATGCAGGGACCTCAGATTTGAAATTGTCCACCAGATTTGAGGTTCTTTCAAGTTGTCTGGATGAGAGTGAGGGCTGTAGTGTGCATGAGATGATTGACCATTGCACCATGACATTGCAATTCACTCTAGAGGAGGAAATAGAAAAGAAAATTGTGACAACAAGGAGAGTAAAATGAAAGGGATTGATATCATTCTCTGCACAAAAAGTGTATGTCCATAAATTGTATTGCCTGCATAAGGTTCAGATTTATGAAGCACTGGCATCAATACTGGGGAAAGTGGAATCTAAACAACAAGGATGGTCTCCACCTGAACTATGCTGGGGCCGGTGTTCTTGCCAACTGCATAACTAGGCAAATACAAAGGATTTTAAACTAAATAGTGGGGTAAGGATCAAATTTGGAAAGATGCAGTAAATAAAAGAGTAGAATCAAGGTCAAAGAGGAAGGTATTAATTCAGCAAACAATGAACAGGTCATAACAGGAAAGGATAGACAGTATCAATGTAAGAGTCAACATACAGATATGACTAGAATTTTCAAAAATAATATAATTTTAAACCTTTATACTCTGTATCTGCATGCATGTAACATATGAAACAAAACAGATGAACTAAAAGTGCAAATAGAAATGAATAAATACATGATAGCATTATCGAATCATGGTTACAGATTTAAATGGATTGACACCTGAATCATGAAGGGTATAGAAGAATTAGGGATTACAGGAATCTAGGAAAGGTTGGAGGGGTGACTCTGTCAGTGAATGATGGAATGTGCACCATAGAGAGGGATGATCTACGTTTAGGAAACCAAGACATCGAAACAGTTTGGATAGAGATATGAAATTATAAGGGCAAGAATTCACTTGTGGGAATGGTGTACAGGCCCTTTAACAGTTAATACATGACAGAGTGAAACTTGATAGAATTGAGAGCTTGTCAGACATGCATGGTGATAATCACAGGAGAATTTAATGTACATACTGATTGGAAAAGTCTATGGACAGAGGTGGCTGAAATGAGGAATTCAGAGAAGGTTTTTAGGATAGTTTCTTGGAATAGCATATTCAGGAGCTGACCAGACAGCAGGTTATACAAGAATAAAACAAAAAAACTGCAGAGCCTGGAGATGTGAAATAAAAACAGAATTAGTTGGAGAAATTTCAGAAGGTCACTGCATTTGAATGTTGACTGTACTTTCTCTCCAAGATGTTGCCAGACCTGCTGAGCCTCTCCAGCAGTTTCTGTTTTTGCTCCTAATCTGTATTGATCTCTTTGCAGATGCCACAGGCCATTGAAATCTACTCTAGATTTTCAGGTCAGTAATATTCCAAAAAAGGTACGTACATGGAGAGGATGGGTGCTACCTCATCCAAAGAGGCAATGAGGATCCCGGTTTCACAGATACACGCTGTCAGTAGCAGGGCCCAGGTGGGTTCACCATTGGCTTTTCCATGACCAAATACCTGGGAAAAATAGAAAAATGAGACAACTATAGCAATAGCAGGAGAAATGATGCACATTCACAACTGGAGACCACTGTAGAAATAGTATAACATTCAAAGGCAGATGACCTTACTGCAGGTCGTCCAGAAAGAGATGAGAAAACATGTTAGAACAGACATACTAAATAACTTAATTCCTGCCTCAGAATTGTCAGCTTGCATATCCCTATTAAAAGCTATTTGTATTGGATGCATGAATCTAGGTTAGGGCAACAGGTTGAAATTATGGTCCATACAGGCATGAGTGAATTAGGTAGGAAAAGTGTTAAAATCCCATAAGCAGTGCTTGAGGCACTATGGACAAGATTAAATAGCAGGATCGCAGAGGGAGTAATGCTATGCTTGCTCCCAGAATGAACGGCTTTGCACCCTGGAAGATAATGCATGTGTATGGACATTTGGGAAAATGGTGGGAGGTAGTAAGGGAAGGAAGACCTCATATGCATGGAACCAGTTCTGGCCCAATTTTCTCACTGACAGGTCAACTAGTTCTGTTTGGGGGAGATATTAATTTATTTGGGGAATAGAATAAATAGCAAAAGGAAAATAGCAGAAATTAAATTAGGGGACAAAGAAATATAAACAACACTAAAATTAAAAACATCACAAAATTGTAGCTGTCAGATTTTATAAAATGGGTGATAGTGAATTAATGGCTTGTTGTACAATTTGTCAATCAATTCAACAGAAATAAAACAGACTGCTGATCTGTTATTTCCTCTTTCCAACATTACAAAAAGTAAAAATTAATCCCATTCTGTGATAAATCTTCACACATTGGACACATGAGGCTGGGAATGTGGGTGTTGAGCAGTGAAGTGCATGGTTTCAACCTTATGTCTTGTGGAAACCGGTATGTGTGGAGAAAGAGTGGAGCTAGAAATAGCACAGCAGGTCAAGCAGCAGCAGTGGATGGAGAAGGGGAGTCGAAGTTTCAGGTCAGAACCTTTCACCAGTCCTGATGATAGGTTCTGCCCTGAAACGTTGACTCCCCTTCTCCTCTGATGCTGCTTAACCTACTGTGCTTTTTCCAGCTCCACTCCTTATCCAGTCTGACTCTCCAGTACCTGCAGTTCTCATGGTCTCCAAGAAACCGGTATAAGGTCAGTTACCACAGTTACTTACAGACAGTACAGCTGCCGGGATTGACATTTAAGTGGTTGATTGACATTGCTTAGTTAAGCAGTCGGTAAGGACAGTAAGCCAAAGCTTTCAGATCCATTTTTGTATGTGCATATTGGGTCCTGATGATGTCATCGGGAACTGAGGGCAATTTTAACTTGTAAGTGTGGGCAAAAATGATACGGTGAGTTTTAACAGCAGGCACAACCCCACAACAAAACAGAAGGCGCTGAGAAAATCATGTCTGTGGAGTTGAATTACATAAATGTCCTTGTTGGTTGCGAGGAGAATATAATACCACACATGTGGTCCTGAACATGAGTGAGGCTCCTTTTACCACTTCTGCGTGGCCCTGACACCAAGCCACATTCTCACTGATTGCATGGGTGGGAACAACTTATATTTCTTCTGTTTTATTCATCTCAGGAAGAAAAGCATTTGCTATTTCAAATAAAACAAAATGGAATTCAGAAATTACTGTTCGCAATGAAAACATATGAATTCTTCTGTACAAGCAAGTGTCGGATTACATCAACCACGTTTTGCAATTGCATCTACAAAATATGTCACAGAATGCTCAAGGCTTTGAGAGTAGAAGATTAGCAACAGTTCAAGACAGACTGTCTCTTCAATTCAGAGATATGAAATTGTGACGAACTGTACCTAAGGAGAGAGTGACACCACAATAACAATTCAGCATACAGCTCAGTAGGAAAGCATATGTAAAGGCTATAGCTGGTGTTCCTGTCACATTCAATTACTATTGTCTAGGACCTCCGTGATCCCATTGCATATGGTCATTGATCTTATTGTTTGTTCAGGAAAACACTACTGATTACATTTTGGATCTCACTACATTTGGGATACTCTGTCATGACTTGACTTTTCATGTTCCAGAATGCTCACGGGACCTAGATCAATGTAGCTGACAAATCATCTAGATCTAGTGACTCCACTTGTTTCCTCAGCACCTCTCCCATTTGCCTGAAGGAATGGAAGATAAGGAAAACCATTGCAATAAATGATTAACTGTGAGGTGAATAGCTCTGACTTCTCATGAGAGGATGTCCTCCAGCCTGTTAGGGGTAGCTCAATCATAAACATGCATTTTGTGAAGAGGAAACTTGTCATTGAGTGGAGTAAGTTAAAATGAGAAGGAGCGATCAACCCTAGTTTTTCTTCCATAAACCCATGTAATAATGTCCTCACATTCAGGCACTGGTGTTGAGGACGTGTAACTGCTATATTTTCTCCATTTCCAAAAAGATGTGGAATCAGTAGCAGTACTCTTTCAATATCTGTATTGAAGTGGTTTCAGTTGTTACAATATATTCATGGAGCTAAACATCAACAAAATAATCCTCACTATTGTCCTTACATGTTTCCCTTAGATTGTTAAACTATCTTTGATTTTATCTCAATTTATCACAAAGCCCTGTCCCCCCAAGGTTCATGTTGGAAACTGAATGCCTCATTGTTTTCAATTACCTCATGGTGAGGAAATAACCAGGTTTGCAAGTCTGGATCAGAGTGAAGTAGAATTTTCATACATTTAACACAAGCATTCTTTCACATGCTCCTAATGTGATCTTTGTTCCATGATAAGCACAAGTGAAGCTGCAAAAACATACCCGTAGGAAAGGTACAATGCCATCTCTCGAGATAGCCTGCAGAAGGCGAGGGGCACCTGTCAGACTCTGAAGACCAGCGCCACATGTGGAGAAGAATGAACCAATTACAATGACCCATGGAGATGGCCAGGACAATGTTCCAATCACAAGATTTCCATTCACAGCCTCGCCGAATCTAAAGAAAACAAAGAGGCCTGGTTTACAAACTCAACTCAATGTGGTCACAATTATATATATATAAAAAAAAAGAACTGCGGATGCTGGAAATCAGAAACAAAAACAGATATTGCTAGAAAAGCTCATCAGGTCTGGCAGTATCTATGGAGAGACAGCAGAGAGAATGTTTCAGGACCAGTGACCCTTCTTCAGAACGGATAGTAGCTAGGAAAAGGTTGGTATATGTGCTGAGGATGACATAGCGACAAGTAGACAATAGGAGGAGATGGAGTCCAGAGAGCAAGAAAAAAACAGTTCGACAAAGAAATGGATGAAGGTCAGTCTGGGGGAAATCAATAGCTGCTAATGGGGCCCATTAGTGTCTGACAATGGGTTGTTTGTGGTAACAGCCCATGTGATGGCAAGACTTAAGGTGTGGGGATTGGGATGGGAAGATGGGAGAAGATGTTAAGCTATAAAATTGTTGAACTTGATATTGACTTCAGAAAGTTGCAGCATCCCCAAGTGGAAAATTAGGTTTTGTTCTTCCAGCTTGTGTTCAGCTTCACTGTCGCACCACAGCAAGCCAGAGAGAGAGATGTTGGCCAGAGAACATGGTGGGGTGTTAAAGTAGCAGGAAACAGGAAGCTCATGCTTATTTCTGTGGACAGATACAAGCATTCTGCAATGCTGTCATCCAGTCTGCGCTTCATTCCTCCAATGTAGAGGAGGCTACATTGTGAGCAGCGAATAAATTGGGTAAATATCTGTGGCCTTAGAAAGTGAGGAGGGAGGAAGTAAACAGGCAAGTGTTATGCATTATGCAATTGCATGGGAAGGTACTGTTGTGCTGTGGAGTGGAGGGTGTGTCTCAGAGGGAACAGTCCCTGAAGAAAGCTGACAAGGGAAGGGAATAAGTGCCTTAGGGTAGCAACCAACTGGAGGTGGTGGAAACAGCAGTCTTTTGGATGTTGATGCTGGTGGGGTGGTAGGTGAAGATGAAAGGGACCCTATTGATGTTGTCAGAGGGGTGAGGGGGGTGAGAGCTGAAGTATGGGAGATGGGTCGGACATGACTGTTCAGCCCCATCTTTAGCATATATACCAAAACTTCCTTAACCATAATCAATTCTGAAGAAGGGCCACTGGACATTAACTCCGTTTTGTCTCCACAGATGCTGCAGAGCTGCTGAGATTTTCCACTAGTTTCTGTTTTTGTTATCAATGCTGAATGTCCATTTGACAGCATCTGTGTTGTAATTTCTTTGTAATACAGGATTCGGTGGTGGAGCCAAAAAAAAATGAAGTGGTGTTGAGAGAACTGTATGTTCTTTTTAGATAGATGAGCTTAAATGGAATTAAATTGCTCTATTTTTCTCTATACATCCTGAGATGGCAAGTGCTTCTGGCTAGCACAGTAGTTGACCTAGATCCAAACCACAAGTGAGTGAGTCCCTGCAGCAACACTGCAAGGATAGTGAGCAAATACAGTGATAAAAAAGACCAGCTCTCACCTTTGCCTTTAAAAAACAACCCAGAAATTGCAGAGAGGAATTGAGATGAAATTGCACAGTTTCCGTAAGTGTTGCAAAGGATGTTAATGTCTTCTGTCACTGATTGGGATTTTGATAGAACCTTCTAATTACCTTAAATCTACCAGTGACTGCACAGAAATTTGAGGGTGTCAAAATGAAAAGGCATTCAAGACCAAGATGACAGCAAAAATCAATATTATTTCAGCAAGCCACGTTCTTGTTTTGTTTTTCGAAACTTCAGAGCTTAGACGTAGCCTAGTTGCTTTACATTTTAGGCAATGAAAAATGCATTTTTTTTGCAAAATAAGCAATGGAAAATATGCCCAAGTATGGTTGGACATTTTGCTGACCAAACGTCCTAAAGCCTTGACAAAGCATTTCAAGACATCACATACTTACACTCAGGTTTAAGAGATCACAGATTTAATATTTCACTATTGCACTAAATAGTTCACAGTTTTTCAAGATAAAATATTATGAAATATATTACAGATATGGAAAAAGGTAGTCGAGTGGCTAGGGAACTACAGAGTATCTCAGTGATTTGTTCCAAAATTCACATCAAGATGTGAAAATGAATCCAATAAATGGAGCAATTGTGACCATGGAAGTTTTTGGACTCTCAATGAAAAAGAAGAACTGCTGCGCTAACATCCTTCATGTGAAAGAAACCTGTCAGCTCTACTTGATCTCAACTACCCCAGTCTCATTACAGTGTGGTTGACTCTTACTTGGTTCTTAGTATGACTTAGCAAGCCATTTGGTTATGCCTGAAGGAAACTGAGGATGGACAATACAGAATATACCCATCAGACACACATCTCAATAATTAATCTAAAAAAATCAAATTGTCCTATTTGTATACACTTTGCCTCACATTCATTCCTAAATTTAACCCTTCCATTCTAGAAGGTGCTGATGTTTAGGTCTGCAGGCCTGAGCAGTCCCACAATGTTGACACAAGTGCCAGCTTCACATGAGACCCCGAAAGATGACTGTAGGTTAATTATGTCTTTGTGCTATTGAGTGCACTGTTGAGTTGAATCGTGGTTTCACAAGAGCCCACATATTTAAGAACCACCTGTGAATTAGGTGGAAGCTGATTCAATAGTAATATTTACAGAGGAATTTGATAAATAATGGAAAAGGAAGAGTCAGACATCGCACAGAGCTGTGGTAATAGGAGACTCCATAGTGAGAGGAACTGACCGGGGTTTTTGTGGCAGCAGGCGGGACTTAAGGATGGTGTGTTGCCTTCCTGGTGCCAGGGTTAAAGACATCACAGACAGAGTGCAGGAAATCCTCAAGGACGAAGGTGAAGAACCAGAAGTGGTGGTACATGTCGGCACAAATGATGTCGGGAAGAAGAGGAGGAGCATACTACAGCGGGACTTCGGAGAACTAGGAAGAAGGCTGAAAAGCAGGACGTCCAAGGTGGTTATCTCCGGTTTGCTTCCAGTTCCTCGGGCTGGTGAGGCCAGAAACAGGGAGATAATGGACTTGAACGTGTGGCTGGGGAACTGGTGCAGGAAGCAAGGATTTAAATTCTTGGATCACTGGGGTATGTTTTGTGGTAAGCATAAATTATGGGTGGCACGGTGGCACAGTGGTTAGCACTGCTGCCTCACAGCACCAGAGACCCGGGTTCAATTCCCGCCTCAGGTGACTAACTGTGTAGAGTTTGCACGTTCTCCCTGTGTCTGCGTGGGTTTCCTCCAGGTGCTCCGGTTTTCTCCCACAGTCCAAAGATGTGCAGGTCAGGTGAATTGGCCATGTTAAATTGCCCGTAGTGTTAGGTAAGGAGTAGATGTAGGGGTATGGGTGGGTTGCGCTTCGGCGGGGCGGTGTGGACTTGTTGGGCCGAAGGGCCTGTTTCCACACTGTAAGTAATCTAATCTAATCTAAATTCTACAAGAGAGACGGTTTGCACCTTAATAGGTTAGGGACCAGCGTTCTGGCAGGCAGGTTTGCTACTGCAACACAGCTACGTTTAAGCTAAGTAGCGGGGGGAGGGGACAAACTGGATGTTTAAGAAGGAAATTGGAGGGAAAGTTAGAACAAGGGAAGTCTAGAAAGACAACTGTATCAATGAGGCAGAAACTCAGAAAGGGATCATGCTGTAAGGTTGAGTGAAATAGGAGTTGATGGGAAGGGTGAGGGCAGTAACAAATTAAAAATACGATACATGATTGCATGAAGCGTTAGAAATAAGATGGATGAGTTTGAGGCTCTTTTGGAAATTGACAGATACGATATTGTGAGGATAACTGAGACGTGGCTTCAAGTGGACAGGGCCTGGGAAATGAATATTCAAGGCTACACGTGCTATTGTAAGGACAGACTGATGAGCAGAGGGGGTGGGGTGGCCATGTTGGTAAGGGATGATATTCAGTCCCTTGCGCAGGGGGACCTAGAATCAGTGGATGTAGAGTCAGTGTGGATAGAGCTGAGAAATACTGAGGGTAAAAAGACCCTCTTGGAAGTTATCTACTGGCCCCCAAACAGTAGTCTGGATGTCGGATGTAAGTTAAATCAGGAGCTGAAATTGGCCTGTCGCAAAGATGTTACTACAATTGTTATGGGGGATTTCAACATGCAGGTAGACTGGGAGAATCAGGATGGTATTGGACCTCAAGAAAGAGACTTTGTGGAGTGCCTCAGAGATGGATTCTTAGAACAGCTGGTGCTGGAACCGACCAGGGAGAAGACAATTCTGGATCTGGTATTGTGCAATGAACCAGAATTGATCAGGGACATCGAAGTGAAGGAGCCATTGGGAAGTAGTGACCATAATACAATAAGCTTCAATCTGCAATTTGAGAGGGAGAGGGTACAATCGGAAGTGACAATATTTCTGTTGAATAAAGGGAACTATGGAGCTATGAGGAAGGAGCTGGCCAAAGTTCAATGGTGCAATAGCTTAGCAGGGATGACAGTGGAGGAACAATGGCAGACATTGATGCAGGATCAGTTCATTCCAAAAAGGAAGAAAGATCCTAGGAGGAGGTATGGGTGGCCGTGGCTGATGAGGGAAGTAAAGAAACATATAAAATTATAAGAGAAAAAGTATAACATAGCAAAGATAAGTGGGAAAACGAAGGACTGGGAAGCTTTTAAAGAACAACAGAGGATTACTATAGGAAGGAAATACGTAGAGAAAAAATGAGGTACAAAGGTAAACTGGCCAAAAATATAAAGGAGGATAGTAAAAGTTTTTTTAGGTATGTGAAAGGCAAAAAAATGATTAAGACTAAAATTGGGCCCTTGAAGACAGAAACAGGGGATTATATTACAGGGAACAAAGAAATGGCAGAAGAACTGAATTGGTACTTCAGATCTGTGTTCACTGGGGAAGACACAAGCAATCTCCCTGAGGTAACAGTGGCTGAAGGACCTGAATTTAAGGGAATTTATATTTGCCAGGAATTGGTGTTGGAGAGACTGTTAGGTTTGAAGGTTGATAAGTCCCCAGGGCCTGATGGTCTACATCCCAGGGTACTGAAGGAGGTGGCTCGAGAAATCGTGGATGCGTTGGTGATTATTTTCCAGAGTTCGATAGATTCGGGATCAGTTACTGCGGATTGGAGGGTACCACTTTTTAAGAAAGGAGTGAGAGAGAAAGCAGGAAACTATAGACCAGTTAGTCTGACCTCAGTGGTGGGAAAGATGCTGGAGTCTATTATAAAGGATGAAATTACAGCACATCTGGATAGTAGTAACAGGATAGGTCAAAGTCAGCATGGGTTTATGAAGGGGAAATCATGCTTGACTAATCTTCTGGAATGTTTTGAGGATGTAACTCTGAAGATGGAGGAGGGAGATCCAGGAGATGTAGTGTACCTGCACTTTTAGAAAGGTTTTGATAAAGTCTCACATACATTAGTGAGCAAAATTAGGGCGCATAGTACTGGGGGCAAAGTACTAACTTGGACTGAAAGTTGATTGGCTGATAGGAAACAAAGAGTAGTGATAAACGGCTCCATTTCGGAATGGCAGGCAGTGACCAGTGGGTTACCGCAGGGATCAGTACTGGGACCGCAGCTTTTTACAATATATGTTAATGATATAGAAGATGGTATTAGCAATAACATTAGAAATTTGCTGATGATACTAAGCTGGGTGGCAGGGTGAAATGTGATGAGGATGTTAGGAGATTATAGGGTGACCTGGACAAGTTAGGTGAGTAGTCAGATGCATCGCAGATGCAGTTTAATGTGGATCAATGTATGGTTATCCACTTTGGTGGCAAGAACAGGAAGGCAGATTACTATCTAAATGGAATCAATTTAGGTAAAGGGGCAGTACAGAGAGATCTGGGTGTTCTTGTACACCAGTCAATGAAGGTAAGCATGCAGGTACAGCAGGAAGTGAAGAAGGCTAATAGCATGCTAGCCTTCATAACAAGAGGGATTGAGTATAGAAGTGAAGAGGTTCTTCTGCAGCTGTGCAGGGCCCTGGTGAGACCACACCTGGAGTACTGTGTGCAGTTCTGGTTTCCAAATTTGAGGAAAGACATTCTGGCTATTGAGGGAGTGAAGCGTAGGTTCACGAGGTCAATTCCTGGAATGGCGGGATTACCTTACACTGAAAGACTGGAGCGACTGGGCTTATATACCTTTGAGTTTAGAAGACTGAGAGGGGATCTGATTGAAACGTATAGGATTATGAAAGGACTGGACACTCTGGAGGCAGGAAACATGTTTCCGCTGATGGGTGAGTGCCAATCCGGATGACACAGCTTAAAAATACAGGGTAGACCATTTAGGACAAAGATGAGGAGAAACTTCTTCACCCAGAGAGTGGTGGCTGTGTGGAATGCTCTGCCCCAGAGGGCAGTGGAGGCCCAGTCTCTGGATTCATTTAAGAAAGAGTTGGATAGAAGTCTCAAGGATAGTGGAATCAAGGGTTATGGAGATAAGGCAGGAACAGGATACTGATTAAGGATGATCAGCCATGATCATATTGAATGGTGGTGCAGGCTCGAAGGGCAGAATGACCTACTCCTGCATCTATTGTCTATTGTCTATTTGCAGTGTAAAGTCCCTATACAATAGCGTTTCAAGTTGCCCCTGTTCTGTAAGATGTGTTAAAGATTTTCCCTTTCATCTCTGAGATGGGCCATAGATAGTTGGTTATCTGTAAGGTAAACTTTTGTCTTAATGAGTAACTCTATTTCTGCCACACCCAATCCCACAAGATGTTTTTTAGCTATACAATTCTGAAATAACAGTCAGTTAAAGGGTTAGTGTTGCTCCATATACCTGCGTCGGGAGTATAAAACCCCTAGCTCTGGACTACAAAAGAAAAGCATTGGCCTGTAAAAAATAGCTGATGACCTACATTTGTGCTGTCTGAAGCAATCAACTTTTGTTTGCCAAAACAGTGAGGCTGAGTTTATATTTTAGCAAATCTGCCTCAGATGAACTTCAAAGAGATTTTTGTTTGAACGAGAAGAATCTGTAGACAACTTGTCAACTGCTGGCTGCCAATCAAACATCCCATAAAAGAATTCCAGACTGCTAACTCCAGCGTTGTACTCCATCTTAAAGGCAAGAACATTGATAAACTTAAAGGTGTTGCTAATTATTCCTTTTTGATTCAATCTCTCCATAACTTTTGCAAGTGGCCTTTGTAGAAAAGAATTATTCCCCGCATCTACGAACATGTGAAATAACCAATATTTCTGGTTCAATGTTACAACAATGTTGTTGTGATCTTTACAGAGTCAGAGTCCACACGAAGGAGTGTATGGAAAAAATGACACCACCTTTTTAAAAATAAAAGGGAATAAAAAATCACGATCTGCTTATGAACAGACTGTAAGAAGAGAGAGAGAGAGATGTTCACTTTTAAACTTGAAAACTGTACATAATAGATCAGGAAAAGGAGCTGTGAGACCAATTGGATAGTTCCCTAAAATAGACAACACAGGAAATAAATGACCTCCTTCTGTGCTCTATGGTTCTATGTTTAGTTTTCAGATGAGGTCTCAGAATAGCATTATGTGTTAACAGCAGCATTTTATTTTGCCTGTTCTTTTGCAGGCCAATTGTAGCTCTTGCTACCCTGCCTGTGATTGCTAATTCACAAACAGGGGAAGGCACCTGCCAAACATGATGGAGTCATGACTTATTCTAGAATTATGGCGTGCTGCACAATTTAGAGGGAATTAAATAGGAAAACTGCCAATGAAGAGGAAGAAGCTGAAAATACATTGTATGCCGTGACTCCATACATTCAGTTCTCTTGATGCATATTTTATTAGCAACGAACAACATGTACTTACTTGTCTCTGAGTACCACACCTTCAATGCATGCCCCAAAGAGAATGATCGTGGATACATCTGTGATGAAGTATTAAGGATTAAAACAGGAAATGAAGGGCTACATGGAGAAAGCAATGGGAAATAGCTACCGAGCAGCTAATTCAAGATAATCAGTCATGCTTGTCATGTGGCTCACTGACATTTGCTAGAACTGATATTTTCAAATGCAAGGACTGGTTCTCAGCATACAAAAAGGGAGATAGTAAAACCTTGATTTACCTGGGAGCTTGGGGAACCTCATTGCTTTTTCTATGGCAACATGTCCGCCAATCAATTTTAACTTGTCTACCAATATGTGCACTCTTCTCTTTCAATGCAAGTTGCTGTGTTTGAAATTTGCATTTGTCATGATGAGTGCAAGCCAAAAGATATTAGCAATATGCTTCTCTTTTCATTAATATTCTAGTTTCATCCTTTCATTTTGTTTATTCTCTGATTATAAAGGTAATTTTTGGTCATTGTACAATACTATGTTCCCTATTCTATGGAAGAAGATAAGGAAGACAGAAGGGAAAGATTCCAATGACAGCCATAAGCAAGGCTGGCAAAGACAGAGAAGATTTCCCTTAGCTTCCTACCACATGGGAAGTTCAGACTTTTTGCTGCATATTTGATGGTGGTTTACTTCTAATTCAGCCTAACATTGCGCTTCCCAATGATTCAGGTTGAGTAGATACAAGTCAGGCTAGCATGAGCCAAATTTGTTTCCAGCCTGCACAGGATTATTCCAAATGTGAAATTTAAGATGTGGAATCAGAGTTGGGAACAGGTTAGAACTAATTGACATAATGGACTGTCATTCAATAACTACCCTTCATTTTAGTGATATCTTCCCAGGTATAATGCTGGAGACTGCAAAAGCTCTCAGGGAGTTATAATTCCTCAATAACGAAAGGAAAAGGCCCACCTCTCTTGTCTCGGTACTTGCTCATGTGCACATCTGCTGATTGAACTCCTGTCTCTCTCAATCCTATATGGTGTTATATCTTTTCCTCAGCAAATGTTCCCCATCCACACTTTGAACGCCTTCCTTTATATATAGGTCTCTTGTTTTCCTCTTTGCAGGAGAAGTGCACACTCAATCTCTTGTGTTGAGAGAGAGAGGCAGAGGATTTGAGGTGGACCTCTAGCCATCTACCAACTGACAGCTGCAGAGGAAGAAACACCGGACATCAATTGAGGATCAACATGCCTCATGATGGTATCTAGTTAGTGATCTGTTCGACAGAATTAGATATCAGATAGCCATATGAAATATAAAACTGGCTCCTGTTGACTTAGTATCAACAGCCATTGAACTACGATTATCTGCACAATTATCAGTTAAAATACGCTTAGTTTAACAATTCCAACTCATACCTTTAATTAGCTATTGGGTCTTTAAGTCTCACACAGGAAGTGATGCAGGTGGCCAATGGTGGCCCCTCACTCTGAAGATAACCCATTACAGGACACAGACAGACCACCTATTAGCTCAGATAATGACACAATGGTGGAGCCAATAATTGGGTTTTCAGCCAGTATCTCAAATATCACAAGTCAGCAAGAGCAGATGGTGGAGACAAGGACAGCAAATGCAGAATCATTCAGATGGCATGCCTTGCTCCAACTTCTACCCAGTTGCACGCAGATGCTGAATCGTGGGAGCCATTGAAGAAAAGAATGCTTGTGAAGCTGTAAAAAAGAAAGTGTGATGTTTGATGGGTATTTCAACCACACCGTACATGCCCTGGTGAACAGCAAGACAAGGGCGGTGGTGACATTATCAGTCAATGGTAAAGACTGGGGACAGATCCATTAAGCAGAAGGTCTTGTTCCATCACCTGTTGAGGGATCTTGAGGCTCCAGAATTTGGTGTTTTGAAACACTGAAGGAGCCTATTCACTGCCTCTATATCCTGTCTTACAGGATTGGTCTCTTATGAACTGTACCCCTCTGCTCATCCCCTGAGCGTACAGACCTGAGAGGAGCAGGCTGCAGCTTCTCCTGCTCAGACTGACTCTGCTGATATTGATGCTGCAGGTAGTGCTGGTACTGATTCTACTGGAGCTGCTGGTACTGACTCTGCTGATATTGATGCTGCAGGTAGTGCTGGTACTGATTCTACTGGAGCTGCTGGTACTGACTCTGCTGATATTGATGCTGCAGATGCTACTATTACTGTTTTTGCTGGGATTGATCCTGCTGGTGCTGCTGGTCCTGATTCTGCTGGCACTGCTGGTACTGATACTCATCTGAACTAGCAGTTAGATCAATCATCTTGGTTCTCATCTGAAGTCCAAAGTAAAATAAAGTAAGCAGTGCCCATGATCTGAAAAATCAGATTGCTGAAGTGGAAGTCAGACGTACTAAATTACAAAGTTGTCAATGTAACCTCCAAAGCATTTCTCACAAGTAGGCAATAAAAGTGTTGAGAGGTTTTAATAATTATTGGCACATCTTCCTATCATGTTTCCAGCTGCCTCATTTGACAGCGTGTTCTCACCTGGCTTTATCTGGCAAATTTCAAGAGACTCAAAAAACTTGTGGGACCACAGTTAAATTTCAAAATCCAGGTCACTAACATATTAACTGAGCAATTAACATATTGAAACTAATCTCATTCCTGATGAAGGACTTTTGCCCACAACGTCGATTCTCCTGCTCCTCAGATGCTGTCTGACCTGCTGTGCTTTTCCAGCACTCTTGACTCTAATCTGCAGCATCTGCTGTCCTCACTTTTGCCTATATTGAAACTAGTAACCCATCTCTCTCAACAGGTCACTTTGCACATAGCCGAGCAAGCTGTAGTTAAAGACAGATATTTGGATCTTATTGAATAGGAGTAGACCATTTAGTCCATAGTGCTTGTTGATGGCCAGAGGTTTGTGGTAAGCTTCCTGTTTTAAACCACTTTCAAACTCTCATGCTACTGCAAGTTAAAATTCCACCCAGTCATTCTCGGAGACAGATAAGTTGGCATTTCTGCGCAAGTTTGGATGTTTCTCATTTTGATGAATGGCAGACATCAGTATAGATATTTAAAGTATGATCACTATATTTATGAAAGCCCATCAGTTGAAATAGCTGCACTAAATTTCACACACAATAAATGAAACAATTTGCTAACTCATTGCAGATTATTTTTTTAAATCCCAGTTATAACTTGAGTTAATTTAATATTTCTAACATTAAGCAGCCTCTATACATACTTAATAAAATCATTGTTTGTCAGCTTCTGTGCCTAATAAACGAGTGGGAGCCATTTAGAGCTTTGTACATCACAGCAATGAAAGTTATCACTTAATTATCTTATTACGAGCAGGTTAGCTAAGTTCTGCATTAAGAGACAAAAGGATACAGACTGCAGACGTTGTTGCAATTGCCATGATTGTACCAATTGGAATAGACTTCTGGGCATCCCTAAGGTCTCCTGATCTATTTGAACCAGCCATAATTCCTGGAAGAGAGATGAAGAATAGATCACTTGAGCATTTTCATAATCTCTGTAGCAGTGATTTGAGCTTTAGTATCTCAAATCAAATTTCCGTAGGCTCTCATTTGTCCACCTTCTCCGCTGATACAATAGTTGCTTCGGAAAAGAAGATAATTAGAAATATAGAAAAAGAAAGCAAGCATGCATTTGCACAGAAGTATTCACTCTTTAACTTGACAGTGAAACAATAACTTCCTGCGAGGTTTTAGGGGACTTACTTATTATGGGAATGCAGGGTAGATACACAATGAAGGCAAAACACTGTGAAGGGAATCATTTGGAAATTTTATTGCCATTCAAGTTTCTGTTATGAAATGGAAGTCCTACATATTCTCTCAGGTACGCTGTTGTAAGTGGACTTCATGTCTTACCTTTTCGAGAAGCCAATACTGCACTATATGCAACTAAACAGTACTTTGATATAATTGCCCATTGTGATTTAAACAGCATAGCCATTATATGTGGTAATTTTCAAATCTTTTGAAGACAAACTGAGAAAACATCTGATATATTGATATGTGATTAAAAAAACATTAATCTACTTTATTGTATGAATTGGAAATACTGAACAACAGTAATGATCAGATTCACACAGTACAACATTCTATTGTCCCTTTTTGCAAATTAATGGCATGTTATCCTTAACAATCAAGTTTAGTTTCCTTATCTGACATAAACAAAAGCAGCAGAATGTCCCAGAAGGTCTGGCAATGTCTGGTGAGAGAAATCAGAGTTAAAGTTTTAGGTCAGGTGTCCCTTCCTCAGAACTGGTTGAGCTCGGTCCAGCAATTTCTACTTTTATCTCTGATATATAGCATCCACAGTTCTTTCGGTTTTTATTCAAGGAGATTGTCTACAACATTCTCCTGACATCTGCTTATAACTTCAATGGACAGAAGTCTTGAAGAAATAGGGCGAGTAGACATAGAAACATAGAAGGAGACCATTTGGCCACAGTCTGTGCTGGCTCTCTGAAGGAACAATTCACTTATTGCAACTCCAATAATCTCTCCGCATAACACTGCACAATCATTGTGGGAGAAAGAGTTTCCTGATGTCCACATTGCCTCTTTTGCCAATTACCTTAAACCTGAGCTTTCTGATTCCTGATCCTTCCATCAATGGGACAATTTTCCCTATCGACTCTGTCTAGTTGTAAATTCTCCAATCTATGTAATCGAGATTGAGATTCTTGGAACCATTCTTGCGAATACTTTTGGCATTCTTTCAAACTCCTACTCAACCTGTAGTTTGTAGAACTGGATGTAGTACATCAGCCAAGGCTGAACCAATGCTTTGTACAAGTTTAACACAAGTTGTACTCTCTGGTCCCATTGACTTCTTTGACAACACCTTCCCAATTTCTGTCTTCTATCATCCAAAAGGATAAGGATATCAGACAGATGGGAACTTCAGAATATCACCTCATGCAAGCTCTCCTTCAGACATCATACAATTCTAGCATGAAGCTATACCACCATTTCTTCCCTATTCCTGTAACAAAGTCCTAGAACTCCCTTTCTAATTGCACCTACACACATGGCACACAGCTGTACAAGAATCTGGCTCACCAACACCTTATCAAGGGCAATTAGGAATGAGGAACAAATGCTGTACTTACTAGCAAAGCTAACATCCCATTTAATAATTTTAATACAGCAATCATCAAAATTAAGCAGTCTTTCCCTTCTTGAAGCACAATGTGTGAATTAAGGAACTAAATAAAGCCTTTCATGGTTTCAGATCATGGACTCTCATTAAAACAAATGAGTCAACGTGCTGCTTCCATTGATCTAATACATTGGACATAATAATAAACTAAAAACAGGAGAAAAGTGAATGGAGTGAGGGAAGTGGGAGAGGACTGGGGAAAATAACGTAGGCCAACGTTTTTAACGCTGCCTGATTTTTTTTATGCAGTGATGACACCAGCTTCTACATGTGCGGAACAGCTTTCATTTCATCTGGCCTCACGCGGGTACCATGCTAAAAATACAGGCCTACTTTTGTCAAAGTTCCACAAAGGTTAAAGATTTTGAAAAGTATGCAGAATTCCCCAATTTATTTTTCAGACTCAGGTAGACAGAAAGCACGAAACAGGTTTCTGTGTTTACAAAAAATGACTATTTATTACAAATAAACAGACTCTAGCTACCGGTAAATAATTATAAACTATTAACATATAACTAATAAGGAGATAAATAAAAACCAGGAGTAGGCAATTCATTATTCGAGCTGATAATGGCCAATTTCATTTTGGCTTCAACTCCACTTTCCTGCTTACTCCCAGCAACTCTTTAAACTGTTTCTAATTAAAAATTTATTTCCTCATTAAATTTACTGTATTCTGGTGATCACTGCAAACCAGGGTGAGGAATTCGACATGTTCATGACACTTTGAGTGAAATAATTCTTCCTCATATTTGCATTAAATCTGCCACACCTTAGCCTAAAATTATGATCTCACATTCGAGATTGTCCTACAACTAGAATCATCCACTATACATCTACTTTGTCAATCTGCTTAGCATCTGATATTCCTCAATTAGATCTCTCATCGTACTAAACTTAAGGGCAAATAGACCTAAACTGCTTAACCTCTCCTCATAAGGCCAGCCTTTCATCTCTAGAATCATGCTAATGGACCTTCCCTGAACTGCCTCCAAACCATCATGTAAACTTCATAAGATAAAACTTGAATCCACTTTTAAACTCTTGTTCCACACACATACAGACTGACACAAATAGACAAAAGAAAAGTTTGGGTGTTATGGGTGGAGGGAAACATTGGGAAAACCATTCAGAATTTCCTGTTCACAGGATTTGCTGAGATTATTCTTGTACTGATTGGAATGCTGTTTTTCAATCTTCCTTTGCAGCCACTTTCCCTTTTTTGCAGAAGGCACAAGATGACTGGTTCACACTATTATTGTATACCTATGCTTTTTAATGAAAAGTCATAGCTTAAAGCAACTACTTAAGGAAAAAGAAACAGGTTTTCTTCACTTTAAAGTGTTTAATTTCAGAGAACAGACACAGCTCCTGAGGTGAAGGAAATGTGAAGACTGCTCCATAATGTGTTCACAATCCCAAACTATTTGGCTGCCTGAGACCCAATCACATTGTTGTTGAAAGGCAGAGACCTTTGTCATTGATAACTAGTCACTTGTCCACAGATCAAATAGCTATTTGTTGCTGACTGGATTTCCATTTGTACTTAGCACTTGAATCTAGATTATCTGCAAATCTTTAACTACTACTTGAACTGGCAGCTGTGTAAACAGCACTTACAATGAGTGGCAAATTACTTGTTTTCAAAAAAAAAGCGATCTCTCAACAATCCTTGATTTTAAAAGTCATTTTCCTATTTCAGTCTACAAACAAAAATACAGAAAAACAAAAAGATATTGTACTAACAATTTAAAGTGTTTTCAGATTTGGCTTCCAAGTTTTTCTACAGTTTGTTTACTTTTCTCTGGGTCCATGTCCAATTTTAATCAATAAAACACCATGATCATTAGGAGTAAACAGACTCACTGAATCAAACATAGAATAATTGAACACTAGAGTCAGGTTGGGAGCTGTAATTTAGGGCATTAGCTACTTTGGGGAATGATTGGGGTGGACTATGGAGTGGATATGTGCTGCACTCTCTCTCTGTGACCTCCCACCATTGCCACTCTTTAAGTGTATGTGTCCTTGCCAAGTGCAGTCTGACGCTAAACTGTCTGGACCCAAATGTTCAAAGTCATCCTTCAGGGTCATCAGTAGACTCCTCCAAATATGGTCAGGAGTTTCCCATGAACCATGATATATTTAGTGGGTAGAAATGTAGGAGCTCTGGACCATGCAATGAAATATAGAAGACAGGCACAAACGCAAGTAATTGGCTTTTGCATGTAATTATGATTAGAGACAAAAAAACTACAGATGCTGGAATCCAAGGTAGACAAGCAGGAGGTAGAGAAGTCAACATTTCAGATGTAACCTTCTTCAGGACTGGGGGTGGGTGTAAAAGGAGCTGCAGATAAGGTGGAGGAAGGGTGATCCTCTCTCGACTCCATCCTCTCCCCCTTGGTTCAGACATTTTGCACCTACATCCATGACACTAAATATGCCCTCTTTAATGACTTACAGTTTCCAGGTCCCAGTGCTTTATCTTCACTATGGACGTGCAGTCGTGAAACATATCCATACCCCACAAGGATGGCCTCCAGGCACTCCACTTCTTCCTCTCCAACAGACCTATCCAGACCCCTCCACCAATATCCTCCTCTGCTCCACCGAACTAATCCTCACTCTTCATAACTTTTCCTTACACTCTTCCTATTTCCTCCAAATCGAGGGAGTGGCCATTGGCATCCGAATGGGCCCCAACCACGCCTGCCTCTTTGTCAGATACGTCGAACAGCCTTTCTTCAGTACCTACACAGGCACTTTGCCTCAACTCTTCCACCATTATATCGATGACTGCATCGGTGAAGCGTCCTGCACCCAGGCTGAGAACTGAAGCAGTTTATCAACTCTGCCCACAATTTTCACCACACCCTCCAATTTACTTGGTTCATCTCGGATACCTCCCTCCCCTTTCTTAATCTCTCAACTTCCATTTCCAGTGACAGTCTCCAGACAGATGTTTACGATAAATGACAGACTCCCATAACTACCTGGATTATACCTTCTCCCACCCAATATTCTGCAAGAACTCCATCCCATTTTCCAAATTCTCTGCCTCCACTGCATCTGCTTGGAAGAGGAAACATTCCACTCCCAAGCATCCCAGATGTCCACCTATTTTGAATAACATGCTTTTCCTCCCTCAGTCGTTCAGACAGTCCTCCACTGCACCACCTCCATTCCCCGTTCCACTGTTCTAAACGCTGCTCCTCTAAACATAATAAAGACAGGGTCCCCCTTGTCCTCACTTATCACCCCACCAGTCTCCACATCCAGTGTTTCATCCTTAAACATTTTCACCAACTTCAATTAGACCCCACAACCAAGAACATCTTCCCCTCCCAACCCCTCTCTACCTTCTGCAAGGATCATTCCTTTCAACAGTCCTTGGTTTGCGCCACTCTCCCTACCAAACCCCCAACACCACCCCCCAGCTCCCCCACCTCCCCCCTCCCTGAACCCCCAGGTACCTTCCCCTGCAACCATAAAAGATGCACAACATGCTGGCACATAAACCCCCTCACCTCCATCCAGGGCCTCAAACATTCCTTCCAGGTGAGACAAGAGGTTCATCTGCCTCTCCTCCTAGTTTACTGTATCCAGTGCTCCCGATGTGGTCTTCTCTAAACTAAGAGAACGTTTCACCAACCATCTCAGCTGGGCCTGCAGGGGCTGACCAGACCTCCCAGTCACCGCCCATTTTAATTCCCCTTCCCACTCCCTTTCTGACATGACCATCCTTGGTCTCCTCCAATTCCACAGTGAATCAAACCACAAATTGGAGGAACAACACCTCATCTTCTGCTGGGCAGCCTTCAGCCCAAAGGACTCAACATTGCGTTCTCCAATTTCAAATAATCTCCCTTCCCATCCCCTGACTCCCTTCCCAGCCCCTTCCCTTCCCTTCCATTGCTCTCATCGACCCTTCCTTCCAGCCACCAACTGGATTCATCCCTCCCTTTGACCAACAATGTTGCACCCTCTACCTGTCTTCACCTATCCCCACCTTACCACCCTGCCCCCACCCCCTTTATCTGCAGCTCCCCTTGCACACACCCCCAGTCCTGAAGAAGAGTTACACCCAAAACATTGACTTCTCCACTTTTGATGCTGCCTGGCTTGCTGGGTTCTTCCAACTTCCTGCTTGTCTATTTTGTATGTAATTTGGCAGGATTTGATTTCTAAATTCAGTTTGGAAATTTTGTATTATGCTGGCTTTTTATACTGCATGGTGTCAAAATGGTTGCTGTGATGACCTGTGGCAGAGTCAAGGGAATTTGTGGGTGTATTAGGAAATGGGGAATTTGAGTCACATTTACTGGCATCACAGTTGAATGGATCAATTATGGACAGCTTGGTTAGGAAGAAACTGTATTAATTTTCTCCTCTCTTCCTAATTTTGCTCTGCAGTTCACTATATCAAGTTGGTGGCAAGGAACGTACTGTCTTGGTGGTGAGTTATGGCTGCAAGTTCCAATGGATCTTGATACTATGATGGAAGGTGTTATCAGGCAACACTTATTTGCCAAAAATCTGCACATTGACCATCTTTATCAAGAGAAAATCTAACCATCATCCCTTGACATTCAATGGTATTACAATCACTAAATCCCAGGTATCAACATCCTGGGATTACCATTGACAGGACACTGAACCAGACTCGTCATATAAGCACAATGATTTCAAAAGCAGGTGAGTAGTTCACCTCCTGAATCACATGGGGACATAGGATTTCGGAGTGGGCCCTTCGAGTCCACTTTGCCATTTAACATGATCATGGCTGATCTTATCCCTAGTCTCAACTCCACTTGCTCCCCACAGCTTGCTAATCCATTTTTCATCAGAAACATATCTACTTCTTTCTTGAATCTGCTGATTGATTCTGCCTCCACTTGACTCTGGGGAGTGAGTTCCACTGTTTCAAAACCTTCTGAGGAAACGTTGTTTCTCCTCATCTCAGTTTTAAATATTCCTGATGAAGGACTCTTGCCCAAAACATCAATTCTCCTGCTCCTTGGATGCTCCCTGACCTGCTGTGCTTTTCAAGCACCACAGTCTTGACTCTGATCTTCAGCATCTGCAGTCCTTACTTTCTCTCAGTTTTTAAGCTATCTCCTTTCACTCTATACCTAAGACCTCTTATTCGAGACTGTCCCACAAGGGGGAGCATCTGTTCAACATCAACTTTATCAATCCTGTTTCGCATTTTATGCACCTCAATCAGATTCTCCCTCATTCTTCTGAACTCCAGCCAGTACAAGTTCAAGCTATTTACCTCTCCTTGTACAACAGCCCTTTCATCCCTGGAATCAACCTGGTGAACCTCCTCTCAATTGCCTCCAGTGCCATCATAGCCTTCCTCAAGTAAGGAAACCAAAACTGGACACAATACTCCAGGTGTGGTCTCACTAACACCTTATATAATTGTAACAACTCTTCCTTACTTTTATGATAAAGACCTTTTGCAATAAATGCCAAGATTCCATTTGCCTCACTTAATATATACTGCATCTGCACAATGACTTTCTGTGATTCATGCACAAAGGTGATAGACTTTGAATCTGCTTCCCATTTAAATAATAACTGGCTCTTTTAATTTTCTAGCCAAAATGGACAATCTCACACTTATTTACACTAAACTCCATCTGCCAGGTTCTGGCCATTTCTCCTAGCCTATCAATACCCATCTGTAAACTCTTTATCTTTTCATCACCGTCTGCATTCCCACTTATTTCAGTATCATGCACAAATTTTGCAACGTTACATTCTGTCCCTGGTTGCAGGTCATTTATAAAGGTTGTAAATAGTTGACATCTGAGAACTGAATCCTGTGGCACTCCACTAGTGACAGTTTACCATCCAGAGACGGGCTTATTTATCCTAACCCTCTGCTCTCTGTCAGTCAGCCAATTCTCCATCCAAGCAAATACTCTACCCTTAACCCCCCCGGGATCAAACTTTCTGTATCAGTCTTTTATGCAGCTCTTTGTCAAATGCCTTCTGAAAGCCTAGATATACCACATCCACCAGATTCCCATTATCCCACTTGCTGGTTACACCCTCAAGGACTCCAGCATATCAAACATGATCTGCCCTTTATGAAACCATGCTGACACTGTGAATTGAGCTTTGTTTTTCAAAATGTTCAATTACCTCCTCCTTTATGATTGACTGTAGCAACTTCCCCATGACAGAGGTAAAGCTAACTGATCTGGTTTCCCACCTTTTGTCTATTTCCTTTTTTGAATAAGGGTGTCACATTAGCATGCTTCCAAACCACTGGTACCTTTCCAGAATTCAGGGAACCTTGGAATATCATATCTAATGCATCCACTGTCTCTGCTGCCACTCCTTTAATACCCTATGGTGCAGGCCATCAGGCCCCAGGAATCTATCAGCCTTTAGTCCTATCAGTTTGCTTAATACTTTCTCTCAAATTATCATAATTTCACCAAGTTCCTCTGTAGAAACTGCAACTTTTTGGTAGAAATGAAAGTTAAGAAGGCTGTTGGCTTTCATTAGCAGGGGGATTAAGTTTATGAGTCATGGGTTTAGCTGCAGCCCTATAGAGCCCTGGTTAGACCATACTTGGAATATTGTGTTCAGTTCTGGTTGCCTTATTATTGGGAGGATGTGAAAGTTTTAGAGAGGGTGCAGAGGAGATTTAGCAGTATTCTGCCTGGACTGGAGGGCATGTCTTATGAAGAAAGGTTAAGGAAACTAGGGCTTTTCTCACTGGAGTGAAAAAGGATGACAGGTGACTAGATCGAGATGTACAAGATGATGAGTGAATAGATCGAGTGAATAGTCAGAGACTGTTTTCCCAGGCAGAAATGGCTATCACAAGTGGACATAATTTTAAGGTGATTGGAGGAAGGTTTAGGGGAGATGTCAAAGTTTGTTTCTTTACACAGAGAGTGGTGGGTGCATGGGGGTTTGGGTGGGGTGGCTAGTAGAGTCAGATACATTAGGGACATTTAAGTGACTCTTGGATAGGCACATGAAGAATGGTAAAATGAAGGGTATGCAGGTTAGTCTGAACTTGGAGTAGGATAAATGGTCGGCACAACATCAAGGGCCAAAGGGCCTGTACTATGCCATATTGTTCTATGTTCTACTATCTTCCACTGTGATAACAGAGACAAAATATTAGTTAATGCCTCTGCTATTTCTGAATTTCCCATTATTACCTCACCATTTTCATCCTCTTAAGGGCCATGCTTTATTTTTACTATTCTCTTCCAATTTATATAGCTTCTGCCTTTATGTTATCCGTGACTTCCTTGTTAAGCATGTTAAGATTTTTCATCTTTTTACAAATCCTCTTCCTCTCAGGAATATGCTTTAATTAAAAGGTATTTAGTATCTCCCTCAGCATTTGCCCCTGCCCTTTAATATTTTTGCCCAGTTCACTCAGACTATCACAAAGACTATCCAGCATCTACAAAGCAAAACTCAGGAGTGTGAAGGCATACTTCCCACTTGTCTGAATGGGGGCAGCTTCAATAACATTTAAGAAGCTTGACACAATCCAGGACAAAGCAGTCTGCTCCATTGGTACCACATACAGAAACATTCACAGTCTGCCTACCACTGACAATCACTAGCAGCAGAGTGTAACAGCTACAATATGCATTCCAGAAAGGCACCAAGACTCCTGAGACAGCAGCTATCATGCCTGTCATGTTGAAGTCTAAGGGGGATACAACATACTGCACCCATATCCATTAGCAAGTGGGTTCTGCAGCATCCCTAAAGTCAGCATAATCTCCTTTGGCACATGTCACATCACTTGCTGTAGACTATAACAACATGAACAACCCTGGAAATTTACCAAACATTTGTACGTTCACAGCAAATGTCACTAAAAATCAATCAGCAATTAACCTGAAAACAGTTCCTTAAATAGAACTAACCAAGAGTAGAGGTGCTGCTTGCTGCGGATGAATGCTTGCTTATATGGGGATTGACATTTTTATCAACGTGTTTTACACAGTTCTGACAGATGCTCACCAGGTGCATGGTGTCATTTGATGCAGTTATGATCAAAAGTGCAAACACGTATGATAAATGCGAAGGAACAGGGTGCTATTGAGTCACATTTTAGGAGGCATATTTATTCCAGTTAAAAGTTACTGCAGAAATGTTTAAAATTAATTATATCAGATTTTTATTTGTTCAGATGTATTTTTTTTCACTTTAGAACTGCTGGCATCAACAACTGCTTGTATTATCAGTAACATGTTTAGTTAAAAATGATTGACACCGAATAAAATAGAAATGTTAGAAATGTTAGTTTGAATAACCAATGTGACTAGTTTCCTACTAGTTACCAGGTCTTGTGATTAAATCAATAATTTACATTTGTTTATACTATAATTATTGTGCTATTCATTCATCAACAATCAATGAAAATCAATGATCTATGAAAAATTTAAAATATTTAGAAGAAGCATCCCATTTTAAATTATATACTAAATGTAGAATGAGATGAAAATGGCTCCATGATCTTTGTCATTCAGGTCTGTAAAAATATACTATAAAGCTGAATGGCATTTCAAGCCTCTTGCCTTTTTTTTAAGTTATTCTTTAAATTTATTCTTTAAATTACAAATCATTTTAAATCCAATGTCCTAAGTTGTGTTGCTAATAGGATTGCTACTGAAGAAACGTTTGCTGAAAATCAATCCGATTTTTCTTCTTGTACAGATACCAATTTAGCAAATGCTTTGCAAAGAGACACTTAGGTCAGAAAATTCCAAACAAAAACCTTTCAGTCAGTATCAGTGTAAGATGCAATAGATGTGAGTTGCAATTTGAGGGATTTTTACATTTGCTAATGTACAGATGGTTAAACAGCTTCATTTTTGATGAAAACTCCACAGACCTGTTATTAGGTAGAAAATTATCTCCTTTTTGAATAACGTTTGAATGGCAAACAAAATATAGGCTGTCCTCGAACTCACTCTGTTGAACCAAGCTTCTTAATCTTTGCTCAAAAAGACTTAGCATTTCTACAGAAAAAAAAACCATGAATGGTTTAAAAAGTAAAGTAGGTTACTTGCCTGACATTTCAATTGTATTGAGTAATGAATAAAGTGAGGCAATTAATGCATATAATAACCATCACTGGAGAGAAAAAGCATGAAGGAAACTAATAGGTTAAAGGCCAGTATGCCCACTGGACCTGATGGATTGTAACCTCGAATATGAAAGGAAGTAACTGCAGAGATATTGAATGCACTGATGATAATCTTTCAAAAATCCTTTGATTCTGGAAAAGCCTAAGGGGACTGCCAATGTAATACCTTATTCAAAAAAAAGGTACACAAAAACAGGTAATATAGGTAATAGCAGAGAATTTAGAGATTCATAACGTGCTTAAGCAAGGTCAACATCGTGTCATGAATGGGAAATCATGCATGACAAATTTATTCGAATTCTTTGTAGACGTAATAAGTAGGACAGATAATGGGAGCCAGTAGATGTAATATATTTGGATTTCCAAAATACAATTGATAATATATTACATAAGGCTACTTAATTAGGCAAGATCCCATGATGTTTATAGTAATATATCGGCATGGATAGAGCATTGGCCAACTAATAGAAGACAGAGATAAGGGGAGCATTTTCATGATCACTATCTGAAACCAATGGAGTGCAACAGCAATCAGTGCTGGGCCCACTATTAATGGCAATATATAGTAATGACTTATATGTTTGAAGTGAATAACTATCACAAGTTTACGGATAATAAAAGAAATGACAAGCAACTGATGAGGATGTTTAAATAATCTACCAAGTGATCTCAACAGTTTTAGTGAGTGGGCAAAAACTTTGTAAATATAATATAATGTGGAAAAATGTAAGGTTATGTCCTTGGGCAGGAAGAATTGAGGAGCTAGCCATTATATAAATGGAGAAAGATGCAGTAAGCTGCAGCATTAGGGGATTTGAAGCACCTTACATAGTAGTATTTCCCTATTACCCACTGAAGCAGCAGCACTAGTCACTGGGCCACCCAAATCTTTACTTTATCATCCTGGCAGTGAAAGGAGCTGGAACAAAGTTCGTTTCTACAAAACTCGGGGATTATTTAGAAATTGGAAGATCTAAAGAATCATTCAGAAGTGATTGGGTTACCTTGTTTTGCATTAGAAATTCCATCAATAGACCAACTTGTCTCCTGGCAGAGCATAAACATCAACGTTTTATAAGGTTATGAATAAAACTCATTGAAACCTGTGATCTTGGATTGTTTATCTGAATGATCAATAAGATGGCAGCTTGCTATTTGAGGCTGTATGAGCCACAATAGCAGCCAGCAAGCAAGAAATGTGTTTCCTTTGTCCCAACATCAAAGATTTTACAAAAACAGAACATGATGGGTAAACTCAGCAGGTCTAGCAGCATCTGTGGAGAGATAAACAGAATTTACCTTACATCAGAACTGTTCAAAGATTTTAATCTCAGTATTAACTACAATTGTGCTGAGGTTTAAACCAATTCTCATTTTAGTGGTAGCAATTATAGATTAGTGTTGTGCTAACCAACTTCACATCTGAAAGAACCTTTAGACCATACAAAAACATTTATTAAAGGATTGCTTGGATCATTGCACATTGATAATGTCAGCTTCTTCAAAAATTGCAAGTAGTTAGAGTAAATGTGCTTTTTAAAAATTTTACTCTGCCGGTTTCTATTCAGTTCTGGAGTACATTCATGCTAAAGGGTATTGATAAGTTTATTTAGGGTAGGGCTCCAAGGTAAACTTCAGCCCCTGACACATTGAAAATAATCTGTTGGGATGGTTTGTCCACCTCCTGAAGAACCTATTGACTTCATTAGAATAGTTACACCACACTGTCATACTGCAGTGAGACCTGGACTTTTCTATTCGTCATACATAAGAATGCCACAAAAATTCAACAACAATGCCTACACTTTATTATCTGGAATCAAAAGGAGGATCACTGAACAAACATTAGTGTCCGTCATGAAGCCAGCTTTACAAACATTCTTGCGAAACTCCTTCAAAATCAAATATAGTGGACTTGATATAGTGTCCAAATGATTGAAAAATGCCCCCAGCAAATCCTGTTCTCTGACCTTTCGAATGGCCAGTGTTCCAGAGTTAGATCAAATAAAACACTGCAAAGGTTCTTCTTAAAGAATAGCAGCATTGTCATTAACGACTATGAGGAGCTTGCTATCAATTGGTCAAATTGTTGGTAACTTGTCTCTCAAGCATCATCATACATTGAATCCAAATATCGTAATAACGAGGCAGAGTGGGGTGAGACAGGGAAAGAAAAGGAAGCAAATTCTGCATTCCAGATCCCACCTTATCCTAGGTGCCTTATGAATTGTGGATTGAGAATCAGCTTGTTAGTTGTTTGATGCCCATGGCAGAATCTCATCAGCCTGAATAAGCATCATTCTAGCTCAAGGGACAGAAGTTAATTAAAATGAGATGAAAATAATGCTACTATCACCCCTTTAAGGTAAAAATCACACAAAAATGAAGTAATATGTGCTGTAAGCAAACTTTACCTGGTTGAATATATTTTTCATGAAGATTGCTCTAACTCTGACCATTGTCTATTAGAATTTAAAGCAAACTGCTCAAGATTTTTATGTGTGAATTCTTCAGTAATTTATTTTCTCATGTGTGACTTTTAAGCATATGTCTAATTATTGATGATAGTTATCATTGCATATGTACAATTATTGATAATAATAGTTACCATGCATTCTTACTTCCTTCAATAAATTCCTTTGTACCCTATTATGTTGAGGAATTATTTATAGGTTTGGAAGTGAGAGTAACCATTCTCATACACCCTGGGCTCATGACTATGACTCATCACATAGCAAGATTTCATTTGAATAACATTAAATCTTTTGCACTATGCCAACTAGTTCCCTCTTCGCAGAAAGCTAGTGTTTCTCTCCTTACTTAGCATCTCTCTGTATATGTACAGCTTCCTCTCTGCTCTTTGTTTCTTCTCACTTACTGGGGTCTGATTGAAAACATTAATGAAGATCTACAGATGTGAATTAACAGTCAGTTATTCTATGCAGCATCTGTGCCTTCATTCTTCCTGCTTTAGTGCATTCTTCATTGTGTTGGCCTGATCAGTCATTGTGTACACACCTAAGGAGTCGGTATGAGGTCTGGATTTCTCAGTAACTTCCACAAGCTCTCCTATCTTCCCAGATCTTTGCAGTCCTCTGATTTTGTGTCCTTGTGAATCTCCAGTTTTCATTGCCTTGCCATTAGGAGCTATGCCTTTGGTGTCTATTCCCCTACACTCTGAAAATCTCTCTCATTTCTTGGCTTCTCTGCCTTTCTCTCTCCTCTCAAACTCACCTTAAAACCTAACTGTTTGACGAGGAGAAAGTGAGGACTGCAGATGCTGGAGATCAGAGTCAAAAAGTGTGGCACTGGAAAAGCACTGCAGGTCAGGCATCATCCGAGGAGCAGGAGAATGACATAAGCCCTACCCAATTTAATTCCTCCTCAGTGTAGTTTGATGTTAAATGTAATTCTCTTTGCTCCTTTTACTATGGTAATTTACTATGTTAAATGTGGTACATAAATAAACGTTGTTACCATTGGGTTGAGGAAATTATGAGAAAAAGTAATATTTATTGTGTCGAAGGAAAGATAGAGACAATGACACCTGTTATTTGCAAGATGATTAGAGAAATAGAACATTGCCCTTTCATACAGCATGGAAACAGACCCTTCGGTCCAACCTGTCCATGCCGACCAGATATCCCAACTCAATCTAGTCCCACCTGCCAGCACCTGGCCCATATCCCTCCAAACCCTTCCTATTAATATACCCATACACATCTTCAGATGTGTACAACAATGACAACAACTTATGTCCACATTGCACCTTCAATAAAATCTGCAAAGGAGTTATTTAGGAACACAACATATCGAACTATGAACCACATAACGTACACTTGGAAAGATGTTAAAATGAAAAACTAGTCACAGAGGTAGTTTTTTTTAGGAGTTCCTTTAAAGAAAAAAGAGAAAGAGAATCCGCTGTGTCTGCATGGGTTTCCTCCAGGTGCACCGGTTTCCTCCCACAGTCCAAAGATGTGCAGGTTAGGTGGATTGGCTATTCTAAATTGCCCGTAGTGTTAGAACATTAGTCAGAGGGAAATGGGTCTGGGTGGGTTACTCTTCGGAGGATCAGTGTGGACTTGTTGGGCCGGGGGACCTGTTTCCACACTGTAGGGAATCTAATCTAATAGTCATAAACACTAACCTTGAAACAATGCTACACATCTCAGCTGTTTTAATATGCCTACTTCAGAAATTACCCTGTGACATAAGCATACTAATTGTTGCAATAATTGCAACTGTCTTATCTTTTAGGAGATGGCACTGCATTTTATATATGTGATTAGATGAAATAAATATTCTGAGATTAGGTTCTATGCTTTATTTAGTTTAGGGCACACTTATGTCGTTTCAAATTAAACTTTAGCAAAATGCAACTCATAAAAATAATTGTTTGAATTATTTGCCATTTTAATTGATGCCCTTCCAATTAGAGATATCATCCAAACCTGTAAAAAAAACTGCTATGGCTCCAATACTGCTCTGCCCAATACTTAGCTCTATATAATTGAAGCAGGACACCTTCACTCCACTAGTCATATCCTGTTGTGATAAAGGTCAATGTATCACTTGCCTTCTGAATTGCTTGCTAAGCTTGCCTGTTGCTTTTCAGTGACTTATGATCCCTTTGATCATTAATTCTTCCCAGTGTCTCACCATACTCTTCACTTCCGTTTCTCTTACCAAAATGGATAACCTCAAATGTATCCATTATACCCAGCATCCCTAAGACAAAGGAAGAGGAGCAGGTCACTTAGCCTCTCTAGCTTGAGCTGGCATCCAATTAGTTCATGACTGACCCGTGATCTAACTCCATATCTCTGGTTTTGTCCCCGATTCCTGAAAACATTACCTTTGGCTAACAGAAATCTCCCAGTCTTAGTTTTAAAATGATAAATATACCTTGCCATTTGCAGAAGAGAATTCCAAAATTCTATGACTCTTGGAAACTTGGAAATGATTCTAACCTTTCTCCTGAAAGGAATGGCTGTATTTTTGAGGCTATGTCCCCTTTTCTCGACTCCCAAATCAGTGGAAAGTTTCTCTCAATCTATCCTGTCAGTTCTCCTTAATGTCTTGACAATTTCAATCAAATCAGCTCTTAACGGGGATAACCCTTACACTGAGCTGCCTGATCCCCCAGCATAAAACAATGTAAAAGGAGTTCCATAGTATTCCATTGACATGTTTCTTATGAATTAAAAAAAGCCTTCCTACCAGTTACTGAAGGGAAGTAGATGCCAACCAGCAGAGTGAAGTAGGACGTCATGTCAGTGAAAACATAAGGTTGATCCAAGCTGACTGCTGACATTGAACTGGTCACAGATGGCAAATTACTATGCTCCACAATCACTCCTTTGGCCAGGTAATTCGCCCACAGGTTTTCTATTACATAGAAAGAGACAACACAGTATTGTTAGCTAAATTGTTTACAGGTATAGCACTACTGTCAAAATTATCATGTTCATAGCCTTGAAGCCACACATCACTAGCAAACATTTTACCCAACTGTCTCTCACAGTTCTGATTTGTATGGTCTGATATGATACAGCTTATGTTCACCTTCATTAGCATTGCTAAAGTCTCTCATTGACTTACCAACTTAAGGAGCATTGAGCTTACTAGAAGCAGCTGAGAGTTGGGACAAAAGTCTTAGACCCCACTATGCCTGCATTCTAGAAGTGAAAGACTAAATTAGAAATTGCACTCTCTACCCGGGAGACTCCTCTGTTTGGGAATCAGAATACAGGTTTGTAATCTGGCTAAATAAAAAATGCAATTTCAGTAGAACTTTTTAAAATGGATCTGCTGAAACCACAGTGATTTTGACCATTGAAGAGTGTGGTACTTATTGAGGAAAAGTGCTAACATCACCAGACAATGACTTTTACCCCGTGGGTTGACAGAGACTTACAAATAGATAACTGTGCAAATGTATGATTTGTGATTGCATTGCTGATTGTTTCAGCCTCAACAGGTTTTGACATTTAACATTAAACCAAAGTTAGCTGACTGATTATTTTCCATAAATGCCCTTCAGGGAAGGACATCTGTTGTCCTTACTTGGTGTGGCTTATATGTGACTCTGGGCTCGCAGTTAACTCTTATCTGCTCTTTGAAATGACCTCAGCAAGACACTCAGTTCAAGGGCAATAAAGGATAGACAATAAATGTTGGCTCAATCAGTAGCAGCCACATCCTATGAGAAGACATGACAAAAAGGAGCAGCATTATAGAGTCATAGAGTCATAGAGATGTACAGCATGGAAACAGACCCTTCGGTCCAATCCGTCCATGTCGTTACTTCAGATCTTCAGCTTTTAGAACAGTTATCTGTAAGTTGATTGAGAGACGCGCCATTTATGTAATGAACAGGAATATCATATCAAAAATATTTTCCTCAGGATTCTATAATACCTTGGCCTGATCTCCCAACCCAAGAAAGAATACAATATATACAATGGAGAGCATGAGAGAGGGTAATCACACAAATATTTTAAACCAACATTTTACTCAAATGTTGATTGCCTTTCTTCTTGGAATGTGGCTGCAGGAAAGGTTACATATCCTGAATTAAAGCTGGTACTTAATCTTATTGTTGAACTAGAATCTAGAGATTAAATTTGGTAAATCAATACGGAGATATTTAAACAAAAGAAAGTTAACAAAGCGAGCATTTGGATTGGTATTATTAAACTGGAGAGAGTTCAGAAGAGATTTTCCAGGATGTTGCCAGCATGGAAGTTTTAAGCTATCAAGAAAGGCTGGATAGGCTGGGATTTTTTTCACTGGAGAGTAGGAGGATGAGAGAAGACCTGATAGAAATTCATTAAATTACGAGACGTATAGAGTTAATAATTGTTGTCTTTTCCCTAGGATGGAGGATTTCAAGACTAAGGGGCACATTTTTTAAAGTGAGAAGGGGGGAGATTTAAAAAAAGAAATGGGAGACAATTTTTTTATTTACACAGTGTTTAGTTCGTGTGTGGAATGAACTTTCTGAGGAAGTGATGGATATGAGTACAATTACAACGTTTAAAAGGTATTGGAATGGGTACATGGTGGCACAGTGGTTAGCAATGTTGCTTCACAGTGCAAGAGACCCGGGTTCAATTCCCGCCTCAGGCAACTCTCTGTGTGGAGTTTGCATATTCTCCCCGTGTCTGTGTGGGTTTCCTCTGGGTGCTCTGGTTTTCTCCCACAATCCAAAAATGTGCAGGTTAGGTGAATTGGCCATGCTAAATTGGCTGTAGTGTTAGATGAAGGGGTAAATGTAGGGGAATGGGTCTGGGTGGATTGGTCTTCGGCGGGTCGGTGTGGACTTGTATGAAGTAAGTAAATGGGAAAGGTTTGGAGCGATATAGGCCAGAAGCAGGCAGGTAGGACTGCTTTAGATTGATATTATGTTTGACATGAACTGGTTGGACCCAAGGGTCTGTTTCCATGTCGTATGACTCTATTGGTCCTATAGAAAATAAGACTGGGCAACTAGAATTGGAAAGGAAGTAATTAGCAGATGAATTCAACAAGTGTTTTGCATTGATCTTCACTGTAAATGCTCTAAGCAACACCCCAGAAATAGCTATAAATTAGGAAATGGGGGGAACTCATGAAATTCGCAATCACCAGAAAAGTAATGCTGCACAAGTTGTTGGAGATGCAAGAAATCAAGACTCTAAGTCATGAACGGAAGTGGTTATTAAGATTGCTGATTAATTAGTTTAACTTTCCAAAGTTTTCTGGGCTCACAGAAGTTTCCATTAGATTAGAAGATAGTGAATGTAATGCTTTTTTGAATAAAGGGAGACAGAAGGCAGGAAATGAGCTAACTAGTTGAACATTAGTCATAGGGACAATGGTAGATGATGTTTTTAAAGACATTGCAGCAGGGGTCTTAGAGAAATTCAAGAAAATCAAAGCAGAGTCGCCATAGTTTTATGAAAAGGAAATCATGTTTAACAAATTTATTGGAAACCTTTTGAGGATAAAGGAAAACTGGTAAATGTACTGTACGTAGATTTCAAAAAGGCAGTTAGTAAGGTGCCACATCAAAGATTATTATGGACAATAAAACTTCATGTTATTGGAAGTAACATTTTGGCATGAATGGAAGAATTTTCAAGCTAACAACAAACAAAGAGTAGTTATAAATTGGTAATTTTCTGGTTAGCAAGGAAGCTGTAACAAGTGGTGTGCTGTAATGATCAGTGTTGGGACCTCAACTTTATTCAATTGAGATAAAGAACTAAAATGAAGATAGATTAGATTACTTACAGAGTGGAAACAGGCCCTTCGGCCCAACAAGTCCACACCGCCCCGCCGAAGCGCAACCCACCCATACCCCTACATTTACCCCTTACCTAACACTACGGGCAATTCAGCATGACCAATTCACCTAACCTGCTAACCTACACATCTTTGGAGTGTGGGAGGAAACCGGAGCACCCGGAGGAAACCCACGCAGACACGGGGAGAATGTGCAAACTCCACACAGACAGTCACCTGAGGTGGGAATTGAACCCAGGTCTCTGGCGCTGTGAGGCAGCAGTGCTAACCACTGTGCCACCGTGCCACCCTAAGGCACAGGGATAGGTCTGAACATAAGCTGTAGAGAGGACATAAAGAGGACATAGTGACATAGATGGTTAAGTTAGTAGGAAAATATCTGGTAAATGGAGTATTTTGTGGAAAAGTGTGAAATTGTCCACTTTGTTAAGTAGAATAAAAAAGAGGAGAATTATTTAAATAGTGTGAATTTGCAAAGCTCTGGGGTGCTGAAGTATCTGGGGATGTTTATGCATAAATCACAAAAGATTCCTTTACAGGTATAGTAATTAGGAAAGCGAATAAAGTATTATAATTTATTGTGAGTGTGATCGAATATAAAACGCTATGCTTCACTGAAAGAGGTTATTGGTGAGACTATATCTGGAGTGTTGTACTGTATTGATCACCTACTTTAAGTAAAGATTTAAATGTATCGGAAGCAGTTTAAAGGAGTTTCACAAGATTAATACCTGGAATGGATGGGTTGCCTACATGACGGGCTCATACTCGAAACCTTGACTCTCCTGCTCCTTGGATGCTGCCTGAATGGCTGTGCTTTTCCCGCACCAGACTTTTCAACTCATATCTAATAAGGACAGGGTGGACTAGATTGTATCTGCTCAAAGTTAGAAGATTTAGAGATAACTGGATCCTGAAAGGTTGTGACTAGGTGGATGTGGATAGGAGGTTTCCTCTTTTGGGGGAATCCAGAATGAGGTATCACTATTCGAACTAAAAAAAGAATTACCCATTTAAGGCAGAAACAAGGAGAAATCAGGAAGGTGGTGAAAGGATACTGGGGTGCTAGGTATGGTGACAATGTAATCAGTTCAGCCACAATCTTATTGAATAGCAAAGCGTGTTCAAAGGGCAGAGTTTCCTAATCCTGCTTCTACTTCATATCATGGAATCGTAGAATCCCTACAATATGGAAGCAGGCCATTCAGCCCATTGGGTTCACACTGACCCTCCAAAAAAAATCCCACCCAGACCCGGCCTGTCTTATCCCATAACATTGCATTTTCCATTAGCTAATCCATCAACCTTGCATCTCTCTAGACACTATGGGCAATTTAGCATGGTCAATCTACCTTAACCTGCACATCTTTGTACTGTGGGAGGAAACTGACCCAGAGAATCCAATGCAAACACAGGGAAAATGTGCAAATTTCACACAGACAGTCACCTGAGGGTAGAATCAAAGCTAGGTCACTGGCACTGTGAGGTAGCAGTGCTAACTATTAAGTCACCATGCCATGCTATGACTGCAGACATTTTGCTGATGGCACACCCATGATAGTGTTATTGTGCTATAATAACTCTGACCAGCAAAGAACATTCTTTATTGTTGAACACCAAAATATAGCCAATCCTCATGACATCCATATGCTAATCTCAGCCTGGGACAGACAGTTCTGCTGATCCATTCCTGGGTCTGCTTTTATTTGTAATCAACCCATTCAGAGATGTTATCACACACCTCTGGAGTATTGGGTCCTCTAATCCACAGGTAGGGACACTATACACTGCACCACAAGAACCCAGGGATCTGCCGTTCAAAGATCTTATGAGACACCTCTGGTACAGGTGGGACTTGAACCCAGGCCTCCAGGTTTAAAGGTAGACACTGTCACTGTGCCACAGGAATCAATTTCGTAATGGGCTCAGGTGATGAGTTCTAGGTGGGCAGGCCATTCTCCTGTTACCAAAGGATCCCATACTCAACGAGCTCCATAAGGAGATTAATTAATGATTCCCTATGGGTCTAGAAGGACTATCACAAGTGAAAAGTCCAAAGCCTGGACTTAATGATAACAAAAACACATTTCAAATGAAAGCATGTGTGATACAAAGGGAAATTTGGGGATTGTGGTTTGACACCATCTCATTGAGTTTCTTCTTACTGATGACAAAATATTTGGGACAGGGTGGCAGTAAAGTGAAACCAGCAAATAGAACAGATAGTAGTAGCTATGTTGGTCCCATTGTTACAGCTGTACTGATCTAGGTTAGACTATTGGAGTTGTAGCATTAGGTTTTTGTGGTGCTAAAGAGCTAAGAATTTGCACATTTCTTAACCTTGTAGCAGTTTTACTGACATGGCTGATGAGGTTAAATTTATAATCAACAGTGAACCAAACATATTGATGGTGTCAAACATACTAGTGGTTGCTATTCAAAATCAGAGAAAGTATATTCTCGTTCATAAGCTGCTCGGTCTACAGATGAAATGCTGTTAGTGCCCATTACCTTTCCTGTACCCTGTGTGTTGGAGATGACTTCAGGAGAAAGCCAGCAAGAATAATTCAATCTGCATTTTTGTATTAAGACACTTGCAAACAATTTAGCTTCATCTCTTATACTTACACCCCTATTCTTGACCAACACAAGCTTATAATTTGTGAAAGTCAACATATGCAGATACGCACTTCATCCTGAATTAATATCCTCACGTTGCTGAAGATTTAATTGCACAGTCAAATGAATGTAACAAAAACAAAGATTAAATATACCACATCTAACATACTGGGTATTTGCCAGAGAAAACAAATTTTAAAATACACTGCAAGAATTTATTATTTTTTTCTGCAAATTCTAGCTTAGAAGAAACACAACAAATGACATTTAAAATGGTAGCAGCAGCAAAGTGTTGGTCTTAGAAGATAAATGATGACATATTTTGCCTTGAATGTCATGACAATTTCAGTTTAAATAGTTTACGGTGAATAGATAGTAGATTATGGTTGTGCCCACTGGTACTTAAATCAGGTCTCAGATTAACTAATTTGTGGCTCTAATTAGTAATTACTATGTAATTTAAGATACTTGTTCCTGTCATTTAAACTTGGTTAATTTTCCATTTGTTTTCAAACTGAATGCATGTAACAATGAGTATGGTTAGGGCGCAATTGTTAAAAGCTAGGGCCTCTCAAGTCTCAGTCATGTGAATGTTTACATCAGGGTCAAGCTGCCCAAAGCTGATTCCTAGATTTGGATTTTCCTTCTGCGGTCAAGAGAAAGATATTGGGACAAACTTTCAGGCCAGAATTTCACTCTACGTTGCCACATGTGATTTTTCAGTACAAGATCAATAAATGGCCAGAGGACACGCCTGACAAATGACCAATAACATACTGGCAGCCTCACTATCTGATGTGACAACTGATGATGTGTGCAACAGGGAGAGGAGTGTCTCCATCTGGTGGCAACCTCGAGGACTTTAAAGATGTAAAACTCGACAGAAGTCACGGGGTTTCTATGGCTGTAACATCAGCCATCCTTGTATGGTGGCTGTGCAGGGACCTTTGAAGAAATCGCTGGAGCCCTGCCTTAGCTCCTAATGTAAAGCCAGGTGAAACCTCTCTCACTTCATTTTTTAATTCCTCCAGGAGACCTGTCTTAACTGGACCTTCTCAAAAATGGCTCAGTGTGGAACCTTTGGGACAAACTGGAACATCATTTGGGAATGAGGAAGTCTGGGAGCAAATGCTTTGGTTCTGTCTCTACCCAGCTCTGCTCTCTCTGATCTCAAGCCCCTTCCTTGCACTATTCCCTATTCGTCATTTCTGCTGATGGGAATAGCTGACGTTCACTAATATTAACCAAATGACCCAATCTTCACCTGGATTTAGAACCATTTGGGAAGAAATTGTTTGATTGCTGCAGTCAGTATTGCCCCCAGCTGTTCTATAATTTTGACCTGGCAACAAGAAGGATTGGCAATATAATTCCAAGTCAGGATGGTGAGTGACTTGCATGGAACTTTCCAGGTAGTGGTGTGCCCATATATCCATTATCCTTGTTCTTCTTGATGCTCTTGGTTGTCGGATTGGAAGTAGTGGCCTAAGGTGTGCCAGTGAATTTCTGCAGAGCAGTCTTGGAGCTGAGATGACTGACTGCCAACAAATGCACCATCTTCCTTTGTGGTAAGTATTACTGTAACCAGTGGAGAGTTTACTTTCTGATTTTTATTGACTCTCATTTTGCTAGGTTCCTTGATGTCACATTTAGTCATATTCAGCATTAATATAGAGGGTAGTCACTCCCACCTCACCTCTGGAATTAAGCTCTTTTGTGCATGTTCGAATGAAGGCTGAAATGAAGTCTGCAGTTGAGCAACCCTGGTGGAACTCAGACTGAGCGCCAGTGAGCAGGCTTTTCCTGAGCAAGTGCTGTTTGATAGCACTGTTGATGACATCTTCCATCACTTTACTGATGATCCAGAGTAGACTGATGAGGCAATAAATGTCAGGGTTGGATTTGACCTGCTTTTTGTGAACAGGATGTACCTAGGCAATTTTCTCACATTTTCAGAAAGAAGCTGGCATTGTTGCTGTATTGGAATAGCCTGGCTATGGGTGTGGCAAGTTTGGTGCACAAATCTTCAATACTACTGCTGGAATGTTGTCAGAGCCCATAGTCTTTGCAGTATCCAGTTTCCTGATATCACGTGGAGTGAATTGAACTGGTTAAAAACCGACATCTGTGATGCTGGGAATCACTGGATTCAGCACTTCTCACTGACGATTGCTGCAAATGCTTCAGCCTTATCTTTTGCTCTGATGTGCTGAGCTTCCTATCACTAAAGATGGTCATATTTTTAGAGCTAGATTAGAGTGGTGCTGGAAAAGCACAGCAGGTCAGGCAGCATCTGAGGAGCAGGAATTCTTGATGAAGGGCTTTTACCCAAAATGATGATTTTCCTGCTCCTCAGATGCTGCCTGACCTACTGTGCTTTTCCAGCACCCCTCTAATCTAGACGCTGATCTCCAGCATCTGCAGTCCTCACTTTCGCCTCTATTTTTAGAGCTGCCTCCTGCAGAGAGTTGTTTAATTGTCCAAATGACTATTGATCCTATGGAATGATTCTGGGGAATTAATAATGGAAAAAAGGAGATGGTAGATGCATTGAATGGATAGTTTGTATTCCACTTCACTATAGAATTTACGAGTAACATCCCAGAAATAGTTAAATCACAAAATCAATGAGAGTGGAGATCTGAAGAAAAATACAATCACTGGGAGAGTAGTATCTGACTATACCTCAGGTCCTGGTGAACTTCATCCTAGGGTCTTCAAGGAAATGGCTAGTGAGGTAATTGTAGCATTGGTTTTAATTTTCCAAAACTCTGTGGCAACCACTTTTGAACATAAGATAGAAAATTCATTCAACAAGGGAGACAGAAAGTAGGAAACTGTATGCCAGTTAGCTCAACAGCTTTCATAGGGAAAATGTTAGGAGCTATTATTAATAATGTCATAGCAGGGTACGCAAGATAAAAAAATCAAGGCAGAGTCAACATGGTTTTATGATTAACCATTTTCTTAGAGTTCTTTGAAAAATAAACATACATTGTGATGAGAAGGTCACTGACGAATGTACTCTACTTACATTTCCAGAAGATATTTGAGAAGAATTCACATCAAAGTTTATTGAAGGGAATAAATGCTCATCCTGTAGGGGATAACATATTGATATGGATGGAGGATTGACTAGCTCACAGAACACATTCGTAGCAAGTGATGTGCCACAGTGATCAATGCTAGGACCTCAGCTTTCTACAATTATTATAAATGATTTGGTTGAAGAGACTACATATTCAATCACTAAATTTGCTGATTTCACAAAGTTGGGTAGGAAAGTAATGTGTGAATAGGACATAAGGAGGCTATAAATGGATATAGGCGAAAGTGAGTACTGCAGATACTGGAAATTAGGAAAGCTGATGAAGGGCTTTTGCCCAAGATATCGATTTTCCTGCTCCTTGATTGCTGCCTGACCTGCTGTGCTTTTCCAGCACCACATTCTCGACTCCAAAGACATATAGGCAGGTTAAATGAGTGGGCAAAGATCAAATGGGATACAATGTGGGAAAATATGAAATTATTCATATTTTCAATTATTCAATCAAGCGATCAAGAGATTGCAGAACTCTGAGATAGAGGGATCTATGTACTCTGGCATATGATTCACCAAAGTTTAATGTGCAGGTACAGCTAGCAATTAGATAAGCAAATATTCTTCAGTGCAAAAAGAACTGAATACAGAAGTAGAGAGTGTATGCTCGGTTATTCAGGGCACTGGTAAGACCAAATATGGAGTACTGAGTACAGTATTGAATAAATGAATGATTTTTGAATGAATAAATGTATGGTTATTGTCATGCATATTTTATAGTGAAAAATACAGTAAAACAGAGTGAAAAGCTTTTATTGTCGCCATGAATCCAGTGCCATTTTTTAATAGTTTAAGAATAGTTAAAAAAAAGATATAACTTAAAAAGCATCCAGTCCTAGACCCAGCTCACATCAAAATTGCAGTTCCTCAGGCACCAGCTTTCAGCAGAAGGCTACAAATGCACTGAAAGCAGTTCAGAGAAAGTATACTAGACAAGTATTTGGAATGGGTGAGTTGACATATGAGGAAAGACTGTACAGGTTTGCATTGCTTCAGCTGGAGTTTTGGAGAACAAGAGCAGACTTTATTAAAACACATAATATCTTTAGACCCACATTTCTCTCTTTCAAATTGAACATGTAATCCTATCATGTTGTAATCACGTTCATCGAGGGACCCCTTTACCATGATGTTATTGATTTAATCCTGTCTCATTGCACATTACTAGGTCAGGCATAACCTGCTCCTTGGTTGGCTCTCGAATGTACTGTTCAGAGGAATTGTCCTGAAAATATCTATGAACTAATTTCCCAAGCTAACTTTACAAATAATATTCTGGGTCCAAGCTCTCCAATTGCCTGATACACTTTGAAGTCATTCCTTGAAGATCGCACTCACATTTTACTTCAAAACGCATTCCTGTTCCTTTGTACTACACTATGATAAATGAGAAAAAAAGACTTTTCAGCTCAAGGGCTTAAAAATGGTCTTTTATAATTTCACGTCATTTCCCAGCTGGCAATGGCTTGATCTCGAAAACTATGTATTTGGTGACAAGCCAGTAAATGTGCTGCAGACGTATTCAATTTTTGATTAAAATAATTTAAAATTCCACAGAGCTGGTAGCATACATAATAGCTGCAAGACAACCTTCATCGATCATATCTGACTATGGCAAAGGACTTGGCATTTTCATGAATTTCACAGCCTGACTATCCAGCTGGTTGAATATCTGCTCTCATTAACAAATGATACCACAGTAGGGGAAATCATAAGAAGTTGCAATGCCTTTCTTAAGCATTTTGTTTGGTGCTACATGAGATTGTTTGATCATGAGGTTAACTTTGCTGCCATAACTAGGACTGAGTGTAGACAAGTCAGAGAAAAACTACAACTTTCACTTAATCAAATTCAAATGCCTAGTGTTCTACAGAAGAGTCGCTGGATCCAAAATGTTAACTTTGATTTCTCTCCACAGATGCTGCCAGGCCTGGTAAGCTTTTCCAATGATTTCTGTTTTTTTCAAATGCTTTGTTCAGGATTTAACACACTTTTGGCATCAGCTTTTCCTGGAATTTATACACAAGGTGTAGCAAAACAGAGTCGAAGAGTGTGGTGCTGGAAAAGCACAGCCAGTCAGGCAGCATCTGAGATGGAGGGGAATCAACGCTTCAAGCATAAGCTCTTCCTCATGGTGAGCTTATGCTCGAAACATCAATTCTCCTGCTCCTCGGATGCTGCCTGACCGGCTGTGATTTTCTAGCACCGCACTCTTCGACTCTGATCTCCAGCATCTGCAGTCCTCACTTTCTCCCTGTAGTAAAACAGAGACTGAACTCTGACTGATGATGAGCAGGGATGAAAGACTGATTTCCTGAATTCTGAATTAAATCATTTTGGGCTGGTTTGAAATACCCAAACATTTGCCCTTACTCTTATGTTCAGGTTTACCTTCAACTGTCTCAAAAGCAGTGAGGGATCAATGGAGAAACTTGGATTTGTATCAGGAACAACTGCATCAAACAGCAGGGCAGGATGTGGTCCAGTATGTCTGATTCCTGGTCATCTAAAAGGGATTATCTGTTTGCTTTCCTTGCCATCTGGTGATACCATCTGCTATGAGAAGGCAAAAAATCTAAACCAAGCGTTGATAGATCATCCCTAATCACACAACTGGGTCAAATTCAAACTGGAGAATTAAAGAGCTTGTAAACACCTCTGTCAAGTTTTGCTTTCCGAGTTAGATCTTATTTTTGCCAATGATATCAGAAAGTCTGAATAGTTTTAAAAGCCCACCTATCATTAAGTTATTTGGGGATGATTTTTCCTATCCATAACATAAAATTAACCCTGTTGAGTTGCAGCAGAATATTGTATGTTTGATCAGTTGCTCTCATTCTGTTTATCTCATTCATCAATACTAAACTAAAAAATGTATACTGATGAAGAAGAGGGCATGACGGGGTCAGTTCGTTCAGTTGGCTGGATGGCTGATTTGTAATGGACAGAAATGCCAATAATGTGGGTTTAATTCCTGCACTGGCTGAGGTTACTGTGAAGGAATTTCCTTCTTGACATTTCTCCTCATGTGAGGCATGGTGAATTCTCAGTTAAAAACTATCAACAGTCATGCTTCTAATGACAGAGCAGCCCAATGGTCTGGAAGGACTATGATTGTTGCACGTTTGACCAGAGAAAGTACCTCAATTTGAAACTTCCTCATCTATTTAAATATTCAGTCTTTGTTTGCTCATCAATGTCAAGTAAGTTGATATTGAAGAATGGTCTAACAAAAAGTGTGCTCTAATATAACAGTGGAGGAAATAATGAAAATTGATCTCCTTACTTTATTCCAATAACTATATTGAAACTAAACAACTTTGACTTGAACTCCACTGTGCACAGTAGTAGTGGAGGCATTAAACTCAATTTATATTTGACAAATTAGCACCCGAGAAAAGATTTAATGCCCACACATTAATTATCTGGATGGCAACACTCAAAAAAAACTTGTTTAATTTCAACATCAAAAGAAAACCATCTACTGTACTTACATACTTTTTTAAAGTCCCAAGCCAACTAACCTTATAACCTCTCAAGTAAAATTACAGACTGTTCCTTTTTATCATTGAATAGAGCTTCCTGCAAGTATGTTTTAAGTTTGCCAACACTGATTTCACAAGAAACATTCAAAACCAGCAGAGAAGGTGACCTCCAACCATCTAACTGGGCTGTATTCCAAACCAGATGTGCCAACAGAAGTACCTGCAAGAACAAATAAAGACCAACCAATCTGTGGAGTTGGTATCGCTCTGGCACAGTGTAACTTCTGCACAGTATCAACTACTCCAGCAGCCCCACCACTCCATCTTGCAGCCATATAATCTCCAGCAGGAGGCAAAAGCAGAGAGAAAATGCAATATGATGGACGTGAAGGACATTGCGGCTAGCCCAGTGCATCAATCAAAGTGCTTTACATGTCAAGCTTCACATTTCACCTGATATAAATATAGCATTCTAACAAGAAATCTACGTTTATGCATTCGGGTCAACACTCTTTTGAATCTATAGATTAGTGTTGGTGAATGAGTTAAACTGAATGAGAGCAATTTTACTACCAACCACCTTCTTATTTTGAAAATGAATGTATATTTTTATACTTGACATAATCAATGCAGTAGAGTCGGATTAGTTGCAGATGAAACTTGACTCTTTATCTAATATAATGTCTCCTGCCTGTAGGTAAAGCATGCCAAGTTAAATAGGACCTTGCTTTGATTATTTTTGCAGCAGCTGTGAAACTCTCTTTATTAAGTTATTTCCATACAAATTGAACCAACCATAACAATCACAGTCAGACTACATTGATTCACATACAGTGATGTTCTTCTTATTGACCCGCACAGTGACCCACTCTAATCAATGTTATCCTCTCAAAAGTAAACAGGTAACATTGCAAGATAACCTTGTTATCACTTCCACATCTGCAATATGACCCTTTTTCACACCTGAAGCAGTCAGGTGTGCGACGCTAAGGAAGCTGATTTTATTTTCAGTTCAGAATTGGTTTTGTACATCAGAGATTTAAGTGAGACTGGGTTAACTGGAGGGATAGTAGAGGGCAGGGAAGCAGGAGAAAGGCAGGAGGGTGATAACAAACATCCAGAATGATGCTCCAGGCATTATGAACCTGAGACAGGCTTGATGAATGAGCATTGATGTCGCTCTGGAATAGTGCAATTTCTGCACAGTATCAAAAACTCCAGGAACCCCAGCACTCCAACTTAGAGCCATATCATTTTGATCTGCCCTTTTTATTCAGTTTATCTGTAGAACTCTATGCAGCGAGTGGGACAAATTGGCGATGAGATCAGATTGAGCATCATTAGACTATGCACTTTGGATTGATTTGTGTTGAAGTACATCTCTGGAGTAGTTGTTTGGCACAGTGTTGAATCTCAGATGCAAACAATACTTTCTACCTAAGATGGTGCCATGTGGGTCGCGATTGTAAATTTTTCACTGTACACCTGTACTTGAGTATGCATGACAATAAAAACTAATTCTGTTTCTAATTTTAATCCCTTCCAAAACATTATTTTTCTAATCATTTGTAAAGTCATGGCCCTTAAATCACAAAATAACCATATTGATTTTTATTGTGTATAGACCAACAATAATCCAATCTTTCAAAATCTCAGTCTGATCTACTAAACTTGAAAAAGCAGAAAAATAAGCATGTGAAGCAATATGGTGTTATTCAAGGAAAGAGAGATTTAAATAATCAGATAGTCGCACACTGAAGATTCATTTGTTTGAATGTGCAAGGACTTGACTCACAAAATTGGTCTTTAAAGTTCAAGGCACTTTTCCTTTATTGGAGTCATTAAGCCTCAACTTGCACTGTGCACAGCTTTGGTGAAGACTTTTCTGAATGCACTGAAAGCAAACACTTAGTGAAGATGAATGACTTTTATGGACACAGTTCAGGCATGTACTATGGTAATGTTACTTATTAAGATGATGACTCAATGTAAGTTATGGCAACTGTACCATTTACAGTAGAGGTTTGCAATAACAGTTTATTTATCTAAATGGCTGGTTTACAGTGTCTGCAGTCTCTCAACAAGTCTATTCTTTATTTATTTCCACTTCATTGAATATAAGATTTCTTGCAGTGATTTTTCCCCAGTTTCTTGGTGAAATATTCACAACATAGCTAAAATTAATTAATTAATTAATTTCATTTATATTTTGTGGGATTTTGCTCTTCAGAAAAATTCAAAATAGCATACTTTGAGGACATGAATAATAAAGTTCTGCTATCTGGAGTTCTGTTTGGTGGACTATATTCTGTTGAGAAAAAAAGAGCACGCTGATTTCTTTGGAGGCAAATAACAGACAGTGGATATTACTAGCCTGACTCCCCAGATGGAAAACTGGCTGGCTTGGATTACATGTTCTAGTGAGTTCATACTAACAATATTTAAGGTTCTGAAAAGTCTAACAGACATTGTGTTATCAGAAATACGAATATATCAGATCATCTACATGTCAACCAACACTGTTAAGCACCCCTGTCCCAAATCTCATGGCCAACAAAGTACATATGTTTCTTGGGTACCAATGTCACCTTGTATGACTGGTCACCCTTCTCAATGTTAGGAAGAAATGTTGTTGCAACACTTTGCTAAAGTGCTAAACTTAGATGGACAAAAATCATAGTAAGGTGGGATTAAATATCTTGAGTTTCAATTGGAAAGTTCCAAATACAAAACAACATCATTAAAACTGCTGAGCAAACTTCTCTTGGGATTCAAGCCTAGCATACAATGTACTACTTGCTGCAGGAGAGGCAGAATTTGCAGAACCTTGGATGTCAGAGCCGTGACTTTCATTCTCAGTTCTGGTACATAGAAGCGGAAGGATTCCCAATCCTTGCACTACTTCACCCTGGTGGGGGAGCTGTTTGGGGGTCGTTAGGGTTCGGGTGGCAATTGGATTGGAAGTCTGACAGAACAATCCCAGGAACAGCTGTCGAGGCTATCAGTTTCTGAGGTACATTAGGTGTAAAGCCTGTCTTAGGTCCCAACACTATGTCCAATGATTAAAATGAAAGAATAAAATATAAAACATTCCTCCAGCCCTCACTCCTCACACATCTGTCTTTCTCCTGATTCTCACATTGTTTCCGTCCCTAATCCATGCAACCTAAAATCCCTCACCATCCTCATGGCTCCTCATACGCTCAATTCAATTTAATACTTGCACCCAAGACTCTTTCCCCCTTCACCACTATGAAAACCTATTCAGCATCCATATGTCCCACACATATGGGAGAAAAAGAAAGTTCTACTATCTAGAGTTCTGTTTTGCAGACTACACTCTGTTGAGGAAAGAAAAAGCACATTGATTCTTAAAAACACCTTTTAATGAGTCTTGACTGGTTTGGCTTTTCTTGCCAGGACTTTTTTTAACTGATCTAATGGCTCCAAGGGACTTAAGCACCTTTCGTTCACCATCATTTCTATAGTTAATAATTCCAAAGGGCACCAAAAGGTACCTGAGAAGCCTTCATTCCCAAAGATCACTTGACCCTTCATCCCCAAAGTGTCCTGGGATCACACCTTCATTTCTCCAAAGGGAGCGGGCCTGGCTTTCCAAAAGAAATGCAGGAGATGTATGCCCAGATCTCCTATGACCTGGTCTGCTCTGTGGTGTCTCCAGGTGACATACAGTTGGGTTACCAAAGTGTGATTTAAATCGAGTAAGCTGGTCATTTGTACAGTCAACTGCCTCTGGGAGCAGAGTAGGCATGAAACCTATTTCAATTTCATTTCCGCCTCTGCAGAATTGGAAAGTGCCATGCTTCAGGGTGGGACTTGTGATTTTGAGGCCATTTCTTGCAGGTTGGCGAAGCTGTCTATCCTGGTGGATAACTAGGCCCAAATATCATTTCATGAACCAAGACTCTTCTAGTCTTGTTCTGAGAAGACAAGGTGGCAACAAGTGCCACCCAATGGCCATCCAAAAAAAGGTCAGAATCCAGGAAAACCAAGATTTCTGCCCCCACCCCCAGCAAACCAGGTTTTGCTGTCCCAACTACACACTCAGATGACATGGTATGTATTAGCACTTGTAGCAATTTAACAATTCCATATGTGCTTCACTGTAATTCTGTCTGACAATGACAGAACTGGGTTACAATTAATGGTTTCTAGTTTGAAAGCAAATGCTATGATGGATTGTACATGAGACGGGTTCACTGCAGCCCACAAGAAGACACAATACTATCTGGCCTCATCGGAACTTCAATTATCTCACTTCAGTTTAGAAATGACTATCACACTTTCTGAATGGCTTCTGTCACAAGAAAAACGTTCAATTGTTTCTGTTTGAATAGAGTGTCATTTGGTGAAAATCCTGGAACATATGCCCTTCAACAGGTTCAAGAAGGTCACTCATCACCACCTTCCTCAGGGCAATTGAGGTTGGACAATAAATGTTTTCTGAGCCAAGAATAACCACATTCCATGTTTCTAGACATTGACAAGTTCTTTTAAGTTCTACAAACTTTCTGTTTTTTTTGCTTTTGTAATTTGCATCTCAGCAGTTTACTCATGGGAAATGAAGCATATATTGAAACAATTTCAGTCAAGATCAATTTCTAAAAGCTTTCATCAATTACTTTTCTTTTAGCCATTAATTTTTATTTTATCTTATTCATTCACAGGTCATGGGCATTGTCTGCAAGGCCAGCATTTATTGTCCATCCCTAATTGTCCAGAGGGTGGGTAAGAGTCAAAAACATTGCTGTATATCTGGAGCCATGTGTAGGCCAGACCAGGTAAGGATAGCACACAGTCACCTTCCCTAAAGGACATTGGTGAAGCAGATGGGTTTTTCTAACAATTGACAATGGTTTATGATCATATCAAACCCTTAATTCCAGATTTTTAATTGGATTTAAATTCCACATCAGCCATGTGAGAATTCAACCCAGGTTCCCAGAACATTACCTAGGCCTCAGGATTAATAAGCTATCAATAAGAAATATCACTAGGTCATTGCCTCCCCACATTTTTGAAACTTTATACCAGGTGGAACTATGTACCATTGTGATATAGTTCGCTCCTTCCAGAAACAACCCGAGGAATATTTTGGAAGTAGGAAACTGTTCTAACGCCAAAACTTATCATTACAGTCAACAAAGCCAAGTTATTTTGTAATATTCCACCAGCTGATATCAAATTATTTTAGCTATAGGAAAAAATATAGAGGCTCAAAAGTAGCTCACCTTCTGTAGACACTTGCTAGGATTGACAAATTTTGATTGATAAACATGCAGTGTACTAGTTGAAACATTACAAACTACACTTTCTTCTCTATCTCTCTCTTTGGTATCTTGGCTGCTCTACACCCGATATAATAAAAGTCAGCACATTTCAATTTGAGGTCACGAAAGATGCTACATAAAGGGAAGGTACTTTATTTTCTCTTCACAATCTAATCTTTTTTCTATTTCTTCCATCCTATCTCCCTTTAGCACATGATCTATTGTATAGGTAATTGTATATAATAACATTTTAAACTGAATTTCCTATATAAGATGTTGGTTGTATGAAGCAAACTGCTGCTCTAAGCAAGAAAGATTTAATTTTTTTAGAATTATTTATTTCTAGTTTCCAGAGTTACAGTATTTAGTTGATTTGTTGTTTAATTAATGCAACTCCTCATCTAGAAATGCCCAGTTTGAAGAATTTCTGGCTTTCAGTTTGTTTCTTCTATCTTGTTCACTTTCACTTCTTTCTCTTTCTGATCTTGTGCGTATGGTATATAACGAATTCTATCTGATTGAAAACTCATAGACCTGAAACACCATCCGCTCTGCTTCTTCCTTCACAGATACCGCCTGATCTGCTTAGTATTTTCTGCATTTTCTGTTTCCTTTGTACTGTGAATTCTGTTAATTGTTGCTTTGTTGTAGTAATTTGTATTTTCCAATATGTTGGTCCTGACATTTCTAAGGAGCAAACGTCCACAAACAAAGAGGCGATTCATGTTTTGGGAGGTTGAAAACTTGAGGAAATAAGTCTAGGATATTTTTGACACTTTTTTATCATTCATTCATGGGATGTGGATGTCATTGGCTGGACCAACATTAATAGTCCATCCCTAGTTGTCCTTGAGAAAGAGATGGCGAGCTGCCTTCCTAATCTTTGTAAGGCAGCGTAGGTTAGGAAGGAAATTCCAGAATGTTGTCCCAGTGCTAGTGAAGGAAAAGAATAGCCCCAATTATTATTATGTCACACCACTGATAAGATAATCAGTGAAGGTACTAAACTCCTCGAGAGTAAAACCATCATACTGAAGAAATTGATAGAATGGGATCAGTTACCTGTTCAACACGCTGTCTCATTGTACTGCTCAATGACATCCACAGAAAGCAGAATTGGACAGTCTGTAAAATGACCACCCAACCTGATTCTGTCAGTATCCTGCTAAGATTAACATTACTTTCTAAGTAATTGTGTGTTCATTTGATCTTTTTATATCACCATCACAAACAGAATAGGACAATTAGAAAGAGATATTCCTGGCTCCATCTTTGGCCCAGTAAGTATTCACACTAATCTATTCAGGCTCAAGGCTCTCAGATTTAATCCTGTCTTCTGCTAAACTGTCAGCTCTCAGCTGAGGTGCAACTGACCTCAAAGCCTTTTGATGAAGGAAGGTTTATGGAGAAATCAGCAGAGGTTTTTGTTCTGAATTGCAATACAGTGATCACTGTGGATATTGGATAATAACACACTATTGGCTGTGATGATTCTGAGTCGAGAGTGTGGTGCTGGAAAAGCACAGCAGGTCAGGCAGCATCCGAGGAGCAGTAGATTCGCCGTTTCAGGTAAAAGCCCTTCATCAGGAATATAATGATTCTGAGGTTGACCCTGAGGCTTATTCTTACTTTCTGGGATTTCACATGTGAAGAACGAGCTATCTAGATGACACTGAAAACTAAGGGACTGCATGTCCAGCCAAGGTCACCAGTAATAGGCATGAAAGACAATATTGATTGAAGAAGAAGGAATTTTAAACCCCAACTGTCATGCAAACTCACAAACAAACTGAGTAATTAACCTCTTTGGTATGTTTTCTATCACCACTTACTCCTGATAAGTCCACTGGCGACTCCAGGGATCCCTTGAAGTTCAGTGACATTATTGTTCTCAAAGTATTCATCACACGTGGCGTTGATAAAACTAGATGTACAGAAGAGCCTCCAAAGCTGGGTGGTCACTGTTTCATTGGCCACAGTCATTACCTTAGCGCACACATCAAAACTGTGCCGTGACAATGTTCTGTTCCCTAGAATACAGACACTGAAAACAGAGATAACATCCTGTTAATTATGAACCTCACAACATGAAGCAACTTCAATTACACACTGACAGAACCACTTATTGTGGTATTCCTCCTCAGAAATCTAATATAATGTGTTAGCAGATCTCCTTAGTGTTGCTCATTTTAAAAGGTGATGATATAATATATTATTATGCAACTCATTCTGAAGCTAAGGCTGGCTATACTTCAGCTGGGTGAAAGTGAGGACTGCCGATGCTGGATATTAGAGTTGAGAATATGGTGCTGAGAAAGCACAGCAGGTCAGGCTGCAACCGAGGAGCATTAGAGTCGACGTTTTGGCCTCATTCCTGGTGAAGGCTTTTTGCCCAAAAGATCGTCTCTCCTGCTACTCAGATGCTGCCTGACCTGCTGTGCTGTTCCAGCACCACACTCTATACTTTGGTTGATCTATTCTTTCACTCACAATATTTAATCCTGCGTAAAAGTATGATGGTAGCAAATAGGTGGCTTTTTCCTCAGTAAGGAGACTCTGCAGAGAGGCGAGCACTTGCAGTTACAGCTCTGGGTCAGAAGCTAAAGTGACATCTTCTTAAATTTTGCACTTTTCACAGGTTTCACTCTGGACGTGTGATGTATAGAAAAGGTTTTGGTGAGGTAAGCACTGGACAAATAGGGAGTTGGCTACCCTGATTAGCAGAAATTTAATATGAGGTTACTACCATGTAATAATGTCTGCATGATCTCTTCATTGCCTACACACTATGTTGTTCCAATGTACTTCAATTTTACTTTTTCTACTCACTTTAAGAAATTCCATTTTTGGTCATATTCCAGAGTTTGTAGTTTTTGTTTTATTCTGAGCCTTTTGTCGATCTAATCTTGTCCCTGACCGAATCCTGCCCTGACTTAATCTTGCTCCTTATCTATCTCATCCCTGATCTAATCCTGATTTGTAACCTGAGGCTATCTTCATCTAATCATCTTTGGAAATCCCAATAACATAGCAGAGAAAGCCTGTGTAAATTTACCTTAATCAAAATAACTATTTGAGATTTGGAAAAATATTGCTAATATTTTAACATCAGTTTGGTATCGGTTAAACTCCCCACTCTCATCTTTTGATTTAATCCATAGCTCCAACCAACAGTATATTGAGCCATTGGTAACTTCCAATGCTAGAAAATCATATGAACAGAGTTATCATTTGAGAAGCAAGTAAAGGCATTACAGTGAGTAAGCTGCTTCAATCTGTCTTAGTATCTGTAATATCACTTTAAATAATTGCACATTCATTTTTGATGAACCAGCAGTACATTACTCCACTTATTCCTCTTCTGTGAACATTACATTAACTTACCTCCTAGGCTCTCGTAGCAGATCCCTACCTCTGAGCTAGGAAGCCTGGCTTTCTCCAGATATGTGACATAACATATTTGAACAAGTTGACTAAAAATAACTATAAAATTACCTCAAGCATAGAATTAGGTAATTTGTCTCCCCCAGTATTTACACAGTACATGAACTGCTTTCAACCTTACTTCTCCTCATTCTATCATTTGTATTTTCACCCTCATATGTTTATCGAGTTTTGGCTTAAATGATAATTGCCTCAATTAATCCAAAACATGGAACAGTTCTGTATTACAATCAATTTCTAGATTATGTTGTTCAGGCAAAATTCCTTATTGGATTTTTTTTGCAATTACTTTATATCCATGAATTCTTGGCCCTGGTATTCTCAACTTTGCTGTATTTCATAGAAATAAGTAGACTGATGAATCATCATTATTGTGGGAGTGAACACTAACAAAAAGTCCCAAGGTTGGATAAAAACCCTGCAGGAAGTATGGGTTGAAGTTTTGATCCCTTGTCAGTTTAAGGGATGGAAAGTTATGAAGCCAGTGGGCACTATGGATTCCCTATCCTGTTCCAGACATTGTTTTTTTTAGTTGAAGCAGATTCATGGCTGGGGAAGACCTCTTGCCTTTACAAGGTTGTGACAGTGGTGTTGGTGAGGTGAAAGGGTGCAGGAGTTTGGGGTGACATAGAGTTTGGTATTGAGGGTAACTGCAGAATAAGTTTAATGCTATAATCCACGTTTTTGGTATAAACATTTGCAATTCAAATCTGCTGATGGAAGCTTTTGTTGAAATCCTATTTTAAACGAGTGCTTTGTAGCCAGTCTTACAATAAGACTTACTGTTAAATAGACAGAAGCATTTCTGAGGAGGCTTGTAAGGATTTGAATTGGTGTGTGGTTATAAACTGGAAGGGCAATTTTTATACCAAGGAAATGAAGCAAAACAATTGTGATGTGCGAATCACATCAACGTCAAGCCTAAATTAGAAAGCAGATTCAGCAATCATTTTCAGCCCTTATTCTCTCATCCAATTCACAGTCTTGACTCATATTGATTAACAGCACTTTTGGCAATTAAATATTTGTGGTTGTGATGCCAATCAAGCTGGCTGCTTTGTCCTGAAAATGGGTTAAGCGTCTTGAGTTTTGTTCAATCTACATTTATCGAGACAAGTGGGGAGTATTCCATCAAACACTGATGCAATCATCAGTGAATATTTCTATTTCTGACCTTATGATGAAGGAAAGGTCATTGATGAATGAGCTGAAAATATTTGGATAAAGCAAACTACTCTGAGGAACGCCTGCAGAGAGATTCTGGAGGTGAGATGACTGACCTGCGAGCATCAGAACCATTTCTGTGCCAGGAATGATTGCAGTCAGAAGAGAGCTTGCTTATAGAATCCCATTGATTCTATTTTTTTTACTGTGGTTCCTTGTTGCCACACTTGGTCAAATATGGGTTTGATGTCAAAGGCAGTCTCTCTCACCTCACCTCTGGAATTCAGTTCTTTTGTCAATGTTTGAACCACAGCTGTAAAGAAATCAGGAGCTGAATGGTTCTGGTGGAACCCATATTGGACATCACTGAACACACTATTGCTGAGCAGATACCTGTACTGCTCAACAGCACTGTTGGTGACACCTTCCATCAAGTTACTGATGACTGAAAATAGAATGATGGGTACGTAATTGGCCAGGTTGGAATTGTCCTGGTTTTTGTGCACAGGATATGTGTGGGCAATTTTCCTAATTGATGGGTATATTCCAATGTTGTAGCTACACCTGAATAGCCTAGCGCAGAGTCTGGAGCATACATCTTCAGTACCATCAATGGAACGGTGTCAGGGCCCATAGCCTTTGCATTATCCAGTTCTGTCAGCCATATCTTAATATCTAATACAGTGAATCAAATTGGTGGAAGACTGGCATCTAAGATGCTTGGGTTGCCATAAGAGGCTTGGAGATTAGACCGCAGCTGAAAAGTACAAAAGAGGTTTACATCAACGTTCCAAATGATGACAAACTTCAGTTGTGAAAATAGATTGAAGAAGATGGTTGAAGAAGAAGGTGTTGCTGAACAAAGAGACCTAGGAGTGCAGCTGCATAGTTTCTTGAAAGTGGAGTTGCAGATAGACATGGTGGTGAAGAAAGTGTGTCTTCATTGGTCAGTGCATTGAGTATAAGAGTTGGGACTAGATTAGATTACTTACAGTGTGGAAACAGGCCCTTCGGCCCAACAAGTCCACACCGCCCCGCCGAAGCGCAACCCACCCATACTCCTACATCTACCCCTTACCTACACTACAGGCAATTTAGGATGGTCAATTCACCTGACCTGCACATCTTTGGACTGTGGGAGGAAACCGGAGCACCCGGAGGAAACCCACGCAGACACGGGGAGAACATGCAAACTCCACACAGTCAGTCGCCTGAGGCGGGACATTATGTTACAGCTGTACAGGACATTGATTAGGCTAGGAGAAAGTGAGGACTGCTATTTTTGGTGTCAATTCTGGTCTCCCTGCTGTAGAAAAGATGTTGTTAAATTTGAAAGGGTTCATAAAAGATTTCGAAGAATGTTGCCTGAGTTGGAGGGTTTGAGCGATAGGGAGAGACTGAATAGGTTGGGGCTTTTTTCCCTGGAGTATTGGAGCCTGAGGGCATTACCTTGTGGAGGTTTATAAAATCCCAAGGGATATGGAAAGGCTGAATAGCCAAGGTTTTCTCCCCAGGATAGAGGAGTCCAAAACTACAGATTTTAAGGTGAGAACGGAAAGTTTTAAAAGGGAACTGAGAGGCAGCTTTTTCAAGCAGAGAGTGGTGCATGTATGGAACAAGCTGCCAGAGGAGGAGGTGGAGGCTGGTACAATTACATCGGACAGGTATCTGGATGGTACATGAATAGGATGGGTTTAGAGAGATATGAGCCAGATGCTGGTAAGTGAGACAAGATCAGTTTAGGATATCTGGTCGGCATGGAGGAGTTGGACTAAAGGGTCTGTTTCCATGCTGTGTCACTATGAATGTAAGTGGAGACTGTTTTCCTTGCACTGGAAAAGACTAAAGGAGAATTGATCGAAGGTTTAAGTGATGAGGAGTCCAGACAGAATAGACCGAGAAATAATTCCCACTTGTTCTCACAGATGATGAGTGAGAGGACATAGATTGAAAGTGATTTGCAAAAGTAGTAAACGTGATGTGAGAAAAAAACTTTTTCATGCACTCAGTGGTTCGAGTCTGGAATGATCTATTAGAATTTGATGGAGTCGGATTCAGTTGAAGCATCCAATAGAATATTAGATGATTATGTAAAGAGAAAGGATGTGTAATGTCATGAGGAAAATGTGGGAGGATGACAGTAAGTCATGGCGTTATCCATAGAGCCAGAACACATATGAATGGATGGCCATCTCCTGTACAGTGACAACTCTGTGATTCTATGAAGACTAACCAGGACAAGATAAAAGCAGGTTATTCATGAATAAACTGGTATTGCCAGAAAATTTCATTGCACCAAATTTGAAAGTGCTTCATTGGCTGCACTTTAGAACCTTTTCAAGTTTCAGAAGGTGTCTTCCAAGTCCAAATTATTTTTCTCACTATGAATAATGATTAGTTTGCCAAACTCATGTATTGCTCCAAATTTCAACATGAATCCAGAATTTGTAGTGATAACAGTGACAAAACTGTCAGCATTTACTATTAGGGGAGGTAATGACACAATGATATTGGCTCTGAACTTGTAATCCCTAACACTCTCAGAACATTGGGTCAAAATTTGAATTCAAATTAATAAGATCTGGAGCAAAAATAAACTGATCCAATAGCAATTATTAAAAGAACAAAAAAATCTAGTTCACTAATCTGCCATCCTCATCCGGTCTGATCTGCATGTGACTCCACATCGTCATGGAATTGACTCTTAGTTGGCTTTAGAAATCACTCACATCAGGGAAATTAGGGAAATCTTAGTCTTGTCAGTTATGCCCCCATTCCATGACAGAAAGAAAGAAAAAGTCATTTCTTAACTTCAGGGGTCAGTAGATGCACAGTATAACAGAGGAATCTGGAAGTTGCTATGGGTAATTTTACATTTCTCCAGGAAGTGAACCATTGAGACACACTCAAGCTGTAATCAACAGGACTCAATTGAATTTTTGGAAGATTCCCCTCTTCAACTGTGAGTTAAAAAAAAACTTTGTAGAACTAACAACCTTTTGAATGCGATGTAGTGGGCCTTCAATAGTGGACTAACTTCATATTTAGTGCTGAGCAGCAGATTTCACAACAAATACCAAAGAAGAAGAACATTTGATCATGACCTGAACTCATCAGTTTAGGCTGTACCCATTGACACATTACCATGCTTTTGTTGAATTCAATTGCCGAATCCATCTTCCTGAAGTGTTCTTGGAAGGTCTCACTTGTACTGAGTGAGTCTGGAATTTTTCTCAATTTTTACTGGCCAGAAGCTGAATTGCAGTCCTTCACTGATACAAGATTTTTCAGAAGTTGAGAAAGTGGCTAAATAATGTAGTACCCAGCAATTGTTAAGGCTAATGATCTTTCATTTTGCTGCAACTTTTCAATATTTTCCATTTCCTCTCTAGATTTATGACACTTAGCAATTTTTCCTGAACCTGTCTTTCGACTGAGAGTACCTAGCTGTGAACAGGGTAGATAATATAGCTGATTGAATGAGGTTGAATTAAAGTCCAACCAATTTCAATTTATATGGAACCCAACAGGTATCATGATTGCTGGGCTATTGCTATTAAATATTGTATTGCCACCGTGTGGTATTATACTTACGGGAAGTTTGGTGGATCAATTGCAGATTTGATTACTCCAGCATATATGGAAAGAATGGATAAGATGACACAGGCCAGGAACACCAGAGCAAACTTGTTGACGTATTTGACTCCTACAAAGACTACAAGAGCCATGCAGGTGAGGACACATGTTCCATACACACGCATGTTATTCAACATGGCTGCTGCCTCCTGACTGGCTTCCTCTGCTTGGAAAATTGCCATGCTGGGCAAAATGTAGGTCTGCAAAAAGTACAGGGAATTACAGAACTTTTGTAAACAAATGTAGCCACTCTTGTTTCTAAGTGTTTTACCCACTTAGACTCTTCCCAACATGGTGAACAATCCTGATAATTATATAACCATCATGCTATTGTCTTTTCAGTCAACACTATTAGTCAAATATATCATTCACTACAACATTTAGGTTAGAATTAAATGTATGGTGGATAAATAGAAGTTAATATGCTGCTGTTATCAAGATTTAATAGCTGAATATTCTAAAATTGACATTTTATGCAACTGAAGGAATTTTTAAACATTTTGCAGAAAGGAAAACAAAGGAACATTCAACTCCTCGAGTCTCTTTCGTTACTCAATGGTATTATGGCTGATCTACACCTCAGCTTCATCATGTACTCACCTCAGCTCCACACCCGTTTGACATTAATATGAACTTAATGAAATTGGAGCAACTTTAATCCCTACAGTTCCAATTATCCCAGCATCCACATGCCTCCTTGGAGAAAAAAAAGATCAGACTTCTGCTGCCCTCTGTGAAAAGAGTATACATTTTCCTGTTCCACCACACTGCTGATACTGCTTGTAACTTAATACTGAGCCATGATCAGTCTTGGAATCTTTGTTTTGTGAATGACTTAACATGACATTGGACAGTAGACTTACCAACTGAACTACTTTGTAAGGCAGGTGAAAGATTTTTAATGCTTTAAATCAGTCAGCTTCAATATCCTTCAGGAATCAAAGCATTGTTGGTCCAGTTTGGGGATAGTGCTTTTTTAGGTACTTTATGCTTTTTTATATTTACACCATGGGACATGGGCATTGCTGACTGCCAGCATTTATTGCCTGTCCCTAGTTGTCCTTGAGAAGCTGCCTTCTTGAACCACTTCAGTCCATGTACTGTGTGTAGACCCACCATGCCCTTAGGCAGGGCACATGAGAACTTTGACCTACCCTTTGACAGTGAAGGAACGGTAACATATTTCCAAGTCAGGATGGTGAGTGGTTTTGACATGAACTTGCGGGTGTTTTGGCAGTGGAGTGACTAAATACTTGAGGATGCAGAGGCAATCAAGTGGGCTTCTTGGCCTGGATTATGTCAAGCTTCTTGAATATTGTTGGAATTGCATCGGTCCAGACAAGTAGGGAATTTTTCATCTTACGCCTTGTACTTAGTGAACAGGGGGTTCAAGAGGCAAGTTATTCACTGTAGTATTCCTAGACATTGATATGGTCTTGTAGCTACTCTATTTATATGGTGAGTTGAGTTTGTGGTCAATGGTGATCCCCAGGATGGTGATAGTGATCAGATTTTAAAAGTTTTCTGGACAGAAATCAATTATGACTCAGAGATTGTCATTCTTGATCATCTCTAGTAGAAAAAAGCATTTTTAAAATGTTGAAAAGGCAGATTCTTTATGTACTGGACATAAGATATCTAATAAATGCTATAGGAATCTGCTTGCCTTCATCTGCACTATCCAGATTTAGGCCAACACACCAAAGTAAAGGGTAGGTACTGGATGACATGTGCTAGGTGCTGGCCGTATGATTGCTGATTTCTTCTGTTCGTGCAGTATCGGTACAGTGAAGGCCATAGGTTAGGGCAGGCTATTGGCATGCTGTGGCACTGCTTCATTGTTGAGACCACTCTGGAAGAGCCCACAGCAGTTGGAAGAGTGGCCACAACACTTGTGCTAGGTTGTTACATCCTTCACAAGTTCATTATCACAAAGTGATAGCCCTGGTCACCAACCCTATGGTGAGCAATTGAAGAGTGCGTTGAGAAGCAGGAATGGAGGAGGCCAATGACACAGTTGCTTCCTGAGCTATCTGAATATGAAGAATTCATTCAAGGGTGATAACATTAACCATAAGCCCATTTCCACATTCACTAACAGTCTCATATCTTTCATTTTCTCTGCCACTGACCATTACAGTGTCAGCCTGGCCACAGTGCAAAACTAAAAGCCGTCACAAAATCAACATTCAAATCAAATCTATAAATCAAATCATTTCATGTTGCCTCATCAATTATTCTTGTATCTGTCTTAGTGTTCCCTTGCCTGTCCTAGTGCTCCTATCCAATGCCTAGCCCAGTGCCCCATGCTGATTTTCAACTGGGGAATATTGCAGGTGGCCTTGGAGAATACTCATGACTGGTTTCTGTCCTCAAAAGTAAGATGCAAACTTCAAGATTATGCTTTGGCTAGTAAAGTGATGACATACTTATCGAAGTACATTAATAAGATGTATTGAAGAATTGAAGCCTAATTCAGAATTATTGCATTTTGATGGAAGCAGTCTGGCAAAAATCCAACATCTCTTGGTGGAGTGGCCATGATGGGAGGACAACTGAGGAAGGAAAATTGCTTTGTATTTCATGGAAACACTACTCTGAGGCAGCAACTCAGTTAGAGCACCAAGTGCTAGGGACCTGTGTACAATGGTGCCTTCAGTGATGATGACAACATGGTGCCCTTGCAAGGCGTCAGTCTAATGTGCTCCTCAGCACACAGAATTTGGGTAGGTTCCACTTGTGCTGCAATGGAAGCTGAGAAATTCCATCAGATGCTACGTGATGACTTGGCGCACAAGTGTACTGATGCATTTAGCCATTGTTTTTATGCTGAAAGCAGATGCTACAAAATCTTTGCAAAACCTAGCGAAGTTCACAGCACAGAATCAGATAAGTTAATTGTTGTTTTAAGTCGGTCCAAGAGAAAGGCTGCAAGAGTGAGTATAGTGGATTCTTTCTTGATTATATGTTTTTGGAGATAAGTCTCTTGATTAAACTTAAAATATAAGCCATAGCTATTAATTTAACCTGGGGCAGTATTTGTAGAGGAATAAGAAGGTGTTGTTTTCTGGGTCTGTAGATTGTGAAAGAGCAAAAATGGCCTTTGCAGTGAGATGTACTTCTTGTCAGATGTGGGAGTTTAAAGAGTGTTTAAGGGTTACTGCGGATTATATCTGCCATAAATGCTGTTGGATGCGAATCTTATCAGGTTGAGTGGATTGGTTGAAGAGACAGATAGAAGCGATGAGGAATTTGCAACAGCAACAGTATGTGATGGATGGCAGTTATAGGAAAGGGGGAAAGACTCAGATACAGTCACATAGAACATAGAACATAGAACAGTACAGCACAGAACAGGCCCTTCAGCCCATGATGTTGTGCCGACCATTGATCCTCATGTATGCACCCTCAAATTTCTGTGACCATATGCATGTCCAGCAGTCTCTTAAATGTCCCCAATGACCTTGCTTCCACAACTGCTGCTGGTAACGCATTCCATGCTCTCACAACTCTCTGTGTAAAGAACCCGCCTCTGACATCCCCTCTATACTTTCCTCCAACCAGCTTAAAACTATGACCCCTCACGTTAGCCATTTCTGCCCTGGGAAATAGTCTCTGGCTATTGACTCTATCTATGCCTCTCATTATCTTGTATACCTCATTAGGTCCCCTCTCCTCCTCCTTTTCTCCAATTAAAAAAGTCCGAGCTCAGTCAACCTCTCTTCATAAGATAAGCCCTCCAGTCCAGGCAGCATCCTGGTAAATCTCCTCTGAACAATCTCCAAAGCATCCACATCTTTCCTATATAATAGGGCGACCAGAACTGGATGCAGTATTCCAAGTGCGGTCTAACCAAAGTTTTATAGAGCTGCAACAAAATCTCACGACTCTTAAACTCAATCCCCTTGTTACTGAAAGCCAAAACACCATATGCTTTCTTAACAACGCTGTCCACTTGGGTGGCCATTTTAAGGGATCTATGTACCTGCACACCAAGATCCCTCTGTTCCTCCACACTGCCAAGAATCCTATCCTTAATCCTGTACTCAGCTTTCAAATTCGACCTTCCAAAATGCATCACCTCGCATTTACCCAGGTTGAACTCCATCTGCCACCTCTCAGCCCATCTCTGCATCCTGTCAATGTCCCACTGCAGCCTACAACAGTCCTCTATACTGTCAATGACACCTCCAACCTTTGTGTCATCTGCAAACTTGCTGACCCATCCTTCAATCCCCTCATCCAAGACATTAATAAAAATTACAAACAGTAGAGGCCCAAGGACAGAGCCCTGTGGAACACCACTCACCACTGACTTCCAGGCAGAATATTTTCCTTCTACTGCCACTCGCTGTCTTCTGTTGGCCAGCCAATTCTGTATCCAGACAGCTAAGTTCCCCTGTATCCCATTCCTCCTGACCTTCTGAATGAGCCTACCATGGGTAAACTTATCAAATGCCTTGCTGAAGTCCATATACACCACATCCACAGCTCGACCCTTATCAACTTTTCTAGTCACATCCTCAAAGAACTTGATAAGGTTTGTGAGGCATGACCTGCCCCTCACAAAGCTGTGTTGACTGTGTTTAATCGAGCCATGGTCTTCCAGATGGTCATAAATCCTATCCCTCAGAATCCTTTCTAACGCCTTGCAGACGACAGACATGAAACTGACTGGTCTGTAATTGCCGGGGATTTCCCTATTTCCTTTCTTGAAAAGAGGAATTACATTTGCCTCTCTCCTGTCCTCAGGTACGACTCCAGTGGAGAGCAAGAATGCAAAGATCTTTGCAAGTGGCGAAGCAATTGCATTTCTCATTTCCCAAAGCAGCCGAGGACAAATCTGGTCCGGGCCTGGCGACTTGTCAATCTTAATGTTTGACAAAACTTTCAGCACATCAGCTTCCTCTATCTCTATCCATTCCAGCACGCACACCTGCTCTTCAAAGGTTTCATTCACTACAAAGTTTCGTAAAGACAGAAGCAAAAAACTCAGTTAGGGCTTCCCCTACCTCCTCAGACTCCACACACAAGTTCCCTATGCTATCCCTGATCGGCCCTACTCTTTCTTTGACCATTCTCTTATTCCTCACATAAGTGTAAAATGCCTTTGTGTTCTCCATAATCCGTTCTGCAAAGCCTTTCTCGTGCCCCCTCCTGGCTCTCCTCAGACCATTTTTGAGCTCTTTCCTCACCTGCCTGTAATCCTGTAGAGCTGAACTTGACCCTAGCTTCCTCCACCTAATGTAAGCTACCTTCTTCCTTTTGATGAGAAGCTCCACTGCTCTCGTCATCCAAGGTTCCTTTACCTTACCCCTTCTTGCCTGACTCAGAGGGACATATTTATTCATCACTCGCAACAACTGCTTCTTAAACAGTCTCCACATGTCTATAGTGCCTTTACCATGGAACAATTGCTCCCAGTCCATGCTTCCTAACTCATGTCTAATTGTATCTTACTTTCCTCTTCCCCAATTAAACATCATCCCATTTTGCCTAATCCGCTCCTTCTCCATAGCTATGTAGAATGTGAGGCAGTTGTTGTCACGATCACCAAAATGCTCTCCCACCACAAGATCTGATACATAGATGGGTTAATTCCAGGAAGGGTGAGAGAGGTCGGCACCTAGGGCAGGAGTCTTTTGTGGATATACCCATTTCAAACAGGGATGATGTTTTGGAAAATGTAGGGGGTGATGGATTCTCAGGGGAATGTAGCACGAACAGCCAAGTTTCTGGTATTGAGACTGGCTCGAATGCAATGAGGGGTACGTTGGCTTCCAAGAGATCAATTGTGTTCGGGGATTCTGTAGTCAGAGGTACAGACAGACGTTTCTGTGGCCAGCAGAGAAAAGGTAGAATGGTGTGTTGTTTCCCTGGTGCCAGGATCAAGGATGTCTCAGAGAGGGTGCAGAATGTTCTCACGGGGGAGAGGGGCCAGCAAGAGGTCATTGTCCACTTGGAACCAACGATATAGGAAGGGAAAAGGTTAAGATTCTGAAGGGAGATTACAGAGAGTTCGGCAGAAATTTAAAAAGGAGGTCCTCAAGGGTAGTAATATCTTGATTACTCCCAGTGCTACGAGCTAGTGAGGGCAGGAGTAGGAGGATAGAGCAGATGAATGCATGGCTGAGGAGCTGGTGTATGGGAGAAGGATTCACATTTTCAGATCATTGGAATCTCTTTTGGGGTAGAAGTGACGTATACAAGAAGGATGGATTGCACCTAAAAGGGAAGGGGACTAATATACTGTCAGGGAAATTTGCTAGAGCTGCTTGGGAGGATTTAAACTAGTAAGGTGGGGGGTGGGACCCAGGGAGTAGTGAGGAAAGAGATCGAACTGAGACGGGTCCAGCTGAGAACAGAAGTGAGTCAAACAGTCAGGGCAGGCAGGGACAAGGTAGGACTAATAAATTAAACTGCATTTATTTCAATGCAAGGGGCCTAGCAGGGAAGGCAGATGAACTCAGGGCATGGTTAGGAACATGGGACTGGGATATCATAGCAATTACAGAAACATGACTCAGGGATGGGCAGGACTGACAGCTTAATGTTCCAGGATACAAATGCTACAAGAGGGATAGAAAGGGAGGCAAGAGAGGAGGGGGAGTGGCATTTTTGATAAGGGATAGCATTACAGCTGTGCTGAGGGAAGATATTCCTGGAAATACATCCAGGGAAGTTATTTGGGTGGAACTAAGAAATAAGAAAGGGATGATCACCTTATTGGGATTGTATTGTAGACCCCCCAATAGTCAGAAGGAAATTGAGAAACAAACTTGTAAGGAGATCTCAGCTATCTGTAAGAATAATAGGGTAGTTATAGATTAGGTTACATTACAGTGTGGAAACAGGCCCTTCGGCCCAACAAGTCCACACCGACCTGCTGAAGCGCAACCCACCCATACCCCTACATTTACCCCTTACCTAACACTACGGGCAGTTTAGCATGGCCAATTCACCTGACCTGCACATCTTTGGACTGTGGGAGGAAACCAGAGCACCCGGAGGAAACCCACGCAGACACGGGGAGAATGTACAAACTCTACACAGTCAGTCGCCTGAGGCGGGAATTGAACCTGGGTCTCTGGCGCTGTGAGGCAACAGTGCTAACCACTGTGCCACCATGTCGCCCATGGTTGGTGATTTTAACTTTCCAAACATAGACTGGGACTGCCATAGTGTTAAAGGTTTAGATGGAGAGGAATTTCTTAAGTGTGTACAAGACAATTTTCTGATTCAGTATGTGGATGTACCTACTAGAGAAGGTGCAAAACTTGACCTACTCTTGGGAAATAAGGCAGGGCAGGTGACTGAGGTGTCAGTGGGAGAGCACTTTGGGGCCAGCGACCATAATTCTATTAGATTTAAAATAGTGATGGAAAAGGATCGACCGGATCTAAAAGTTGAAGTTCTAAATTGGAGAAAGGCCAATTTTGATGGTATTAGGCAAGAACTTTCAAAAGCTGATTGGAGGCAGATGTTCACGGGTAAAGGGACGGCTGGAAAATGGGAAGTCTTCAGAAATGAGATAACAAGAATCCAGAGAAAGTATATTCCTGTCAGGGTGAAAGGGAAGGCTGGTAGGTATAGGGAATGCTGGATGACTAAAGAAATTGAGGGTTTGGTTAAGAAAAAGAAGGAAGCATATGTCAGGTATAGACAGGATAGATTGAGTGAATCCTTAGAAGAGTATAAAGGAAGTAGGAGTATACTTATGAGGGAAATCAGGAGGGCAAAACAGGGACATGAGATAGCTTTGGTAAATAGAATGAAGGAGAATCAAAAGGGTTTTTACAAATATATTCAGGACAAAAGGGTAACTAGGGAGAAAATATGGCCCCCACCCCCACCCTCCTCTAGCTTATGTCTCCATGCTTCAGGCTCACTGCCTTTATTCCTGATGAAGGGCTTTTGCCTGAAACATCGATTTCGCTGCTCGTTGGATGCTGCCTGAACTGCTGTGCTCTTCCAGCACCCCTCAAAGATCAGCAAGGCAGCCTTTATGTGGAGCCACAGAAAATGGGGGAGATACTAAATGAATATTTTGCATCAGTATTTACTGTGGAAAAGGATATGGAAGATATAGACTGTAGGGAAATAGATGGTGACATCTTGCAAAATGTCCAGATTACAGAGGAGGTAGTGCTGGATGTCTTGAAACAGTTAAAAGTGGATAAATCCCCAGGCCCTGATCAGGTGTACCCGAGAACTCTGTGGGAAGCTAGAGAAGTGATTGCTGGGCCTCTTGTTGAGATATTTGTATCATCGATAATCACAGGTGAGGTGCTGGAAGACTGGAGGTTGGCAAAAGTGGTGCCATTGTTGAAGAAGGGCAGTAAAGACAAGCCAGGGAACTATAAACTGGTGAGCCTAACCTCGGTGGTGGGCAATTTGTCGGGGGGAATCCTGAGGGACAGGATGTACATGTATTTGGAAAGGCAAGGACTGATTAATGATAGTCAACATGGCTTTGTGCGTGGGAAATCATGTCTCACAAACTTCATTGAGTTTTTTGAAGAAGTAGCAAAGAAGATTGATGAGGGCAGAGCAGTAGATATGATCGATATGGACTTCAGTAAGGCGTTCAACAAGGTTCCCCATGGGAGACTGATTGGCAAGGTTAGATCTCATGGAGTACAGGGAGAACTAGCCATTTAGATACAGAACTGGCTCAAAGGTAGAAGACAGAGGGTGGTGGTGGAAGGTTGTTTTTCAGCCTGGAGGCCTGTGACCAGTGGAGTGCCACAAGGATCGGTGCTGGGTCCACTACCTTTTGTCATTTATATAAATGATTTTGATGCAAGCATAAAATTTACAGTTAGTAAGTTTGCAGACGACACCAAAATTGGAGGTGTAGTGGACAGCAAAGAGGGTTACCTCAGATTACAACAGGATCTGGACCAGATGGGCCAATGGGCTGAGAAGTGGCAGATGGAGTTTAATTCAGATAAATGCAAGGTGTTGCATTTTGGGAAAGCAAATCTTAGCAGGACTTATACACTTAATGGTAAGGTCCTAGGGAGTGTTGCTGAACAAAGAGACCTTGGAGTGCAGGTTCGTAACTCTGTGAAAGTGAAGTCGCAGATAGATAGGATAGTGAAGGCGGCATTTGGTATGCTTTCCTTTATTGGTCAGAGTATTTGAGTACAGGAGTTGGGAAGTCATGTTGAGGCTGTACAGGACATTGGTTAGGCCACTGTTGGAATATTGCATGCAATTCTGGTCTCCTTCCTCTCGGAAAGATGTTGTGAAATTTGAAAGGGTTCAGAAAAGATTTACAAGGATGCTGCTAGGGTTGGTTGATCTGAGCTACAGGGAGAGGCTGAACAGGCTGGGGCTGTTTTCCCTGGAGCATCGGAGGCTGAGAGGTGTCCTTATAGAGGATTACAAAATTATGAGGGGCATGGATAGGATAAATAGACAAAGTCTTTTCCCTTGGGTCAGAGAGTCCAGAACTAGAGGGCATAGATTTAGGGTGAGAGAAGACAGATATAAAAGAGACCTAAGGGGCATATTTTTCACGCAGAGAGTGGTACGTGTATGGAATGAGCTGCCAGAGGATGTGGTGGAAGCTGGTACAATTGCAACATTTAAGAGACATTTGGATGGGTACATGAATTGGAAAGGTTTGGAGGGATATGGCCGGGTGCTGGCAGGTGGGACTAGATTGGGTTGGGATATCTGGTCGGCATGGATGGGTTGGACCGAAGGGTCTGTTTCCATGCTGCACATCTCTATGACTCTAAATGGATGTTGGACTCCTCCACACTCTTTGCTATTAAATGTAGGATTTTTGGAAGAGTCCCCAAGGTACAAGTACTTTGTTGTGTTCATCTGTCAAGCTTTTTTCTGCAGAGTGCCTCAAGAAAGTGCCCACCTGAGTCTTGTGTCGCAGAACCCATGTGCAACACCATCCACCATTGATCTGGCACTTGCACTATCCTTTGCCTTGGATGTAAGCCACTCATTTCCATGTGTCACTATATGAAGATGCCCCTTTCTGCTATCCTCAAAATTATACAGTCAGTATCGGTGCTGGAGATGGTAAGTGTGCAATGAAGAGATAGAATTACCCTGTACTGCCTGGTCAGTCTGAACTTCTTGGGTATATACCAAAATAATTGGAGCAGGAGTAGGCCATAGTGTCTCCTCACTGTTCAATTATATTATGCCTGATCTTTGACAGTTTATGGTCCAATCCCCAATGATTTGTGTAGGATCCAAAAACCTATGTATATCAAGCCTTGATTAAATTCAGCAACTGAGCATCCACAGACTTCTGGGTTAGAGAATTCCAAAGATTCACCACCCTTTGATCGAAATAATTTGTCCTCATTTTAGTCGTAAGTGTGTGATGACATTTAATCTGTAAGTATTAATTTAAACAAAATTTGTAATTTCATTTAAATACCTGTGAAGTCTGTAGTTACTTTTAAGAATAACTGAAAAATTGTTTGAGGTGGTTAGATCAATTGCAAAGGAAGCAATTGTAATTCAATTTTAATTTTTTTTCATATAGTAAGAAATATAGATCCAGATGACCTTGCAATCTGTGACCTGGAAGAAGTACCAACAAAGAGGAAGTTAAGATTCAAAAGCCATGTGTACAGAGACAAAGAGCTGCAGCAAAGAGGAGGATAAAGAGGGTTAAGAGGATAAATTTACATGAATCTGTGTGTGTGATACCATTTAAAAAAAGGACAAAAAGCTGAAGACATGTTTAGAGCAGAGATTGTGATTTGGATAATTCCACTACAATACTTTAGTTTCACCAGAGGCATGTAGCCTGTTGGACAAGGTTCATTAAAGGAGAGTGATAAAAAGTCTCTGGGGAATCCATGTCATCAAGATTGTTATGAATCTGGATAAGGAGTTTCTGTTGGAATTTGGGTGCTGACTCTGGGACAGCGGGACAGAGTGGAGTTAATGCATGTGATTCAAGAACCAAATGCAATGAATGAGAAAAGTGAGAGATTCTATAACTGAGAGACAGAGTTGGAAAGATTAAGGAATTGAATCTGTTGTGACATTTAGTGGGGGATGCTTGGAATCGCATTAGGTAGTTTTGTTGTACCTGCTATTCCAAGTGTAATTTTTAGTTTGCACGATTTGTGATTTACCTGTTAGTTCAGGTTTAATTTATGTCGATTCTGATTTGTGTTAATGTAAAAGCTACAACAAATTTCTTCATTTTGGCATCATAGTAGATCTTATCATTATGGTTTACAGTTCCTCCATGCGAATGATAACAAGTGATCCACCCTTTATTCTGAAACAATGAGCCCTAATTTCAGATTCTCCAGCCAAAACAAAGAACCTTTCACCATCTACCTTGTCAAGTCCATTCAGAATAATTCTAAAGTCCTCAGATCATCAGCCAATCTTCTCAACCTGGTAGTTAAGTGAGTGAATATTAGCACCAGCTCCCAGGCTCTCATGTATACTTCCTTGGATAAGGAGACCAAGGCTGTGAATGGTACTGTCATAAGGAGGAAAGGAACATGGGGTAAACTTGGGAGATGGGCTGAGGAGGGTTTAAGGAAGTAAACAGTACATGTTTAAATGACCAGCAGCTTGAAAATTGGAAGACAACATAGATGCGGGATTGGGGTGGTATATGGGGAGGATGAATAGGCACATGGATATTGTCATTATCAATTATTTCAGTACTTCCAGTGACCATGGCCTTAGTGATGGGTTCTGCAAAGAGCCAAAGGTCAGGATTTGCAGCTATGTTTGTCCTCCATCTGTTGTTCCTGCTCCTTCTGGTTACCTTTAGAGAGATCAGAAAGTTTAGTGTGAAGTTTCGAGTGACGTGTTCATTGTGACTTAGCAGCTGGCAGTATGAGTGTGGAAAGCCATGAAATGTGAAAGAGTTAGTCGGACCATATGACTGTCAGATCTGAGTCTCAATCGATAAATGAGTCGTGACGGGATTGTAGTTTATCAAACAGTGTCTGGGACTAATTCTTCAGTTGATGGGGTATAGTATATGAAGAAAGCCTCACTGACTTTAACTCCATGTGTGAAGTCACTGGACATCAACACCACACTGTGACCAGGGTCTTGTTTTAACCCCCGGTTCTCAACTCCAAGATTTTCTGCTCTTACTGCCTTGTGGGAATTGGTCTGGATGGCCTCATGCCCTCTTGACTGCCACTCCCCACAGGTACATCTCTCCTCCTCTGCAACATCTTCATCGAGGCTTCCGGTGAAGTTTCAGAAAATCTTGATGCCCAATTTCTCCCATGTTGTACCATCTCTTCTGTTGTTCACAGGTCAGATTCAGCCATCTTTTTTCCATGTCTTGGTGAACCTGCCATTGCTGCTTGGTCTTAAACATGATGGACAATTTCATGGACAGGAAATATCCCAGCATCTGTTATCACAATTATGCAACTCGATTTTATGAGGTATCGCCTACCTTTTAATAGCATCAGCCACATATGATATTGACCACCCCATACTCAAGATCCAGACAATAAACAACACAGTTTGCAGTGTCTGGACTCTGCCATTATGTGTAACAGCAAGCTACAAAACATTCTCATGCTGCTTCCAATGCAGTCAACCAGCACGATTTAATTATTCATTGCAATTCCCATGTCCAGTTTCGAGGTTTTCAAGTTTAATAACCCACCCAAAATTCTGTTCTAAGTTAGCACTTCATTTTGGGTCAGCCCTGGCCTCATCGTAAGCCACTCAAAATCCCTCTTCGGGGTTGAAGCTGACAATCCAGCCCTTCAGTACAGTACTGAGGGAATGTTGTCTTGCGGACCAGATACTAAATGGAGGTCATATTGTACCTGACTGCTAGAACAGCAAGTCTCAGTATTGTGCCATTGTTAATGTAGGTCCTTGCTGTGTGCTAACTGACTGTCCTGGTTCCTAAATTGCAAAATTCCTCATTTTTGATAAAGTATTTTGAACTATTTATCGGCCATAAAGAGGACAGTTAAATCCAAGCTTTCTCTTTCCTCCAGCTTTTGTGTGTACTCACCAGCAGGATTTCAATGGTACCCAGGATGTACATGGCACCAGCAAAGGTTGTTCCCAGGTAAAAACAGAGTCCCACAGCACCTCCAAATTCTGGACCCAGTGAGCGGGAGATCATGTAATAGGCGCCACCAGCTGTAGAAATATAATAAACAAGGAACATCAATCAGAAATATTTGCATTTCAATGACAGGTCCAATGTCATTTTTCCTTTGAATTTACGCATGATCAGATCAAGATTTTCAAAGGAGGTGATTTAGAAATGTACATACTGTGTGATCATAGGATCAATTAAAACTGCACTGATCTTCTGTTACATGAAATTTGAAGATGTTCTCAGGTCCATACACATTTGTGACAAACAGCAACATTAAACACAAATGCTTGCAAGACCAATTTCTCCACTTCTACACTCAGATGGAACAAAACAATAAGGAGAGATGTGAACAGCCACCAATTGTATGTGCTCACAAGATAATTATGACCATTTGGTCATTTCCTCTGCCCTGAAGCTCTTCAACCATGCCCTGAAACAAACTCGCTACTACAGCCACATTTGCTTCCTCAGTGCCTGGACTCCGGACCACCTTTAAACCAGCAGAGTTCAGATCCGAACAGGACAAACAGTACAGACTACAGATTCAAAAACATCAGCAACGGTTCTCCTTCAGGATCCTCCGCTCCACGCTCGGAGCAATGCGCCGGCACCTAACCTCTCTACAGTCAGCCCTGCCTCAGCTGAGAACCACACTCTCTCAGAATTGCAAAGGACCCACTCTGTACTACATCCTCAGGAGAATTCATACTCTCAACAAATAGTATTTCAACTCCATCTCAAACATCAAAAACTGTAAGTACAACAAACTTTTATCTACCTACCTCCATAACCAATGCTTCTCAAACATTCCAGTAGATTCCCCTGGCCTCTGGAACTGTTCAAACGCCATTAGCCATGCGGCTCGTGCAGCCACCATCCCCACGCTGATTGATGATGTCACTTCCACCCCCACCATTGCCACTTCCGCCCCTCACAATTCCTCATGCACCACACGTGACATCACTTCTGCCCCTCACATCATTGCTGATGTCACACGCTCAGTGACTTCCGTCACCCCCACTGCCGTGTTTGCCACCCCTTCCACCCCGACTAACGCCACTCACCTGCATTCTGCTGACACGCCCCCCACAGATCCCACTGTCACCATTCCCGCCCCCGCAGAACCCTGAGGGGAACACCACCCCTGCTCATGACTCCATCCCCATTCCCCCCACCACCACACCCACTCCAGTTAGTGGTCCCACCCCCACTCCCAGCTCTACACCCACACCAGATCCCAGCTCCCAGCCCTGCCGAGTTTTCACCATCCCTCAAGACCTCCCCCTCACTGAGGATGAATGATCAGTCCTCAGCAAAGGCCTCACCTTCATCCCCCTCCACCCACACATCAATGAATTTAATACACACCATGACGTCTAACACTTCTTCCACCGCCTCCGCCTCCGAGCTTACTTTCACAATCAGGACTCCTGCCCACTTTCCGAGGACCCCTTCGCCTGCCTCCAACACATTCCATCCACCTGGACACCCTGCGCTAGCCTATTACCCGCCCTCGACCTCTTCATTTCCAACTGCCTCCGGGACATTAACTGCCTCAATCTGTTTACCCCTTCCCCCACACCAACCTCTCACCCTCAAAATGTGCAACCCTCCAATCACTCTGCTCCAATCTCGACCTCACCATCAAGCCAGCAGATAAAGAGGGTGCCGTGGTAGTCTGGCGCACTGACCTCTACACCGCTGAAGCCAAACGTCAACTCGAGGACACCTTTCCTACCGTCCCCTCGACCATGACCTCACCCCCCATCACCAAACCATTATCTCCCAGACCATACAGAACCTCATCACCTCAGGAGATCTCCCACCCACAGCATCCAACCTCATAGTCCGGGAACCCCGCATTGCCCAGTTCTACCTCCTTCCCAAGATCCACAAGCCTGACCACCCTGGCCGACCCATTGTCTCAGCATGCTCCTGCCCCACAGAACTCATTTCTACCTACCTTGACACTGTCCTATTCCCCCCTAGTCCAGGAACTCCCCACATATGTTCAAGACACTACCCACGCCCTCCACCTCCTCCAAGACTTCCGTTTTCCCGGCCCCCAACGCCTCATCTTCACCATGGATATCCAATCCCTGTACACCTCCATCCGCCATGACCAGGGCCTCCAAGCCCTCCATCTCTTCCTCTCGCAACATCCCCAACAGTACCCTTCCACAGACACTCTCATTCGTTTGGCCGAACTGGTCCTCACACTTAACAATTTCTCCTTCGAATCCTCCAACTTCCTCTAGACCAAAAGGGTAGCCATGGCCACCCATATGGGCCCCAGCTATGCCTGTCTCTTTGTTGGCTATGTAGAACAGTTGATCTTCCGTAATTACACAGGCACCACTCCCCACCTCTTTCTTCACTACATTGATGACTGCATTGGTGCCACCTCGTGCTCCCACGAGGAGGTTGAGCAATTCATCAACTTCACCAGCACATTCCACCCTGACCTTAAATTTACCTGGACCATCTCTGACACCTCCCTCCCCTTCCTGGGCCTCTCCATCTCCATTAATGACGATCAACTTGACACCGACATTTTTTACAAACCCACCGACTCCCACAGCTACCTGGATTACACCTCTTCCCACCCTACCTCCTGCAAAAATGCCATCCTGTATTCCCAATTCCTCCCCCTCTGCCCTATCTGCTCCCAGGAGGACCAGTTCCATCACAGAACACACCAGATGGCCTCCTTCGTTAGAGACCGCAATTTCCCTTCCCACGTGGTTAAAGATGCCCTCCAACGCATCTTGTCCACATCCCGCACCTCTGCCCTCAGACCCCACCCCTCCAACTATAACAAGGACAGAACGCCCCTGGTGCTCACCTTCCACCCTACCAACCTTCGCATTAACCAAATCATCCGTCGACATTTCCGCCACCTCCAAACGGACCCCACCCCTTTCCGCCTTCCACAAAGACCGTTCCCTCCATGACTACCTGGTCTGGTCCACGCCCCCCTACAACCCACCATCCCATCCTGGCACCTTCCCCTGCCACAGCAGGAATTGCAAAACCTGCGCCCACACCTTCTCCCTTACCTCCATCCAAGACCCTAAAGGAGCCATCCACATCCATCAAAGAAATTTGGGATTTCTTCCTTTAGCCAGTTCAAGAATTTAAAGCAAATTCTTTGAATTAACTGCCCTGACAGTGCAATTTCGAACTTATACAATTCCTCCAGTGTGGAAGCAGGCCACTCAGCCAAATCGATTCCACATTGACCCTCTGACAAGCATCCCACCCAGACCCAAGTCCTTACCAGACGCCTGGAGGAAGAACGCCTCATCTTCCACCTCGGAACACTTCAACCCCAGGGCATTAATGTGGACGTCAACAGGTTCCTCATTTCTCCTTCCCCCACCTCACCCCAGTTCCAAACTTCCAGCTCAGCACTGTCCCCATGACTTGTCCTACCTGCCTATCTTCTTTTCCACCTATCCATTCCACCCTCCCCCCCCAACCTATCACCTTCATCCCCTCCCCCACTCACCTCTTGTACTCTATGCTACTTTCTCCCCACCCCCACCGTCCTCTCACTTATCTCTCCACCCTTCAGGCTCTCTGCCTTTATTCCTGATGAAGGGCTTTTGCCCGAAACATCAATTTTACTGCTCCTCGGATGCTGCCTGAACTGCTGTGTTTTTCCAGCACCTCTCTAATCTAGCCCCTTCTTAATTCATTCATTTGGAATGAGGTTTACATTTTGCAATCGGAGAATCTAATTTTTAACTGAAATGGCTCCAGGATTTTTTTGTCACAAGTGTTTTTTTTCAGGAAATGTGTTCCACCGATGGAATTGAAGGTAAGGTTATTTTTCAACGGAAAGCATCAATATAGTTCTGGGTCAACTCTGAAATCATTAGCTTTTTGTTTTCCTTATACTGGCTGCTGATGTTTCCATGTTGGGCTCTGGGTTACCAATCCCTGGCAGCTTTGGTTGGGCTTGAGTACTGCCACAAGTCCTCCATCCTATGCCAAATCAATGGCCTGCTAACTCAGAGAGGAGGAGAGACCATTGCTGAGTCTTAAAATGACTTCTTTACACTCCCTTTCATATTATATCCCTCTCCTGAATTGGAGTCTACTTCAGATGATCCTATGCCACAGAGCTGAAATTCATCTGTGACCACAGACTTGATGGAAGTCCTCTCCCTGTATGTAAAGCATTAAAATGTGCAGCAAATGTTGAACTAATTGTAATACTTTCTAGACCAGGATGACCATCATCTAGTAGAAAAAGCAATTTGGGATTTCTTCCTTCGGCCAGTTCAAGAATTTAAAGGAAATTCTTTGAATTAACTGCCCTGACAGTGCAATTTCGAACTTATACAATTCCTCCAGTGTGGAAGCAGGCCACTCAGCCAAATCGATTCCACATTGACCCTCTGACGAGCATCCCACCCAGACCCAAGTCCTTACTCTATTCCTGTAAACCAGCACTTTCCATGGCTAATTCACCTAACCTCCACATCCCTGGATACTATGGGACAACTTAGTATGGCCAATCACCCTAACCTGGACATCTTTGGACTGTGAGAAGAAACCAGAGCACTCGAATGAAATCCATGTAGACACGGGGAGAACATGCACACTTCATGCAGTCAGTTGGTGCTGTGAAACAGCAGTGCTAACGACTGTGTCATCCTTATGGTTTGGCTGATCTACAAATCTTTTCTGTGGCATTTCATTGATTACTGTGTGAATCCATTCATGAAGGCCTTTGCTGAATGGACTGTCAGCTGCAATATTCATGGCAATAACATTCATGTTCTTACAATTTTTTTTAAACTAGTTATCAGCAAATTCCATCCACGACCAGTCAGGAACTTAGCTGGTGTTCTGAAGTCCAGTTTGTATTCATTTATCTATGATTAGTCTATTGTCATCCTTTTGTTTTTCCTCAGTGTAATTGTGGGAATGACTATGCAGATTATGAAGATTAGAATGGAAATATTTCTGCCTTTGTCCCATACATTTACATAAGTAACAACTATCTTGTTAAGTTATGTGGAAGCTTACAAAAGGAGGTGGTGACACCCAGTCATACCTTTCATCAATTTTACAGTTTGCACTAACCTTTTCAATGAGTCTCCTCTACTCTTCATCAACAATGCCCATATCATTTGGCAGAAGCTTTCGTCTTTGACAATCAGGATGAGTGAATTGTTTGTCCAACTTTAAGACGGTTTACTTTTTTTCACTCTAATTCTTATCACTTGATGCCATTAATGAATTCCTAGCGCTGGTTATTAATATCAGGTGCCATTAGCAAAATACAATCATTAATGCCCTGATGAGGTAAACTGCAGATCCACTGGCATCTTGCTTCATGTCCAGTTTCATCTGTGTCTTCTTCATGGAAGGCTTACTAACAACAGTATCTCATGAGAGATTACACCAGTATACAAAAAGTGGTTTTCTGCAGCAATTTTATGTGAGAGCACCATTTTTTTTAGTGATCTCAATATGTTGGCATCACCAAACTTAAAACAGGTGGAATTTTCGTACTTCTTCAAGTTGCAATAATTTTCACTATGAAGTGAATGTAGGTAGAAGCTTTAGCCTATCTGTTTCATGTACTGTTGAAGTGTAATTACCATCTAATACTGAATGAATCTGTGACTAAGACATACATCAATGGACCAATGCTCATTGTACATGTTACAAATTATTCTGATTGACCATTATCACTTTTTCAGTCATGGAATTCACTGTATCATTTTGAAGACTCCTTTTTTTCCACTTTGACCAATTCATTGTACCATGATATTTTGAGTCAAACCTCAAGCAACAGTTGACTATTAGGGTGGCACGGTGGCTCACTGGTTAGCAATACTGCCTCACAGCACCAGGGTCCTGGGTTCAATTCCACTCTCGGACGACTGTCTGTGTGGAATTTACATATTCTCCATGTGTCTGTGTGGGTTTCCTCCCACAGTCCAAAGATGTGCAGGTTTGGTGGACTGAGCTAACTAAATTGCGTATAGTCAGCAGGGATGTGCAGGCTAGATGGATTAGCCATGGAAAATGTAGGGTTAGGGAGATGGGATGGGGTGGGGGGGTGGTGGTTCTAGGTTGGATGCTCTTCAGAGGGTCAATGTGGACTTGATGGGCTGAATGGCCTGTAAAGAATCTATGATTCTATTCCTCAGGGTGTTCTGGGGTTAATTCATGAATTATTGCGGTTGCAATCCTGTCTTCTTCTGTGTTATGCTTTATTCCTCATTTGCATTAATGACAGTTTCCAGTATCTGGGTGATCTTGGAATGCAATAATCATTGAGACTACATTGTTTGTGAGACCATGGAATATGTCATTTGTTCCATGAACGCTGTCAGAAATGAGAGATTACCTGGGAGATTTTGAAGTCAGCTGCTTCTGATCCAACAGTGCATCTCTCTTTAGCACTTGAGACCCAGTCAGAACTAGGGGTTTATCCAGATATGACATCCTAGCACACTGGGATTATACTCCTCATTTGTAAATTTTTACTTTCTTAGTTTCCAAAAAACACCTTTAGGCAAATATCCTATGCTACCATATTATACCCTCCATAGGCAGAGAGTGAAGATAGAATGAAAAACCAGTCTTTACTTGGAATAGGTTGGTTCACAAGAAAATCATGACTGCTATATATCCCCAACACCACACAACTCTTTGTAAGAGTAAGTGCCTCTTTGTGTGTTGTTATGAAAAAATGCTTTATTAAAAGCATTTGGGTAGCACGGTGGCTTGGTGGTTAGCACTGCTGCCTCACGGCGCCAGGGTCCCAGGTTCGGTTCCAGCCTTGGGTGTGGAGTATGCAGGTTCTCCCAGTAGGTTTCCTCCAGGTGCTCTGGTTTCCTCCCACATCCAAAGATGGGCAGTCCAGGTGCATTGGCCATGCTAAATGGCCCATAGTGATAGGGAAATGAGGCTGGGAGAGTTAGAGGGTCAGTGTGGACTTGTTGGGCTGAAGGGCCTGTTTCCACACTGTAGAGAATCTAATGTTGCTGAGCCAGTATTGAAATATTCAGGCCATTATCAGAGACTCAGTTTGGCTTGTATATCCTGGGCTGAGAAATTATGAATACACAACTTCAGTGGGCGGCACGGTGGCACAGTGGTTAGCACTGCTGCCTCACAGCGCCTGAGACCCGGGTTCAATTCCCGCCTCAGGCGACTGACTGTGTGGAGTTTGCACGTTCTCCCCGTGTCTGCGTGGGTTTCCTCCGGGTGCTCCGGTTTCCTCCCACAGTCCAAAGATGTGCAGGTCAGGTGAAATGGCCATGCTAAATTGCCCATAGTGTTAGGTAAGGGTAAATGTAGATGTTAGGGGTATGGGTGGGTTACGCTTCGGCGGGGCGGTGTGGACTTGTTGGGCCGAAGGGCCTGTTTCCACACTGTAAGTAATCTAATCTAATCTAATCTAATCTAAAAATACTGATTTCTGAAACCACTAGATGAAAAATCCTAATTAAATACTTGTTTGAAAAGGAAGACTAAAAATTTCATTCCAGAGGTTTGAGCTCCGAGTCAATGATGGCAACAGAATTTACATTATTGTACCTTCCAAATACCAACACTGACATGAAGGCTTACTTGTCAGCAAAAACTCATCAAAGGTAATGAGCTTATGGAATTTCTCAGGACTGCATGTCTGTCCAACTAAGAAGACATTAAGGCAACTACCTGCGATATTCAACTGGGTAGGGATAACCCATCCAGTCTAACCACTTGAATCCTCGCTAATAAACAGAATTCCCAGACTTGATCAAATCAAGTTATCATTTAGATATAGTGGGACTCGACCATGTTTAAATTACTGATCAGTTGGAGAGGGACAGTCATATGAAAGGTCACCCTTCTGCACATTTGAAACATAGTTTCTCTGCAGTACAGTTAAAACAACTAAATTACCAAAGAATCAAGAACCTGGTCTCCAACTCAATTTACAAGCATTTGAACGCTATTTGCTGCTTGTAATTATTCAGGTGCCACAGACAGAGATTTCTTCAAGGAATTCAAACCAACACTGTTGTCATCAGAAAAAATCTAGTCAAATCATAGAATGCCTACAGTGCAGAAAGTGGCCCATCCAGTCTGCACAGACCCTCTGAACAGCACCCCACCCAGACCAATTCCCCACTACCCTTTTCACTGAATATCCAGAGACAGCTGCATGGGAAAAGAGGGAAACCATTCAACTCCTCATCACCCGATCATACCAATGTACTCAAGAAATCATTTAACCAAGACACTTCACTTGTACTTAGCTTCAAATGGTACAATTAACAAGGATGGGCTCTTGAGACACAATGGTCAAGTCCCGACCTCTCAGTCAGGAGGCCAAGGCTCAAGTCCCACCTGTCCCAGAAAAAAAAGAGAAAAAAACTGTGGAATTAGAAACAAAAACAGAAATTGCTGGGAAAGGTGCTGCTCCGAGGTGTGTAATAACATCTCTGAACAGGTTGACTGGGTTAAAAAAAAATCTACTAAGCAGGAGGCTGGAAGGATACAGAAAACCAGGCAGCATCAGGAAGTGGAAAAGTCAATGTTTCCTGAAGAAGGGTTATACCTGAAACGTTGACTTCTCTACTTTCGGACACTGCCTGGTTTGCTGTGTTCTTCCAGCCCCTTGCTTGTCTACTTTGGATTCCAGCATCTACAATTTTTCTGTCTCTAAAAAACGTCTACAGCATTCAGGGAAAATAACAAATATAATTAACAAGGCTGGGCCCTTGTGGAGCCGTAGTAGTGTTCCTACCTCTAATAACATCTCTGAACAGTTGGTTAGAAATATCTATATTTAACAAGGGACAGAGTGTTACAGTGGGAGTAGTCTCTTTGAAATATTGAAAAGGAGGAGGAAGAAAAATTTGCTTAGTGACAGCACAATCACCTGATGAAGGAGCAGCACTCCGAAAGCTAGTGCTTCCACTTAAACCTGTTGGACTATAACCTGGTGTTGTGTGATTTTTAACTTAGCATCAAGTTGGGGAATGATGAAAATGTCAGACAATGATCCATTAAAGAAGGCTGAGATTCGGTTACAGGCCTAAACATTTCCTCATATAGTTCATTGTCAAACTGTGTTTGGTAATGTGCTTTGAAACATCTTGGGAAAATTTAACCACATTAAAGGCACTACATAAATGCAAGTTGTTGACATTTTCAAAGTGACAGAAATGCAGCAATTTGTGCTAGTTAGCAAAAGAGGAATAGAAGAAACTTACAAATAGGAGTAATCCTGAATATAAATAGAAAGTATTGGAAAGGAAGCAGTATTTCCTAACCAACAGTTTTAAATAAATACTTATAAGGGGGACTAGGTGGTTTTGCAAGACAGTGAATTTATGTCTGAAGCAAACTTCATGTCTTCAGTCTCCGAAATTAATTCTGATTATTCTGAGGCATCAATCTAAAACAATAAAACCTGATCCTGCAGTTGTAGCTTGCCTTAAAATGTATAACTTACCACTATGGTAATGAATAAGCTGCTGAGCTCTGTAAAAAGAAAGTTCAGTTGTTCTAATAAGGGAGAACTTTACTCTGGTTAGTCCTAGTCTTCATTGGTCGGATATGCAAAGGGAGTGCTAGCCTCCAAAGCCTTTCTCCAGTGAGATGTAACTGACCTTGAAATTGCTGACTGCAAGATAAACACAGTCTTAAGCCCTGTCACTGTTTCCTTCCTGGAGATAAACTTGAACTTCCCAATCAACAGAAAAAAAATGTGACTGTAGTGATTAGTCTTTAGAATAACCTTCTTCTGAGACTGTCAGCCAGGCAGGGTGTGCGAACAATTGACTGATCATTCAACCTCTTTTTTAGCTTATTATTCTCTCACTTCATGCAGCCAATTGTCCTCTGATTGTCCATAAATTGGACCGATAAACTCCCGACCTTCACCCATGATTGCTCTCTTGACCTTACCATTTTATGAATCCTTCCTACTCCATTGTATAAATCAGTCTCTTCTGTGATGAGGGTTAAGAATATATTATCTTTGTTTGAGAGCTGAAGTTCTAAACTGGAGAAAGAACTAATTTTTGTTTTCAGTTCTGTGAAGATCTGACTCCTTTTTAAACAAGGCCAGCAAGTTATTTTTGAACAGTGAGCTAAAGATAGCATGTGATTTTAGATAAATGACTAGCAAGCTCCCTGGTGAGACAAACAGAAATGTTTGCTGACTTGATGCTGACAATCCAGAGAAAGAGAGAAAGAGAGAGAGAGAGAACAAAAAACTAAGAAGCCCAGAAGCAAGATTATTCAGACAGAAACTAGTTCAGTCAAAGTGAAGGGGTCCTTAACAGCAGAGATGCTGTTGTTAGCAGTCCAAACAGTCAGGGCTGGGAAAAGGTATAGTCACAGATTTCCTTCATAGCAGATGTTCATATTTGAGAACCACATACAGAAGTTCTAAGTTGTGAACAAGCAATTACATCTTGGATGTTTAACAAGATTTCAATGATTAATCATCTGGACCCATTTGATAATTTGCCTAATTTTGCAAGTACTTCAGTGACTGGCACTTCTAAGATACTATGGAGAGCTGTTAGAACACAAGATACCAGCGACCAACTCTTGGATAAATGCAGAGCAGTAATGTACTGAAATGAATGGAGAGCTGGGTCATAAAACCCCAACTGCATTTTATTTTCATGGTCCCAGTCAATCTTTATTACATTTCGCAATTAATCCACAGTTGCTAGCATTATCCTGCACACACAATGAAAATATGCGAGAACATGTCCTATTTCAGTTCTGTAATGCATCTTTTTATTGACCTAAATAGAGCAGCTTACTTCCTCAGCAATCATAACCACAGCCAGTTTGACCTCATTTCTTTTCTAGAAAGCTTATTATTTTCAAACAAACAAACAGCAATCTATCCAAAGACTGAACATTATCTTCTGTTAGATGATGAAAATCATGCTAGTTGAGATTAACCATTCTTTGGTATTTTATTTATCCAGCAATTCCTTATCCCTGCAGATTCTTAGAAGCTGACAAGATTTCCAAGTCAAAAATTGAAATAATAATGTTAAGATATGTGGGCAGCACGGTGGCACAGTGGTTAGCACTGCTGCCTCACAGCGCCAGAGACCCGGGTTCAATTCCCGCCTCAGGCGACTGACTGTGTGGAGTTTGCACGTTCTCCCCGTGTCTGCGTGGGTTTCCTCCGGGTGCTCCGGTTTCCTCCCACACTCCAAAGATGTGCAGGTCAGGTGAATTGGCCATGCTAAATTGCCCGTAGTGTTAGGTAAGGGGTAGATGTAGAGGTAGGGGTATGGGTGGGTTACGCTTCGGCGGGGCGGTGTGGACTTGTTGGGCCGAAGGGCCTGTTTCCACACTGTAAGTAATCTAATCTAATCTAATCTAATAAGAACTGTGTACTAACATGTGTAAAAAATCTCTTTCCAACTCTGGTAGTGGGGTTTTAATGAAAGTCTGCTCTTTGTTAATAGTGCTGGGTCAAATTAATTGAGTGAGCTGAATGCAGTTTTTAATGGATGTTTTGAACTAAACATCATTTGGTTCTAGTAAGCACTAGACTGTCATTTCTCCTCCAATAAATCACAACGAATTGCATGAATGATCAGACAATAAGGGAGCAGGCAGTATTTTCTGAGATAGGTGTTAATGCATAGTGTAGTGGTGAGGGAGTTCAATATATAACCATGCTGAACCTACTGCAGCCTGCAAATGCCTTCATTTTAAGAATTATATCTTCATTCAAATCTACCAGGGCTTCATTCTACAATATTTCTGCAAAACTCCTTCAACCCTAAAACCTTCTGAGAACTCAGCATTCATCCAACTCTGTAAATCACTCACTTCCTTCATCTCATGGCAACAGGGCTTTTAGTTACTTAGGACCCTACATTCAGAAATTACCTTCTAATGCCTTTTCATCTCTCACTTCAGCACACTCTTCTACTTTAAGATACTGCTTAAAAGGCTGTAAGCATTTGGTCATTTGTCTTAATGTTCCTTTCTTAGGCTCAGTGCCAATTACTGTCTGATTATGCTCCTGTGGATTTTTTGCTGTGTGATAAAGTAATGAGTAAAGTTACTGTTGTTTCCACAGGATGGAAAACAATCCTGTTGCAAACAGTAACGTCTCTCTTTGAAATAAAAAAAATTAATTTCATCTGCTCTGCTGTATGTGCTGCATTATTAGAGGAGAGAGACAGGTATCTTTTAAAAAAATGAGAATTATTTTAAATTCATTTCGAAAGTTACACATTTTCTTGGCAGCATTTGTTGCAATAATTAGCCACTTAATGCAAGCTTAGCATTTCTCCAGAGAAAACTGATGTTTTCTAAAAATAGGCCAAAATGTTATTACTTCATATATAGTGAAACACTGATTGATGACGTAAAATGAAATAATGGTCCGAATACCAACGTGAATAGTAAACCAAAGGCCGCTCTATGTTTTACTGAGACATTCCTTGAAAATAAATAGTTTTAATTTGACTAATTTTCAAGCTTGAGTTTATTGCCAGTTAGTGAAAGTTGGTTAGCTCAGCTGGCTGGGCAGCTGGCTTGTGATGTAGAGTAATAACCAACAGCATAGATTCAAATCTCGTACTAGCTAGGGTCACCTTGAAGGACTCTCTTTCTTGACTTTTCTCCTGCCTTAAGTGTGGTGGCCTTTAGGTTAAACCAATGCTTTTGTCTCTAATAAGGGACAAAAGGTTCAGTAGATGCTATGCTCCAGTAAAACTGTGGGGACTTTTATTGTAAGTTATATTAAAAGATTTTTCAAACTAATTTGTTCATTTAGACTCTTTTGGGTGGAATTTAAAATTACAGACCCAAATCTTCTTATCTGGTTCAGTGCCATTATTCCCACTAGAAATTGTTCACATTTATTTGGTGCTATTTGTCAACTTCTCAGCCAGAAACCTTCCCAATCGAAACAGTGCGTAAAATTCCAAGAATGCATAATTCTGCTGTCATTAAGACTGCATAATATCATCAGACCTCATCTCTGTTTCAGCTCATTTGTTGCAATTTTTGTCTTTAGTCTTGCAGCCATCCACAATGCTGAACGTATGCCCCATTTTTAATAGGACGTGCCACATTTTGTGGTTTATAGTATACCTAGCCACTTTGATAACTGACAGTGTGTAAGGTAAATGAGGGTTTAGGGTGGCAGATGGATGAAAGCTGGTTTGCAAAGGGGGACCATGCAATTGAGGCGATAGGATGCCAGGTGGGTGATGGTGGGCTGATGAAGGGCTTATGCCTGAATCATCAACTCACCTGCTCCTCGGATGCTGCCTGACCTGTTGTGCTTTTCCAGCACTGCACTCTCAACTCTGAGCTCCAGCATCTGCAGTCCTCACTCTCCCCGTGTTGATTTCAACCTTACTGCGAAGCTTCTTCCAAGGATGCCTACCTTGAAGAAGTTCTCCTCCTCTCTTTACAAAGATCTCAGTGAGCCTCTCTCCTCACCTCTGTCCTGAAGCTCTTCAGCCACATCCTCAAGCAGACTCACTACCACAGACAGATGTCCTTCCTCCGTATCTGCCAATGGAACTGTCTGATTCCACATGGACTCTGGACCACATTTAGACCAACCCAGATTGGACTATTCCTAATGAACAGCTTATGCCCGAAACATCTATTCTCCTGCTCCTCAGCTGCTGTCTGACTTGCTGTGCTTTTCCAACATCACACTTTCAACTCTGAGGTCCAGATCCTGCAGTCCTTACTTTCTCCTCGGTGATGGCTACAAGTATGTGAGGAGGTAGAGTGCCAGGTGCTGAGGTGGCAGGGAAGTAGATGGTAAGGGAACAGATGTCAGCTGGTTGATGGTTTAAGTCTAGGTCAGGATGTAAGTTTCAGATCAATGGGAGACTTGTGACTGTATAAGTTGGGTAGTCAGGTGTGGAGATTTGGTGGGAGTCACTCTGGGGCCAAAGGGAGGTGCAGAAGTTGGGTTCGGGAGGGTGTTGGATCCAGGAGTGTTGAAGAGGTCAGTTTAGTATCTGGTTTGTGGAAGGGGTGTGGGCAGATGGTTGGTCAGGGATCAGGTTAGTGTATCAGCTTAGCAGAAGTGAGGTTTGGAGCTGTAGATGGTCAGGATGGGGTATCCAGGTTTGGTGGGGGTGGAAGATTGGGTGTCAGGTCAGGGATGTTGTATCCAGAGGCGTCAGGTCAGTGGGATAGAGGTTGCCTTGAAGCTCTGTAGAGGTCAAAGGTTGGTTTAGTTGGGTCAGGGGGAGGGGTATGCTTGAGTATCAGTGGAGGTCTGGTAATAGTCTGTGATTTCACTTCCGAGGTCAATCTTTTGGAGTCAACTGTGTAATGATTTCTGCAGGGTGCCAAAACAAACTATTGCAATAATTATCTTCCCAAAAGATGATCTGAATCAAATGTTAATACTGTTACTTATACTACCATAAAGTAGGTCACGAAAGACATTCTTTGTAAAAGATGTGTAGGAATTCATACCAGTTTCATCTCTCTGCTGTTTTAGTAGCTGGGTTAACCTGTTGATTTTAAATCACTTCATGCCTTCAATGAAGCACCGAGAGGAATTTTAAACAGAACTGTCAAGTAATTACCACCTTGCTGTGCCAAGTTGCCATCAAAGTGCCTACATTATTTTTGTAATTCCAAAATTTATCTTATTATTCTGATTATTTTGTTTCTAAGTTTGTTGACAGAACCTTGTAATCAGCTTGTCTTCAGTTAAATGAAACTGAACTTAATACAGATTGCCACTGATAAATGTCAATCTGATAAAAACATTAATGTTTTCTTTCTTCCAAGCTGCAAATATATTAATTCTGAAGCATAGAAATGTTTGACCCAATAAAATCTCATCTTGTTGGTATTAGAATTTCTTTTTTTTAATAGGAAAACAATTCCACAGACTCCCTTAGAACCAGTAGCTGTATCTTGCTTCAACTGCATACTTTCCTCTTTTGCATTTTCATGTGCTGATGATTTTCCTCTACAATCACAAATGAAAAAATATCAATTTTGCTTACGGTTTAAGTTACAAATATTCATGAGAAGTGCTCAAAAATATTTAAAGTTATGAACAATTTTGAAGTAGATATGGGGAATTTATTTTTCTATTCACAGGAGATTCAGTAACCAAATGTGGGGTAAGGTATTCATGTGGGTGTCATTGGCTAAACCAACATTTATTGCCCAGAGGGCAGTTAAGAGTCAATCACATTGCCATGCATCTGGAGTCACAGTCGGCTAGAGTGGGTAAGGATGGCAGATTTCCTTCCCTAAAAGCTATTAGTGAATCAAATGGATTTTTACAACAATCATGCTTGCCATTCGACTTATTTTTATTATTCCAGATTTTTATTGAATTCAAACTTCATCATCTGCCATGGTGGGATTGAACCCCATGTTCTAGAAAATTAACCAGGGTACTGGATTACTCCCACTAACATTACCACTACACTGCCACCTCATAGGCAGTCAATTGTGATGATCTGGGAGGAACTGTTTGGAAGGGTGATGGAAACTGATTCAATTAAATAATTACATAAATTAAATTAGTGCATGAGCTGGGGAATATGAGGAGACAGTACATTTTAAGTAGATATTTCTCCAATAGAGTTGTGCAGGCACAATAGCCTCTTTCTATGGTGCATGGTTGTGTCTTGGTGCTGTTCTTGGCTTTGGGATGAGCTTCCAACCAGCTAACCCTGCTATCAGCAAGACCGCCTATTTCCAATTTACTCATATCTCCAGATCTCATCTCTATTTCAGCTCATTTGTTGCAAAAACACTCATTCATTCTACTTTTGCCTTTAGTCTTGACTTTCCAACATATTGCTGGCTATCCTTCCAATTTTTCCCAGAATGAGGTTGTGAGTGGAAATTTTGGAGGTCATGATCTCCAAGACAGAAATGGCAGCCATCGAGCTCTGACTGAATGCAAACTGTTGCTTTCGTGCTGTAACAGACAGGCCCCTGAGTTTGTGACAATTTCCAAGCCTCAAAGTGGTGTCACAGTGGGAAAAAGTTTGGGAAGCACTGTGACCATCCAAACCTCTGCTGCCCATGTCTTTGTTTGTACTAAATTTCATTTACCTGTCACCCCGTGCTCAGTAATCTACATTAAGTTCTGAGCCAGTGACACCTCTGCTTCTCATTCTTGATTTAAAAACTACTGCATAGCCTCTCCTCTCCCTATTTCTGTCATCTCCTCCAGCCCTAAAACACTCTGAAGTATTCATCACTTGTGAAATAGACTTCAAGTGCGTGGGGCTTAATTTTTGTAGATTATAGTGAGTGTATGTTTTGTTGAGACAGTGTTCCTTTAAACCGTGATTCATGTGACACCTGGTACGTGTTAAGCCAGTGTTCATTGGCTTGTTTAAGCTTTGAAACAGTGTGCAGCTTTGGAATAAATCCTCCTTGTTAGGCTGCAGCAGTTGATATATTCTTAGTTCTGATTGGAGCCTAGTCATTGCCCAGTATAGAAACATTAAGCTTTGGGAATCCCTCTCTAAACCTCTGCACCTTAGTACCACACTGTCATCTTTTATCTGGCTTCACACTCCCTTGTGCAGCTCAGTGTATGATTTTGCTTAATATTACTCTGGTAAAATGATTTAGGATGTTTTATTACATTAAGCACAGTAAATAAATTATAAACCGTTATTGAATTATGAATTATAATAAAAGTAAAATACTGCGGATGTTGAAAATCTGAAATTAAAACAGAAAATGCTGGAAAAAACTCAGGAGGTCTAGCAGCATCTGTTTTGAGTTACAGTATACTTGTTCTGATATGAAAATACTGTTCTGAGTTGTCAGCTTTTTGTCTGCTATTTTAGATTTCCATTGAAGGTTAGGACCAAAGCTTGGGCCCCAGGAGAGTCCTGTACTCTACCATAGATCAATGATGGTAATGTTAACACTGTTATATCATGTAACTTAATAAGCAAGCAGCAGGATTTATTATTTTACCACTGTTTGAATGTTGTGATCTTTTCAGGGATACATCTTAAGGTAAAAGTTTCATTTATGATGGCTGTTTTTTTTCTGCTATACCAGTCAAAATTAAAATGAATAACTGAATAATACTTGGTTGACAAATGTTATTGCCTAAGGTTATCAAAAGCACCAGAGAATTCTGTGCTTTACTGATTAATCTTTTAACTCAAATGCCATGACAACAAAATAACTCTTAATTCAGGGTGTAGGTTTGCTCACTAAGCTGTTGGTTTGATAGCCAGACATTTCATAACCTGGCTAGGTAACATCATCAGTGGCGACCTCCAAGTGAAGCAGAGCTGTTGTCTCCTGCTTTCTATTGATATCTTTCTCCTGGATGGGGTTCCTGGGGTTTGTGGTGATGTCATTTCCTGTTCATTTTCTGAGGGGTTAATAGATGGCATCTAAATCTATGTGCTTGTTTATGGCGTTGTGGTTGGAGTGCCAGGCCTCTAGGAATTCTCTGGCATGTCTTTGCTTAGCCTGTCCCAGGGTAGATGTGTTGTCCCAGTCGAAATGGTGGGTTTTTTTCATCCGTGTGTAGGTCTATGAGGGAGAGGGGGTCATGTCTTTTTGTGGCTAGCTGGTGTTTGTGTATCCTGGTGGCTAACTTTCTTCCTGTTTGTCCTACATAGTGTTTGTGGCAGTCCTTGCATGGAATTTTATAGATGACGTTGGTTTTGTCCATGGGTTGGACTGGGTCTTTTAAGTTTAAGTTTTTGTTTGAGAGTGTTGGTGGGTTTGTGTGCTACTAGGATTCCGAGGGGTCTCAGTAGTCTGGCTGTCATTTCTGAAACTTCTTTGATATATGGTAAGGTGGTTAGGGTTTCTGGCTGTGTTTGGTCTGCTTGTCGTGGTTTATTCTTGAGGAATCTGCGCACTGTATTATTTGAGTATCCGTTCTTCTTGAATACGTCGTATAGGTGGCTCTCCTCTGTTTTTCGAAGTTCTTCTGTGCTGCAGTGTGTGGTGGCTTGTTGGAATAGTGTTCTGATACAGCTTCGTTTGTGTGTGTTGGGATGGTCGCTGGTGTAGTTAAGTATTTGGTCAGTGTTTGTCGGTTTTCTGTATACGCAGGTTTGTAGTTCTCCCTTGTCCTTTCTATCTACTGTGACGTCCAGAAATGCAAGTCTGTTGTCAGTTTCTTCCTCCTTGGTGAACTTTATGCCTGTGAGGGTGTTGTTGATGATGTTAAATGTCTCTTCTATCTTTTGTGATGACAAAGATGTCATCTACGTAGTGAACCCAGATTTTTCAAGAAGAACGGATACTCAAAAAACACAGTGCACTGATTCCTCAAGAACAAACCACGACAAGCAGACCAAACACAGCCAGAAACCCTAACCACCTTACCATACATCAAAGAAGTTTCAGAAATGACAGCCAGACTACTAAGACCCCTCGGAATCCTGGTAGCACACAAACCCACCAACACTCTTAAACAAAAACTAACAAACTTAAAAGACCCAGTACAACACATGGACAAAACCAACGTCATCTATAAAATTCCATGCAAGGACTGCCACAAACACTATGTAGGACAAACAGGAAGAAAGTTAGCCACCAGGACAAACACCAGTTATTCACAAAAAGACACGACCCTCTCTCCCTCATAGCCCTACACACGGATGAAAAAAACCACCATTTCGACTGGGACAACACATCTATCCTGGGATAGGCTGAGCAAAGACATGCCAGAGAATTCCTAGAGGCCTGGCACTCCAACCACAACGCCATAAACAAGCACATAGATCTAGATGCCATCTATCAACCCCTCAGAAAATGAACAGGAAATGACATCACCACAAACCCCAGGAACCCCATCCAGGAGAAAGATATAAATAGAAAGCAGGAGATAACAGCTTCGCTTTACTTGGAGGTCGCCACTGATGATGTTACCTAGCCAGGTAATGAAACGTCTGGATATCAACCCTACAGCTCAGCGAGCAAACCTACACCCTAAACTTCAACCTGAGCTACAAACCTTCACAAACCTTGCGATAACTCTTAATGTTATAGTAGTCAAGTTGGGTCACGAGTCTGCAGTATTATCCAAAGTAAGAAAACAATTAAAACTGCTTCTATTGTCCCTCTTTGCTTCCTGAGGCACTATGATCCCAAAAAGCAAAGGATACACCTGAAAATGCAGACATTTTAATCTGGCTTCCACAATGTTAAATTTTTGTAATGAGTTAGCTTATAAAATTTACATCAAGATTACAACAAATTGGAGACTGTTACGTGGAGTTTAGAACATAAATGCATTTGAAGGATCTAAATCTGATGTGTTACGTTAAATAACTGAGGTAGCTCTGTATTGCTATTGAGGGAATTTTCGATTATGTAAAGTACAGGCTGTCAGCCTCAGTATTGATGGGGGCCTTAGGGAAGTTCCCAATGCACACTATCTTATGCTCTGAGGAAGGGGGACGGTTGGAGTTAATTAAGGGACAATGACTGGATTCATTGAATGTACAATTCATCTGCAGCTTCTTATAGCCAAATAATGACAGTTCCACTTGAGCTAAACCCTTGTAATTGTTCCAGCAGCAGATGAAAGGGAGAAAGGTGTGTCAAAGGTTAAACTCCCCTGCAGCACAGCTCCCAGTGGCAGCAATCGATGCGAAAAAAACAGACAGGGCAATGCGATCGTGTCAGGGTGATAAATAGCAGTTAATTAACTGAAGTTCAATGCAGAAGGAGTGTCAGGATGCAAAGTGGGGCCTGACAGCATGCTGTGTTCACAGGCTGCTGTGCAATCACTTTGCATGACTAGCAAAATGCTACCAAGGAGAAACACCAGTCTCCAGTGCCAACTGACTGCAGCAGCTACCTGACATTTTATACAACTCACTTACCTATGCCTTCTAAATGCCAATTTGAAATATAAAATATTGTGGGAGCGTGTACCTGTCGCATAGAAAGATGGCACCTGGTCCAATGCAACTGTGCCTGTTCCATCAAAGAGCTATCCAATTAATCAAAATATCATTAAGAAATCAATCAATTTGCTTTCCAAGTCCTTCACTTTTCCTGTTGAACAACACTGTTTGTACATAACCAGCTACAAAACAATTATATATAATTGCATTAAAATTATAGTTTGACACTATGCTAAATGTTATGCCAGTTGCATTGAAGTTCATGTGTGTTATTTCTGTCTGACACACCATTTGCTTGAAAGAATGAGTGCAGCAGAATAACTGTGTTTCACCTTGGAATAATTTGAACTCAGTTTGTTATATTCATTTTAGATATGATTAAGCAAATATTTTCTCAATTTTTGTGCCAACTGAAAACATAAATGTTGAACTGTACATACATGAATGTAAAGTATTACTGATGACTGACACTGATGTCGTCTGGACTCAAGCTGGTTGACTAACTGACTTGCCCAATGGATTAGAAACTGCAGCAGTCTGCACTTGAGATTGAGCTGATATCTTTATAAGAAAATATCACTTGGCATAATGTCACACTGATGCTATCATTTAACTCACTTGAAGGTATATGCTGGATTGATCACAGATATCTGCACTATCAAAGTACCTATCAGTTGAAGGGGAAGTTAGTCACTAAACTATTAATCCAGAGGCCCAGTTTAATGCTCTGGGAAAATGGGTTCAAATCCCATCATGACAACTAGTAAAATTTGAACACAATCAGTAAACTCTGGAAGGAAAAGTTTGTCTAATAGTGGCCATGAAATTATTGTCAGTTGTTAAAGCCAGTCTGATTCAGTACTGTTTTTAGGGAAGGACAATCTATTGTCCTTACCTGGTATAATCTAGATGTGACTGCAGACCCATACCAGTGTGACTGACTTTTAACTGTCCTCAGAAATGGATGGTCAAGCCACTCTGTTCAAGGGCAACTAGAGATGGGCAGTAAATGCTAGTCGAGCCAGTGACACTCACAGTTCCTGAAAGAATAAAGAAAAATTAAATCTCACCACTCCCCTGGTTTTGGCAGACAGTTTCTGGGCTGTATGGTTTTACTACCAGTGGGATTTGAACAAGCACCAGGAGTTATAATAACCCAGGTCTTGAGTTGCCAACTATCCAGGACTGACATGGAGTCTCTAGGAACTGAAGATCAGTAGTCACGACATTGCTGTGTGCAGCCCTGGAGAATAATCATTGGGCCATTAAATAAGATTCTTTTAGTCAGTTGCTTTGAAGGTTTCTCTTTAATAGACATGAAAATATTGAAGATGGGAAGAAAGGCTGACAGTTAAGCATCACCCATTTGAGTGAAGAATAATTTTATTTTCTAATTGTTGTAGGAAGGCAGGGTGTCACAGGATAGATGTGTTGGCTGACTAAGAGCTGGAGTGTGCGGGTAAGTCACGGGATGAAGCCTCCAGGAATACATTCAATCCCAGTTGGCCACCTTAAACAGGATAAGATTCAGTAGCAGCATTCCAACTGACATGATCAGTCACCTGCTGACAGAGTTGACAGAATTAAAATCAAGGAAGCACAAACATTTGCAATGATAAATAGACTGTTGAAATGTCATTACTCTAATCCTATCAGATGTTTAGGGTTGGGGGTGGTTGTGGTGATGGGGGCAGCCTGTGCACCAGATGACATCATAGAAACTAGACTTTGTACTTTATACCAGCTGCTATAGATGCTCTGGCATCCTTCATAAACATTTGGTGCAATCCTTGGAGAATTGATGGTTTAATAGTTTTTTTAAGTGTATTAATTTTACTGAAGATTCAGTTTGAAAACTGACCCACATGTTGGCGGAATGTGAAATGAAGGAGCTGATGTGAACATGGCAAATGGAACATTATGGATGGGATACTGCAGATCATGTGAAAACACAACTAAACATATGTTGTGGCTGAAATCATCCAGCAGAGCAAGTAATTTCAGAGTAACTTGGCAGTGGAATATTAGCTGGTGCCAAAGAACATACACAATGCAAAAGTGACTAAGCATTATATTGATGTAATTCCCATTTTGATTTTAGAACCATTGGTTGCCATGGATACAGTGTGTGGCTCTTGTGTTACCATCAATATTGTAGGATTAAATATTGCATCTTATTTTTTCAGAAATTTACAATAAAGGGTTTGTGTGCATCGCAATTTGCTTGTTTGGGTATGTGTGTTTGTATTTATGTTCCTACATGGCACAAAGGCATATGTAAGCACCCACATTAAAAGACAAGAATATGTGTAAAAAGGTGTAATATTGTGAGCATTTTCATGCTCAGTCTCTTCCAGGGAGTACCCAAACCATATGCACATTTAGTACTTTGTGTGTATTCTATTCATATTTCATTCATATATCATGGATATCACAACAAAAACATACAAAATGGACATAAATATAAAATTAGAAAGCAAAGACAGAAACTAACAGTTCATCTTTAGAGAACAGAAATGAATAAATAAGCTGGAAAGAGAAATGCATGTAAATATGTCAGAAATAATAAGTACCATATAGTCCAATAAATGTAATTTATTTGTTCTCAGAACATGGCTGACACTCATAATTATTGTTGATCATTGGTTGCCTAGTTATGCATTTTGTTATCCAGTTGGAAGTTGAAATGAGCACTTTTAGTCTTGGAGAAGTTATAAATGGAGCTTAACGATGTGGAGTCATTAGTGAACAACTCTATTCATGACCTTTGATAAGCAGCCAGAGATGGTTGAGTGACAATAATTCTTTGTTGAATTCCTGCTGTGATGTGTGATGATGGTAAACCACAACCAACAACCACAATGTTTTTTCCATAATGTTGGGTATGATTCCAGCCAGTTTTGGGTTATGTCTTTCATCTCCAGAGATTTTAATTTTAATAGGGCCCCTTGTTGTCATATTTACGCAAATGCTGCCTTAGATAATTCATGGACAATTGCTGCTTATGTCTAATTTTCAGCTCTTCCATCCATAACTTATCCACAGCAGGTCAGATACTAGGAATCCTGCAGTCATCTCCTGACTCCCCAAAGCCTGTTCACCAAGGCACAGGTCAGGAAATGTGGTGGAATACTCTCTCCACTGCCTGGATAAGTGCAGATCCAATAACAGACGAGAAGTTCACTTGGCACATTCACAACCATTACCATCTAGAAGGACAATGGCTGCTGATATATGTGTTCACCACCTCCTGCAAGTTCTCCTGCAAGCTACTCACCATCTTGACGAGGAAATATATCATTGTTCCTTCACTGTTGCTAGGTCAACATTCTGGAACTCTTTCCCTAACAACTTTGAGGGTCTATCTAATGTACACAAATAGATTGCATGAAAGCGATTCATTACCACTTTCTCAATGGCTACTTGAGATAGGTAATAAATAAGATAAAAGATCTGGATCAAGACTACAGTCAAGTTTGCAGTCAAATAATTCAGTTGCACTCAAGAAGGTGTTGATGCCACTATCTACAGGTTGCGGAATGAATAGAAAATGTCAGTTCGTTGGTAGTTACTATCTCAAGTCAATAGATCAAGAAAGCAAAGCAGGTAATGTATGGGAAGGTGGTATTAGGGTTATCCTATTGGATGGACCAAATGGTTTTGAGGATCTGTCCTTGTGGAATCTCTGGCAGAGCATTCACAATGAAAAGCCTTTAGTATTACATGGAAGGACCTTTTCATTCTCCCAAGTAATCTGATTTTATCTGACTTCACAATACAGACTCAATTCAAGTACGACCACTATCAATCACCTTAATTTATGAGGTAACAAAAATAGAAATTTCTGGAAAAGCTCCGCAGGTCTGGCAGCATCTGTGGAGAGAAATCATAGTTAACATGTCAGTTTGAGTGACCTTTCCTCAGAACAATACTTGTCTGAGTCTGGTGAGTGCCCAGACTGTTTCTGTATAAATGATGCTAAAATCCAAAACCATAGTCGTGGTTTGGGAAGTGGAGCCAGCCTATTTTAATTACTTTACCCACTTTGAGGGAGGTAAAACATCAGCGAGATTTGGAAAAAACTTATTGTTTTTTCATTGTTTTCATTTGTCAGGATGTAGGAGACAATAGCAAAGCTAACATTTACTGTTCATCTTTAGCTGCTGCTGCAGTGTGGCTAATTGCTCAAACACGTGAAAAGACCATTAGGAATGAGTTATATAAGTATAGGACTGGAAGTTAAATGTAGGTCAGAATGGGTTGGAACAGTTGGTTTCCTTTCCTAATGACCAGCAGAGAGCATCCTCAGCTTTACAATAATCGAACTGTTTTATGTGTTTTGCCAGATGCCACTTTTTATCTCCATTAACAATTCTCAAATTCTCAAACTGGTTATGGTAAGACTTGACTTTCACTTGTTGGATTATTAGCCAGGTTCTCAGATTACTAATCCAGTAACAGAGATAAAGTATTTACGGTATGAAAGACAAGATTTCTGTTCTTTACCAGTAGCATTGTAGATAAAGCAAGTTTTGCAAAATTGCACTGCCACCATTGAATTTTACCCACCCCGGAAACCCTGTGATTAGTTTGAGTTAAGACAGTAACAAGCTCCTCAAAGTTTATAAACCAATGAATGGAACCTCTGACATTTCACCAATTATCACATTGTGCATAGTTTTGCATTAGAAGTATGGATTTGTGAAATTTAATTTGTGATATTGATGGGAGATGATTGGAAGTTCTTTTGTGTTAAATTAGATTAGATTACTTACAGTGTGGAAACAGGTCCTTCGGCCCAACAAATCCACACTGACCCACCGAAGAGCAACCCACCCAGACCCATTCCCCTACATTTACCTCTTCACCTAACACTATGGGCAATTCAGCATGGCCAATTCACATGACCTGCACATTTTTGGACTGTGGGAGGAAACCGGAGAACCTGGAGGAAACCCACGCAGACACAGGGCGAATGTGCAAACTCCACACAGTCGGTTGCCTGAGGTGGGAATGGCTGAACTAAAATCTTTTATGAAGTAGCCTATGTAGGGAAGTGTGGAACTTTCAGGAACTGGTGGCATTTCTAGGGTTAATCCAGCATCATTGCTGTGTGTTACATCAGCACCCAACTGGGAAGTCAGATTGGCAGACTTCTGCGGTGAGTATATCAGAAAAACGCCCGCTACTATTAGGATGATTAATTCTCTCTGTGTCTCATTTCAGAGAAAAAAACATATGTTATGCACCACAGTCAAGGGTGTTCTTGCCTCAGATCCTTGCTTGAAGCAAAGCCCTCCTGTCGACAAACATTGCTAGAAACAAGGCAGCAACATGTTCAGCATTACGACAATGTAGACAGATTGAGTCTTCTGGAATTTAATGACAGGCACAACTTTTAACTCACAGCAACTTAAAATGTTTAAAATGTCCACTGTTTGATAACAAGAGGCCTGGAAATATCATCTTTACCACTACTGGATGCTGCTCTGCAGAATCATTTACTTGAACCATGTTTTCCTTTAAATTGCAAGCAAAAGAAATAGAAAAAGGTCTTTAAAGTCAAATAGATAAAGAAGTTTTGAAGAATATTTATAGCAGCATTATATTATCCTGGACTAATTGAGGAATAAATTGTGAATAGCGTTATGGATCTGCCCTCATTTCTGCAGTCTTGAGATAAACTAGTCAATTTTCATTTCTTGCACTCCTGGGACTTCATCTGATTCTTGGGTTCTTTCTAGGCTTGCTCTAATCTTAAACTCAGATTCTTGAGCTAACAATTTAGGATTGTGTGAACCTGGCCCAGAGATAACTCATTTTTCCCCATGATTCAACAGTAACTTCCAAATGACTATTGGAATATAGTTGGTGAAAAGTTTGGAAGTCAATAGAAAAACAACGGAGAATGTAGAATATAAGACACAGAAAATGGCTATTCTTCACTCTCCTGGGATCTCACCTGTGACCAAAGAGGATACAGAGATGTTTGTCACCTCCTCCTCTCTATGTTAATTTCTTCTAATATCTCACAATCCTCCACTCTGATGTCAACACCTGTGTTATCCTTTTCCATTGTGAAAATTAATGCAAAGTATTCACTGAGGACTGTGTCCATATCTTCCAGGACTCAATGCACAGGTGTGGCACCTAATGGGCTCTATTCTTTCCCTAGTTATCTCTTGTCCTTAATTGTTAAAAAAAATCTTACCTTCATTATACCCACCAATGCTTCCTCACACATACTCTTAGCATTTCTAACTTCTTTAATAAATCACACCGCACATTCTATTCCCCTCGAGGCACTCTGTTGTATTGAGCCATCCATATCCGTCATGCGCTTCTATTTCTTTCTTAATCCTAACTTTAAAGTACCTTAACATTCAGTATTCTCAGTCTATCCCCCTCACCCTTCAGAATATACTAAAGCTGTTCTCCATGACATCCTTGACCCTGGCACCCAGGAGACAGCATACCATAGCATACCTGGAGTCATACACAGAACGGTCACTTGATCCAAACGATTAACTCTGATTTCTCTCTACAGATGCTGCCAGACCTGCTCAGCTTTTCCAGAAGTTTCTATTTTTGCCACTTTCGCTGGCAGTTCATTCCACACACAAACCATTCTGTGTAAAAAAATTATTCCAATGTCCTCTTTAAAATCTTTCTCCTCTCACCTTAAAAATAGGCTGCCTAATTTTGAACTCCCCACCCAAGGGAAAAGACAATTGTCATTCACCTTATCAATGTCCCTTATAATTTTATGAAGCTCTCTAAGGTCATCCCTCAACCTCCTATGCCTAAGTGAAAAAATCCTGGTCTTTCTCGTCTATTTTTATATCTCAAACCTCCAATCCCAGCAACATCTTTTCTGAAACCCTCTCCAGATTAATAACATGCTTCCTATAAAAGGGTGACTAGAACTGCACACAGTGCTCCAGAAGAGGCCTCACCAATGTCCCACACAATCTCAACATGACATCCCAACTCCTAGACTCAGAAGGTCTGAGTTATGAAGGCATGGGTGCTAAACACCTTCTAAATTACCCTCTCTACCTGTGTTGCAAATTTCAAAGAATTTTGTGCCTGAACCCCTAGATCTCTCTGTTCTACAATACTACACAGAGCCCTACCATTAATTGTGTAAGTCCTGTCCTTGTTTGTATTCCCAATGCAATACCTCACATTTATTCAAATTAAACTCCATTTGCCATTCTTCATCCCATTGACCCAATTGATTAAGATTTCTTTGTAATCTTAGATAACCTTCTTCAATGTCCACTTGCTACCAATTTTGGCATCATCTGCAAACTTGCTAACCATGCCTCCTGTAGTTAGAAAGGAAAGAATTGGCATTTCTAGCACTTTTTATGACTTAGGAAGTCCCAAAGTGCTTTATAATTGGTAAGTGGTTATTATTTCAATGAAAGAATAATGCAGCTAATTTGTGCACAACAAGATTCCAAAAACAGCAATGATATTGGTTGAGGAATAAATACTGACCACGATTCTTAAGAGAATTGCCCTTGTGATTTCCAATAGTGACAGCAGATCTGTCACATCCACTTGACACAGTTGGTACCTGGTTTCACATCCCATCCAAAAGGCAATAAGCCCAGCAGTGCAGTCCTTTCTCAGTAAAGGGACAACAGAGTCAGCCTAGATGATGTACTCAAGTCCAGAAAGCATATTCTGAAGAAGAGTTTACTGAATCCAAAACATTAACTCTATCTTTCCATAGATACTGCCAGAACTGCTAAGTGTCTTCAATACTTTCTGTCTTTGATTCTGGAAGTAGGATTTGAAATATAGATCCTGATGAAAGGTCATTGACCTGAAATGTTAACTGCTGTTGCTCTCTCAAAAGATGATGCCTGATCTGCTGAGATGCTTCTAGCATTTTCCATTCTTGTTCTAGTTTGTCAGAATCCACAGAATTCTGCTTTAAAACCAAAGTCTTTGTGAGTCAAAGGGTGAGAGGGCTATCACTGACCCATGGCTGGCACCTCAGTATCACAAAAATAAAACAAAGAATTGTGGGTGCTAAAGATCTGAAACAATAACAGAAATTGCTGAAGGAACTCAGCAGGTCTGGTAGCATCTGTGGGAAGAAATCAACAAGGTAAAAACAATGACTGCAGATGCTGGAAACCAGATTCTGGATTAGTGGTGCTGGAAGAGCACAGCAGTTCAGGCAGCGTCCAAAGAGCAGCGAAATCAACGTTTCAGGCAAAAGCCCTTCATCAGTTATTCCTGATGAAGAGCCTTTGCCTGAAACATTGATTTTGCTGCTCTTTGGATGCTGCCTGAACTGCTGTGCTCTTCCAGCACCACTAATCCAGAATCTGTGAGAAGAAAGCAGAGTTAACATTTTGGGTTCAGTGACCTTGCCACAGAGTGGACATCTGTTTCTGTTCACTATTTTCTGTTTTTGCCTCAATATCATTACCTTGCCTTCTCTCAATTGCCCTTAGCTGACAATATCTATTGATTCCAGTCTTGAAAATTTCACTTGCTGAAATCCTGATCATCTACCATTCTTTCCACCAAGGACTTGTGGATCACTCACAGTGGAAGAGGATTCCTGCTTGTAATGTCATCATCCTTTCTTTCTTTTCCCCAGCTACAAACCCTAAGGTCAACTGCATTGTCCTATCATACTAGCCAAGACCAGTTAATTGGTATAAATTGAATGCAATCCTTTGTTGAACTGCATGGTTTGGTGTTGCACTCTCCCACGAGAGCTATATATTGAATTAACAGAAGGGTAGCATATCTTCTTTGGATGGAAGCATTATATTTGGTATAATTTAAAACATTATTTGTCATTCAGATTGTGGGATGCTCTTGAAGGAGTAATGTTTGAATACATTTCAGACATGGGTGTTTTCACAAATACCAAATGGCTGTGCGGACTCTGAGAAAACAGCTCATTATGTGGCTGTTTAGAGAGAATGGAAATGAACCATTGAATCTAAATCCATTATCAACTCATTTGGATATTAATTAACTGAACAGCAACAGCAAATTATCACAGTGTGAAGCACTGAGTATCAATTAACAGTAAAACCAATTGGATTATCTCATTAATATTCAAGTACCTAGAAATAATCAGCTATTAAATAGTTTCTTTGAACAGAACTTTGCAGTCCTATGAACGTGTTAAATGTCTTCAGTAATGTGGTCAAGTTCATAATCATTGTAATGTAAGGTTCTAAGAACAAAAACACAATCTCCCTAAATGTAACAGTGTGATATTTAATCCAAAAGTATAGCGACATTAATTATTTATGCAATTTATTAAAAAGATACCTACTTGCTGCAAATAAAGTACACATCACAGGATGAAAGCGCCAACATATTTTTAGCATTGCTGAGATATTGTAAGAGTGGCTGAATAGTAATTCCATTGAATTTGGCAAGAGATCAGCAAACTATGGTTCTAGAGCCTGGATCAGAGTGGTGCTGGAAAAGCACAGCAGGTTGGGCAGCATCCGAGGAGCAGGAAAATTGACATTTTGGGCAAAAGCCTTTAATCAGGAATAGAGGCAAGGAGCCTGACTCACTGAGATTCTTGTAGAGAGAGGAGGAAAACTTCTTCAAGGCAGGCATCCTTGCAAGAGGATTCGCAGTAGGGTTAAAATCAACTAGGTAAGAACAAGGACTGTAGATGCTGGAAACCTGAGTCTAGATTAAAGTGGTGCTGGAAAAGCACAGCAGGTCAGGCAGCATCCGAGGAGCGGGAAAATCGATGTTTCTAGAGCTGCATGCAACTCATCAGGATTCATGTGCAGGTTGAATGATTGATCTCATTTTGATGGCTTGTTTGGATTTTTAATTTACTTTTATTTCTGTTGGATTTGTGAGAAAGCCTCATTAAATTAACAACTTACTTTGTGAAAATCTTCAAAATGGTTTTGAAATATGTCTGTCTTTTCATGAACATTGATCTTGAGTAACAGCATTCTAGCTCCAAAATATATGCATTTGAGCAGATTGATAAATGGTTCTTCATGTTATTGAGATTCTGACTCTTAACTGAGGCCATACATTCAAAGAGGTTTTTGGTTCTCCTAACTAAACTGTACGAAGGAGTTGATGTCTGCCAGTAGAGTAATCATAATGGTGCACTTCAACTCAGCACTCTTGGGCTAGTGACAGATAAGAAATAATTTCTTTGAGAAAAGAAGGAAGAAAAATCAAAGTAAAAGGCACCCAAAATTAAGACAAGCAGTCTAAAGATGTGCAAATGAGGTGAAGTGGCTATACTAAATTGTTCACAGTGTTCAGGGATATATAGGTTAGGTGTGTTCGCCATGGGAAATGTAGGGTTCTAGGGAAGGGTAGGGGGATAGGTCTGGGCGGAATGCTCTTCAGAGGGTTGGTGTGGACTTGTTGAGCTGAATGGCCTGTTTTCACTGTAATGATTTAGTTCTATGTTTTGCTGACAGCACAGAATGGCTAAGGATAGCTTCTTCCTAGTACAGCACACTGCTGAGGCTGCAAAGTGTACTTCATTTGTTAAAATGTCAACAAGCTGAACTTCAACTGAAGTGAAAGGGCAGCTAAGTGATTTCCAGGGGCTCAACGCCACTGGTTTTAATTAAAGTTGCACAAAGGACTCTGAGTATTGACTGCTTGGAAAGATCAAAAAACTTGTACATTGTATTTGTCTGTTTCTTAATGTGTACATTGTCACTGCTTTGGCTTGGTATTCCTGTTGGCTAAATTATTCTTTCTACTGCTTTACTGACGGTGTTGACCTGTCATTGGTATTTCATTATCTAGCTTGTGGTTGTCTTCTTGTGCCTGGCCCCAAGGTCATTTTCATGGATGCGTGTACCCAGAGACTATTTAAGTTCTGGTGAAGATTCATCATTCTCAAAACTCTGATTTCTCCCCCACAGATGCTGCCAGATCTACTGAGTTTCAATAGCAATTTCTGCTTTTGTTCCTTGGCCCTCAGCTATATGGTGCTATATAGTGTTATTATCAGACTAACCAACTTCAACTTCTACAAATATGCTGACAACACAGCTCTGCATCACCAACACCATTCTTAGCATCATCACTGTCGATAAAAATTGTTGGACTGCTAGCATCACATTATTGGGTAAACAGAAATGTTCTCCGAATAAAATTATAAAAAATTAAAACCATTTTCTTGTGTTCCCATCACAAAACTTTGTTCTGTAGACAGGGACCTTTCCCTAGCAACTGTTTTCAAAGCTATTTCAAAGTCCCTTCACATTTCTGACATGCTCTGAATCTACAACTATCTGAGATATGTGCTCTTACAATTCAGAACTTCTTAAGCATTGTTTGTTCTATAGTTGCTATTCCCTAAGCTTTGAAAGCATCTGTCTAAACTTTTATACCTTTCTTCCTCCATTTACTCTTCTCTGACACTCCACAAAAACTTACCTCTTTGACCAAGCATCGATCATTTGCGCTCATATAGTTCAGTGCCAGAGTTTGTTTGACCACACTCCTGCCTTGTGCTTTGGGACATTTTATTTTGATAAAAGAGGTTTGAAATAAAAGCTTTTGTTGTTGTGAGACATTGTAGCTGGAGAAAATCTAATCTTTAGACAATATCAACACAAATTTGGGCTTGGGATCCTGGACTAGGGGTCAGGAATCAATGGCAAATCTTTGACTCCTTCAGAGAGAGTCACTGAACCCAACTTGTGAGGCCTTGATCAATCTCTTGCTGAAATGCTCTGGGTATTGATTGAGGGGCTTCTCTGATCTGCTTGGTTAAACCACTCATTGGAAAAGCTCACTCACTGATTGGTGAGACTCTGTTTTGCATTATAAGTGGTTTTCTAAAATAAATACTGAAATATCTGAAGTACACACCTCTGACTCATTCCCTGAAAATGTGTTGCTGGAAAAGTGCAGCAGGTCAGGCAGCATCCAAGGAGCAGGAGAATCGACGTTTCAGGCATGAGGAATGCCCGAAACACTTTCCTCATTCCTGAAGAAGGGCTCATGCCCGAAATGTCGATTCTCCTGCTCCTTGGATGCTGCCTGACCTGCTGCGCTTTTCCAGCAACACATTTTCAGCTCTGATCTCCAGCATCTGCAGTCCTCACTTTCTCTTACTCATTCCCTATTTGGTGACAACCAAATGCAGTATGATGCAGTTATTGCTGAGAGGTGGGTCCAACTGTTAGTGAATTGAAATATAAATCAACATCTCCTTCCTCCCACTTTCCCTGATAATGACCAGTCCTATGTTGTTTCAGGAGCATCATTTGCCTTGATTCAATTTTACAAGAGAAGGAAAAGCTGTTTGAAAAAAATATTCTACCTATTGGTTAGGTGGTGAAGATTAGAGCTACCTTTAAACTTCTCAGTATCCAGTTGATATTCTTATGTTACACAACAATAACCAACAGGCAACTACTCACTTATACTCTCCAAGTGACATCAGACAGGAGAACAAATTGGGAATACAATTGTTAAATCCAACTTTATTCAATAATTATTTATTAAAAGTTCCACCATTGAAACTTGTTTATTCAATATAAATTTCAGCACTTACAAAGTTGAAATGTAAAATTTATAATCTATCTCCTTTGAAACATTTCTGTCATTTAAAAAAAAATAAAGTTAGAAGAACAACAGATCAGAATAAAAGCAAAGTACTATGGTTGCTGGAGATCTGATACAAAAACAAAAATTGCTGGAAAAACACAGCAGGTCAAGCAGCATCTGTGGAGAGAAATCAGAGTCCAGTAACCCTTCATTGTGAAGAAGTCAGGAGACAGAAACGGAGTAAATGTTTTGAGTTTGATATTCTTCTTCTTCTTCAGAGAAACTCAGAATAGGCTTGACAAAGATGTCGAGATAAATGTGTATCTAAACTCCTGGCATGAAGCTTCAGTAGCTATGTACATCTGTTGAAGATAGAGATGTGAGCCATAATCCCCATTAATGTTATCTGTCTGATATCAAGCTCAAATATCCTTTTGGGAATTAAGGAGATGTCTTGGGGTTGTTTAGCCTTCTATCTGATGTGATGCAGGTCTAGTCTCTTAAATGACTCTGCAGTAGCTTTGATACATTTTAACAACTATGTTTCATTTCCAAGCTTACACAGTCATGGACTTGTGCAAGTTAAGAGCATCTCCTCCAAGAGATTTCTCTCTCACTCTCTCTCTTAGGTATGTGGTGTTATGTCATGATCACATCATGAACATTTAGGCTTCTGATGTTGAACCATTATTCCAAAAGGGAAGAGTGGAATGAAGAATAACTTGTCACATATTTTGTGAAAGAGACTAAATGGCTGGTTTCATTTCAACCAAGGTCGACCTGAGACAATATTCTGGGGTTAGTCCACATTCAAAGTTGTTGAAAAGCATTTGGTAAGATGCCTTAACTTTAAAGTTAAAACCAGACCAATCAGGGATGATGACAGGGCAGTAGAAAGCTGGAACCCTCTTACTCAAAATGCTAATGAGTCCAATCATTGGAAAATTTTGAAACAAAGGTTACAAGATTTCTGTTGGTAAGTATATTAAGGGATTAGAGACAGGCAGAGAAAGCTAGAGGGGCTGAATGGTCTTTTTCTATTTCTGTGCTTTTTGCAGCAGAGAGCAGCGGGAGCTGGGCGGAAGTGAAGTCGGAGCGCAAAGCCGGTCAGGAAGGTAAGTGATTGTCATTTGAGTGAGTGTGTGTGTTCTAGACCCCAGACCCTACAAAGTAGGGCCTCTCTCCCACCCTCCTCCTCTAACCTAAATTAAAAGTCCGCAGACTTGCCCCAAAAAGAAGGTCCAAGGAAGTTCCTGTGGATTGAAGAGTGAGGCTTTAGCTCAGGAGTCTTTGACAAGGAGGTTGAGTGAAGTGATTATGCCACAGTTGAAGAGGGTGAAGACATGACTGCCCAGCTGGTTCAGTGTGCTACGTGCTTGATGTGGGAGGTCTGGCTTGTATAAGTGTGGAAAGTGTGTGCACGTTCAGCTACTGACAGAGCATTTTGCAGCACTGATATAAGAACTCGAGGACCTTCGGCTCATCCGAGAGAACAAGATCTTTCAGGACAAGACCTTCAGCGAGGTTATTACACCGACCATACAGATAAGAGCAGAAGGGAGCAGACAATGAGGAAGGCAGAGAGGAGACAGGTGCAAGAGACCCCGGGGGAAATACCTGTCAGGAACAAGTTGAATCTTTTGGAAACAGTAGAGATAGATGACACTGCCAGTCCGCGAGGCGGCCAGGTCTGTCAATCAAAAGTTGGCGTGGAGGCAGAGCGGAAGAGTCGGACATCGCACAGAGCCGTGGTAATAGGGGACTCCATAGTGAGAGGAACTGACCAGGGTTTTTGTGGCAGCAGGCAGGACTTAAAGATGGTGTCTTGCCTTCAGGTACAGCAGGTAGTGAAGAAGGCTAATAGCATGCTGGCCTTCATAATAAGAGGGATTGAGTATAGAAGTGAAGAGGTTCTTCTGCAGCTGTACAGGGCCCTGGTGAGAACCACACCTGGAGACTGTGTGCAGGTCTGGTCTCCAAATTTGAGGAAAGACATTCTGGCTATTGAGGGAGTGCAGTGTAGGTTCACGAGGTCAATTCCTGGAATGGCGGGACTATCTTACGCTGAAAGACTGGAGCGACTGGGCTTGTATACCCTTGAGTTTAAAAGACTGAGAGGAGATCCGATTGAGACATTTAAGTTTATTAAAAGATTGGACACTCTGGAGGCAGGAAACATGTTTCCACTGATGGGTGAGTGCCGAACCAGAGGACACAGCTTAAAAATATGGGGTAGACCATTTAGGACAAAGATGAGGAGAAACCTCTTCACCCAGAGAGTGGTGGGTGTGTGGAGTGCTCTGCCCCAGAGGGCAGTGGAGGCCCAGTCTCTGGATTCATTTAAGAAAGAGTTGGATAGAGCTCTCAAGGATAGTGGAATCAAGGGTTATGGAGATAAGGCAGGAACAGGATACTGATTAAGGATGATCAGCCATGATCATATTGAATGATGGTGCAGGCTCGAAGGGCAGAATGGCCTACTCCTGCACCTATTGTCTATTATCTATTGTCTATTGTCTCCTACATTCATCTTCTTCATTTGTGTGGTAACTCACAAAACAGATACTCTGCTAAATGTTCATTCCACTGCAACTATAGAAATCCAGGTGAATAGACTTCTTTATTGGACTTATGGATCCCTCTCCTGTGATACAACTCTCCAGTTCTACACTAAGTGACATGAATAGATAAGTCCTCCAATGATATTTATGAAGAAGTAACAAATACGATTGATGAAGGCAGAGTGGTGGATGTTGACTACATGGACTTCAGGAAGATGTTCGACAAGGTTCCACATGGTAGACTGGGTAGCAAGGTCAGATCACATGGAATACAGGGAGAGCTAGCTTTTTTAGAAAAAAATGGCTTGAAGGTAGGAGTTGGTGGTAGAGGGTTGCTTTGCAGATTGGATGTTTGTGACCAGTGGTGTGCCACAAGGAATGAGGCTGGATCCATGCTTTTTGTTACTTATATAAATGATTTGGGTGTGAATATTGGAAGTATTATTAGTAAGTTTGCAGATGACACCAAAACTGGTAGTGTAGTGGATAACGAAGAAGGTTACTTCAGAATAAAATGGGATTTTGATCAGATGGGCCAATGAGCTGAAGAGTGGCAGATGAGTTTAATTTAGATAAATGTGAGGTGCTGCATTTTGGAAAGGCAAACCAGGGTAGGACTTATACACTTAATGGTAAGGTCCTGGGGAGTGTTGCTGAGCAAAGAGACCTTGGAATGCAGGTTCATAGATCCTTGAACGTAGTCGCAGGTAGCTAGGATAGTGAAGAAGTCATTTGGTATGCTTTCCTTTACTGGTCAAAGCAATGAGTATATGAATTGGGAGGTCATGTTGTAGCTCTACAGGACATTGATTAGGCCACTTTTGGAAATTGCATTCAGTTCTGGACTGCTTCCTGTACAAAAGATGTTGTGAAACTTGAAAGGGTTCAGAAAAAAATTACAGACTGTTACCAGGGTTTGAGCCATAGGGAGAGGCTGAATAGGGTGAATAGCAAAGATCTTTTCCCTGGGGTGGGGGAATCCAGCGCTAAAGGGCATAGGTTTAAGGTGAGAGGAGAAAGATTGAAAAAGGACCTAAGGGGCAATCTTTCACACAGTGGGTGGTGCATGCATGGAATATGCTTATGGAGGAATTGGTGGAGGCTGGGACAATTACAATATTTAAAAGGCATCTGAATGGGTTTATGAATAGGAAGGATTTAGAGGGATATGGGCCAAATGATGGCAAATGGGACCAGATTAATTTAGGATATCTGGTTGGCATGGACAAGTTGGACAAAAGAGTCTGTTTCCATGCTGTACAGCCCTATGAGTCTATGAGCAACATAAAGTTGGGCTAAAGCAGAGCAATGTTACAAGGGTAGAAAAATACCTTTTTGTGATTTTGTGATGGGCTGGATGTTCACCTTGGGGTCCAGCATGACACCAAAATTGCAAACACCCTGTTTATGTTCTTAGGCAGTTGTGAGTGGAGAGATGGAGCTGGTAGTTAGGGAATGGAGTTAACAATAGCATCTCTGGAGATATTCATGGGCTGATCTGTGCCTACCCTTTGCTATTGGCTGAAGAGACCTGGCTTTCCATTTCATTTTGGATAAACTCATGGCAGAAGACTGGAAGCAACTCCCAACAGATAGCCACAGATCCAAGTTACAGTGAGGTAAAAATCTAAATAGATCTGATTTGATTGATGTTATTGCACATTTGAACATCACGCAATAATGTTTGTAGCTGCAGAACTACTCGCTGAATACTAATAGTTTCTGACTTCCCTTCCTATATTGAGGGTGCCTTGAAACAGGATTATTCAATCAGCCCTTTTCTTAATACATGCTAGAGCAAGTAATGAGTTCTAAAATTGCATTTTAATTGTATTTTTAAGAAGATTTATATATTGTAGCTGGCCTGAACCAATGGAACTGAAATTGGAGCCATATATATTACAGAAATGTATCATTTTTAGATTATTTGAATGATAATTAGGAAGCAAATAAGATGTATTAAACACTAGGGATTGCAGTTTATCACAAAGATGGATGAAAGCAGAGAGCTGTACTGTGGCATTGTTTGTAAAAGGACAGGAAATGAATTACAATGACAGCTCGAACATATATAGTGTAAAGACGCAGCGCGAAGCAGCATCAAGCTGGTTTGGGGAATGCAGGAAATGGGAAATCTTACAAAGATAAAAATAGCAAAAGAAGTAGACCATTTGGCACCTGGAGCCAGCCATTCAATAATATCATGGATGACCTGTTTGTGTTTCGAATTCCACATTCCCATCCATCCCTGTAACGTTTAAATCTCTTGCTGAACAAGAATCTATTTACCAGTGCCTTAAAAAAAATGTCACTTGCATCAGCTTCTGAGACAGAGTTCCAAAGTCACACAATCTTCAGTGAAAATACATTTTTCTCACCTCTGTCTTGTAATGGTGATGCCTAATTTTAAAACAGTGCTCTCTATTTCTGGACTCACCCACAAGAGAATCGTCCTTTCCACGGCCACTATGTCAAGACCATTCAGGGTCCTTCAACCTTCAATTAAATCACCCCACACTCTTGAGTCTCCAGTAGAAACCAATGCAGCCTGTCCAACATAGCAAAACTAGAGTAAATGGGAATCAGGGGATTATTCATCTCTGGCTGAAGTCATAGAATCCCTATAGTGTGGAAGCAGGTCGTTCAGTCCACACCAACCCTCCAACCTATAACCAACCTCTTACCCTATCCTTGCATTTCCCATGGTATTCCACCTAGTCTGCAGATCCATGAACACTATGGGTAATTTAGCATCCCCAATGCACCTAACCTACACATATTTGCATTGTGGGAGGACACTATAGCGCCATACCGAAATCCACACAGACATAGGGAGAATGTGCAAGCTCCATACAGTCGTCCAAGGGTGGAATCAAACCCGGGTCCCTGGTGTTGTGAGGCAGCAATGCTGACCACTGTGCCACCCTGCCATCTACAACAGTCATAACCTAGAATAATGGATGACAGTTGTGTTTTTGGTAGGATGGTCATCCCTGCTCTAGGACATCACTGCGGGAGTTCCTCAAAGTAATGTCCTAGACTCAACCATCTTCAGCTGCTTTATCAATGAAATACTGTCACTCAAAGTCAGAAGTGGGAATGTTTGCTATTGGTTGCTCAGTATTCAGCACCATTGTGACTCATCAGATACTGGGGCAGCTTGTGTCCAAATGTAGCATGGTGTGGACAATATCCAGGCTTGGGTTGACTGCGGTAAGTTGTGCCACACAAGTACCAGACAATGACTATCTCCAGCAAGAGAGATTTTAAGCATTACTCCTTGACATTTGGTGCTAATGCCATCACTGAATCAACAAATTACAACAAATTGGAGATAATCATTTACTACAGACTGAACTGGAGTAGTCTTATAAATACTGTGGCTATCACAGGAGATCAGATGCTAGGAATCCTGTAGTGAGTAACCCACTGCTCCCCGCAGATCTCCAAAGCCTGTCCACCAGCTACAAGGCACAATTTGGGAGGGTGACAGGATTTTCCTTCCTTGCTTGGATGGGTGCAACTCCAACAATACTACAAAGCTTGACCTCATCCAGGACAAAGCAATCCACTTGATTGATACCATGTCCACAAATACTCACTTACTCCACCAGTGTCAACAGAATGTACCTTGTTCAAGATGCATTACAGAAGTCACCATGGCTCCTAAAACAGCATCTTCCACATCCATGATCACTACCATCTAGAAGGACAGTGGCAGCAGACACATGAGAACACCACTACCTGTAAGTTCCCCTCCAAACCACACTCACCTTGACTTGGAAATACATCACCATTCATTCATTATTGCTGAGTCAAAACCCTAGAATTCCCTCCCCCAAAACATTGTGACTAAGCCTACACCAAATAGACTGCATTGCTTTAAGAAGGCATCTCATCACCACCTTCTCAAGGGTAAATAGGGATGGACGATAAATGGTGGCCACCCAGAGACACCAACATCCCATGAATGAATACAAATAAAACTATTTTTTAATCTCTTCATTCTGGTAAACCTCCTCTTAACCTGACTCTGTTTGGCAAGTTCTACAGTGTGCTATATGGAAATCACAGCTATGGGACACATGCTGTGTGAGCCCTGGTCTACATTTATAATGGTGCACTGAACTCCATAGACTGAAAGGAAGTATTATAGTTGCTACCTTTAAAAAAAAAGTGACAAGATAGACTCTGGTAACTATAGGCCATTAGTTCCTTTACAGGAAAGATACCAGAGGGAATCATTACAGATGTAACCTGTGTTTTGATTACAGATAATTCTTGGGACATCCAACATGGTTTCATATAAAGGAGGCTACTTCTTAAAAATCCACTTGAAGTTTTGAAGAGGTCACCAAACTGGTGAATAAGGGAAGCTGATTCTATTTTGTCTACTTAGGCATCTTAAAGGTCTGTGGGAGGGTACTACTTAAGAGGTTTCTCTATAGTATTGAAATCTCTGACATTAATAGTAATAAATTGTGTTATACTGAGAACTGGGTTGGAACGACACAGATAAAAATATATTGCAGTTGATTTTCATACCAGCTCTCTTGAAATTTAAGAGTCTGTCTCCTGACTCAAGCAATGATCAGATGGGCACTGCTGTGGATCATGATGTGGAGGTACTGGTGTTGGACTGGGATGGACAAAGTTAAAAATCACACAACAACAGGTTATAGTCCAACAGGCTTATTTGGAGGCACTAGCTTTCAGAGCACTGCTCCTTCATCAGGTAGCTAACGCTTCCAAATAAATCTATTGGGCTATAACCTGGTGTTGTGTGATTTTTAACGTGGATCAGTGATAGCATTCTTGCCGCTATGTCCAAAGACTGTACATTCAAATCCTACTCCAGAGACAAGCCAATAAGAAATTAGATTAAACCTCCTTTGCAGCAGTGAAGGAATACTGCACTGACTTTTGAAGGAAAGTAGAGATGGTATCCTGAGCAAAATTTATCCCACAATCAACATACCTAAAGAACAAAATATCTGTTCGTTATCACATCACTATTTGTGGAACCTTGTTAAGCATAAACTGATTGTTTGTTTCCCCACATTAGAACAAGTACTGTTCTTGAAAATTGCTTTATTATTTGTAAATCACATTGGAATGTCTTGAAGTCATGAAAGGCACTACATAAATGCAAGTCTTTCTTCATTTCTTTCCATTTCAGCTCTATGATGCAGGCTGTAAAGTTGTAGCTTGATTGATGCAAAACATTTAAGTATAATAGATTAGCAGAGTAAGGAACAATCATTCTGAATTTATTAGGACATTCATTACATGAACTTATGATTAAATTATGTCAAGCATAAATAAAATATATCAGAGCAAATAACACACAGCAGCAGCATGTAAAATATTTAAGCTGGGTAAAAATCTAATGAATCATTGTTGAATTATTGACAGCAGGATGTATCTATAGTTACTGATCCTGGGAATATTTGTCACTAAGATTTTTAAAAAGATGGGGCTTACTGACCAAACTTGATAAAAGTGGTAAGAAGAATTTTGGATGGTGAGAAGGATGGAAATGTGAAGATGATGAGCTGGAAAGTATGTTGTAAAGTCGAGTGACATCCTTATGAAAATAAATAAATACTGGGCTGCAGGCTATTTCACGGAACTCTGTCTATGATCGTCTATCAGGAAAAGCCCAAGAGAAAACAAATAACTATTTCCACATCATCTCGTCTCCTCTCCCCTAAATCTCCCCCTCCCCCTATCCTTTCCCCCAAACCCAACCTCTCCCAAAAGCCCACACTCATACCAATCCCATCAATAGCCTCCCAAAACCTGTCCTCTCCCCAAAAGCTGACATCCCTACCACAAAGCCCCCACACACCAAATCCTACCATCACCCTCCCAGAACATGCAAAATGCAGACTGGATGCTTGCTTTGCAGAACAGTGATGTTCTGGTTGTAAAAATGACCCCAAGCTTCCAGTTTTCTGCCTCTTCAACATACCACTGTGTTCCCACACCAACACTTCTGTCTCAGGCCTGCTGCAGTGCTCCAGTGAGGCACAGCACAAGCTCAAATAGCAACATCTCACTTTCCACCTGCAGCCTTCAGGATTCAATATTGAGTTCATTGCTTCCATGTCCTTTACCCACCCCTACACCTCAGGCCATATCATGACATGTGCTGCTTTCAGCACAGTCAACCCATTTTCACCTACTCATTGTCCCCATTATAAACATTTCTCTTTCTTTGGCTTACTATTACCCATCGCTTTGTCTGCTCAACTCTCTCTCTGCATTCCATCCCTAACTATAGGCTCACTTCCTTTCTCTTGCTATAATCAGTCCTGAAGAAGGGTCACTGGACTTGAAATGTTAATTCTATTTTCTCTCCACAGAAGCTACTAGACCTGCTGGGTTTCTCCAGCAAATTCTATTTTTCTTCCATATCTTCAATATCTGCGGTTTTTTGTTTTATTTTCAGATCTGTTATTTCACTTCACTTCTGGCGCTGTGTCTAAACTTTCATAAGACCATAAGACCATAAAACACAGGAGTGGAAGTAAGGCCATTCAGCCCATCAAGTTCACTCCACCATTCAATCATGGCTGATGGGCATTTCAATGCAACCACTCCGCACTCTCCCTGTATCCCTTAATCCTTGAGAGATTAAGAATTTATCAATCTCTGCCTTGAAGAGCCTCCAATGTGCTCTGTAGCAATGAATTCCACAGGCCCACCACTCTCTGGCTGAAGAACTGTCTCCTCATTTCCATTTTAAATTGACCCCTCTAATTCTAAGGCTGTGCCCTTGCGGTGTAGTATCCCCAATTGATGGAAACAAATTCCCAGCGTCATAATAATAGATAGCAATAATCTAAGATGATGGTCTTACCTGATCCAAGACACAAAAGGTGCCAGTATGGTCTAGTTGGTAATCTCTGAGTCAGAAGATTGCAAGTATAACTGTAAGTATGAGTTTGGTCAATGCTATAGTGCAGAACTTGGGGAGTACTGCACTGATGGAGCCACAGTCTCCTTGGTGAGATGTTAAACTGAGGTGTTATCTTCCCTCTTAGGTGAACATGAATAGGTTCCATGATTTCAATGAAGAGCGGGGATTTCCCTCAGTACCCACATGAATAATCTAAAAATTAGGGCCCAAACGTTCTGGAGCAATATGAGAACTCACTTCTATACACAATAGGTAGTAGAGATTTGGAACTGTCTTCCACAAATGGAAGTTGATGCAGGGTCAGTTGTTTTAAATTTTAAATCTGGGATGGATAATTTTTGTTAAACAAAGGTACTAAGGGATACAGTTGGTACTGTTATGACATGTGTTTTTTCAACACGAGTTGGCTATAATGCAATCGAAAATGTTCGACCATTATTTGTAGAATGTGAGCTTTCCTTACCTGTACTGGTTTTAATAAGATTCGGGTCCCATTGGTTTAAATGGTGCTGCTATTACATGACTTTCTTATAACATGGGATTGCACAGGAATGGAACTATTGTGTAATGTCAGAACAGACTATGTGGGCCAAAGACAGGCATAATGAGTTAGGCCACAGATCAGCTATGACCTCACTGAATGGCGGAACAAGCTCAAGGAGCTAAATTGCTTACTCCTGCTCCAATATTCCTATCCCTCAATAGAACCATCAAAATATGATGTGATCATTACCACGCTTTGGATCATGGACTCCTCTTGCGAGACATTGGCTGCCATGTTTCCTTATTACAGCAGCAGCTAGATTTTAAAACTGCTTGGTTGTACACGGAGGATGTTTTGAGTTCAAGAAAGATCCTATGCAAATATACTCTTTACTTTGAACTCTATAGTCAGTAAGAGGTTTGACTTATGGTCTAAGTATAAGAAAATGACTGATGATACAAAAATATGTCCTTTATATTTTTCAATGCCAACAACTTCTCTAAGAGTAAAAGCTGTACAGTTAGAGAGGATTTTCTTGCACATTTGAAAGTATGTGTCCTCAGCTCACCAAGAAATAACAGCCAAAACATATATTAAGGATGCAATATAAATGTAATTAAATGTCACATGGTGCTTCACAGAAGCATTACGAAGAAAATATGGCAGCAAGTCACGTAAGAGAATATAAGGTCAGGTGACCGAAAGCTGAGTAGGTTTTGAGGATTGTCTAAAATAAGGAAGGCAAGATATTTAGATAATCAGATGTTTGTTCAAAAAGACTACCTGCCTGGTAGCTGGACATCAGAAAGAAATGCATGAGAGAACAGAATCGAAAGCACATTTGCATGACTGCTAAAATTGAATTCACACCATGACAGTGAAGTTATAGTATGAAAATAGAACTCTTCTCTTCCCCAGTTTTCTTGACCAGGGTTAGTAAATGTTGAGCCAAGGGAAAGGACACTTACATTTTGTTGTACTCATCTTGTTTTCAGATAAAAATTAAAATTGGGGATACAAATTTTGGCTCATCATCTAAACCATGTAGCTCCTCTTTCCTGTTGCTGATTTGCCTGACTTTTAATCTTGTAGGTTGTTCTTTGAGTGTTGCACATCCAGGGTATACGCTGTTGAGCTGTAATTCCAGTTTTTGGACACTGTTGCAAAACTGGTCACCAACTGGACAAATATTTCAGCACACATGCTTTGTCCAGTTATTCAGGGACAGCTGAAGCCTATGCATTAAGGCAGGTAAATTATTTTACTCTGAATTCTCAAGGATCAGGTATCCTCCCATTCAACTCTGGTAACAACTCCCTCTTCATCACAATTTCCCAGGACCAACCTGTGGATTGACCCAATATCAGTCCAGCCAGAATTCCTAAGGTTCCACAGTGAGCTACAGTGGGGAACGTGATTGCTACCTGTAGCTTACTGGGCACAGTCAGGTGAGGACCAGTTATATTTGACTTGTGCAGCATCATTTTTGCTTCGGTATATATTACAATCTTCCTTGCACTTGACAGATGGAGGTGGTGGTAGGAGGGGAGTGGAGGGAAATATTTCCCCAAATATGCCACAAGAGAACAATTTTTAATTTCTCAGCGTTGCTCAATAACATGACAGACAGTTAAAAGAAACTGCTTAATAAAACTACTTTACATATTAAAGTGAGCCCTTTGATAATTTGTTCACAATCTTTTGTTGCCTTCCTATTCACTTTTCACAGTTGGCTAATACTAGATTGTAATTCCAGGCTGCACCAACAAGAGGACCAATTTGGAAAGTACAGCAATGAATATATAACATCAGAAATGCAACACCAAATTAAATCATGATAGCCATTTGGATCATAGCACATGCAGAATGCTACAGAGATTTCTCAGAATTCAGACTGATTCAAAATCCTATATTTACATCTGAATTAGATTTCAACAACAGCAATCATCAATTTCATAATCCATTCTCAAATCTCTATGACATCTCTAAAGCTCTCTAGACAATTACAATTACAATGATAGATGCTCATAGAATAAGGCCCGAACACATCTGGCTTGAAATCAAAAGCAAGTGACATTTGCTTTGAGTTGCTTTCTGAAGCAGCACTAATGCAGAAAATCAGATTACTTTGGTAACAGACCTAAAGGAGCCTGTACTTCAAAGTGCAGGAGCTCCGGTAATTTGTATCCATGTGCAACACTTTCAGGTTACATATATTCATCTCTTCTGTGTCCAAAGCACAACATTTCCAATTTATATGACTTAAACTTTGAACCAGGCAGCATTGTTTCCAGCCTTAAGGTTTGGAAACAACTGAAACCATAATCCAGACTTTACACTGGATTGCATTGATTATATTACACAGAAATAGCTCATTTGGCCCAACTAGTCACAAGAAATATGAATGTATTTGAAACGAGTTGTAGTCTAGACTTCTAACTAGAGAGTGGTAGGTAAATAGTTATTTTTTTTATCAAAGGCTGTTTGTGCTATGTGACTGAATACTTTTAAAAAGATTTCAGAATGAACATCTCATTAACAAAAGAAGTCAAGAACCTAAGGATATGTATCGGCAAAGATAACAAAAAGGTCAATGGAACATAGTGACTTCTTTTTACCTGGGACCATAAACACAGTGTCTATTGTTGGTTTGCAAAGTACTAATTGTAATAGAATTGTACAGTCATACAACATGGAATCAGATACTTTTGTTCAACTCATTCATGCTGACTAAGCTTCCCAAATGAAACTAATCCCATTTGTCTGCGCTAATCTCTCTAACCGTTCCCTGTTCATGTACCTGTCCAAATGTCACTTCCTCTGGCAGTTCATTCCACATCCAAATCACTCTCTGTGTGAAAAAAGGTGCACTTCAAGATTTAAACATTTTCTAGGAAAAATGTCCTTTGCTATTCACCTTACTATGCTTCTAATGATTTAATAAACCTTTATAAGGTCACCCCACAATCTCCTTTGCTCCAGTGAAACAAGTCCCAGCCTATCCTTATAACTCAAACCTACTAGTCCTGGCAAAATCCTTTCTGAACCCGCTCAATGTAAGAGTTTTTAAAAATTCATTCACACAATGAGGGCAATAGTGGCTAGGCCAACAGTCATTGCCAGAGAGCAGTTCAGAGTCAGCCATATTGCTGTGGACCTGGAATCACAAGTAGGGCAGACCAGGTAAGGAGGACAATTGACTTCCTTAAAGGAATTTAGTGAATTAGATGGACTTTTACAACAATTGACAAATCTTAATTCCAGATTTTTATTGAATTCAAATTCCACCATCTGTCATGGCAGGATTTGAACCCAGGTCCCAAGAGCATTACTTGGATCCCTCGATTAACAATCCAGTGATAATACTATTGGGCTATCACCTCACACATAATAGCCTTCTTATAGCAGGGTGACAAGAACTGTAGACAGTACTCCAAAGTGGCTTTACCAACATCCTGTACAACCTCAACATGATGTCCCAAATCCTATACTCAATTGTCTGAACAATGAAGGCAAGTGTGCTAAATGCCTTTCTAAACACCCTGTTGACCTGTAATGCAACTCTTTAAGAACTGTGTACCTGAACTGCTAGGTCTCTCAGTTCAACAACATTGCCCAGGGCCCAACTGTTAATGTATAAGTCCTGCGCTTGTTCGCTTCACCAAAATGCAACACCTCACACTTATCCAAATTAAGGCCCATCTGCCCCTCCTCAGCCCATTGTTTGAATTGAGATGAGAGAATTGTAATTTACAATTTGAAACATTAGGAAATATTCTCTGTTTGAACCTTTTCTCTGTGTCACCTCCTTTCACAGGGTGGCACAGTGGCTCAGTGGTTAGCACTGCTGCCTCACAACACCAGGGTCCCAGGTTCAATTCCAGCCTTGGGCAGCTGTCTGTGTGGGGTTTGCACATTCTCCCCATGTCCAGGTGCTCTGGTTTAATCCCACAGTCCAAAGATGTGTAGGTCAGGTGAATTGGCCATGCTAAATTGCCTATAGGTTAGGTGTGTTAGTCAGAGGGTGGTGGGTTACTCTTTGGAGGGTCAGGGTGTTGTTGGGCCGAAGGGCCTGTTTCCATGCTGTAGGGAATCTAATCTAATAACTTGTCCAAAGGAGTTTGAGAACAACTATTTTGTCCAGGTTTTCTTGGTCTACACAGTGATACCAGAAACCTCCTGCTCAGTTACTTCAAACAGTGCCACAGTCATAAACTGGGGGTCTATGCAACAACAAAGGTGGATTCACATTTGAAATTCTTAGGAAACCTGAAATAAGTGGGAGTCGGAAAAGATCATACCACGGAGAAAGCCAATAGGTCCTGTGTATCTATGCTAGCCCCTTTGAAAGAGCTATCTAATTAATTCATTTCCCCAGTGTCGTTTGATATAGCCCAGCAAATCTTTGGCTTTCAGAACCTCCCAATTCTCTATGGGAAGTTACTATTGAATTTGTTTTGATTACCAATTCAGGATAATGCATTCCAGTCATCTTTACTGTGTATCTTCTGGCTACTGACCCACTTCTCAAATTGAACAATTTTCATTTACCCCAGCCAAACATCTCATAATTCCGAACACCTGTAATAAATCTCCACTAAACACTCCCTCCTCTAAGGAGGTAAGTAGACTGATTCCTAGTTCTTTCTTGCCACATATTTGAAATTCTGCATCCCTGATATTATTCTGGCAAATCTCCTCCATACCATCTCCAAATAAATTATACCTCAGTTGAATTAACCTCTTTCTGCATGATACTTCAACAGTTAAATCAGATGAAAAAAAATGATATTAAGTGTTTGATGCAACAGCACGGAAACAACTATCCCATGTAAATAGATCCTTTCTTTAAGGAGAAATTTAGAACAGTGGTTATGTCACTTGACTAGTCATCCAGAGGACCAGGTTAATATTTTGGGAATCTTGACTGAAATACCACCAAGGTACATGGTTAAATTTAATTTAACAAAATCTGGAATTAAGAGCTTCTGCCTAATGATGACCATGTCTATTGTCCACAAAAATCCCAATCTGGTTCACAGATGTAGAAGGAAATCTACCATCCTTAAATGGCAGTGGTGAGCTGTCTTCTTGAATTACTGTGGTCCTTGGGTTGCAGGAACGCCGAGTGGTGTGAAGGAGGGAGATCCAGGATTTTGACTCAAAGACACTGACGGAACAGTGGTATATTTCCCCTCTCAGAATGGTGACAGCTTGGAAGGAAACTTGCAGATGGTGGTGTTCCTTGCATCTGCAGCCTTTGTCCTTCAAGGTAGTGGAGATCACAGTTTGGGAACATGTTGAGGAGGAGCCTTGTTAAGCTATGCAATACATCTTGTCAATGGTGTACATTGCTGCCAATCATGACAGTGGTAAAGCTATTAAAAATAAAGGGGTGATGGTTGGAGATGAAACCAGGCCCAGGGACAGAAATCACAGAATCTGGTGCTCAGCCTCTAACACAAACACTGCTTCTACATCCTCAAACTGAGCACAGAGCTGCTGCCTCCAACCCAAGCACAGATGCTCCCCCTACAGCCTCAGTCCCAGAATATTAGGCCCTGATGTAACCCTGGGCATTGGATGGACCTTTATTTGGAACTATATAGCTGTTCTTTCACTGCTGCTGGGTCAAAATCCTGCAACTCTCCTCTTAACAGCATTGTGTATGCATTTACATCCCATGGGGACTGGAGCGATTCAAGACAGCAACTCAGTACCTTCTTCTCAAAGACATTTAAGCAACAGGCAATAGATGAGTATTGAACCAGCAATGCTGCCATGCCATGAATAAATAAATAAAACCTGTTGTCACAATTTCCAAGGTCAGACATGAGCTGTTCCCTGTAGATTGAGTTGAAACAGAGGACGCTGAAGGAACATCAACCATTCCAAGAAATATTACTGAAAGAGTAATAAGTGAGATACCTCACATCCTGATTTTCTTGCATATTGTCTAATGCTTGGAGGTTAATGAAGAAGTGGATGAAATGATGTTGCACTGTTACAAAGTTAATTCTCAAAGTAATGCTCTATGATCACAATGAATTCTGTAGCTTGCATTTGTCAGTGATTCAAATTTGATTTAAATCAACGGCCGAAGGGGAAGTAGGGCAAGAGATTCTACATATAATGCTCATACATAATTCATACACTTTGAAACATCTCCCTACTTTTAGATGTTCAATCGTGGATCCTCCTATTAATTCCTCAATGTCAGTTCACAACTGTAAACAGAGGTATACATACCTGGTACAACACCATTGGTAGCGATTGCACTCATCGAGATTGCTGTTAACATGGTCTGAAAAAGAAATGAAGACATACAGTCAAAAGAGGGAATGATGTTTAATTTGAAGATTGATCTATAGAAAACACATCTCAAAATTAGCTGTTTAATTGTTCATTCATCATTGGGCTCTAAGAAACTTATAAAGAGTAGATAACAAAACCATGAGGTTGACTATCAATCCAGAGTCAGAATTCAACACTAAGATAATTCCCAGTTCTGACACCATGCGTCACTGCATCACTCATTTGACAGGATGAGAATACTCATTTCAAGTCATTAGCAAACTTCGTTTTCAATTATTATTCTCAAACATGACCAGGAGGCAGGCGCTGCCCACTGAGCATGAGTTGCAAAAACTGATGGCAACCATCTTGGGGTCTGCTGTTGCCTGAAGAAGAAAGCAGACAACACCTCAGTGTGCCAAGAGCTTACCATGCTCAATAGTGGATAAAGCATCAAGTGAAAGGACCTAAACTCAATGTGAGGCAAAATCCCCTCTTACCAAGAATTTCTCTTCATTAAATGCTCTCTCTGCATCAGCAGCCATGCACCAATGTGCATCAGTCTATTTGCATTTTGAGGTTTACAAATTGAAAATCAACTTTTCACCATCCCTGGCCCTACAAAAAACTTGACAAGGGCCTTAACAGTCATAATAGGATGCATGTAAGTTCTTATAGTATACATGGATGTAATCCTTGTGACCAGGAGCTTTATCCTGCCTCCAATGTTGGTATATCTTTTTGATTTGTTAGTCAAGGACAGTGTTACATATAGGATGTCTGAAAGCTCGTCTACTGAGGTAGTATGGGCTGAGATTAGAAATGGGAAAGGAGAGGTCACCCTGTTGGGAATTTTCTATAGGCATCCGAATAATTCCAGAGATATAGAGGAAAGGATTGCAAAGATGATTCTAGATAGGAGCGAAGTTAACAGCATAGTTATTATGTGGGATTTTAACTTTCCAAGTATTGACTGGAAACACTATTGTTTGAGTACTTTAGATGGGTCCATTTTTGTCCAATGTGTTCAGGAGGGATTCCTGACACAGTATGTAGACAGGCCATCAAGAGGTGAGGCCACGCTGGATTTGGTACTGGGTAATGAACCAGGCCAGGTGTTAGATTTGGAGATAGGTGAGCACTTTGGTAATAGTGAACACAATTTGGTTATGTTTACTTTAGTGATGGAAAGGGATAGGTTTATATCACAAGGCAAGAGTTATGGCTGGGAAAATGGCAATTATAATGCGGTTAGGCAAGATTTACGATGCAAAGGATGGGGAAAGAAACTGCAGGGGATGGGCACAATTGAAATGTGGAGCGTGTTCAAGGAACAGTTACTGCATGTCCTTGATAAGTATGTACCTGTCAAGCAGAGAGGAAGTGGTCGAGTGAGGAAACTGTGGTTTAATAAAGAAGTTGAATCTCTTGTCAAGAGGAAGAAGAAGGTTTATGAAAAGATGAGACATTAAGGCTCAGTTAGGGCACTTGTGAGTTACAAGTTAGCCAGGAAGGACCTAAAGAGAGTGTGAATAAGAGCCAGGAGGGGACATGAGAATTCTTTGGCAGGTAGGAACCCTTATGTTTTCTATAGGAATGCCAGGAATAAAAGAATGACTAGGATAAGAGTAGGGCCAGTCAAGGACAGCAGTGGGAAATTGTGTGTGGAATCTGAGGAGACAGGGGAAGCACTAAATGAACATTTTTCATCAGTATTCACACAGAAAAAAGACAATGTTGTCGAGGAGAATACTGAGATATGGGCTATTAGACTAGATAGGATTGAGGTTAGTAAGGAGGAGGTGTTAGCAATTCTGGCAACTGTGAAAATAGATAAGTCCCCTGGGCCACATGAGACTTATCCTAGGATTTTCTGGGAAGCTAGGGAGGAGATTGCAGAGCCTTTGGTTTTGATCTTTTTGTCACCATTGTCTCCAGGAATAGAGGCAGAATACTGTAGGATTGAAAATGTTATCCCCTTGTTCTAGAAGGGGAGTAGAGACAACCCTGGTAATTATAGACCAGTGAGCCTTACTTCTGTTGTGGGCAAGGTTTTGGTAAGGATTATAATCATCGAGAAAGGAATAATATGATTAGGGATAGTCAACATGGTTTACTGAAGGGTAGGACATGCTTCACAAACCTTATTGAGTTTTTTGGGAATGTGACCAAACAGGTGGATGAGGGGAAAACAGTTATGTGGTGTATCTGGATTTCAGTAAAGCGTTTGATAAGGTTCCCCATGGTAAGCTATTATAGAAAACACGGAGGCATGGGATTGAGGGTGATTTAGCGGTTTGGATCAGAAATTGGCTAGGTGTAAGAAGACATGATTTGGAGATGCCGGTGTTGGACTGGGATGTACAAAGTTAAAAATCACACAACACCAGGTTATAGTCCAACAGGTTTACTTGGAAGCACTAGCTTTTGAAGCCCTGTTCCTTCATCAGGTAGTTGTGGAGTACACAATTGTAAGACACAGAATTTACAGAAAAAGTTTACAGTGTGATGTAACTGAAATTATACATTGAAAACATCTTGATAGTTTGTTAAGTCTCTCATCTGTTAGAATGACCATGATAGTATCACTTCTTTCATATGTAAATCACAAAACCTTTTTAAAAGTTACATTCTCAGGGTAACATTCTCAGGTACCCATAGGGAGGGCCTCAACCAGGACCTTGGGTTCATGTCTCACTACAGGTGACCACCATTGCACTACACATACATACACACGCACACACAGTCTATACACTGTGGTCTATGGTCTATACACACAGACACTCACATTCCCACACTAACACAGACACTCTCTCACAGACTTAGACCCCTTTACACTCACACAGACACACATACATTCTCTCTCACAGACACCCACAACTCCCCTCCACACATTTCCCACCCCCCCCACACACACACACACACACACACACAAACACACACACAGTTTGAGGGGGATCTGCCTCTGGAGGTAGTATGGGCTGAAGTCAGAAATAGGAAAGGTGCAGTCACCTTGTTGGGTGTTTACTATAGGCCCCCCAATAGCAGCAGAGATGTGGAGAAACAGATTGGGAAACAGATTTTGGAAAGGTGCAGAAGCCACAGGGTCATAGTCATGGGCGACTTCAACTTCCCAAATATTGATTGGAAGCTCTTTAGATCAAGTAGATTGGATGGGGCGGTGTTTGTGCAGTGTGTCCAGGAAGCTTTTCTAACGCAGTATGTAGATTGTCCAACCAGAGGGGAGGCCATATTGGATTTGGTACTCGGTAATGAACCGGGACAAGTGATGGGCTTGTTAGTGGGTGAACATTTTGGTGATGGTGACCACAATTCTGTGACTTTCACCTTGGTTATGGAGAGAGATAGGTGCGCACAACAAGGTAGATTTTACAATTGGGGGAAGGGAAATTACGATGCTGTAAGACAGGATTTGAGAAACATACGTTGGGAGCAAAGGCTGTCAGGGAAGGGTGTGTTGGAAATGTGGAACTTTTTCAAAGAGCAGATACGACGTGTCCTTGATATGTATGTACCTATCAGGCAGGAAAGAAATGGTTGTGTCAGGGAGCCTTGGTTGACGAGGGAGGTTGAATGTCTAGTAAAGAGGAAGAAGGAGGCTTACATAAGGTTGAGGAAACAGGGTTCAGACAGAGCAGTGGAGGGATACAGGATAGCCAGAAGGGACCTGAAGAAAGGGATTAGGAGAGCTAAGAGAGGGCATGAAAAATCCTTGGCGGATAGGATCAAGGATAACCCCAAGGCATTTTATGCGTATGTGAGAAACCTAAGAATGACGAGAACGAGGGTAGGTCCGATCAAGGACAGTAGTGGGAGACTGTGTATTGAGTCGGAAGAGATAGGAGAGGTCTTGAACAAGTACTTCTCTTCAGTATTTACGAACGAGAGGGACCGTATTGTTGAAGAGGAGAGTGTGAAACGGACTGTTAAGCTAGAAGAGATACCTGTTAGGAAGGAAGATGTGTTGGACATTTTGAACAACTTGAGGATAGACAAGTCCCCCGGGCCTGACGGGATATATCCTAGGATTATGTGGGAAGCAAGAGAGGAAATTGCAGTACCGTTTGCAATGATCTTCTCGTCTTCACTGGCAACGGGGGTGGTACCAGGGGACTGGAGAGTAGCGAATGTTGTGCCCCTGTTCAAAAAAGGGAATAGGGATAAACCCGGGAATTACAGGCCAGTTAGTCTTACTTCTGTGGTAGGCAAAGTAATGGAAAGGGTACTGAGGGATAGGATTTACGAGTATCTGGAAAGACACTGCTTGATTAGGGACAGCCAGCACGGATTTGTGAAGGGTAGGTCTTGCCTTACAAGTCTTATTGAATTCTTCGAGGAGGTGACCAAGCATGTGGATGAGGGTAGAGCAGTGGATGTAGTGTACATGGATTTTAGTAAGGCATTTGATAAGGTTCCCCATGGTAGGCTTATGCGGAAAGTCAGGAGGCATGGGATAGAGGGAAATTTGGCCAATTGGATAGAAAACTGGCTAACCGGTCGAAGGCAGAGAGTGGTGGTAGATGGTAAATATTCAGCCTGGAGCCCAGTTACAAGTGGAGTTCTGCAGGGATCAGTTATGGGTCCTCTGCTGTTTGTAATTTTTATTAATGACTTAGATGAGGGAGTCGAAGGGTGGGTCAGTAAATTTGCAGATGATACGAAGATAGGTGGAGTTGTGGACAGTGAGGAGGGCTGTTGTCAGCTGCAGAGGGACTTAGATATGATGCAGAGCTGGGCTGAGGAGTGGCAGATGGACTTCAACCCTGCCAAGTGTGAGGTTGTCCATTTTGGAAGAACAAATAAGAATGCGGAATACAGGGTTAATGGTAGGGTTCTTAGTCAGGTGGAGGAACAGCGGGATCTTGGGGTCTATGCACATAGATCTTTGAAGGTTGCCACTCAGGTGGATAGAGTTTGTAAGAAGGCCTATGGAGTATTATCGTTCATTAGCAGAGGGATTGAATTCAAGAGTCGTGAAGTGATGTTGCAGCTGTACAGGACTTTGGTTAGGCCACAGTTGGAGTACTGTGTGCAGTTCTGGTCGCCTCACTTTAGGAAAGATGTGGAAGCTTTGGAGAGGGTGCAGAGAAGATTTACCAGGATGTTGCCTGGAATGGAGAGTAGGTCGTACGAGGATAGGTTGAGAGTTCTCGGCCTTTTCTCGTTGGAACGGCGAAGGATGAGGGGTGACTTGATAGAGGTTTATAAGATGATCAGAGGAATAGATAGAGTAGACAGTCAGAAACTTTTTCCCCGGGTACAACAGAGTGTTACAAGGGGACATAAATTTAAGGTGAAGGGTGGAAGGTATAGGGGAGATGTCAGGGGTGGGTTCTTTACCCAGAGAGTGGTGGGGGCATGGAATGCGCTGCCTGTGGGAGTGGTAGAGTCAGAATCATTGGCGACCTTTAAGCGGCATTTGGATAGGTACATGGATGGGTGCTTAATCTAGGTTAGAAGTTCGGCACAACATTGTGGGCCGAAGGGCCTGTTCTGTGCTGTATTGTTCTATGTTCTATGTTCTATGTTCTATATATGTTTGTGGGGTGAATTTGTACTTGCAGAGTTACATTGTACTTTGCTCAAAAACAGCATGAATTCATGTAAAACTCTGTCAACTCTCTTCTTAGATTAGAATTCGTCTAAACATTGTGGCACAGACAACAGAACATGGGGGCTAACACTTTCAACATACTATCTGGCTGACACCAATTGTTACAGCTAACCTGAGAATGTAGTTTTAAAAATAAATGCCATTTACATATGAAAGAAGTGAAACTATCATGGTCATTCTAACAGATGAGAGACTTAACAAACAATCAAGGTATCTTTCATTGTATAATTTCAGTTACATCACACTATAAACATTTGCTAGAAGTTCTGTGTCTTACAATTGTGTCCTCCACAACCACCTGATGAAGGAGCAGTGCTCCGAAAGCTAGTGCTTCCAATTAAACCTGGTGGACTATAACCTGGCGTTGTGTGATTTTTAACTTTGTAAGAAGACATAGGGTGTTGGTTGATGGGAAATATTCGTCCTATAGTTCAGTTACTAACGGTGTACCGCAAGGATGTGTTTTGGGGCCATTGCTGTTTGTTATTTTTATCAATGACCTGAGCGAGGGCGTAGAAGGATTTGAAGATGACACCAAAGTTGGTGGAGATCTGGATAGTCTGGAAGGCTGTTGCAGGTTACAGAGGGACATAGATAAGCTGCAGAGCCTAGCTGAGAGGTGGCAAATGGAGTTTAATGCGGAAAAGTGTGAAGTGATTCACTTTGGAAGAAGTAACAGGAATACAGAGTACTGGGCTAATGGTAAGATTCTTGGTAGTGTGGATGAGCAGAGAGACCTTGGTGTCCACATGCATAGATCCCTGAAAGTTGCCACCTAGGTTGTTTGGGTTCTTAAGAAAGTATATATGTGTTAGCTATTGTGGTTCTGTTCGCCGAGCTGGGAATTTGTGTTGCAGACGTTTCGTCCCCTGTCTAGGTGACATCCTCAGTGCTTGGGAGCCTCCTGTGAAGCGCTTCTGTGATCTTTCCTCCGGCATTTGTAGTGGTTTGAATCTGTCGCTTCCGGTTGTCAGCTTTTATTAGGAGAGGGATTGAGTTTCAGAGCCATGAGGTCATGCTGCAGCTGTACAAAACTCTGGTGCAGAATATTATGTACTTTTCTGGTCGCTGCAGTATAGGAAGGATGTGGAAGCATTGGAAAGGGTCCAGAGCAGATTTACTAGGATGATGCCTGGTATGAAGGGAAGGTCTTATGAGGAATGTTTTGGGGACTTGAGGCTGTTTTTGTTAGAGAGGAGAAGGTTAAGAGTTGACTTAATAGAAGCATACAAGGTGATCAGAGGATTAGATCGTGTGGACAGTGAGAGTCCTTTTCCTCGGATGGCGATGGCTAGCACGAGGGGACACAGCTTTAAATTGAGGGGTGATAGACAAAGGATGAATGTCGGAAGTAGGTTCATTACTCAGAGAGTGGTGAGGTTGTGGAATGCCCTGCCTGCAATAGTAGTCGACTCGCCAACTTTCAGGGCATTTAAATGGTCATTGGATAGGCATATGGATGGTAATGGAATAGTGTAGGTTAGATGAGTTTTAAATTGGTTCCACCGGTCAGTGCAAAATTGAGGGCTGAAGGGCCTGTACTGTGCTGTAATGGTCAATGTTCTATGTTCTAAGATTTGTTTTTCAAAAATCATGCCATCATGTAAGGCTGTTTAAAGTAAATACTTAGGTAAAGTAACAATTTCATATTTTTGCCATTTTATCTGTGGGTTCAGTTTGTGTGTCCTTATGGTCTTATCTTGATTTTTCTTTAATTATTGTCTAAATTATTTGTTCATTTTTATTTCTTGAGAATTTCAGGTTGTTAGATAAACATTAACATCTCTAGATAATGTAATTTTGCTGTTTTCTTTGCTTATTTATTTTCTTTCCTGACCTCCTCATATTTCATTTTGTTATTCTCTTCTCTAATCTTTAAGCACTTGGTGCATGATTTTAATGTCATTCTTGCCTCTTATTTAACTATTGTCTTCCAATGTTGCCTAATTTGGTCTTGATTTTCAGCAAGATGATTTCACCATATGCTTCTGCAGGTGTACAAAATATATCTGATAAAATTACATTATTCACCATTTTAAATGTCTTCTGTTGTTCTATTTCCTTGTTTGCCATTTTGTCTCCCAAGCTGATTTTCCCTACTCCTAGCCTCATCCTCGGTTCTATATATTTGGTACATGCTCATCACAAGTACTTGTATTCAAAAGATATGCATGGGTTTCCCAATCAAAAAGATTCTTCAGCCTCACGGCGCAGCTCTTTGAGGAAAGCACAAAAACTGTAAACAAGGCAATGGAACCAGTTTTGTGTAATAAATGTCTCAAGAGTCTCAGAACTTCTATGATCTGGGACAGAACGCAACAGAGACTTGCACAGCGTAGAAGATCATTAACCTTCTTGGGCCATTTATCCAGACTGTGGAGACAGGATCGACTTAAGTGGCAATTTCAGAGGGCACCGAGGTGGCAATGGCAGTCACTTAAATAGAATATCCCATACATAAATACATATTCACTTACATCACCAGTGATTTTACCTGGAACAATGAGAATGAAGGTACAGAGGCCAGCTATCTTAGCGCCATACAATTTTTTAACCCTATCTGAAAGATAGCTATCATTTCCACAGCATCCATATGAGTGTCAAACTTTATCAGGATCAAACAAGGAAGCATTAAATGTCCCATGAGTCTGTAACCTTATCTTTTATTAAACAGCAAGATGCATGTAGAAAGTTACAAGTTTTAAGTTGCACTTGTAGCTGCGAATAAACAAGGGATACTGACCCGAGTACCATTAAAACATTTGCACTCAGTGAAAAATGGCTTCATTAATTCAGTTCTATCGAAAACGCAAGTCTTTCCTGCAGCACTGAGGACAATGCTGCTGTGCTGTAGGAAGCTGAATGTATTGTTCCTCAGGCTCTCACTTAGCACAATGCTCTGGAGCAGAGATTCCGAGGATCAAGTGAAATCCCCTGTCTGGATGTGACTGGTACAATTCCTCAGATGTGATTTGTGTGTAGATAGCCTCAGTGGCTTCAGAGGAAGGTAGTGTTCAATTGCAGATATTCTGGACAATTTCGCTTTGGAAGAAGTAACAGGAGTCCAGAGTATTGGGCTAATGGTGAGATTCTTGACAGTGTGGATGAGCAGAGAGATCTCAGTGCCCATGTGCATAGATCCCTGAAAGTTGCCATTGCCACCCAGATTGATTGTAGTCCAACAGGTTTATTTGAAATCACAAGCTTTCAGAGGACAGTCCTTTAGTCAGGTGAAGTGAATGACTTTGTCCACCCTAGTCCAACACTGGTACCTCCACATCATAGACATTCTGGAAATAGTGACATGATATTCGGACTTCCACCTCTGGCTAGATTATAGTGAGACATCCCCTCTCTCATCAACACAATGAGTGACTGTTGCTTTCCTGTAACTTCACTGCATCAAGAGGGCACCTCAGGCTGTGAGCTCCACAGTCGGGATCAGTTCCACATCCACTGGAGAGTGGCGCTGGTCCTGGCTTGTGGAAACAAGTGTACCTCATCCATTTGTGTAGTAGCCCTTGCTTCATCAGCATTGGGATGACCACGGCTTCTGCTGCTATATCTATTGGAGATGATTCCAATCGACCTATGTGTACACTATCACAAACAAACTAGCTCCTCAATAATGCCATCATTCAGTAATCACACCACACACAAATAATATTCAAACAGAGTCCGCCGAACATTGGGACAGGGTGGAACACCTGTACATGGAGGATGTTGCATATTGTGGACCCAATTCAGATTTCTGTTGCTCAAGTGTTTGGTGCATATACAATAAGAGTGACAACAATAATGACGACCTCTTCCCCACTCCCAACCCAAAGTACCCAAGAAAGGCAGGATTACATATTGGATAATGGTGTGGATGACTTGTGGTGGAAGATGTGAAGCAAGCATCTCCTGCAGACTAAGGAACCTAGGAAAGTGAATGCTACTTTGGCAACCAGACTGAATCTTTCCAGCCTGCTTGAGATTAGAACCAATAGTCGGATTGATTTGTAATGTTGAACAATATGGTGAAAGTTGCTTGGGGTCAGGACTCTCAATTGAAACAGTAAGCCAATACTTGGGTCTGTCCAAATCCATTTCTTTAAATTCTCATCTCCACATTTTAGCCCCAGGTAATCCACATGGTCATGCTGAACACATCATGCCCTGCTCCCCCCATCAAGGCCAAGGTGGTAGCAACGACTGACAAGCCCTCTCTTGTAGTACCCCTTACCCTCCTCCTATTCTCTATGATTTTCCAACCATATATGTTGAGTTGCTCCAATTCACAATTATTATGCCCTCTACATCCAAGCATGCCGCCTCTAATCCATGCATGCTGCCTCTAATCCCCATCACTGACTTCCACAGTATCCCCACCACAACTATGGCCTCCCTCAACTTTCAGTGAGCAGACCCCCTCTGGATTGACCATGGTACACCATCCTCAATTAACTTGAAATACAGCCCTGACCTTAAGAGAACAGACCCTGACTAATATCTATGCGACTCCCTGACTGACATTTTGTAATCCTTGGATTGGTTGAACTGTATCTACAGGATAAGCCTGCCGACCTCACTGAATATGGGCAAGCCCCTGGATTGAGATTGGATGACATCCTTTACGTAGTGTGCAGATGACCCTTGGCTGAAGACAATCCTCATAGACATATCTGAGAACTTCACACTTAAATTCTGAGATGTTATCATTTGGCTGAAGCACACGCAGTGTGTTTGCTGTATAAGCTGCTTAAACATGGTGTAGGTGTAATGTCGATGTAGCACAATGTGTTATGGCAACATGTCCACCCCCTTGACTGATTCCTCCTGACAACCATGACAATCTGGCTGTCTTTGTGTTTGTATTAACAACTACTGAAAGACAGAATGTCAATGAACCTGTAAGTTCCGAATGATGTGGCGAAGTGCTAAAGGGCAAGGAAAGGCATGGCAGAGGGGCTTTGAGCATCCAAGTAGGTACAAAGTGCGTGAGTGATAAGAGGACAGTCAAGGAGTCATGAGATGTAACCTTGACCATTCCATAAGATGCTTGCTTGTATCTGCATGTGATTAAGCCTGGCAGCAGCTGAGCAATATAAGGTGTGCAGTACTGAAGTGGAAAAATATATTCGAAGTTAGCTGGAGAAGAGCCATGAGATGTTGGTACACATCCAATGCCGTTCTCCATGACAACAATCATGATGGTTGGTGGACAGCATTGTCTGTTGCTGCCCAAGGACGGCAAGCAAAAGATGGTGGCTGGTGGAAACTGTGTATCAGTGAGGCGAGATTCGATGCAAGTGCGATGTAAATGTCGGCAAATCGGCCACTCACCTTTTATGGACTAGATCTTCATCTTGCTGTTTAAACCTTGAGTGTAAAATCGGACTTTTGTTTTCAACATCAAGAATCTCATTTTTCCAAACTTGCTTCATTTTCCCAACTGACTCACCTTGCCCACTTCATTCAGCCCACTACTGAATGAAATAAAACAAAGTTTGAAGTTGAGGATTTGTGGGAATATCCAAACACTTCAGGAAGAACACTTTTTGAATCGAGCAATTTCTTTTGGCGAGCAGTTGGAAAGCAGATCCTTAAATTATGTAGCTCAAGCCTAATGCACGAGGCCTGACTAGGGCAGGAGGCTATTTCATTCACTCTAAAGTTTTACTTCAGAGCCTGAGATTCCTTTGGGGATAAAATCGCTGGATCAGCAAATTTTCAGAGTACAGGATGTGAGAAATTTCAAAATAACGTCAGCAGAAATGAAAGAAGAAAAAAATGAGTTAGTGGGGCAATATCCTGAGTAAAATAATTCAGGAATTCATTAATTTTTGCCAGGGTTAGGATCTTTTGGTATTTTTAGCTTGTTTGCAACGCCTGCACTTACTTTCTCGTAATTCTCATCAGAAAATCATTTATTCAGGTTCATCAATATGCTTATTCAAGAAGAATGGGTACCCAATAAACACAGTCTGCTAATTTCTCAATAACAAACCTAAACAAGCAGAGACAACATGCGCAGAAACTCTAGCTATATTATCATACATCAAAGACATCTTTGAAATGACTTCCAGATGATTCAGACCCTTTGGCATCATGGTAGCCCATAAACCTACCAACACACTTAAACACAGGTGATGAACCTAAAAGACCCTATTCAAACAATCAACAAAACAAATGTTGTTTACAAAATATCACGCAAGAACTGTAACAAACACTACATCATACAGACGGGCAGAAAACTAGCCATCAGGATATATGAATACCAACTAGCCACCAAACAACATGATTCACTATGACTAGTATCCTTACATACAGATGAAGAAGGATACCACTTCAACTTGTTGGGCTGAAGGGTCTGTTTCCGCACTGTAGGGAATCTAATCTAATCAAAACACATCCATCCTAGGTCAGACCAAATAGAGACACACCTGGGAATTCCTAGAGGCCAGGCATTCAAACCAGAACTCCATCAATAAACCCCATCAATAAACACATCTACCATTCTCTGAGAATGAAATGATTTCACTCAATTTAAGAGACCAAGGCATTTAAATAGAAAGCGGGCTGTAACTCCAGCACTTCACCGGAGGCTCACTAATGATGTTACCTAGTATTGGTGATGAAATATCTGAAAACAAACCTTCCAGTGCAGTGAGCAAACTTACAATGTGAATGAAAGATAGTTAGTTATGATTGGAGTCTTTTGGATACTTCCACTCAGGAGAATGACATTTCTTTTTGATACAAAAACAGAAAGTACTGGAGACACTTACCAGATCTGGCAGTGTCTGAGGAAAATTCTGTCCTGAATATAAGTCATAATGGATTCAAAACATTAGTTCTGTTTAACTCTTCACATACACTGCCAGATCTAGGGCAGTTCACCACCACCTTCTCAAGGGCAATTAGGATGGGCAATAAATACTCGCCAGCTGCGATGCCCACGTGCTATGAGTGAATAAGTAAAAAAGTTAAACTTGCCAAGTTTATCCCCACTGACCCACTCTGTCTGCATCCATATGTCACCACTTTACAACCTCCTCATTGCTCATTTCTTCAACTAACCTTACTCAATCAACTTGGATTATTACACTAAGTCCTCTCATCTAAGTCGCTAATATTGATTATAAAATGCTGAGGGCCAAATACAGATTCTTCCAATGCCATACAAGGTATAGATCATCAACACAAAAACATCCTGTTTATGTTTATTATTACAATTTGAATTCTGCCCATTAAATAATTCTTTTTCCATGTCCTAATACTAGAAATTCCAGGAGTGCTAATTTTGTGTAATAACTTCTTTATCACTTTACAAGTGCTTTTTAAAAATCCAAATACAGAACAATCTCGATTATCCGAACAAGATAGATGGGGAGTATTTTGGATAAATGATGTTTGGATAATCAAGGTTGTTTTGTACATGTTAACTACCTGTCCTTTATCTGTCATAATAGTTACAACTTCAAAACCGCTTTTAATAAATTACTTAATCACAATTTATCTTTCATAAATTTGTGTTGATTCAATTTAATTAGATGATAATTTTCTAAGTGCCACTGCTACCATATCCGTAATAAAAGATTCCAGTACTTCATATTCAACTGATCTTAGGTTAACTGGTCTACCATTTTCTGTTTTCTCTCTTCCTCAGTCTTAAGTAGTAGTTAAACTTATGTTACCCTTGCTACCTGTCAATTCTTGTGAATAGTTGTGGAATCGAAGGCATTCTGAAAACGTTCGGCCAATGTATCTACTATTATTCTGTTTGTGGTTTTCTCTATATATGTTAGCCCAGGCAACATATACTAGTTATTTGAGTTCCATTGAGTCAGATATATTGATGTTTAGGTGGAGGAACAAGGACTGTTGAGACAGCAGGGAGGCTGTAGAAAAACTTGGACAGGTTAGGAGAGTGGGCAAAGAAATGGCAGATGGAATACAATGTTGGAAAGAGTGAGGTTATGCACTTTGGGAGGAAGAATATTGGTGCAGGGTATTTTCTATATAGGGAAAGCCTTCAGAAATCTGAAGCACAAATAGACTTGGGAGTCCTAGTTCAGGATACTCTTAAGATTAACATGCAGATTCATTTGGCAGTTAGGAACACAAATGCAATTTAAGCATTAATTTCAAGAGGGCTAGACGACAAGAGTAGAGATATACATCTGCAGCTGAATATAAGGCTCTGGTCAGACTTCATTTGGAATATTGTGAGCAGTTGTGGACCTCGTATCTAAGGAAGGATGTACTGGTTTTGGAGGGGTGCAGAGGGGGTTTGTAAGAATGGTCCCACCGACGAAAGGCTTGTCATATGAGGAGCAGTTGAGGACTCTGCATTTGTACTTTCAAAGGATGAGGTGGGGGGGGGGGGAGGGGGGATGTCATTGAAATGTACAGAACACTGAGAGGCCTGGTTAGGGTACACATGGAGAAGATGTTTCCATTAGTAGGACAGACTAGGACCTGAGGGCACTGCCTCAGAGTGAAGGGATGATCCTTTAGAACTGAGATGAGGAGGAGTTTCTTCAGTCAGTAGGTGGTTAATCTGTGGAACTAATTATTTACAAGACATAACACAGGCTTGTACACAGTCTGGATTCTGTGCTTCGGGCTGTTATGTTACATACACATGGTTGACTGACTACACAGATTTGATGACACAGAGAGAGTGACCGAAGGCAATGTGGCATTTTTATATTAGAATGTCACATGTCATGATGTTATGAAATGTCTTAAAACTGCATTGCCTGTTTGTTCTCGAAACAGTGCCATAATACAACATTATTCCTTTTGCCTTAAAAAATGAGAAACTTTTACCAGTAATATGGACAAGAAGGTATGTCTTTATAATTGCCTCTACATATTCAGACAATGCCTTGGTGGATGTATGTCCTTATGCAGTTATCATGACGTAGCTGTGTAGCTTCATGCTGAGCCATCCTATCTGTCTTTAAGGTTGGATGTGCATCATTTGTTGTGCTTGTTGTCTGGTTTGAAATCTTCAGTACCTGAGTTGTCATTCATTGTAACAGGTGGTTGATAATAGGCAATTTGAATATGTCGTCAATTACTTTGCAAGATTTGACCATTGCTCATTACAATGTCACATGATCTAGAATCCCCATAGTGTGGAAACAGGCCATTCGGCCCAACAAGTCCACACCAAACTTTCAAAGAGTATCCCACCCAGACCCATTTCCCGATCCTATTACTTTACATTTCCCCTGACCAATGTACCTAATCTACACAGCCCTGAACATTATGGGCAATTTAACATGGCCTAACCCACACATCTTTGGACTGTGGGAGGAAACTGGAGCACCCAGAGGAAATCCATGCAGACATGGGGAGAATGTGCAAACTCCACATAGATAGTTGCCTGAGTCTGGAAATGGACCTGGGTCCCTGGCGCTGTGAGGCAGAAGTGCTAACCACTGAGCCACCCTAGGCTGGACCCAATTGCATAGTAATTTTCCATGAACCTAAGCCTTTGTATGAACACCTCTAACCTGGTTCAAGTTGAAATAACTGTCTGCATGTTCATTCATCATGCTGTTCTATCACTTCCTCCCTTCTTTCCAACAAAATGTGGTGCATGCGTGATTGGGCAATGAGAAGAAACAGGGTGTAGGTTTGCTCACTGAGCTGTGGGTTTGATATCCAGACGTTTCATTACCTGGCTCGGTAACATCATCAGTGACAACCTCCAAGTGAAGCGAAGCTGTTGTCTCCTGCTTTCTATTTATATCTTTCTCCTGGATGGGGTTCCTGGGGTTTGTGGTGATGTCATTTCCTGTTCGTTTTCTGAAGGGTTGATAGATGGTATCTAGATCCATGTGCTTGTTTATGGAGGTGTGGTTGGGGTGCCAGGCCTCTCAGAATTTTCTGGCATGTCTTTGCTTAGCCTGTCCCAGGATAGATGTGTTGTCCTAGTCAAAATGATTTTTTTCATCCGTGTGTAGGACTATGAGGGAGAGAGGGTCGTATCTTTTTGTGGCTAGCTGGTGTTCATGTATCCTGGTGGCTAACTTTCTTCCTGTTTGTCCTACGTAGTGTTTGTGGCAGTCCTTGCATGGAATTTTATAGATGACGTTGGTTTTGTCCATGGGTTGTACTGGGTCTTTTAAGTTTGTTAGTTTTTGTTTGAGATGGTAAGGTGGTTAGGGTTTCTGGCTGTGTGTGATCTGCTGGTCGTGGTTTATTCTTGAGGAATCTGCACACTGTATTTTTTGAGTATCCGTTCTTCTTGAATACGTCGTATAGGTGGTTCTCCTCTGTTTTTCGAAGTTCATCTGTGCTGCAGTGTGTGGGGGTTTGTTGGAATAGTGTTCTGATACAGCTTCGTTTGTGTGTGTTGGGATGGTTGTTGGTGTAATTGAGTATTTAGTCAGTGTTTGTCGGTTTTCTGTATACACAGGTTTGTAGTTCTCCCTTGTCCTTTCTATCTACTGTGACGTCCAGAAATGCGAGTCTGTTGTCAGTTTCTTCCTCCTTGGTGAACTTTATGCCCGTGAGGGTGTTGTTGATGATGTTAAATGTCTCTTCTATCTTGTTTTGTTTTGTGATGACAAAGGTGTCATCTACGTAGTGAACCCAGATTTTTCAAGAAGAACGGATACTCAAAAAACACAGTGCACAGATTCCTCAAGAACAAACCACAACAAGCAGACCAAACAAAGCCAGAAACCCTAACCACCTTACCATACATCAAAGAAGTTTCAGAAATGACAGCCAGACTACTGAGACACCTCGGAATCCTAGTAGCACACAAACCCACCAACACTCTCAAACAAAAACTATCAAAAACTAGCCGGAGACAACAGCAGACAATAGCTTCGCTTCACTTGGAGGTCACCACTGATGATGTTACCTAGCCAGGTAATGAAACGTCTGGATATCAAACCTACAGCTCAGTGAGCAAACCTACACCCTAAACCTCAACCTGACCTACAAACCTTCACAAACCTTGCGAATGAGAAGAAATGCCTCACAAATACGACAGCTGCTGCTGAGGGTAAACTTTTGTCTAAAGGAGTAGCACACATAGCCCTCCACATACCTTTACATTTAATGATTATGGACTTTACAGAATGAACAGTGCATTCTACAAGACCATCCGACTGAGAGGAGCAGCAGTGATATGTTGAACACCCCAATTTCCTGCATTTCTTGAAAGAATGCACTAATTGAACATATTTTTTGAGGTAAGACAAAGATACTGAATAAAACAGTTAACGTGTCTAGTGTATTCTTATTTTGTCACACAAAAGGAAATTTATTGAAATAGTCAGTCACCGGAATGTAATTGACAGTTGTTGACTGGACCATCAACCAGGACTGACCCATCTCCCTCATTTCCGCCCTCACCCCCTTTCTTCCCTCCCACAACAGCCACAGGGTTCCCTTTGTCCTTACCTACCATACCACCAGCATCCACATCCAGAAGATCGTCCGCCGCCATTTCCGCCACCTCCAGTGAGATGCCACCACCAGACACATATTCCCCTCTCCTCCCTTGATTGCCTTCCGCACTCCCAACATCCACCCCCACAGCTCACAGCACCATTCCCTGCAACCACTGGAGGTGTAATACTTTCCCATTTTACCTCCTTCCTCCTCAGTATCCAAGGGCCTAAACAAACCTTCCAGATGAAGCAGCACTTTACAAGCTATTCACACAATCTAATCTACTGCACTCGTTGCTCACACTGCAGTCTCCTCGACAAGGGAAGTGAAACATAGGCTAGTTGACTGTTTCATAGAACATCTATATTTTGCCTATAAAAAAGACTTTGAGCTTCCAGTTGCCTGCCACTTTAACACCCCACATCTGTTCCTTGGCCGACATCTCTGTCTCAGGCTTGCTGCAGTGTTCCAGTGAAGCTCAATGCAAGCTGGAAGAACAACACTTCATTTCCAATTTGGGGACCCTGCAGCCCTCTGCACTCAATATCAAGTTCAATAATTTTAGGACCTAAACTCTCCCATGTCCTTGCCCCCTACCCCACACACCAGGCTTTGGTATCATAGAGTCTGCTGTTACCCACTACCTGTTATTTGCCACTAACAGTCTTCCTTAACAGCTATTTACCCTCCCAGCCAGATCATTATCTACTCTTTCGTCAGTCCAACTGTCTTCTTTCTCTTTGGGTTCTATCCCCACCTATCATTTACTCCTTACCCCCTCCCCCAACCCTACCTTCTGCATATAAACTGCCATTTAGCTAGCTACCATCAGTTCTGAAGAAGGGTCACTGGACCCGAAACATTAACTCTGATCTCTGTCCACAGATGCTGCCAGGCACGCTTAGCTTTTCCAGCAATTTCTCTTTTTGTTCCTTTCGGTTTTTACCAGAATGTAATTGTGGCCTTGGACATTGAAAATGCAAGTAGTGATCTTGCAGCGTGCTTTAGAAGGAACTTCGTGTGGAAGGACAGATTTTCTTGCATGCAGATGGAATTGAAATGTTTCTCATGATTTGACTCATTAATTGTTAATTTGTTATTAGGTTCAAACCAAAATATAGCACAAGTTGATATCATGCTTGTAGAATTATGTCGTGTTTACCCTTGAAGTTTACATTATTTTGGAGTCATGGTTTATCCCTGAATGACCTGCATGAATGCACTAATTTGAGGATCAGTTGGGATGTGCTCAGTTCAGATGTTGCAGCTGGTCACCAATTGTTGAATCTGCTCTGCTGCGATTGACAATGGAATCCGGAATCTTTGGTGCTGATGATTTTATTTATTTTGTGGATCAAAAGAACGTAGGTCTGTGCATTCTGATAAATAGATAATTGGGGATCCATTTGTTTTAACAGTGTAAAACATTTCAGGTGCCCATTCCCCTGCTGCCACCATGATGCCAGTGGATTTGGAAAATTCGTTGGCACTGTCCTATGCTTGGCTACACTTCACATGCTGCTGTAGAGAATTGTGTTGCATTGATTGGACAAGTACACATTTTAGCCCAATGTCCTGTTGTAGAAAATATTTTGAATATGTCACAAAATACTGGACAGTGTCTTAGTAAGTGAAACAAGCCATACAAGATTTGGATGTTCCACTGAGCCTGCCGACAGTTGCAAAACTTATTCCAAAATCAAGCACTTGCTGCTGCTGTCCTGTTATAATTGCTTCAGACTTATGCCCTTCTCCTAGCAGTATGTCATTGGCATATGAATCATAGTGTGGAAACAGGCCCTTCAGCCCAACAAGTCTATGCCAAATATCTGAAGAGTATCCCACCCAAACCCATTCCCTTACCCTATTACTCTACATTTACCCCTAACTAATGCATCTATTTACACATCCCTGAACACTATGGGCAATTTAGCATGGCCAAGTCACCTAACCTGCACATCTTTGGATTATGGGAGAAAACTGGAGCACTCAGAGGAAACCCACGCAGACACATGGAGAATGTGCAAACTCCATACAGACAGTTGCCCGAGGCTGGAATTGAACCCAGGTCCCTGGCGCTGTGAGGCAGCAGTGCTAACCCGTGAGACACTGTGCTGCCCCTTTATGTTCTTCCAGAAATGCTTTTCAGAAAGATTTCACAGGTGTGCACTGACTACTTCTATAAACATTTCAGCTAAGGTAGTTTTGGTGAAATCACATTCCATACTTTGCATCAACACCCGCCTAAAAATTGATCGATTGTTTAGCCTGAACACTGTTGGTTTGATATGAATTCAAATCTGTAGGTCCTGAAATTGACTTGAACTTTAACACAAGTTTCTAAAATCTTTTTAAAAAGGCAGGATCTTTGCAGTCACTGTCAGAAATACCAGAATATTTTATACTTCTTAAGCCTTCAGTTCCAGACGGGAAGTAGTTTAGCTGCTTGTTGTTTTTTGCCAGTTATCTGTTGGAGCATAAAGTAAAGATTTGGAATGATAAAAGTTCTGACAGCATGTCATAGATTGACAGGCAATGGTTATGTTTTTGCTTTTTATCATTTTCCTCTCTAAAATGCCAATGTCAGACTTTTCTGTAATTTTATTGGCTTCTTTTTTTTAAATTGTGAAACCCCTACTTACTTAGAATCCCTACAGTGTAGAAACGGGCCATTTGGCTCAATGAGGTCACATTAACCCTCTGAAGAGCATCCCGCCCAGACCAATCCTTAGAACCCTGCATTTCCCATGGCTAACCCATACATCCCTGGACACTATGGGAAATATAGCACAACCAACCCACCTAACTTGCATATCTTTGGACTGTGGGAGGAAACTGGAGCACCTGGAAACCCATGCATACACACGGAGAATGTGCAAACTCCACATAGACAGTTGCCCGAAGGTGGGATCCTCAGTCCCTGGTGCTATAAGCCACTGTGCCACCCTTTTATGAATTTCAGACTTTTAGCAGTAGGTATTTGCCTGTAGGTGTCATTCACACAAAAGAGAGTGATTATATTGTTATAATAGCTTTTTCTATATTTTTGTATCTATAAAAAGAAAACCATGAAACTGACTGCTGTCTAGACACAGGTAAGCCTTTTTCACCTTTTATTCTTTTTGATAGGAGCATTTAGGTCAGTTAATTGCCCTCTTGTTTTTAAATGTTATTAGCTATGTATTGCATTTTTTTCTTTTCTTAAGAGACAGAGCAGGTTGAGGTGAGGGAAGAAAGAGAGAGCGAGAGACACAGCAGCACTTCCAGAAATTTTTTGCTTCTGTTGAGGCTATTGTGCTTCAGCGTATGTTTGTAAACTAAAGTTTTGATTGTGGTTGTGCTCTGAGATTGTTCGGTTGATGGACCACTGTTAGGAAAAGAGTTTTCACAATTGCTATTCTGCTATCATCCTTTTTGCCTTTAATGTCCACTGGTTGCCACTAACTAGCTTTCAGAGTTCATTTACTGCCATCACAATGCAGTTTGTGATTGCCTGTCTATGTGTTAGCCCGTATAAGATATACCAGAGATGGCAAGTTCTATTGAGTCAGGTAGCTTCAACTTTATTTTTCAGACTAATGTTTACCAAGCTACAATATCACGGATGGACAAATATAATCTGCGCCTACTGATATTATGTTATATTGCACACGCATATAGCTGAATGGCTATAATAACTTCATACATGGAGAGAGTTACTGAAGGTGAGGTGGTTATTTTTGCACCAAATGATCACATCATTTTGTCATGAAACTATCTTAAAAGCCAACTGACTGTGTGATCTAGAATATGTGTTATAATTCAGTAACTACCCCAACAATGACCTCGGCTAAAACCCAAGGGCATAAGTAAGTAGGTTGATCATTTGTTGTCACTTAGTTACATTGTTTTCTCCAATAATATTTCTTTAGTTGATTTCTTTAATTCCTTAATTCTTAACAGATCATTACTTCCTTGATATTTCTAGAATATGTTTATGCATTCCATGATGAAAAAAGTTTCAAAACATCTTTTTGGTGTCTCTGCAATTTTTATATTTTCTGTTACAAGTATACCTGGCCCTTTCTTTAATCCTCTTCCTGCCGGGATATCTATAGAAATGCTTACAATCTGTCTTTATGTCATTTACTAATCAACTTCCACATTCTCTTTCTTTCATTCCTAATTAACTTCTTGATCTTCCTTTGATGAATCTTTCATTTATGCACATTATGAGTCTCTGCTTTTGATCTTCTTCACCATGATTGGACCATTTTCTTGTGTGTTTTTTATGCCTTAAATTAATGTTTATTTCTGCAAATGCATTAATTGTTTAAATGCTTGTCTACCTTCGCACCTTTTAATGCTGCTCCCTAAGTCATTCTAAGTCTACTTGCCCATCATTCTACATAGTTGGTTCAGTTTTAAGACCCTAGTTTTGGACTTAACTAAATTATGTTTAAACTCCATATAAAATTTTAACATAATCTGGGCATACTTGAGTATAGACACCTTGACTGATAACATTATTAGTTAACCTTTTCCCATATGACAATGATTCAACACACTGTGTTGGCTCCTCAACACACTGATTTATAGAATGAGTATCCTATCCTTTATTAAAAGCAAGTCAGAATACATGCATGAGATTGCCTTGCTGCAGTTGTGTAAGGTTTTCTGTGTGCACACACACCTGGAATACTTTGCAGGGATTTTGTTTGCTTACCCCAGGAGTGATTTGCAACAATGCTTGAATTGATCAGTTCCTGGAACAAGTGTGAGATTTATGAGGAGAGATTGAGCAAAAGGAGCATGCATTCTCTGAACTTCAAAAGAACAAGAAATTTGCTCCTCAGAAATCAGAGTCTCTGGATAAGAGGTTGACCATTTAGTGCACAGGTAAGGAGAAGTTTCTGCACTCAGTGTTGCGTATCTTAAGAATTCTCTGATATAGAGCCCATGATAAGTCAATGTGAATATTCAAAGCTTAAGTGGATAGATTTTTGGATAAAAATAGAATCAAGTGAAATCAGGATGGAGTGGGAAATCCAAGCCAAGCTAAACCATCAACTATGATTTTATTGCAAAATGAAGTTGGCTTAAGGCCTTGTATGATGCAGTCCCCCTATTTGTTACGTTCTCTTATAGTATAAAACTTACTAAAGCAAGATATTGCACATCTGACTAGACACAAATTATTGGAGGCTCCACTGATAAAGCAGAGTATTTGTAATGATTATTATTTATCATTAAAAAAAATTACAGAGTACGTAATTGTTCATTTTGTCCTCAAAACTATATTATTCATTATTCAGGTAACAGACTATCATTTCCTCAAATTTTTAATGAATACATAACATTCTTAAGATGCAGTCATCTCATTTACATTACTTCATTGTTCTAGTTAATTGTATGATTACCATGGTCATGGTACATTTGTAAATCTTGCTGATTCTAACTGTGGCACAGTGCCTCATCAGGGAGTATTCCATCCACAGCTGAGACTCCAGTGACCACCTTCTTATTTAGATGGTCAGGTTCTACTTGTTATATCTGAGTCTCACGTACAAATATTTCATAAAGTCCTGATTTGCTCCAGTATCAATACTGCTGAGTAATACAGGAAAAACAGATCCCTTGGTAGGAACTAAACATTCATTCCTACCATGGGGTCACAGAATGTTTGGCTGAAAATTGGTAAAGTAGGCCATTACCTGGTCATTGTGATTCCCAGCTTTCCCCATAGGAGCTTAGTTGGGGCAGAATCACTGTTTGTCTCGAACAAGTCTCATGACATTAAATGAGCACAGCTGTAGTTGATGGTGCTGTAAGTTGCGACTTATAAACTTTTCACTGTACTCATTTGAGTACATGTAACAATAAAGCTAATTCACTTCAATTCAATTCAATTCAATAGTTCAGCATGAAGAAAGAATGGCTGATACACTGAGCAGGATCAAAGGTAGGGTGTGGGGCCTGGGTCTGAACTCATTATAACGGATTTAATTAAGATCAACAGTTGAGCCATTTCAAGGTTGGGGGAATGCAATTGGCACAATCTGGATTCCTCTGGCAAATGGACACCCAGGTTCCTGTCCTGCTGTCACATGTACCTGCCCCAATCATTTTAAATGAAGAGACCTCTGCAATTGCCCTCTGTCAGTTAAGTGACTCGTGCTGGAAGGCACTGACAGGCATATGCCAGGATCAAAGTAAGATCGATGGCTTGTTTCAGAAGTTTTCAAACATATCAACCTATATTAGGTTTCAGTTAATGGGGCATGCCAACTGGTGTGGAAGGAAGCTGTTCAATGGGATGGGCTTTACTTTAACTGTGATGGGATCAGTATACAGGTGAATCAAGTAACTAGGGCTCTACAGCACGACTTAAACATGATAGAGAGTGATGGATGGTAGGGAGAGAAGAAATCCAGGCTTACTGAACAAAATGACATGACACTATTGCAGACCTGCTATTGGGTAATGATACCCAAAGTGAGACAGGAAATGACAGAGTGTACAAACATGAAAAAACCATAGAAGATGGGGATAAAGGGGGAAAAGAATGGTGAACATGCAAAATGAAGGGATTATTACCTGGCATTTGGAATAAATTGAGTGAATTAATAACACAAATAGAACTTCATAGATATGATCTTACAGCCGTGCTGGAGACATGGTTATGAGAAGATCAAAGCTGGGAACTAATTATTCAATGGTATATTCCTTTTAAAAGGGAGGAAAGGATGATGAGGTAGCTTTGTCAGTATGTGATGGAATAAGTTCAATATCAAGAAATGAGCATAGATCAGAGCATGTAGGCATATTGATGGAAGTAAAAGGGAAACAAAAACAATGGTGGGAATAGAGTCAGGCCCCCTAACAGTAGCTATACAGTAGGTTGGGAAGTAAATCTAGAGAAAATGAAGGCATTCAAGTAAGCTAATACATTAATAATGGATGATATTATTGTTCATGTAAATTTTGGAAACTTAAATTGTGAGAGGTAGCCATGACAAAGTTTTCGTGGAAGCTATTTGGGTCAACTTCATAGAACAGTATGATTTGGATCTAACCCAGGGATGAGGCTATGTTGGATCTAGTAATGTGTAAAGAGGCAGATTTAATAAATGATCTTGGTGTAAAAGATTCACTTGGAAACAATGACCATAACATTGGCTGTAGTGGACCGAGAAAGGAGCTTAGTAGAAAAATGGTTGATGAACAATGGCAGTCATTTAAGAAAATGTTCATGACTCACAACAAAGATATTTTCCAGTGAGGAAGAGGGATTCTAGGAAGAGGATGAATCAACCGTATTTAACTGGGGAAGTTAAGGATAGTGTCAAATTGAAATTTAAAAAAGTACAATGTGGCATAGATTAATGATAAACCTGAGGATTGGGAAAGTTTAAAAGCCAACAAAGGATTACCCAAAACACAATAAAAAGGGAGAAAATTATATTTGAGGGTAAACTAGCAAGTAAAATAGAAAAAAGACAGTAAGAACTTCTTTAAATATAAAAAAGAATGGAAGAGACAGGCCAGAGGTAGGCCCCTTAGTGAATGATGAAATAATATGGGGAACAAGGAAATGGCGGAGGAGTTGAATAAATACTTTAAATCAGTTTTCACAATGGAAAACACTAACAGCATTCCAAAAATACAAACTAATCAAGGGGAAAAGGGCGAGAAGAAACAAAATAATAACTATCACTGAAGGAAAAGAGAAAATAATGGGAAAAGAGGCCAGCAAGTTCCTGGACCTAAAGGATTGCATCTTAGGATATTAAAAGAAGAAGCTACTAAGACAATAGATATGCTGGTGGTAATCTTTCAAAAGTCATTAGATTCTGGAAGGGTCTGAGATTTTTGGAAAACTGCTAGTGTAACACCCTTATTTAAAACAGAAAGGAGAAGTAAAAAAAAATGCAATAAGCCATTGGCATAAAATTTGAGATTGAAAAGAAAAGGATATAAGAAATGCATATTTAGAAATATGTAAGGTAATTGAGCAGAGTTAACATGGCTTTATGTGTGGGGAAAAGCAAATTGACAAATTTATCAGAATTCTTTGAGAAGGTAATAAACAGGATAGATAAAAGGGAACAAATAGAGGCAATGTGTTTGGATTTAAAAAAAGCATTTGATAAGGTACTGCACACAATGCTACATATTAAGAAGAATCCACGGTATTGGGGTAATACATTAGAGTGGAGAAAGGACTGGCTGACTAAGAGAGGACAGAGAGTTGGGATAAGGGGGGATTTTGAAATTAATAATGACTGGAGTGCCACAGGGATCAGTGCTGGAGCCACAATTATTTGCAATATTTATTAATGACTTGGATGAGAAAAGTGAATGTACTATCACCAAATTTGTGGATAATTCAAAAATAGGTGGGAAGGTAAGTGATAAGGGAAAAACAAAGCATTTGCAGAAGGATAGACAGTTTAAGTGACTTGAAAAAAAAACTTGGAGGATAGAATATAATTATGGGGAAATGTGAAGTCATGGATAGAGGAGCTGAATATTACTTAAAAGGAGAAAGACTGCAGGGTCCTACAACACAGAGGGTTTTGTGCATGAATCACAAAAAAAAAATCAGGTAATAAGTAGGGCAAATCATATGTTGGCCTTTATGTCAAAGGGAATAGAATACAAAAATAAGGAGATCTTGCTAAGATTATACAATATACTAGTCAGTCTACAGCTGAAGTACTGTTACAGTTTTGCCCCCCTTATCCAAGGAAAGATATATGTGCATTGGAAGCAGTCAAGAGAATTTTACTCAGTTGATTTCAGATATCGAGGGATTTTCTTATTTGGAGACATTGAGTAGCTTGTACTCATTGGAGATTAGAAGAAAGAGAGGTGATCTTACTGAAACATAAGATTCTCTAGGGGCTTGATGGGGTAGAAGTTGAGCATTTGTTTCTCCTTGTAGAGAAGTCTAGAACCAAATGGCATAATCTCAAATTATGGGGTTGCCCATTTAAGACAGAGATGAAGAGGAATTCCTTCTTTCAGAGGGTAGTAAATCTGTGAAATTCTTTACTACAGAGGGCTGCTGACGCTGGATCATTAAGTATATTCAGGGCTGAGATAGAAACATTTTAAATCAGTAAGATACTCAACAGTAATGGCTATAAAAGGAAGGAAAGTGGCAGAGTAATCTCAATGGGCTGAATGGTCTACTTTTGTTCCTAAGTCTTATGGTCATATAACAGCTGAATATGGCCATTAATTTCCTCTGTTTGAACGCACACCTTTGTATCCTATTATTCCAATCATTTTAAATGTCAAATTGGCTGTTAAATTGACTCCAATTTCCTTTTGCACCTGAATCTCCAGATAAGCTTGCTCCAGTTTTACCCATCACAAGGATGCCATTTAATTGATTTGAAATTGGCCAAATAGAGGGTCACAGCATAGACTCCTCAATGAACCAAACTGTATGAGTTATTCTAGAGACAAGTCAGAGCGCTAAGGGGAAAAGAGTTAGAAAATAAAAGGGGAGGAACAGTGTTAAGTAATTACATTATTACTAGACTACTTACAGTTTGGAAACAAGCCCTTCAGCCCAACAGGTCCACACCAACCCTACATTTATCCCTATGGGATAACACTATGGGAAATTTAGCATGGCCAATTCACCTTACCTGCACATTTTTGGACTGTGGGAGGAAACCCACGCAGACACGGGGAGAATGTCCACACAGTCAGTCGCCTGAGGCGGGAATTGAACCTAGGTCTCTACCACTGTGATGCAGCAGTGCTACCCACAGTGCCACGGTGCCACCCACAGTTATGAATGAGTGACAGGAGCATATCTAACAATTCTTGCTTTGTGGCTAATGTTTCCTTGTCAATTTTTGACCAACAAGAAAATAAGTCAATGAGCAAGATGAAGGGTATTCCAAGAACTGACTTGTTAATTTCAAGGTGATCAGATGAAAAAAGAGACAATGTAGTTCAGCTGTCAGTAGCAGAGAAGTTGGATTTCTTCCACGTCTCAAATAACTTTATTCCATTGAGAACATCAATAGCTCCAGCCAGCAATGGAGACAACAATTTATGGTGACTGTACCTTACAGCAATAGTATTAAATACTATGAATTGCAGATGAAGTGGTTTTGATTTACAGCAGCTTTGTGCGGTCTGTTTCCCATATGACTGATTCCCCATAAATTCTCTACACCGAACATAAACAAAATATGCATTACAAACCCACCCCAAAACAATAGCATTTTATGTTTCTACTGGTTTCTGTATGTGCAGAGGTAAATATTAAATTCTATAAAGAAGTCAAGTGTCAATGGATTCCAGTTAGAAGGGTCAGCAGGAGGGAATGGAAAAATTGAGAAGTAGGGATGGCATGTTGAAGGCAAATGCTTTGAAAAGGCGACAGAAAGGGAAATGATGGACCAAAGAATTTAGGGGAAGATTATATTGTGAAACATTATAGGATGAGGTACAACAGATTGAGGATGAATTTTAGATGCTGGGCTACAGGAGAATGTATTAGAAATAACAGGAAGTCTTTTGTGCAGCAGGAATTAACAGAACCAGCAGAGTGCAGCATATCAGATTGGTGCAAAGGGAAAATATTGAAAGGAATTAGAATCAACAATATTAAAGATCTTAGAGAAACCAAGAACAAAGAAGAACGCCATGTAGACTACCATTTAGAATTTGGCATAAGGCAAAAGAATGGTATAGCAGAATGTCATCAAGTCTGTATTCCAGAGGCCCAGAGCACATGTTCAGATGGTGGAATTCATTAATAAATCTGGAATTGAAAGCTCATCTTAATAATAGTGACCATGAACCTATTATCTATAGTTGTAAGAATATAGTTGAACTTTTGGAAAGGAACTATCCTTACCTGGTCTGGTCAACAGGTAACGCTAGATCCACAACAGTTGCTCGGCTCCCAGTTTCCCTCTGATCAAGTCACTCAGTTAAAGGGCAAAGCCAATTAGGCATACACAACAAATGCTGGCCTTGCCTCAAAACTATGTGCAGAGCCATATTGTACACAGCATGTAGTGTGATTGGAAGAATTAGGGAAGTAGAGAAGGTGGACTGTTATTACCTGACAACAGGTACTACCTGTGGCTCAGGTGTTAGCCCATATTCTGGATTAGTGGTGCTGGAAGAGCACAGTAGTTCAGGCAGCATCCAAGTAGCTTTTGCCCGAAACGTTGATTTCGAAGCTATTGGATGATGCCTGAACTGCTGTGCTCTTCCAGCACCACTAATCCAGAATCTGGTTTCTAGCATCTGCAGTCATTGCTTTTACCCTGTTAGCCCATATGTCTGAGTCAGCATGGTGTAAAATCCGATGCCATTCCAGGGATTTGAACGCACAATATATCCTGTAACTCCAGTGCAGTACGGAGAAAGTGTTCGAAAGGTGCCATCAGACAAAGTGTGGCCTTTCACCTGATGTATTGAACTGAGGTCCTCTCTGTCCTATCAGGTGGATGTTGGGACAAAGTTATGGTTTAATGGTATTGTTGTTGGATGGGTAATCTAGAGAACGAGGTAATACACTCTGACCTGTGTTCAAGTCACACCATGGTAGATTGCAGTTTGAATTCAAAAATTCCATGTACCGTTGTTAAGAAAATCCACTGTCCTTACTTGGTCTTATCTACATGTGACTCCAGTCCCATTGCAATGCTGTTGACTCTTAACTGCTCTCTGAAATGGCCTAGCAAGCCAGTCAGTTGAATCTAAAGTGGCATCTTCTTGAAGCATTGTTTCTATGTTGTGTAGGTATACTGTATTGTTTGGGAGCAAGTTCCAAGACTTTTACCCAAACAGTGACATAGTTCCAAGTTCAGGTTGGTGAGCAGTTTGCAGGAGAGTGTGTAGGTTGTGTTGTTCTCATATATATTCTGTCTTGTCCTTTTAGGTGGTAGAGATAGGCACATGATGGCATTGGAGTCTTGGTAATTTGCTGCACGGCATCTTGTCGATGATACACACAGCTGGCACTCTTTGTCTGGGGTGGAAGGATTGCATGATTAAGGGGATGGCCGGGGAGGCTGCTTTGCCTTGGTTTATGTCCAAGCTTCCTGAGTGCTATTGATGCATACTCATCCAGTCAATACAGTATTCCACTTCATAATCAGCATACCTTTCTTTTTCATTTCTACTCTCCTCCTCCACTCTCCGTGAACCGGTAGGTGGCTTTTCACACTCCAAGCAGTCGATAAGTAAATATTTCAATGAGCTAATTTTTGGGAAGAGCAAATCACTAATTTTGGTTCCCACCACAACCTTCATTTCCTTAGCTACCAACTCATTCTCTTCATAATAATTGCCTGATCACAATCTTGTTGTAGTATTTGATTCTGAGTTGAGATTCCAAATCCACATCCAGGACAGCATTTAGACCATTCTTCCACCTCCTGAGTTCATTGCTGCATCAGCTCATCTGCTGGTGAAATCTTTATCTGCACTTTGTAACCTCTAGACTTGAGCAGTCGAAAAATCTATTGGCTTTCTCCCACTTTTCACTCTCTAAAATCTCCTGTGTCCTATCTTGCATTATATTCTGTTCATTAATCATCTCTGACATTGGATAAGCAACACCAAGGCAGTATATTATATATATATATATATATGAGAACAGCACAACATACACACCTCAGTTTTAAAATTCTCAACCTTTTCAAATCCCTGCATGGCTTTTCTCTTCCCCTTCTCTGTAACCTGCTGTATTCCTACAATGTTTTGAGGTAATTCCACTTTCTCAAATTCTGGCCTTTACTGAATCTTTGATTTAATTGTTCCACCATTGGCAATGTACAGCTATTGAGGGCTTAAACCCTTAAATTCTTTCCCTACACCAGACTATCCTCTGCTTCTACTTTCTCCCTTATGATACTGTGTAAAGTGTCCAGGCTTTTCATCATCCATCCTTGCAAATGGATGCATCTTCATTTGATATTGTGTGAAATTTTATTTGCTCACGCTGCAATGTAGTGTCTTTGGACATTTCATTATGTTAAAAGCACAACAGAAATATAAACTCTCGTTTCCCTGAAATGTATTTATTCATCTCTACTATTTCTTTTGATTGTGTTCCAAACTTTAAACATTCTCTGGCCTTGTGAATTTCTTGTGAATTCTTCATTGAATTTATTTGTGACAGTTTTATAATTGTGTCCCCTGGTCCTGCTTCTCATATCGTTGATGGCACTGTTGAATATAAACTTAGCAATCTGCTCACAGCTAACAATATGGGACACTCAGTAATAGCCTAAATATGCTGAAGAGGCACGGAGTGTCAATGTTTTCATATCCTCCTGTAAAACTGCTCTACATTATGAGCACACAAGATGTTGGAATTTATTGTCAGATGAAAAGAGAAGTACTAAATAGCAGCTTTTACTTTATTCCAGACAATGAAGCAACTGGAGGGGGAGAACTGTCTACAGATCAATCTGGTCTGGTCTTGCTCCTAAAAATCCAGCAGAAAATGAAAAGAAGGGCTGACACTGAAATAGATCCTCAATATATTGGAGGCAAACTGTTTGAGATAATTTCATGTCATTATCTGGGTTAGAGCAGTCTCAGCTCTCTATTGTAGGAAGAAGGTCAATGCCCTTCTCCACTCGGCAAGGGTAAACTTCAACATCTTCTGTCTGACAGCTCACACTCACTCTCGCTCTGTAACTGTGCCCACCCCCTATTCAAACTCATGCTCTATCACTCTCATTGAGAACAGAAACAGCTTTCCCGCTCACTATTATCTACCTGTAGAAGCACAAAACCTACATGCCCGCTCTCCACCTGCATCAACAAGAATAGGTGTGCCACCCATTTCCCTCTCCCTTAATATCTTCCTCTCTCTCATTGCATGAAGTAAACAATGCAGAGTTGGGCAGAAAGCATCAAGGTGGTGTGCTATCCTGTAATTTGGTTCCTCACCTGTTATGAGGTGAAAATCCTGATTCTGATGCACCTAGCAAGGCCTAGGCTGGTATCAAAGGCTGCCCTTGAATTACAGTGCCAGGAACCCCGAAGTGAAGGCCCCTTTGACTTGACTGAAGCTTGCTGATAACTATGACCAACTTCCTGGGTTTTGTGTCTACACTAAATAGCACAGAAATACAGCAGTGATATGAACCTGGTATCTTTGGTTGAGGGCAAAATACAACACATGAAAAGGCAAGGCAAGGCAATACAAGGTAGGGATGCTGTGAAAACACGATCTAATGGCAACGTGATTTAATAGCAACAAGAGCAAGCAAAACGACCAGGAGGTGCAGTCTGATCCAGTCCCTGAGCACACTGTGTCCTTGCAGCTATATTACAATGATTATTGCTGGTGGAGCCTGCGATAGAGCATTGGAGTTCAGAAGCAGCCTATAAATGGACTGGAGATGTGCCATGAGAGTTTTAAAAGGCTGGCACATGTCAGGTGCCAATGCCCATGAACGTGGTGTGTGTGTGTGACCAAAGTCCATGGAGCATGCCTTGTGATGTTGATGTCCTGTTTCAACATGGATTCCTTCATCTAAATTGGAGAGGTGAACCCACCAGGTGGTTGCTCTGGCATCCTTGTCGAGTTTTCCCGACATCAAACTTTTTGGTGTGTTTGGTAAAAGATGGGAGGCTGAATGTTAATGAGATGAGGTGGGCTGTTAAGAAAGCATTTAACATTCAATAATGACCATCTATTGGCAACTCATGCAGCCTGGAGGGAAGCTTACCATGTGGCTTGTGAAAAGTATAAAGCTGGTGTAAGTTACTCCTGACATTGAGATGGGCCTCTCTGCACTGTCTAATTCTACCATGCATCTCACCACTGCCCATGCTGCTCAGACCCCTGGAAGATTCTGCCCAAGACCACTTGATATTGGTGCTGATTTCAAATAGATGCCATGTTCACTTTTCCTTAGGCCTTGACTCAGGTTATGGGAATCACAATTTTATGGAGGAGGTATAGACACAGCTAAAGAGTGGTAGAGCCTATTTAAATGTTATGCTGTGAAGTGAGTTCAGTACCCCAGCTCTTTAAAAGTTAAAAAAAAATGCAACTTTCATTTCAAGTAAAAATATAAACAACTGCTACTGGAATGGATTGGTTGACAGGACATCTGGTATAGATTAGCAAATAAGAACAGGAACCATCTGTTCTTTTACTTTAATGCACTTCTTTGTTGACAGTTCCCACAGAATGCTACCACAGCTTAGCTCATTGTGAATGTTTGCTATGTTTCAAAAGATCCAAACACCAGCACTCTTAGAGGGTCTGAGTTTATATTTTGATCAACATTTTTTAGAGGCTATTAAAGGATTATCTATTTTTAGGTGTAGTTAGTGAATTTTGGATTCTTTGTTTACTTTGATAACAAAGTGACCATATGGAAGTTAAAGCCTTGGAAGGGGAATTATGGATGTGAGATTTTCACTGATATACATGTATGATTAAGGGTTTTTTTAGACTATCAGAAGTTTCCAATTCCAGGTGATTCTTTCAGCGCCTGAGGTATGTCCATTTTGGATACTTGGTAAGTGGCCAGGGAATGGTATTGGGGGAATAAGGAAACATGGAGATTGCGTAGGGCTATGGCAGCAATTCATGGCCTAGAGGTATGAAGGGTCATGCAGATGACATGGTGAATGTGGAGGGAGTGGAACTGACATTGGGGATATGGGGTGGCATTGGGTATCACCAGCATTTGGTGGCATGTGAACTAGGTAGTGGGGTGGCATGTAGGAATGGAAGCTAGAGAGTCCAACATTCTTTCTTATGACTGGACATTCAGAGCAAGAAGTGTACTGGATCTGCCAGACAACTGAGGCATGCCTGCTAACTGGCCAAGCACTCAACTATCTCCACTGACACCTCCAAACTGACTCTAAATGAGTATATGAATATATGTATTAGGAGCAGGTTTGGGTCATTCAGTCCCTCAAGCCTGTTCTGCTATTCCACAAGATCATGGCCATCTATTTATGGCCTCAACCTCTACAATTATGCCCACCCAAGATAATCAATGATCGACTTGTTAGTCAACAATCTACTTACCTCAGCCTTAAAAATATTCAATGACCCTGCCTCCACCAATGTCTGGGAAGAGCAGCCCAAAGACTCATGAATTGATGAGAGAAATAATCCCTCCTGGTTTCAGTCTTAAAACGGAGACCTCTCAATTCTAAATAATGCTTCTTTGTCTCTATCCCTCTCTTGCTTCCTTGGAATGAAAACAGGACACTGGACGCCCTTTTAAAGGGAACTATCAATCTACATTTTAGTGAGTAGTGGACAATAAATATTATTGATTCCAGTGAAACACCATGGGATACTTTATAATATCAAAATATTACATAAGTGCAAGTTGTTGTTATCAGAACTTCTCCAGGGTGCTTTTATACTTTTCTTGCTCAAATTCAGGTTAAAAATTCCTATATAGATTTGAGATGACTTGTAACCTGATAATTGGGAGCTTTCCAACAGCCATGTTTTCTCTGGCAAACTATAAGTGCTATAATGGATAAAAGTGCATATTTCTGCACTCTAAAATGGACACTTCTTTTGCATTGCTGACAATATCATTGTATTATTATCAATCTTTGGCAATATACCACACTACATGTACACCACAGATTAGGGTGCCCAACTTGAAGCCTCAGCCCTGACAACCTTGTACTCAATGCTGAGGTAGCCTAACCTCTCTCCTGTACATTAATTGTTATTTTCTGTACTTCTAGATTGTATCTTTGGTGATTTGAAAAGGGCCTGATGAGACACTTGATGGTGCATAAACCTTACATAAGAATGAAATTTGCTATGGGTTTAAATATTGTTTTGTCCTGGATGCTTCATGTTATTCAGTATGCAGACCATGAAGGGCTAGGATAATTAATCTTTGAAAAACACTTTTTTTAATTTCACCACAAATAAAATCTCATTGAAAGAACAGGGCTGGCTTGTGACTCTGTGGTCGGAGTGCTCCCAAGGCCAAGGTTCAAATCCCATCATAGGAGAGTTCACACGGCTAATAATCAGATGTCAATCTTCCTGCAACCTATTTCCAGCATGCTTGGTTCGAAGAACCCCCTGAAGATTTCACAGGTAGCACTGAGAAATTCAAACCTTCCACAGACCAGGAATAGTTCCCGGACTGATTGAGATCAGGATGTTATCTATGGATGTCAGAAAGACGTGAATCGTCTTTATTCATTCTTTAAAGAAATTTTCTAGTCAACCTGTTCAGAAGTGTTATTACACAGGCCTGGAACAGGTGGGACTTGAACTTGGACCTCCTAGCTCAGAGATAAGGACACTACCACTGCGCCATCCTTAACATACTCAGTTATAAATTATTTAACTTAGCAGAGATACACATTGCATCTATACACTTCAATAGTACATGCAGTCTTCAGGAGAACTACACAAAATATCTTTCTTACAATGATGGGCAACAGTCAACAGGTGAGTCTGCCTACCAACAGGCATCAGACAATTCCCTATTAGAACAGCGCTGCCAACTGACCCAATGTCCTGCCTTAGAATAAAGGGTTCTAAGTCACATTAGCAGTAAAGAATAGAGGAAACACGATTCATTCAATCCAGATGGACGACTAATGCTTTCACCTTCCCGAGCAAACACAATTTCATTACGACAATACAACAACTCAGCAAGAGCAAACTCATTCAGTGAAAGTGAAAATGAAGTGCCCTTTCAAATGGGCTGGGACACACTGTTCAAGATAACCTTGATTAAAAAACAAAAACATTCCCATATGTTTGAAGAAGACAAAAGCATCATGTAAACCTATTTTTATCTCACAGTGTCAAAACGCTTTACAATAAAAGAGGTTCTTCCAAAGTGTCATCACTGCTGCAATGTGCTGGCTAATTTATGCTCAACCAGGTCCCACAAGTAGCAGTGTGATCAAGCCGAGATAATTTATTTGAGTGATGTTGGGTGAGAACTCCCTTGCAGTTCATCAAAATAAATTAGATATTTTATATCTGTTGTGTTCAATTGTCTTCCATGGTTGATTGTTCTCTGTGGTGTGTGCTGTTCGTCAAACCAATGGGGGCAGTTACAGAGAAAGAGAAATTAGAACGCTATGGATGTCCTCATTTTAAAATCAGTTGGTAATAAAGTTCCATTCACACATAGAACCTGGTGAGAGTCATCATTGTATTCCTCCAAGGATAGACAGACCTTCAGTTTAAGATTTCATGTGAAAACCAGCACCTCTGGTATTGCAGAGCTCTCTCAACACTGCAATGTATTGTTATGCTATATTGTAAAGTCTCGGGAGTGGGACTTGAACCAAATTCCTTCTGGCTGAGTGACAGGAATGTGAACCAGTGTAAGCCATTTCTAGCTTGGAGTTGTAATAAGAGATAGAGTTGCCACATTATAAAATTACATATATCATCACAAAAAGATCATCAACATACATTTAATTAACACTTGGAATATGGAAAAATATCGGTAGGCTTCACATATGAAAGGACAACAATTGATACAGGGTTAAAGAAGGAGGTAATAGGGAATGTGTTTAAAGATTTGGTTATGGTGTTAATTAGATTAGATTAATTACAGTGTGGAAACAGGCCCTTCGGCCCAACAAGTCCACACCGACCCACCGAAGCATAACCCACCCTATGAGGCAGTGCCTAGGGTTATCTTTCTTCCTGGTTTAATGGATTCTGATCTCGCTGAAATGCCCATTGTACAGTCTGCAGACTCTGTAAGACATGTGGTGCTTGAGGGGTTCACTAGACGAGTTGTTTGATGCTTGTGCACTCTCTCTGATGTCTCAACTTTGCCTCTGCATGATTAAGTCTCGATACCTTCCCAACCTGTCCTTGCATTTTGACCCTTTCACCTCTGCTATCATTTTGGTGAATTTGTAGTGCAACCACAACAAGAGAAATAAATCTTCCAGAGAGGTACTGAATGTAGTACTTGAAATAAACTATAGAATAACAAAGGCATAACATCCGGTTATATTCCAACCAATATTTCACTATCATTTTTAATCATATTTCCACCTGTCTTTTTAGCACTATTCAATTCCATATTCCATTCTCTTTGTTCAATCTGCTGCCGTTCAGAAAATAGTTTGATCAATCTTTCTTTAGGTCCAAAATGTGTAATCTCACATTTTCTCTTGAACACCTATTTTTACAGTTGTCCAACTCACTGAATCTATCAATGTTCTTTTCCAACATAGTGCTCCCACCTACTCTATTTGTGCCCCTTAATGTAGTCAGAAACCTTGAACATAGAACTCTTTATTCCTTCATTTAAATGATATAATGAAATACTGACGCTCCAGCACAGTTACCCGTGTATACCACAAGTAATGTTCCATCAATTGCAGCACACACTCTTTCTACTTAGTGTTTATCTCTTATCTCCTAACCAATTCCGTTATTGTTTCAATAGGTTATCGCCAATTTCATGTAATTTCACTTTTGCTAAAGGCCTCTTATTGAATAGCTTCTGGAGGTGCACATAAAAAGAAAATCCATAAACACCACCTTACAATCACATTTGAAGGATGTTTAAAAAAGATTAAATTATTTTAGATATTTAGACATGACTTACAGTTACAAATCCAAGCTGACTCTCTAATCTACTCATACTTGTCAAAGCACTTAGTCACAATGCCATTAATGACAGGTTAAAGTAACTTCCCCACATGAGGTATTAAACTAATGGATATATTAATTTCCCTCCCACTCTTCTTACCTAATGATTTGAACAATCGCAGGGCTGTTGAATGAATAGCTTTGGAGTAAGATAGGGTATGAGCAACAGCATTTTTGCTGTGGTGAAATTTATAGAAGGTGGAGAAAGAGCAGCTGGCCAGGGCAGCATGAGGATAATTGAGTCGGGAGGTATCAGTCACGTGGGTGATAGCTTACTCAGCAGCTGAAAGAAAACCCGTGTGAATATGAGTGATGTTACATAGAGGTAGAAGTCTTTAAAATGAAAAATCGATGAGCGATTCAATGCTAAACTTGAAGTCAAGTAGGATGTGCAAAGATTGTAAAGAGTCAATTTTAAGCAGAGGCAGTGGTCAAGGAGTGTGATTGAGTGTGCGATAAGGGGTGGTGTTATTTTTGAGGGGGTAGCAAACATGTGGCTTTGGTTTTTCTAATGCAAGCTAATGGGCATGTGGCTGATCAAGGATTAGATGCAGTCTGATAACAATAAAGAGGTAGAATTACATAGAATATGTCAGGGGCTCTGATGGCACACCTCTGTCTGAGACAGGAGGCCTGAGTTCAAGTCCCATCTGTTCCAGAGAGTATGTAATAACATCTCTGAACAGTTTGATTAGAAAATAAAGTAACACAGAAACAGGCCAATTGACCACTTAGTTCATGCCTGCATTGATTTTAAACTTGAGCTTCATCTGAACCTTCCTTAACTAAATTGACTCGTATTCTATTCCCACCTTCTCATTACATTGAGGTAGCTTCCCTTAAATGTATCGACCGAATAGAGAGGAACCTCGATTATCTGAATATCAATTAGCAGAATTTTGATTATCCGAAGGAGATCTTGAGGTCCCGATAGAAACGTAACGTCAAAGAGCTGTTTCAACCCTAATCTCGTCTCTTGTTTACAGGTATATGATTAAAAAATGAACTCGGCTCACTGAAATGCGGCCGAGAACAGTCCTGGACAGACCAGGCACTGTCTGACCTCCCACCCTCTCTCTCTCCCCCGACACTTTTCCTGGAGTTCTACACAGGGATGGACCCTGAACCCCCTTCCCCAGAAAATTTCTGCAACATTGTCCTGTACATGGCAAAGGTGGAACCTGTCAAAATGTTGCAGTAAAAGGTTGTGTATGTGGCTGTGTGTGAAAGGCAGCAGCAGTCTTACTGTTGGTGTACAGTCTGGCTGCCTATGATTGGGTGTGGTGTCGGCCAGGGGTGGGGGCGCGAATGGGTGTTGGACAGTGAGTGGGAGTGGATGGGGGTGGGGGTTGGGGCAGACAGAGTTGGATGGAGATGGGGTGGGCGGGTGCAGGGTGGGAGTGGACGGGATTGGGGGCGGGCGGGGAGTGCAGACAGGGTTTGGGGGTTGGTGGGGGTGTGGATGGGGTTTGGGGGGCAGGCAGGGATGGATGGGGTTGGGGAGCGGACAGGGTTTGGGGGGTGAGGTTTGGGGGCAGGCAGGGATGGGGACTCCTGCGCAGTGTGCTGCTGTCTCGAGTCCTGAATGGGGAGCGGACTTCACAGAAAACTCCGAGCCCCAGAGGAAATCAATTAACCAAATAATCAATTATCCAAACAAAATAGTGCTTACCCATCTTGTTCGGATACGTGAGGTAACTCTGAATACATGCAAAATCACCATAGTCTTACCAAGCAATAGGGCTGCTCTCATTAGACAACTGGGGCTGGTTTAATCTGAGGGTCACCATCCCTCAAATGAGGGGTGAGGTTAAGAAGGAGAATTTTTCATGGTAACCTCTGCTGGTGTGGGAATTGAATCCATACTATTTGCATCACTTTATATTTCAAGCCAGCTAACTAATCCACAAAGGCACAATTTGCACTCAATCACTCTCCTTAAAGAATTTCACTTTTTCACTTTTTTTTAGATTAAGATGATTCTTCTGAATTCCCTCTTCAATTTCTTGGTAACCATCTCATATTAAGAGCCCTTAGGTTTGCTTTTACTGACAAATGGAAAAACTCCAGGCTGAATCTTGAGGTTTCTAAATAAGTGCAGGTTGCATCGAGTTTTATGGAGGGATTCTTACTGTGAGGCGTGCAGTGAAATGTCTTGCCATATTTTACCAAATGTGTCTCATTAACTACCTAGCCTATCTGAGTGGCATCTCTCTTTTCTGATCTGTCCCCATTTTACCACATGCCATTCCCGGAGCAACATGCCACTCAGTGGATATCCTCCCAGTGGCCAGCAAGCCTGTCCCTGCATCATTTGTATAAGGACACTGTGCAACCAGATGAGCACTGCATTCTGAAGAAGCCTGTTCAATGGGGGACAGAATCTGAGCATGTTGGAGAAGGGGAAGCTGTGATTCTCTGTTGTAACAGAGACCTGGAGATGCTGATGGAGGTGGTGGTGTAAAGGAGAGGCAGTCTGGAGTACACAGAGGAGGTCACGCCACCAGATCTTGGTGGTCTGCTCTGATGCTCTGACGTCTGTCGTCTGCAAGGTGTCAGAAAGGATTCTGAGGGATAGGATTTATGACCATCTGGAAGAGCATGGTTTGATTAAATGCAGTCAACACGGCTTTGTGAGAGGCAGGCCATGCCTCACAAACCTTATCAAGTTCTTTGAGGATGTGACTAGAAAGATTGATGAGGGTCGAGCTGTGGGTGTGGTGTATATGGACTTCAGCAAGGCATTTGATAAGGTTCCCCATGGTAGACTCATTCAGAAGGTCAGGAGGAATGGGATACAGGGGAACTTAGCTGTCTGGATACAGAATTGGCTGGCCAACAGAAGACAGCGAGTGGTAGTAGAAGGAAAATATTCTGCCTGGAAGTTAGTGGTGAGTGGTGTTCCACAGGGCTCTGCCCTTGGGCCTCTATTGTTTGTAATTTTTATTAATGACTTGGATGAGGGGATTGAAGGATGAGTCAGCAAGTTTGCAGACAACACAAAGGTTGGAGGTGTCGTTGACAGTATAAAGGGCTGTTGTAGGCTGCAGCGGGACATTGACAGGATGCAGAGATGGGCTGAGAGGTGGCAGATGGAGTTCCACCTGGATAAATGCGAGGTGATGCATCTTGGAAGGTCGAATTTGAAAGCTGAGTACAGGATTAAGGATAAGATTCTTGGCAGCGTGGAGGAATATAGGGATCTTGGGGTGCAGGTACATAGATCCCTTAAAATGGCCACCCAAGTGGACAGGGTTGTTAAGAAAGCATATGGTGTTTTGGCTTTCATTAACAGGGGGATTGAGTTTAAGAGTCGTGAGATCTTCTTGCAGCTCTATAAAACTTTGGTTAGACCGCACTTGGAATACTGCGTTCAGTTCAGAGGAGGTTTACCAGAATGCTGCTTGGACTGGAGGGCTTATCTTCTGAGGAGAGGTTGACTGAGCTCGGACATTTTTCCTTGGAGAAAAGGAGGAGAAGAGGGGACCTAATTGAGGTATACAAGATAATGAGAGGCATAGATAGTGTCGATAACCAGAGACTATTCCCCAGGGCAGAAATGACTAACACGAGGGGTCATAGTTTTAAGCTGGTTGGAGGAAAGTATAGAGGGGATGTCAGAGGCGGGTTCTTTACACAGAGAGTTGTGAGAATATGGAATGCGTTGCCAGCAGCAGTTGTGGAGGCAGGGTCATTGGGGACATTTAAGAGACTCCTGGACATGCATATGGTCACAGAAATTTGAGGATGCATACATGAGGATCAGTGGTCAGCACAACATCGTGGGCTGAAGGGCCTGTTCTGTGCTGTACTGTTCTATGTTACCACCCAGATCAGAGCCATCTCAACAGGGCATAGAAACAGTCAGCAGTGTGGTAAGAAGATCATTGACCCTTCTTTCTGTGCTAAGGTAAGTACTATTTTATTCTGTCTACTAAATTTCATTATTTTGGCTGTTTGTTTCAGTGCCTGTGTATCCCGAAGGTACCATGCATCGATGTCTGTGATAAGAGTCTGCGGCAGTTTGTGAAAGCGAGATGGGCAATGTGCCCCTCATTGTCCCTCAACCCAAAACATATTGAATCTTTCCATGGCCTCTGCTTCCAAAAATGCTGGTGTGAATGAGATGGTCAGCCATGCCTGGGACAGGGAGGTCTACAGCAAACAGAGCCAGTTTATTAGAAATGTCACAGATAAGGGAGCCTACAGGTCTGTGTCCTGTAGAGTACATGGATCTGCGTGTAATGTTATTTCCATTTAAATGCCTTTATGTAAGTAGGTACTGCAACCCCTCCCTCACAGATACAGACCTTTACTCCACCCACCTTTTACCACAACACCCTAGCATATGAGGTGACCATACCAGATGCGAGCATACACAATCCGTCCACTTGAACCCACAATGCTCCCCCTCCCTCCATGATCCCTTTCTCATCCATACTTTACAATATTCCTTCACCCTATGAATACTGTTACTCCCTTCACAATCATTATCCTCCCTTTTTTCAGCCTGCAGCACCCAGCTAATAAGCTTGCTGTAAAAGAACCTTTTGCAACGGTGAATGATGACATTATGACAGAATTTCACATTATGTTTGAAAAAGAGGGCGCTCAATCTGAAACAATGACAATAAATTTGAATAAAGGAAATTATGAAATCATGATTTACCAATTGGCTGATGTGAATTGGGAAAATGCATCAAAAGGCATGACTATACATAGGAAATGGACAGTCTTTAAAGATCTAATATATTGCTTACAGAAACTGTACATCCCTTCAAGGTACAATAATTCAAAAAAGGTCAATCAACCATGGCTTACATAAGGAGTGAGGGATTGTATAAGACTAAAACAAAAGGCATAGCAAAGGACACCCAAAAGTCTGATAAGGAAAGGACAAACACAATATAAATGCAATCTAGCAAAAAGACATAAAAATGGACAGTAAAAGCTTCTACGGGTATTTCACTCAGGCAATGGCAATTTGTGTGACTGCATGAACATCTCAAACTGAATATTATCTTTTATCAGCAGTTACAATTAATAATGGCTCCCCAATATATATCTACACCATTTGCCTTTCCCATAATTTACTTTTAAAATTTGATTCTTCCCTTCTTCAAAAGCATAATAAACTCTTGAATGAAGAGGCAATGATAGGAGTCATGCAGGTTGGCCATCCTGCGATAACACTACTTGCCCTTGAAAAATCCCAATGGGTCAAAGAATTGTTGGAAGATTGTCATGTTTTCCAATTGCATATTTTCAGAGCATACCCACACTTGACCTTGAAAATTTTGCCCATGGCATCTCAACAATATTTACCTTGTTCTTGTTTTTTAATGGAATATATTATACTAGGTGCTTTTGAACATAATTGGGAATGGTTCTTATTAGTATTCAATATAATTGCATGTCAAAGAAATTTGCCTATTTAAATTCCAAATATCTATCCTCAATCCTCAAAATCTCTTCTCCAATACATTACCTTGATTTTTGTCATGTTTATCTTCTTCTCAATCATAATTTTAAGTGAATAAGACAATGGTCATTAACTTTTTCTGTTACATACACTTCTCCTATCCAGTCTGGTTCATTCCTTCTTATTGGATTCTTCAATTCTCACTGGTGGACAAACCTTCCCTTGTTGAGCTTCTATGATGGATTGAAAAGAAGCTTTATACACATTGTAAGCACACTTATTTTGAAATCCTGCTGGAATATTGTAATCTTTTGCTCATATTTCTAATTTGTATTTCTGTTTCTTATTCATCCTCCGTTCCACTATTAAGTGGTTGTTGGGTACTTCTATCATTGTTATTGATTCTTTATTATCTTTTAACTTTAGTCACAAAGATTTTGTTTGTATCCTACAGATGGCTGTTATTCAGCATCACTTTTTTCTACTGCTATTTTATTACCCTCACAGATAAAAGTACCATTTCCATCTTTTTCCATCACTCCCATTTTAAGAATGTATTATATTCCGCAATGTTTAATTCCCAGTGCTGATTTCCTGTGGTCATATCTTGGTGCTCCCTATTATATCTGATTTCATAATGTATCATTGCCTCCAGCTTCCCCAGTTAACTGCAGCACCATGTCCTCTGTTGAACAGATGGTTTAATTCATTTTAATTGCAGTTTCTCTTACTTTAACTCAATTATCTTGTTCTGCAAATACCATATATTTCACAATCATTTAAGTCCTGCCTTAGTTTAATTTATCTTGTACTCTCCTTACCCGGGATAGAAGTCACAGAGTTGTTACTGTGCAGAAGAAAACTATTCAATCCACCGTATCTACACCAGTGTATTGAGCAATTTTCTTTTCCTTTATTCATTCACAGGATGAGGGCATCACTGTCTTGGCAGCATTTACTGCTAATCCCTAATTAGCAAGAGGGTAGATGAGAGTCAACCACATTGCTGTGAGTCTGGAGCCACATGTAGGCCAGACCAGTTAAGGATGGCAGTGTCCTTTCCTAAAGGATATTGGTGAACCAGAAGAGTTTTTTCCCAACAATGGATTCATGGTCATCGTTAGACTCTTAATTCAGATTTTTTTTGTTAATGAATTCAAATTCCACCATCTGCTGTGACAGGATTCAAACCTGGGTCCCCAGAACATTATCTTTGGATTAACAGTCCAACAATAATGCCACCAGGCCATAATACCGCCAGGCCACTGCCTCCCCATTACATGAAGTCAATACCATTCCTCTGTCTTTTTGCCAGGATCTTGCACATTGTTTCTATTTAAATATCAGCCAATGGCTCATTGAGTGCCTCAATTGAAGCTTCTCTCAGCACATTTCCAGTTAGTACATTTGAAACTTGAACATCTCATAATGAGAAAAAATATCGTCCACCTCACATTTGCTTTTTTTTGTAATGTATTTTAAAATTGTATTTTGGTTCCCAAACCTTAGTGAGTGGGAATGGTTTCTCCCCATTTACTCTGTCCAGCTCCCTTATAATTTGAAAACTTTTATCAAGTGGACAGTGAAAGCTTTTTATGGTCATGGCTAGCTTTAAATTGAGGAGTGATAGATATAGGACCGATGTCAGTGGTAGTTTCTTTACTCAGAGAGTAGTAGGGGCATGGAACACACTGCCTGCAATAGTAGTAGACTCGCCAATTTTAAGGGCATTTAAATGGTTATTGGATAAACATATGGATGAAAATGGAGTAGTGTAGGACTCTAGGCTTTGGATTGGTTCCACAGGCCTGCACAATATCGAGGGCTGAAGGGCCTGTTCTGCACTGTAATGTTCTATGTTCTATATTCTAAGTGTTCTCTTAGCCGTTTCCTCTCCATGGAAAAGAGTTCCAGTCTGTCAAATATTTCCTCATAACTAAAGTAAACTTGAGGGTCACAGTTTGCAGATATCAACAATCAGGTGAGTAGAAATGAGACTATGGAGAACTGCAGCAAAAGAGAAGAAGACAAATAGGCTGGCAGACCGCACAGGGAGATGGAATATGTAATTCAAAATTGTGAAATGTGAGGGGGAGTTGGGTTCTGCTGATGGAAATAAACCAAATTCCACCACATTGGGGACTCTGGGAAGGAGCATCTGCTGTTATCACAGAATAAGAAACTGGTTTCTGTATTTGTGCATTCATATCTGGGATGAGTCGAGCAACAGTTTTATATCTAATGGAGGTGTTGGAGGCTGTAGTCTAGAACTGGCTGGAGGTTAGAAACAATCACTGATACAACTCCGGTGAAATATCCATTAGCATTGTCATTTATGTTTAGGCTGGATTTTTTTTTGCAGATCCCTCTCTGATCTTTGAATTGGGTCATTCACAATTTTAATTTGGGTCATTTGATTGTTGGAGCAGGAACAAAAAGTTGATTGATGAGATTCAAATATAGAGTTATGGAAAAGATAGAGGTGGATTTTAGAGATGGTAGCATTTTCAAAGCCTTTCGGTAGGAAGCATAATTGGAAGAAGTGATTGTTGGCAAGGAGAGAGATATCAGCCATTGGTTTCTGAGGTGGGATGATGATGACAATAGCAGTATAATGGTCATTGGGCTTTTAAAGAGTGTTCAGCTTGAGTTTAACTTCTGTTCCATCTGGTTTCTGTCCAGTGGAGGGAGTTAATATTTCCTTGTATTTTATTCAATGGGCAACAATGGCAGTGATAAAATTCGGCTTTGACATCTTAGAAATAATTTTACAATCATGCAGTTGAATGGAAGAGCTGTGAGATTGAGTGTCTCAAGCACCCTCCTTAAACAAGCATTAAGGTTCTTACATAAGTCAATGAGCAACTTAACACCCATGGAGGTATCTCTGCACAAATCTGAAACAAAGCCAGAGCTGTTTCACTCACCATGCTTTGGCATGTCCTAAAGCTATCAATGTCTACACATCCTCTGACTCCATAGTCCTGCAGTACCCTCTTCACCCCATCAGGCGCATGCATGCATGTGCGTGCACACACACATGCACACACATGCACACACCTACAGACACACGCATACATACAGATGCGAACACACACAGACATACAGAGGCACACACACATATCATGCACAGAAGCACACATGTACATATGCACAGACATGTAAATACATACAGATACACATGTGCACACATGCAAACATGAGTGTACACAACACATATGCACACACACAGATACATGTACACAAATGTAGACACACGTGTTTACACACACACATTTTTCAATTATTTCTCCAAATGTACTTGATGGCTACCCTCTTTCGTTTTATTGTGCAGTGAGCTGCTTGTAGTGGTGTTTCTCTATCTTTATTCACTTGTCTATTAACATGGATTGGAATTTATTGATTTTGTTATTTGATCAAAGGTCAAACTTCATATCTGTGTATAGTTCCATAAGTGTGGCATATTATTCAGCAGGACACAAATTAATGACTTTTTTTCAAGGGTTTTACTTGAGGTTTTCTTGAGGGCTCTCTCTCCCTCCCTCTTTGATTTGCTGAGCTACATTTTGGTTTCAAGGGCTCCTTTCCGTTCTCTCTAAATTATTATGTGGTGGAAACATATAGTAACAATGTCCATTTGTGTTGACTTAGAGTATTTTGATTCATAGAGAAGCCGAATTCGAAGAATTAGGCGATATCCTCAATATTGAATTTCCATTGGAATTTAATACACAACATACAAGGAAAACATTAATTTCTTGTGCAGCGTATTATTTAAATTGACATTTAAAGAGGAGTAAGTCAGCAACTGATGTTTTTCCAAAATAACTGTGAACATTCATACACAAAAAGAGGCATCATCCTAAATATTATCTCTTTCAGAGACTAGTGAGATCATAGCTAATATGTTTCCATCGTAAATACACACAGTCAGAAATTTAATGTAGTTACTCCCTTTTTCACTGAATTTCCAACTTCAATCTCAAACTTAAATTTAACAATTGGAAAACATCTAAATTTTTCTTCAGATGATAGCTCCTGAACATAAGCAGCCTTAAACTAGAGATTCACACTCCTCTTATAGCACAGTGACTCAGTGGTTCGCACTGCAGTGTTACATCACCAGGGACCTGGGTTCAAATCCAGCCTTGGGCAACTGTCTGTGTGGAGTTTGTGCATTCTTCCCGCGTCTGTTTCGGTTTCCTCCCATAGCCCAAAGATATGCAGGTTAGGTAAATTGCCTATAATATTCAGGGGATGTGTAGGTTAAGTGCATTAGTCAGGGATAAATGTAGGGGAATGGGTCTGGGTGGGTTAGTCTTCGGAGAGTTCGTGTGGATTTGTTGGGCCAAAGGCCTGTTTCCAAACTGTGGGGATTCTATGGAAATTTATTATATCAGTAGCGATAGTTTAAAACTGTTCTGTCCCCTTTTCAGCCATCATCTCTCCCTCTTAAAGATTCACCTTCCCTTTCCCACAGCTTGCAGCCTCCTTTCCACCCAAGACCATTCACTCTCTCTTTCTCTCCCCACAATGCAGCATTTCTCTCTCCCTTCCCTGTGGACTCCCACATGGTTGCATTCTCCTTCCCTAGCCCCCCTGCAACCTCCTGCTCCATCCCCTCACAGTCACAGAGTCTAAGAGATGTAAAGCATGGAAACTGGCCCTTTGGCCTAACTTGTCCATGTCAACCAGGGTTCCTAAACTGCACTAGTCCCATGTGCTTGTATTTAGCCCATATCTCTCCAAAACCTTCCTATCCCATGTACCTGTCCAAAGTTGTAATTGTACTCACCTCTACCACTTCCGCTGGCTGTTCGTTCCATATATGCACCACTCTCTGTGTGAAAAGTTGCCCCTCAGGTCCCTTTTAAATCTTTCCCCCTCACCTTAAACCTATTACGTCTAGTTTTGGACTTGCCTAACCTGGAGAAAAGACCTTAGCTACTTACTTTATCAAAGCCCCTTATGATTTTTCAAATCTCTATAACGTCATCCCTCAACCTACTATGCTCCAGTGAAAAATGTCCCTGGCAATCCAGGGACTCCTTATGACACAAACCCTTCAGTCTTGGTAATATCCTTGTAAATCTTGTTGCACCTTTCCAGTTTAATAACATCCATCCTACAGCAGGGCGACCAGAATTGTTTACAGTACTCCAAATGTGGCCTTATCAATGTTTTGTACAGCCACAATATAATGTCCCAACTCCTATACTCAGTGGTCTGACCGATGAAGGTAAGCATGCCAAATGCATTGTTCACCAATCTGACTGACTGTGATGCCACTTTAAAGAAACTCTGTACCTGCAACCCTTAGTTTCTCTGTTTGCCAACATTTTCAGGGCCCTACAGTTAATTGTGTAAGTCCTGCCCTGCTTTGTCTTATCAACATGCAACACCCCACATTTTTCTGAATTAATTATCCCTTTCTTTCTGCATTTGCAACCTCCAGCGTTTCCCTATTCTTCCTTTGCACCCTCCAGTCTCCTCACAAATTTCTTCCCCCACACCAATTGCAGCCTTTATCGTGCCCCCGGCAGTTGGACATCCAACAGACAACTCGCCTGGCCTTGGCTCTCCCACCCATATAATGCATTAGTGAACTTATCAGCAGCAAGCATGGGAGAGAAACAACCTGTGATTGGAGAAGCAGCTCCACACCAACTTTATCCTTACAATAGACAGTGACAGTGTTTTTTTCTATTGGTCACCCCTGTGATTGAATTTTTCCAGGATTTTGGGGATATTCAGGAACAAAGATAACTGCCATTTTGCGCTGCTTTCTCATACTTTGCTCAAATGGAAATGGATCAAGTGTAAACCTACACAATAAGAGAGTTCTAGCTTTGGAGGAGCTACATCACTCCCATTGTTACCATCAGATAATGCGGAATTAGTGGACATTGATTCTCATCTGTATAACTCAACATTGGACAGTGCATCACTAAATAAGTCATAAAGGGGACCACAGTTTTTTTATTTAAACCCATGTGTCTCTAAGCTGACTATTACTTGATTGAAGTAGAACTGGCCGGAGGTTCTCTAAATCTTTTCTCCAGTTTTGTATGATCTGTGTTCCAAAGCTGGAATTAGCATAAATTTTGTACACCACTAAAATAATTAGACAGAAATTGCCACAACATTGTTTAATTTCTTAATTCACTGTGTCCCATCACAACCCTGACACACACACCATGGATGTTTATTAAAATACTTCCTCATTCAGTTGTGGCTTTGATCTTTTCTTTTGGGTGTGTGGGATAAGAGAATGTTTCATCCTGTTACTGAGTCTATTAAATCCTTGGCTTGTTCTGTTCACATTTATGCCATTATAACCTGAAAGCTGACAAGTTGAACTTGAGAACTGTCCCCTCTGTGCAATGCTGTTTTAGGTGGTAAAAAATATCATTAATGCTGAAATAAGGAGTGAATTATTACTTACGCAGGAGCAGCACAACATGACGATGAAGAAAGATTCCATGATTCCACCGACCCCAACAACCCATGTCAGGCGCAAGAACAATATGACTCCAAAAATATTCTGCAAGCAGGGGAAGTAGACTCCCATGATCGTACCCATCCGTGTAGCCTGTAAAGAAGGAAATGGTAGTGAAAAAAAGACATGGTCTCAGATCTGAAGTTTCAATAAATAAAATCTTCTATGTCCAGCTTAACTGTGGTATTGATATGAAGACACCATGGACAATATGGCATAATTCTCAGCTAATACTCAGAATTTATTCAGTCTAGGCTGTTCGGACCACCAGTGGCTGGTTAATAAATGCCAATATTTAACCTTAGAATTGTGTGGTTCAAATCATTCTACTGAGAACCAGCACTAATTTGGAAGAAAAAAGTGGAAAGAGATTCTATTTATGGTCGTGCAGTAATAAATTCAACAGTGTAAAGACCAGCAACCAATCTGTCAAGTATATCTGGTCATATAGTGATTGGAACTAAGCCAGCCAGGTGGACCCTATAGAATATGAGTTCTCTGACTGGGGCTGTTAACTTGTTCCAATCAAGGAGCCATGGCTTCCTGGTATAAACAGGAGAATCAGGGGTTCTGTTCACTCTGAGAGCTGGTGCTGACGGAGCTGAATCAGTGTCAAGGAATCTCCATGTGGAAATAAAGGGTGACATGGTGACAGGGGACACTAGCCTCTGTGGAGTTATTTCAGATTACTGCTGAATATGTTAAGGCCGTTTTGTTACACTGCCAAATTAATGCTTAAACTGAGAATAGACTTGGCTTCAGTATTGAAATGAAGCCCTTGTATCCATTTCAAGAACTCACTTATTAAATTCCTTCAGAAAATTTACTGAACAAATTGTGTCTATTTTTCCAGATTCACAGCAGCCTGACTATTGCTTCCTGAAGCTGCAAAGTATGGCAAGGCAAAGTCTTTATATTAACATCCATATAGAACAACAGGAACAGAAGGGGACCATTCTCTCTGAGGCTGTCTATCTTCAACTGCGAACAAGTCAGTCAGCCTAAACTGTTCCAGGTAAAAGCATGTTTTTGGATGTCATGGCAATTTCTGTCCAAGTATGAGGCTTCCCAGATTCAGGCATGTATTGGAGATTATTGCTCCCAAAATGGGATGTGACAAATTTCTAGCTCAAAAGCTTTAATTATACAGTTGTCTGTTTTCCATAGTTCAAGGTGATTTGTCTGAAATTTATATGCTATACTGTTACATTTTTTTGAAATTCAATTGACAGCACAAATAAAAGTATAACATACACTCTGAAAAGGCTGCATCAATGACTAGACTTAGAGGTGCCGGACTGAGGTGGACAAAGTTACAAATCACACAACACCAGGTTATAGTCCAACAGGTTATTTGGAAGCACTAGCTTTCGGAGCACTGCTTCTTCATCAGGAGGTCAACCTCCATAACCATCTAATGAAGAAAAAGCACTCTGAAAGCTAGAGCTTCCAAATAAACCTTTTGAACTATAACCTGGTGTTGTGTGATTTTTATCATTGACCAGAGCTATTTATGTCTTATTGAAATTACACACGTCCTGGCTGAGACCACAACTGGAGTAATGTGGGCAGTTTTGGTCTCTTACCTGAGGAAGGATGTTCTTGCTATGGAGGGAGTGTAACAAAGATTTACCAAACTGAATCCTGGGATAGTAGGACTGACGTATGAATGGAGAATTGGTTAGGACTATATTCAGTGGAAATTTGAAGAATGGCGGGGGATCTATAGAAACCTATAAACTTCTAATGGGACTGGACAGATTAAATGCAGGAAGGATGTTCCTAATGACTGGGGAGTCCAGAACCATAGTCCACAGTCTCAGAATACAAGGGTAGGACTCCATTTAAGATTGAGATGAGGAGAAATTTCTTCGCCGAGAGACAAGTGAGCCTGTGGAATTCTCTGCCACAGAAAGCAGTTGAGGCCAAAACATTGAATGTTTTCAAGAAGGATTTAGATTTGGTTCCAAGGGCTTCAGGAATCAAAGGGTATAAGGAAAAAGCAATACTTAGTTGAATATCAGCCATATTGAATGTTGCAGCAGGCACAAAGGGCTAAATGGCCTCCTCCTGCTCCTACGTTTTACATTTCTGTTTCTTTCCTTCACATTTGACAGGTTTTTATTTCTCTAATTTTATAGCATTCTGGAGAAAACTTTAGTAAATCGTTGTTTTGCAGTTATTCACAGTTAGTCCCTGCAGACTTCAACTATTTCAAAACTGAGCACCACCAGTTAAGGCGGTTTCATAACAAAAAGTATCAGCATTAGCTTCAGTATTCTTCCTATGATCTTCATTTTGTTCTTCACGACCTGACCTGTGTAACTGATAATGATGATCACATCAAAGAGAAGCCAATTCAGGAAAGAGGAACACAGTACACTCCCAGTGGAGAAGCAGACTGAATATCAGTCAAGATAAAGTCATGATTAATTTAAGGCGCTTCTGCTAATGTTTTCAACTGTGCATATTAATGATAAACACTGTATCATTCAAGATTAACAACTCACAAATGCAATACCCTAAAAACATTTTCAAATTGTTCACAGATTAGAAATCACAAAATAAAAAACACACAGTATGCAACAAAATAATATTCAACAGAGTCAAAGCCTTCTTCAGGTTTTGTTAGGTTATGATTAAAGAGTGAAGTCTTTAAATTAAGTGGTACTGCATACATTGGGACAAGGACAGGGCATTGTGCTAACCTTTTTCAGTGCTGCTTACTACTATGTGTTTTCAATTTGACCATTAGATCAGCACTGTATACTACAAAGGTACGAATAAGACCAACAGTAAGCCATTCAGCCCCTCATGCCTGCTCCACCATTCAATAAGACCTTGGCTGATCTGATTTTAATCTCAAGCCTACATTCCTGCATATTTCTGATAATATATCATGCCCTTGGTAATCTAGAATCTATCCATCTCTGCTTGAAAAAATTTAAAGGTTCTGCATCCATTGCCTTTTGAGAAGGGAATTCCAATGATTCAGAGAAAACAAATGTCCTCACCTCTATCTAAATTGCACCCTCTTATCTTTAACTTCTGACCAATACTCCCTGTAAGTTGTGTGGCTGTGTGTGTGTGTTTGTGAAGTTGCTCCAGTGTTCTGCACATGGTAATTGGTGTTGTTCCACCAATCGTGGCATTGACTTCCAATCTCAGAAATCACTGCTGCGCATGGACCATTAACAAAATTAGAGAGAATGCTCTCTATGACCCCTATTTCTAGATTCTTCCACAAGAGAAAATGTCCTTTCAATATTTGACTGGTCAAGTTCCTTGAGTACTTTATTCATTTCAGTTAAGTCATATCTGACTCTTCTAAACTCCAGGCTTAGCCTGTCTAACCTTTCCTTATTAGGCTGCTCATTCCAGGCATTAGTCTAGTAAACTTTCCCTGAACAACTTCTCATGCATTGACATCTTTCCACAAGTACAGTGACTAATACTGTACACAGTACTCCAGACATAGTCTTACCAATTGCCTGCATTATTGAAGCATACTGTTAGATTCAATTCCTCGTGTAATAAATCATAACATTCTATTAACTTTCCAATTAATTGCTGTACCTGCATAGTAACATTCAGTGATTCATGCATTTCAGGGCTCTGCATCTTCTCACCATTTAGATAATAGATTTTTTTATTATTTCTTTAAAATGGACAATTCTGCACTTTCCCACATTGTACTTTATATATCAGATTGCTGCCCACTCACTTAACCTATTGGGTTCCCTTTGTAGGCCTCTTATCTTCTCTTCTTAACTCACTTTCCCACCTACCATTGTGTTATCTGCAAAATTAGCTGTCATATCTTTGATCAGTTCATCCACACCATTCATGACATCTTACCAGCCTGAAAAAGCCCATTTAACCTTACCCTCTGCCACTTGTTAGTAAGTCAATCTTCTATCCATGCTAATAGATTGTACCTACACCATAAGCTTTAATTTTTCACAATAACTTTATGAAGCATATCATGAGAGGCATTCTGGAATAATATATCCACTGGTACCTCTTTGTCTACAGCACAACGTACCTCTTCAAAGAACAAAGTTCGTTAAACATGATTTCTCTTTGAGAAAGCCATTTTGGCTCTGCCTGATTTTCTTGAACATATCCAAGAGCTGTTGAGTCAGAGAATGATAGTCATAGAGGTTTGCAGCACAGAAAAAGACACTTCAACCTATTGAGTTTGCACTAATCAAAAACATTTACATCACATCTTTAACAGTAGTCTGTAATTTCTTGGCTTTTTGCCTCCCTCCCCTTTTGAATACAGGAATTACATGGGAATTCGAATCATAGAATCCCTATAGTGCTAAAAGATGTCATTCAGCCCATCAGGTCCTGCACCAACCCTCTGAAGGCTATCCCCACAACTCTGCATTTCCCATGGCCAATCCACCTAACCTGAACATCTTTGGACTGTGGGAGGAAACTGAAGGACTCGGAGGAAACCCACACAGACACAGGGAGAATGTGCAGATTCCATACAGACAGTTGCCCAGGGCCATGTTCGTAACGAATGGCAGAGTAAGCTTGTAGGGCCGAATGGCCTACTTCAGCTCCTATTTTCTATAATTCTGTGCCAATAAGTTGGGTTTTATATTTTAAGAGGCACAACCATTTCTACATTTGCTTGTTTTATGGTACTTAATTATTTCTCAGCACTGATGGTTGCAGACTGCAATAAACTTGCCCAAAGTCAACAGAACAATGAGCTGAACAAAATGTGGTTTCAAAACAAATAGGATTCATTCTGATTGCAGTGTGGGAGCTATGCTCCCACTCACAATAACATTACTGTGGTAAAGTACTGATGCATCATAACAATGTCGCACATATTATCAGACATGATTGTCTTTTCTCTGATATTACAACTCCAACAAATAACACCTTCCTCCCACTTGCTGACTGCTGAGCTTGTGTGAAATATCACAATGACATTAATCCCACACTGTGGTCTCCTTTGTCCCCCCACTGAATCTTCAGCTCTCCATATAGCACTATCTCCTCCCCATTTTGGACACTGATTTTAAAGAATTCAACAATCAGTTCATTTTAATTATAATTTGGTCCATGTCCCCATAACATGGCTGTAGCATAAATCTTCAGGCATTATACTCTTAAAATGAGACACTTTCCCTCATGATTGGAGTCATCTGCATATTTGGTATTACCTTAGACTCAACTTTGTCCTCCTGGTTGGCCCCCCCAAAATATATCTGCAGTGAAACTGAAATATACCAAATCTCTGTTGCCAATGTCCTCACTGAAGTACTTCCACAGAGCCCAGTATCCCGTCACCAAGTCACCCCTTATCTAGATGCTGAGAGTCCTTGACACTCTACTAATTCCCTCAGAGCCAGCTGTCAGTGTGAACACAACTTTAGAAGTGCCTCTTTATTTTTATTTTGTTTGATTTCTTCAATAACTTTGTTGAGAATATGAATTTTTTTTAGCTCTCTCAGCTCAACACAGATAATTGATAGAAAATAAAGTCTTTTAGGATGAATTCAGTAACGAATTGATGTGAATAATCATTACTTAGCAACACTGATTACACTGTTGGAAAAAGTATCCAGAATATCTGCAAAAATAAAAACTGTAAATCAGCTGAGTAGAGAACTCAGATGTCATCTGGCTTTCTTTCAGATACAAATGGTTTGAATAGGTTTGTTAGCCTTTCCTGTTTTTAAACCTGATTGACATTTGTAAAAAGTATGTACAATGCTTCTATGCATTGTAAAACAGAAAATAGAATTCCTAATTTTAATACCTCATTTCATATGTGTTAGTAGAGCAAATGTTAGATTTGCCACACGGTGAGAAGAATGGTGACACTCCTGTTTATTTTTTTTTCCTTTTTTTTCTGTTTATTTTTTTTTCTTTTTCTTTTTTTTCTTTTTTTTTTCTACCTTTTTTTTTATAACTACAGGAGAGGGACAGGACTTTTCAACTCTATTTTTCTTAGGACACCCGGGCTAATCCCCTATTTTTTTTTCTTTTTTAATTTAACCCCCACACTACCGCCTAAGTGCGGTAGTGCTTATTTTTATTCCCCAGCACCATGGTGTGTGTGTGCAGGTGTGAAACACAGTGAAAGACACAAAGTGTACGAATCTTTATTCAATTTCCACCACCAGGAAGATATGAAAAACACCCGAGTGGCCAGTGACAAGCACTGCCCTTCAAACCACAGGGCAATGCTGTGTGAGCAAAACAGTGAAGGGGAGGGTAGGGACTAAATCAAAATAGAGTTGGAGGGAGAAATGATGCACTCCACTCCCTGCGGCGCCCACCTCTCCCTGAACGACTCCAGGGTGTTGGTGGACACCGCGTGCTCCTTCTCCAAGGACACCCGGGCTCTAACGTAACCCCGGAAGAGGGACACTCCTGTTTTTTTTTTTGTCTTTTTTTTTACATCAAAGGGCAATGCTTCCCCTGGTTATATTTTTTTTTTATTTTTTTAATTTTTTTTTATATTTAACCCCCACACTACCGCCTAAGTGCGGTAGTGCTTATTTTTATTCCCCAGCACCCATAGTGTGTGTGCGTGCAGATGTGAGACACAGTGAAAGACACAAAGTGCACAAATCTTTATTCAATTTTCCACCACCAGGAAGATAGGAAAACACCCGAGTGGCCAGTGACAAGCACTGCCCTTCTCATCAAAGGGCAATGCTGTGTGAGCAAAACAGTGAAGGGGAGGGTAGGGACTAAATCAAAATAGAGTTGGACGGGGAAATAATACACTCCACTCCCTGCGGCGCCCACCTCTCCCTGAACAACTCCAGGGTGTTGGTGGACACCGCGTGCTCCTTCTCCAAGGACACCCGGGCTCTAACGTAACCCCGGAAGAGGGACACTCCTGTTTATATTTTTTTTTTTTTCTCAGTCGTTGCACGTGCACACACACAGAGAGAGTCACAGTCCAACACTGAGCCAATTCTCCACACAATGGGGGGAAAACACCTGAGTGGCCAGTGACAAGCACTGCCCTTAATTCCCTGTTTATTTTTTTTTTTTCTTTTGCAGCGGTATCTCCTGTTTATTTTTTTATCTTTTTTTCTTTTTTTTCAAGTGGCCAGTCACAACTCCAGGGTGTCAGTGGACACCCGCGTGCTCCTTCTCCAAGGACACCCGGGCTCTAACGTAACCCCGGAAGAGGGACACTCCTGTTTATATTTTTTTTTTATGTTTTATAATCCCTTTTGTTTTTTTTCTCCTTTTTTTTTATATTTAACCCCCACACTACCGCCTAAGTGCGGTAGTGCTTATTTTTATTCCCCAGCACCCATAGTGTGTGTGTGTGCAGGTGTGAGACACAGTGAAAAGACACAAAGTGCACAAATCTTTATTCAATTTCCACCACCAGGAAGATAGGAAAAACACCCGAGTGGCCAGTGACAAGCACTGCCCTTAATTCCCTGTTTATTTTTTTTTTTTTTTTCTTTTGCAGCGGTATCTCCTGTTTATTTTTTTATCTTTTTTTCTTTTTTTTCAAGTGGCCAGTCACAACTCCAGGGTGTCAGTGGACACCCGCGTGCTCCTTCTCCAAGGACACCCGGGCTCTAACGTAACCCCGGAAGAGGGACACTCCTGTTTTTTTTTTTTTTTTTTTTTTCTTCTTTTTCTTTTACACCCGCGTGCTCCTTCTCCAAGGACACCCGGGCTGGACACTGCTACTTTTTTTTTTTTTTTCCAAGTGGCCAGTCACAACTCCAGGGTGTCGGTGGACACCCGCGTGCTCCTTCTCCAAGGACACCCGGGCTCTAACGTAACCCCGGAAGAGGGACACTCCTGTTTATATCCATCAGCCAGGGATCTCTGATTGGACCAGGTTAACAGCCCCAATCAGGGAACCTATTTTTTATGAGGTCCACTGGCTGACCTCATTACAATCACTACATTCCTCAGCCTCTGAGTTTGAGGACACAGGCCAGTTCATTTGTTTTTGGCGCTCCTCTCACACAATTTGCAAGTTTGTAGTTTTTATATGGTCCACATGCTTGTTCAGGACCATCACACCGACTCAAACTTCATATATCACTGGACCTGACCGCAAGTCGACCATGCCTTTAACCCATGCAGGGCCATTCCTGCAGTTCCTATACCAAACTTTGTCTCCTGAAATAAACTGTCTCTCTTGCTTAGCAGAGTCTTGTGTCTGGCATTAAAGTTCCTGATCACATTTCAGCACCACCCCCCAACCCCCTTCCACCGAATCTGGGGAGATCAGATTTAATGTGGTGCAGATCTTCTGGCCATTAACAACTCTGTTGCAGATATGCAAGTAATTGCATGAGGGGTGGTCTTATAATCAAATAGGAACCAGGACAGTTTGGTATCTAATGAAGCTGCAGGCTTTTTGTTTAAGCATACATTCAAAGTTTGGACTGCTCTTTCTGCCAGACCATTGATTAATGGATGGTATGGAGCTGTAATTATATGACAAATACCATTCAAGTTTAGGAAATACTCTAATTCCCTGTTGGTAAACGATGGCCCACTATCTGTGACCAACACTTGTGGGAGTCCATATATTATAAAAGGTGTGCACAGTTATTCTATGTCATCCCTGTGTTTGATGAATGAACTCTGTACATGTCCAACCACTTTGAATGAGTGTCCACAATGACTAAGAACATTGAGCCCTTGAGAGGACCTGCAGTGTTGGCATGGAACTGAGTCCAGGGTTCAGCTGGCCATTCCCATGAGTGTAGGGGAGTTGCTAGTGGTGATTTTTGTTCTTGTTGACACTCTGGGCACTGCCCCAACAATGCAGCTTTGCCGGCATCCAATCCTGTCTGTCACGCATTATTTTGTTGCCAATATCTTCATTTTGGAAACCCCTGGATGAACCTCATGGAATTCAGTCAGTATCTAACAGCGGCCTTTGCTCAGGCCAATCACTCTTGCCAACTCATAATAATATGCTGTCCTCAATTGTGATCTTGTCTCTCCAAGTCTAACAAGGTTTCAATTCTAGTTGTGATGGCCCTTTGGTTTCCCACATCATCACCAGCTGTTTCAGTTTTATCAGGATTGGATCCTTCTGCCTTCAAGGTCTGATATTGTCAACTGTGACTGGAAGTGTTTCCAGAAAAGTTAAAACCATTACGGACTCGTCCAGTGGTGGTACCATCAATAGTGTATCTGTCAGTGGGAGGTGGCTCATTGCATGAGAATTTTCTAGTTGGCTTCCTCAACGGTGTTCTAACATAAAATTATACACATGACCCCACTGCTGAATTCAGCCTGAAGCTATAGACAGCAGTGCCTTGCTCTCTTTAAGGAGACATAACAAGGATTTGTGGTCTGTAACTTTACAAATTTACATCCATAAAGGTATTAGTGGAATTCCTCACTCCAAACATGATCGCCAAGTTGTCCTTCTCTATTTGGGCTTATTTGCCCTCAGCAATGGCCAACGTCCTGGATGCATATACTATTGGGTGTTCCTCTCCATAGTACCCAATGCCATATGGGGAAGTGGTGCATGTCAATACCAGGTCTCGTTTGGGATCATAGTGTGCCAACACTCGAGAGGATGACAGCTGTTTCTGCACTTCCCTGAAAGTTATAGTTTGACTGTGCAGTCATTTCCAAGGCTGAGCCTTTTTTAAGAGTTCTGGATTAGTGGTGCTGGAAGAGCACAGCAGTTCAGGCAGCATCCAAGGAGCTTTGAAATCGATGTTTCGGGCAAAAGCCCTTCATCAGGAATAAAGCCAGTGAGCCTGAAGCGTGAAGAGATAAGCTAGAGGAGGGTGGGGGTGGGGAGAAAGTAGCATAGAGTACAATGGGTGAGTGGGGGAGGGGATGAAGGTGATAGGTCAGGGAGGAGAGGGTGGAGTGCATAGGTGAAAAAGGAGATAGACAGGTAGGACAAATCCGGACAAGTCATGGGGACAGTTACTGAGATGGAAGTTTAGAACTGGGGTAAGGTGGGGGAGGGGAAATGAGGAAACTGTTGAAGTCCACATTGATGCCCTGGGATTGAAGTGTTCCGAGGCGGAAGATGAGGCGTTCTTCCTCCAGGTGTCTGGTGGTGAGGGAGCGGCGGTGAAGGAGGCCCAGGACCTCCATGTCCTCGGCAGAGTGGGAGGGGGAGTTGAAATGTTGGGCCACGGGGCAGTGTGGTTGATTGGTGCGGGTGTCCCGGAGATGTTCCCTAAAGCGCTCTGCTAGGAGGCGCCCAGGTTCCCCAATGTAGAGGAGACCGCATCAGGAGCAATGGATACAATAAATGATATTAGTGGATGTGCAAGTAAAACTTTGATGGATCTGGAAGGCTCCTTTAGGGCCTTGGATAGAGGTGAGGAAGGAGGTGTAGGCACAGGTTTTACAGTTCCTGCGGTGGCAGGGGAAAGTGCCAGGATGGGAGGGTGGGTTGTTTGGGGGCGTGGACCTGACCAGGTAGTCACGGAGGGAACGGTCTTTGCGGAAGGCGGAAAGGGGTGGGGAGGGAAATATATCCCTGGTAGTGGGGTCTTTTTGGAGGTGGTGGAAATGTCGGCAGATGATTTGGTTTATGCGAAGGTTGGTAGGGTGGAAGGTGAGCACCAGGGGCGTTCTGTCCTTGTTATGGTTGGAGGGGTGGGGTCTGAGGGCGGAGGTGCGGGATGTAGACGAGATGCTTTGGAGGGCATCTTTAACCACATGGGAAGGGAAATTGCGGTCTCTAAACAAGGAGGCCATCTGGTGTGTTCTGTGGTGGAACTGGTCCTCCTGGGAGCAGATCCGGCGGAGGTGGAGGAATTGGGAATACGGGATGGCATTTTTTGCAAGAGGTAGGGTGGGAAGAGGTGTAATCCAGGTAGCTGTGGGAGTCGGTGGGTTTGTAAAAAATGTCAGTGTCAAGTCGGTCGTCATTAATAGAGATGGAGAGGTCCAGGAAGGGGAGGGAGGTGTCAGAGATGGTCCAGGTAAATTTAAAGTCAGGGTGGAATGTGTTGATGAAGTTGATGAATTGCTCAACCTCCTCGCGGGAGCACGAGGTGGCGCCAATGCAGTTATCAATGTAGCGGAGGAAGAGGTGGGGAGTGGTGCCGGTGTAATTACGCTCTACGTAGCCAACAAAGAGACAGGCATAGCTGGGGCCCATACGTGTGCCCATGGCTACCCCTTTGGTCTGGAGGGAGGATTCAAAGGAGAAATTGTTAAGGGTGAGGACCAGTTCGGCCAAACGAATGAGAGTGTCGGTAAAAGGGTACTGTTGGGGACGTCTGGAGAGGAAAAAACGGAGGGCTTGGAGGCCCTGGTCATGGGGGATAGAGATGTAGAGGGATTGGATATCCATGGTGAAGATGAGGTGTTGGGGGCCCGGGTAACGGAAGTCTTGGAGGAGGTGGAGGGCATGGTGATGTCTCGAACATATGTGGGGAGTTCCTGGACTAGGGGGGATAGGACAGTGTCGAGGTAGGTAGAGATGAGTTCAGTGGGGCAGGAGCATGCTGAGGCAATGGGTTGGCCAGGGTGGTCAGGCTTGTGGATCTTGGGAAGGAGGTAGAACCGGGCAGTGCGGGGTTCCCTGACTATGAGGTTGGAAGCTGTGGGTGGGAAATCTCCTGATGTGATGAGGTTCTGTATGGTCTGGGAGATGGTGGTTTGGTGATGGGGGGTGGGGTCATGGTTGAGGGGGCAGTAGGAAGAGGTGTCCTCGAGTTGACGTTTGGCTTCAGCGGTGTAGAGGTCAGTGCACCAGACTACCACTGTGCCCCCTTTATCCGCTGGCTTGATGGTGAGGTTGGGATTGGAGTAGAGGGATTGGAGGGCTGTGCATTGTGAGGGTGAGAGGTTGGAGTGGGGGAGGGAGGTAGACAGGTTGCGGCGGTTAATGTCCCGGCGGCAGTTGGAAATGAAGAGGTTGAGGGCAGGTAATAGGCCAGCGCGGGGTGTCCAGGTGGATGCAGTGTGTTGGAGGTGGGCGAAGGGGTCCTCGGAAGGTGGGCAGGAGTCCTGATTGTGAAAGTAAGCTCGGAGGTGGAGGCGATGGAAGAATTGTTCGACATCACGACGTGTATTAAATTCATTGATGCGTGGACGGAGGGGGATGAAGGTGAGTCCTTTGCTGAGGACTGATCATTCATCCTCAGTGAGGGGGAGGTCTGGGGGGATGGTGAAAACTCAGCAGGGCTGGGAGCTGGGATCTGGTGTGGATGTAGAGCTGGGAGTGGGGGCAGAACCTGTAACTGGAGTGGGTGTGATGGTGGGGGGAATGGGGGTGGAGTCATGAGCAGGGGTAGTGTTCCCCTCGGGGTTCTGGGGGGTGGGGATAGTGACAGTGGGGTCTGTGGAGGGCATGTTAGCAGAATGTAGGTGAGTGGCGCTGGTGGGGGCGGAAGTGGTGGTAACCACGGCAGTAGGATGTGGCATCAGCGATGATGTGAAGGGCGGAAGTGATGTCACGTGTGATGCATGAGGAATTGTGAGGGGTGGAAGTGGTTGTGGGAGTGGCCATGATGGAGGTGGAAGTGACATCATCAATCAGCGCAGCTGCATCAGCCACATGGCTAATGGCGGAATAGATTCCGAGGCCAGGGGAATCTTCTGGAATGTTTGAGGAGTGCTGGTTATGGAGGTGGGTGGATAAAAGTTTGTTGTGCTTACAGTTTTTGATGTTTGAGATGGAATTGAAATACTGTTTGTTGAGAGTATGAATTCTCCTGAGGATGTAGTACAGAGTGGGTCCTTTGCAATTCTGAGAGAGTGTGGCCCTCAGCTGAGGCAGGGCTGACTGTAGAGAGGTTAGGTGCCGGCGCATTGCTGCAAGCGTGGAGCAGAGGATCTTGAAGGAGAACTGTTGCTGGTGTTTTTGAATCTGTAGTCTGTGCTGTTTGTCCTGTTCAGGTCCGAACTCTGCTGGTTTAAAGGTGGTCCGGAGTCCGTGTGGGATGAGTTGGTTATGGAGGCAGGCACTGAGGAAGCAAATGTGGCTGTGGTAGCGAGAGTTGTTGCAAGGGTGCTGGGATGGAGACCTGATTGTATGTGAACTTTCGGTCATAATTCACCAGCCCAAGGAAAGATCTAAGCTATAGTTCAGATTGTGGGGGCCAGGGCACCTTTGATCATGCTCATTTTATCTTCCAATGGGTGTAACCTGGTCTTTTTTACTCTGTAGCCTAAGAACAACATTTTTGCTTTTGAAGGCATATGCCCATATGGCAGAAATATCTAAGGATTATGTTGATACTCTCTAAGTGCTCCTTATTGGTCTTCTCTGTAATTAGCACATCATCAAGAGAAATGGCCACCCAGGGTAGATCTTTTATTATGTCCTCCATCATTTGCTGAGAAATTGCACAGTCTAACAGTATCCCAAATGGCAGTCTTGTGTGTTGGTACAAACCCTTATGGCATTCATTGGAGCAAACGTCTGGAAATCCTCATCTAACCACAATTGCAAGTGCACGTGGCTTATGTCCAGCTTTGTGAAGGACAGCCCCACTGCCAACTTCGTGAATAAATCCTCCATGTGAGGGATTGGGTATTTATCCAGCTGTGAAAAACAGTGTACCGTTTCTTTAAAATCCCTATAAAGGTGAACCAACCTGTCAGGCTTCACAATCAATAAGACTAGTGCTGCCCATTCTGCTAACTGGACGGGTTTGATGATGCCTTCACTTTCCAGCCTTCTGATTTCTGTCTCTATTTTTGTGCAAATGGCACTGAGCAGGCCTTGCAGAATCACATGGAACTGCTTTCTGGTCAACATGCCTTGGCTCCTTTGATAGTCCCTAGGCTTTCCTGAAAAGCTTCCGGGTATTTACTTAGGACTTCAGTCGGGCAGCCATTTTCTAATCAAAACATGTTGAGCCAAACTAGGTGAATGTTTCTCAACCAATTTTGCCACATCAAGCTTGGGCCTGATAATCTGTGGTAACTGAACCGTTTGCTTCTCATAAGAGACCACAACTGAAGTCGTACCTTTAATCTGTAAAGGTTCCCCAGCAAAGGTTTTCAGTTGAGCTGATGCCTTGAGCAAACTTCAGGATTTGACTTAACAATTTTTTTAAAGATTGTGCCATTACTGATACAGCCATGCTGGTACCAGCCTCCATTAGAACCAGGTGACAATTTATTTTGATTAGTTCTGATTTGGATGTTGCCAAGCAATTTAATTGTTCCAGACCAGATATAGGTGGACTTTGCATGGTATGCACTATCCTGGATACCAACTGATGAGTTCTCTTACTCAACTGAGGTCGAATGAGAATCTTTTGCTGTCTCGAGTCCACATACCAGCAGCAATTACAATGGCTTGCCAGCCCAGATTCGAAAGAAAATTTTAACTATTTGGCCAAAACGTGGCTTTGCTTTGAGGTTTTGCTATGGACTGACCTCGAGTCCCTCTATTCAGGATATGTCTTGAGTGAGGCTATGCAATTGCCTTTATTCAAGTGGTGTTCCCCAATCTGGCAAAGGTATCTACTTCCAATGGAATGCCCTGCAATTCATATGTTCCACTTGCAGTAGTTTCCAATGTTAAAGCCAGTTGTCGTGCCTGCTTGAAGTCCAACTGGGCTCAGCTAGTGGGCACTTTTGCATGGTTACATAATTAATCTCACTGTCCTCATCACTGAAAAAAACTCCACAGAGGCCAGTATTCCATCATCCAGTTACTGTTTATTTACACATAAAGAGTCCTTGATACTGAGCATGCTTCCCCAGAGCCAGCTCTCTGAGTGAACAGAACCTCTGACACTCCTGTTCTTATTGATCAGCCAAGGCTCCCTGACTGGACCAGATTTACAGCTCCAATCAGGGAACTATATTCTATGAGGTCCACCTGGTTGACCTCATTACAATTACTACACTCATTCCTGACAAGTCATTTGGTCTTAAATGATGCCTATTTGTTAAGACTGCTGTCAATATCAACCATTTATTTTCCATCCATTTTCTTTCTGCTTCACTGGTGAGATGTTTGTTGCTGTGACCTTTTGCCCTATGGGTATTTAAAATCAATTTCTCATAGCTAGATTTCAACTAGCTAGATTTTGCAAACATTTCATAATATGTTGCCTATATGAGAATCCCTCTGTAGTTGTTTGGGTTTAAAGGAGGAAACAAACCAGATGTGCATGCATCTGAACCACACAGTAAAGATGTTCCCATGCCTTGATTCACGTATTTATAGGGCAGGTAATTGTCTTTGGTTATTTCCAAGCAGATAGGGGATCAGTGAACATAAAATGGACCAGCCACACAAGTAGTATGGCAACAAAAGCAGGTCAGAGGCTGGGAATTCTAAGGCCAATATCTCACCTTGTAACTCTCATTAGTCAGGGGTGTGATGTGTAGCTCCAACAGAAGAAACTTTTTACCATCGAGGTGCCCCATCCACCATCCTAAACACTCCCTCCCTCCACCACTTCTGCACAGTAGCAGCAGAGTGAGGGAGTCCTCCATCCTAAAGAGTGCAATGATTCAAGAAGGTGTTCACCACCACCTTTTCAAAGGCAGTTAGGCATGGAAAATAAATGCTGACTGAGCTAATGACAACCATATCCTATGAACAACTAAAAAGAATCCCCTCTCCCATAGTTGGGGCAATAATTCCAAAAGGAGCCCTTCATAATGAGAAAGGAAGGTCTGCAAAAAGGATGCTTCTGTCATTGGCTGTGTTGGTAATATCACTTTCACCTTTCACACCACTTGGTGTTTCCAAGTAGAAAGCATTTGTCACATGTTCCAGGCTGCAGTACATAGCTTCATCATAAAGATTGCAGAGGTTGTGACTGTCAGGTTATTTCATTGAGATGTGAGCACTGCTGGTGACAACAGCATTTATTACCTTTCCCTGATTGACAATTAAATGTCAACCACATTATTATGGACCTGGAGTCACTTGTAGGTGAGATCAGATAAGGACAGCAGCTTTTTCTAACAATTGACAATGGTTTCATAGTCATCATAGATTCATAACTCTAGATTTATGCTGAATTCAAACTCCACTATCTGCCATGGCAGGCTTTGAACCCAGGTCCCTCGGACAATACTAGAATACTAATAACGTAGCGATAATGCCACAAAGTCATTATTTGCGACTTCTAATGTATGACTTGACTTTGCACTTTTTAAGTAAGGCATTGCTATACACATATCCCCCCATCAGAACAGATATTCATAAACTGACTGAAATTCCAGTTTGTCTATAATTATAGTAATTAAGTACAAGAAATGAATACCCAATTTGCAGAGAAAAGAAAAAGAAAATCATCACCATTATTTGCAGCGAAGCATCAGAATGTACAAACTCAGCAGTACAACTCTGGACCCTTCTGCATGATGCACTCGACACATTAGATAGCTAGTTATTCCAAATCCTATTCATTTAATGAGTAATGTAGGCTGCGGGTGCCTTGCAGATGTTTTAGCCTTTGTAACCATGTTCAGTGCATGTTGCCCCCTCCTCCTCATCGTGCTTTCCGGCATGGTTGAGTAGTGGAAGGAGGAGTTGAGATGGTTTGTTTGCGAGTGTCAATGCTTGTCGCTCAGAAAGAACATGGTCCTTGCACTGGGACTACAACTGACCTGGTTCGAATTCCTATTTGGAATGTTTGCAATAGTTTTGAGCATGGAGATCACATTCATTCCAATGATCCATTCCTATATTTATATGTATCTACGTGCATTCCACATAAAAGTTTTTGAATATCTGTTCTGATGGGGGGATATGTGTATAGCAATGCCTTACTTAAAATGTGCAAAGTCAAGCCAGACATTAGAAGTCGCAAATAATGACTTGGTGGCATTAAAAGTTCTTTCTGTTCAATACTAAATGTGTTTAGCACCCAACCTCAAATTCAGAACAACATCCAATTCAACTTGATTGCTTTTCCATTTCTAAATCAGATATCCTTTGGGCTAGGTGCCAGTTTAATGCTGAGCTAGAGGTAATCTTGTACAGTCTTTCTTATAGGAGACTATACAGAAACTGCCCAGACTTTCTATGAAGGAACCTGATGACTTGTGTATTCTTTCCTCCAGCTCTGCTGGCCCCACATAACTCTCAATGCTCTGACATGTCAAAACTTATCTACCTCCTCTTAAATTTTTTCAATGACCTTGCCTCCGAACTCGCAGGGATACAGAATTCCAGATAGTTACTATCGTCTCGGGAATAAGTTCCTTCATATCTCAGTTTTTAAATGTTGCCTCCTATGCTGTAACTGTATCCATGAGTTTCGGGTTCCCCAACTTTTGTGGGAACATCTTCTCAATATGTACCCTATCAAGCCTCCTCCCAAACCTTAATGTGACAATAGGATCATCCCTCATACTTCTTAATTCTCATGGATAAAAAGCCTCACCTGTTTAGCCATTCGTAATAAGTCAACTTCTCATCCCGGGATTAGCCTAGCGAATTTCTTTTGAAACACTTCCAATGCATCATTCCTTAAATACAGGGACTGAAACTGAGCACAGCATTCAAGGTGTAGCCTCATCAACACACTGCAGTTATAAAAATACCTCTGTTTTTAAACTCCAACCCTGAACCAAAAGACCAAAGTTCCACTTCTGAAGGAGGGTCACTGGATTCAAAACATTGTTTTCTCTTCACAGAAATTGCCGGACTTGCTGAGTTTCGCCACCAATCTATGTCTTTGTTTGCTCAAAAATTTCATTTGCCTTCTTGATTATTATTGCATCTGCATGCTAACACTTTGTGTTTTATACACAAGAACACCCAGATCCTTCTGTGCCACACTGATTTTTGAAAACCTCTCTCTCCATTAAATAATAGTCTGCCTTTTGATTGCTTTTACCAAAGTACATGACTTTATACTTACCTACACTAAACTCCATCTGCTAAGTTTATGCCGTTTCACTCAATCTATCTATGAGTCCTTGTAGACTCCTTACAGTTTCATCACGACAATGCCACCCTCTTATTTTTATATCATCACAACAATCCCTTACTCCTATTCTTGTACCATTGTCAAATTTGACCCCTCATCCAGGTCATTATTGAAGATAGTAAATAATTGAGGTGTGATCATTACAGCCCTCCATTGATTACATCGTTCCAACCTGAAAAAGACACATCAATCTGAACTGCTTATCTTCTGTGTGTTAACCAACCCTCAGACTATGTTAACATATTAACCCGATATCAGGGGTTAATTACCAAGGGGGAAAATCCATGGCTCTTTACTTGAATACATATTGCATTCAGAACAAAATTGCTGAACTAATGACAGAATTCAGGTTAACAGGTGTGATCCTATTGACATCACAGAGACAAGTTTACAAGGAGATCAAAGTTGGGAGCTAAATATTTCAAGCTATGTGATTTTTTTCAAAAGGATAGACAGGAGGAAAATATTGTGGGGTAGTATTGTTAGTATGAATGGAACAATTACTATAGCAAGAGAACTATCTTCAATACGAAGGCATAGAATCTAAATAGGTAAGAAATAAAAAGGGATAGAAGATAGTGGTAAAAGTAGTCTATAAGACCCCTACAGTAGCTATACAATGGGACAGAGAATAAATCAGGACATTTTAGGCCATTTAATAAAGGCAGTGCATTGATCATGCATGATTCTAATGTTTGTGTTGATTAGGTCGTCAAATTGGCAGAGGAAGCCATGAGGAAAAATTCAGAGCGTTTTTGGAATGATTTCCTAAATCAATATATTGTGGACCTGGCCAGGGATCAGGCTATTTTGGATTTGATGATATGTAATATCGCAAGTTTAATACATGATATCAGAGCACAAAATTCCCTTGGAAAAAGTGGCCATATCAAGGTAGAATTTAGCATTCAGTTTTGGGGTAGGAATTTGGGTCAGAAATAACTGTGCTAAGCTTAAATAAAGGCAATTGCAAAGGAGTGAGGACAAAGCTAGCTGGAGTGGATTAGGAAAGAGTTTATCTGCAAAGATAGTTGAGGCATAATAGCAGACATTTAAGAAAAGAGTTATTTACTCACAGTAAAGAAATACTGCAGTGAGGAAGACAGATTCTAGGGAGGAGATAAAACACCATGGTCAACCAGGGAGGTTAAGGATACCATCAGGTTGAAAGGAAACACATACAATGTGGCTATGATAAGATTAGATTCTCTACAGTGTGGAAACAGGCCCTTTGGCCCAACAAGTCCACACCACTGCTCCAAAGAGAAACCCACACCCTATATTTACCCCTGACTAATGCACCTAACACTGTGGGCAATTTAGCAAGGCCAATTCACCTGACCGACACACCTTTGGATTGTGGTAGGAAACCAGAGCACCCAGAGGAAACCCACACAGACACAGTGAGAATGTGCAAACTCCACACAAACAGGCAGGAATTGAACCCAGGACCCTGGTGCTGTAAGGTAGCAGTGCTAACCACCAGGCCACCGTGCCACCCTTAGTTGTAAGCAAAAGGACTAGGGATAGTTTTTTTTAAAAAAAACAAAAAACAACAACAAAAAGGAAGAAAATAATCTGCTGCTATGTCTTGTGTGTGTTAAACTTAATGCCATGAGCTTCTATTTTGAGCATTGACCTTTTATGTGCTACCTTATCGAATGCCTTCTCGAATCCAAATACATGTATCATATCCCCTTTATAAACTCTACCAGAGGATACAATATCTTCGAGGAACTCCATAAAATTTGTTAAGCATGACTTACCTTTCACAAAGCCATGTTGATTCTGTTTCATCATGTTAACCTTTTCTAAATGCCCTGTTATTTCTTTCTTCACACTGGAGTCTTTGCCTTTTCTGAATGACAGATGTTCAGCTGATTGGTCCATTGATTGTAACTTTCTGTCTTATAGAATACAGAGCATAGAACAGTACAACACAGTACAGGCTCTTCGGCCCAAGATGTTGTACTGAGCATTTATCTTAATTTAAGATCAACCTAACCTACACAACCCTCAATTTACGGTCATCCGTTTGCTTGTCCAGCAGTCACTTAAATGTCCCTAATGTCTCTGACTCTTCTACAACCCCTGGCAGTGCATTCTATACACCCACTACTCTCTATGTAAAGAACCTATCTCTGACATCTATCCCTATATCTTCCTCCAATCACCTAAAAATTATAACCCCCTTGTGACAGCCATTTCTGCCCTGGGAAAAGTCTCTAGCCATCTAATCTATCACCTTGTACACCACTACCAAGTCACCTCTCCTCCTCCTCTCCAGTGTGAAAAGCCTGAGCTCACTCAACCTCTCTTCATAATACAAGCCCTTCAATCCAGGCAGCATCCTGGTAAATTCCTCTGCACCCTTTCTAAAGCATCTACATCCTTTGTATAATGAGGAGAACAGAACTGGACACAATATTCCAAATGTGGTCTAAACCTCACAGCTGTTAAACTCAGACCCCCTGTTAATGAAAGCCAAAGCACCATACACCTCCTTAACAACTCTATCAACATGGGTGGCAACTTTGAGGGATCTATGTACGTGGACACCAAGATCCTGCTGCTCCTTCACACTGCCAAGAATCTTGTCTTTAACCTTGTGTTCAGCATTCAAATTTTACCTCCCAAAATGAATCACGTCACATTTATACAGATTGACCTCCATCTGCCACTTCTCAGCCCAGCTCTGCATTCTGTCAATGCTTTGTTGTAGCCTGCAACAGCCCTTGACACTACCGACCTTTGTGTCATTGCCAAACTCTTCCACTTTTTCATCCCAGTCATTTTTAAAAGCTAAAAAAAAAGAGGCCCAAGAACAGATCCCTGCAGGACACCACAGTCACTGACCTCCAGGCGGAATACTTTCCATCCACTACCACTCGCTGTCTTCTTTCAGCCAGCTAATACTGTATCCAGACAGATAAAATTCCCTATATCCCAGACCTCCCAGCTTTCTGAATGAGCCTAATGTGGAAGACCTTATCAAATGCCTTACTGTAATCTGTATACACCATATCCACTGCTTGAGCTTCGTCAACTTGTCTCGTCACGTCCTTAAAGAACTCAATAAGGCTTGTGAGGCAGGACCTGCCCCTCACAAAGCCATGCTGACTATCTTTAATCCAATGATGTTTTTCCAAATCATCATAAATCCTACCTCTCAGAGTTCTTTCCAGGACCTTGCTTACCACAGGTGTAAGACTGACTGGTCTATAATTCCCAGGGATTTCCCAATTCACTTTCTTGAACAGAGGAACAACATTCGCCTCCCTCCAATGGTCCGGTACTACTCCCATGGAGAGTGAGGATGCAAAGACCATCACCAGAGGCACAGCCATCTCATTCCATGCTTCCTGTAATAACCTTGGATATATCTGGTCCAGGCAGAAGTGGGTACAGCAGATGCTGGAGACTAGAATCAAGATTCGAGTGGTGCTAGAAAAGCACAGCAGGCCAGGCAGCATCTAAGGAGCAGGAAAAATTGATGTTTTGGGCAAAAGGCCTTCAGTTTTTGCCCGAAACATCATTTTTCCTGCTCCTTGGATGCTGCCTGGCCTGCTGTGCATTTCCAGCACCACTCTAATCTATATCTGGTCCAGCTTTGGGGACTTGCCTATCTTGATGCTTCCCAGAATTTGCAGCAAATGCACTTTCTTAGTTTCAAGCTGATTAACCTGGTCCACAGTGTTCTCACTATCAACAAGGTCCCTCATCACTAGTGAATACTAAAGCAAAAATCTCATTTAGGGTCTCCCCTGCCTCTTCAGACTCCAGACACAATTACCTTCCACTACCTCTGATCGGCCCTAGCCTTTGTCTGATCATTCTCTTATTCCTCACGTAAGTGTAGAATGCTTTTGTGTTTTCCCAAATCCTTCCCAGCAAGGCTTTTTTGTGCCATCTCCTAGCTCTCCTTAGTCTATTTTTAAGTTCTTTCCTAGCTACTCTGTAATCTTCTAAAGCTCTGCCATATCCTTGCTTCCTTAACCTTAAGTAAGTTTCCTTCTTCCTTTTGATGAGAAACTCCTCTTCTCTTAACATCCAAGGCTCCTTCACCTTACCATTCCTTGCCTGTCTCATTGCGACAAGGTTATCTTACACTCACTACAAGTGCTCCTTAAACAGCCTCCACATTTCTGTCTCTATCCCTTCTTGAACAGGGGTAGCACGTTAGCAGTTTTCCAATCTGCTGTAACCTTTCCTGAATCCAGTGATTTTGGAATATTTCCACCAATACCTTCACTATCTCTGCAGCTACTTTCTTGGATTGAGGCCATCAGGTATTGGTGATCTGTCTGCTTTCAGTCCTATTATTTTGTGAAATATATTGTCCACTGTAATAGAGACTGTTTGAAAATATTCCTTTCATTAACATCTTGCTTATCTGTTATCTTTTGGATGTTTATAGTGTCTCCATTATGATGACTGATGCACAATATTGATTTATGTTCTTTGCTTTTCCCTGTTACCCATTATCAATGCCACAATTGCACTCTCCAAAGGTTCCTCTCTTTCCTTCTATACATACAAGAAGCTTTTGCTGTTCATTTTATATTACTTGTTCATTTATTTTCAGAATCAATTTTATCTCACTTTATTAGCTTGATAGTCATCCACTGTTAGTTATTTAAAAAAACATCTGGCCTACCATTACATTTTGCTATGTCGTATGCCTTAGTTTTTAATTGGATGCTCTTGTTGACCACCTTTTCATAACCACAGTAAGTTCATCCTTCTTATTGACTCCTTCTTTTTGACCAGAATAATTTTTTGCTGAGCATTATGAAATGTCTGCTTAAACATCTTCCATTGTGCATCTACTGACATTCCCCTCAATTTTCCCAGCATGCTTTAGATAACTCTTTCTTTGTATTACTGTAATTGCTCTTATTTAAGTTGAGAACATCAGTCTGAGACCCAAGTTGCTCTCCCTAAAAATGAATTTGATATTCTATCATTTTACAATAACAACCTTCGAGAAGATCCTTAACAATGTGATCTCTTATTAAACCTATCTGCTTGCACATTTCTAAATTAAAATAGGCAGTTCCTGGGTAGGTCCAGCAATGTACTGCTCTAAAGAAACAATCTGCAATGCATTCTACAAATTTATCTTTCATGTCACCATTGCCTACCTGATCTTTCCAGTGAAAATGAAAATTGAAAATCATACATGGCCATTATAGTACTCTTTTGGCGTGCCTCGATTATTTCTCAATTTACACTTTGCCCTACAGTGAACAACTCTTCAGGACCCTGTAGGGGACCTCTACCCATGGCTTGTTTCCCTTACTTTGTTTGGGTGTGTTTGTGGATAGGCATTAATGAATGGTAAAGGTAGAAGCTGCACTATAAGACAATGTCACATTATTGACCCTTCAATTTAAATCTGTAGACACACTTTAGGATAGGTAATTGCCAAAATAATGTTGGAAAATTGTTCAAACAAAAACTGACCTCAATCGTCTCAAAATTGAGCAGTAATAAAGTAAACCCATGGAAGTATTGGTGTACTTTTCACAGCTTCACAATGCCCAAAAGCACTTTATAAGCAATGAAGTACTTTTGAAGCATGGTCAATTTTGTAATATAAGAAAGACGACAGCCAATTTGGTCACAGCTAGATCCATAAACAGCAGTGTGATAATGTACAAATAATATGTTTTAATGATGTTGGTGAGAGACAGGGTTTTGGGAAAAGGGTAGATTTCCTTCTAATTTTTGTTTGCTGTATATAGCCAGCTTGTTGCACTGCGTGAACTCTCTCAGGTTGGTACAAAGCTCATGCAGCTTCAAAAGAATGTTGCTAGTGTGTGGCCAGTTGGCACCTCCCTTGGTACATTTGGATCACTGTGCAGCCACATTCTGTATACCCACTCTTAATGGGAAGATTACAGGTGGGGCTTTGATTTATTCTTTCACCTAAATGACAGTGCCTCTGACAGTAAACAATTTCTTGGAGCTGCACTGGAATGTCAGGCTAGATTTGGTGCTCAATTAACTGGAATTAGGTTTGAAGTCACAATCTGTTTTAGAGCAGAGACAGCTATCAACCGAGCCACAGACCATACGTTAAAAATTCTTTGATCTTGTGCTAGCTTGGCAATTTTCCATGAACCATCAATGATAAGAATGTAATATAATGCAGTGTGACTGGCTTTGTGGCACAGTTTGTTATCAGGAGACTTATAAGGGAAGATAGTCCTGCAGGCTGATCTCAGAGAACGGTGCGCATGTGAATTGCAGCAACATAGAATTTGCTTTATAAACTTTGAATTTCAAAGTTTGACTGAACAACTCATGCTGTTCACTTGTACTATTGCTCAGTTCAAATAATAGTCTTGAAGGAGGTGACTACCACTGGCAGTCAGAGGCCAGTTCTTATTCACAGCATCAGCCTTTGTCCACTTGAGAAACGTAGCAAGTGCCCCCATCACCATTGACGGTGTTGCCAGTGCTGTTCTGTTGCTAGGTAGATGTTTGCAATCACAAATGCAGACATTTCTCAGTAGCAATCTATTGCAACTCTTTTAGATCCAGCCACAGCTGGACATTCCTGTGTCTGGCTGTATAAAGCCACTGTGAAATGATTGTTTATCCTTTACTGTATCAACCAAACGCTGTTCAAATTCAAACTTCATTTAATAGAAGTACAGAACTCTGCAATAAGAGTTTTCCAGACTTGAACCAAGATGGCCAATAAAGTGGATGCTTATATAGAGCAATGTAGAAAAATAACAGAATTTCTTCCATGAATAATGTAATTTCTGCTTTTCTTTAACTATTTGCACTATGTTGGAATCACCAACAGCCTCAGGTAATCATGTTCTTGGTATTCTGATTCCTACAGCACTCCCATGGGTCAATGAAATAAACAACTGCACATGCATAGGCTTATGTCATGTAGGTTTCTGAGTGCCTTGCATTCCATGTCAAATGCACCAATAAAGCACTCTCTGCAGAGAGCCAGATTGAAAATGAACATAAGTCACAGGCAGGACTACGACGCGATTGTATTGATTCTCTATCACGTGCTGCCTTTGAGAGAAGCTCCCAGCTGGAAGTGAACGGGCACTGGAGAGTACTCCTGTTACGAATCTCGACATAACATAAATTCTAGCATTCTGACATGAAAATACATTTTTACACAAAATGCCTGATGCTGCTATATACCAACTAATACCTAACACAACTAGTCCATCAAATTATTGAGATAGCTTTCGTACATCAGACAGATGTGCAGGATGTTATCTTAGTTGTAATCCTGGATAACCTACTTTTGTTGGAAAGCTTCTGTTTCCAATCGACATTATTGCAGAAATACATGTGCATTCCGCGGTAATAAGAGTGTGAGGATGATTATATATCGCAGCAAAAAAGTCTTTCCTTAATAAGTACCAAAACCAATGTGTAACCGCTGCAAAAATAAATGCTACGTTAGAAGTAATATGTTGCTGTATTTTGAACCTCAAAAGAAGAATTTAGAGTTCAAATGTAAATTAAACATGGTTGTGACTTGTAAACATTCACAAAAAGTATATAATTATTAATTTCCTTGAAGTTAAAGAAAATCTAACAGTGTTTTCCTTGTTTTTATGTTTCTTATTCTTTCATGTAAATGAGCTCTTCAGAGACCTATGTTTGAATGGAACAGTGTGGCCTCAAGAATATCCAGTGTCACCAATACCACAGGTGCATGCCAAAGGCAATAACAGACATTGTTTACACAGACTTATCTACTTATTATAGGATGTGGGTAGCTCTGGCTAGGCCAGCATTAATTGCTCATCCCAAATTGCCTCGAGTGCAGTTAAGAGTCAACCATATTGCTGCGGGTCTGGAGTCACAGCAGCCAGACCAGAAACGAATGACTCCCTCAAGGACATTAGTGAACCAGATGGGGTTTCTAACAATCATTTCATGGTCATCATTAAACCTTTATTTCCAGATTTTTTTTAATTGGAATTCAAATTCTACCATCTGCAACAGTGGGATTTGAACCTATGCTCCCAGAGCATTAACTGAGTTTCCTGAATTAATAGTCTAGCGATAATACCACTCGGCCATTGCCTTCCCTTACAAATGCTTTTTCTTTTTCTTTCCTGACCGATGCTGAGTGTGGCACTTGGGGTGAGTTTAAGTATTAAAACTGGAATTTAGTTTTGAGTTTAATGTTCAGCTCAACATGTATTCAGTTGAAAAGCTTTTATTGCCTCTTAACACTTGATGAAAATAATTATTGAAAAAAAGTTGCTGTGTGTGTGTGTGTGTGTGTGTGTGTGTGATTTGGGATGTTTGTTTTCCACAGCCATTAGTCTACTCTGGCTACATGGATCCATGAAATGTTCATCACAGCTCAGCCAATCAAACAGCCTTTTCCCCATTTCTAACATCTGTTGGAAATCCAGATGTTGGAAATCTGAACTAAAAATAACAACAGAAAGTGTGCTGGGAATGCTCAGCAAATGAAGGAATTTTGGTGGAGTGAAGCAGTGTTGACTTTTCAAGTTGAGATGACGCTTCAACTTGAATGGAGTTTCTACCCATTACTCCTACTGAGTATTTGCATCATGTTTTAAAAACATTTTTGGAAATAGCAAACACATGTGCTCAAATAAAATTAAAGCTCCTTTAATCCCACAATGTTCTCCTCCTTCTGGATTGCTTGCAGCATGATGCTGGAAATAAATCTTTAATTCTTGGACAATCCTAGGCATGGCTGGAGGGCTGGCAGTCCCTTCTTCATACAAAGTCATCCCCCCTGTCTCCAGTAAACACTGTAGTCCATGAACTAAAGGAGTTTGAATGCAGCACCCCCACATTGGAGACAAGTGAAAACTGGAGTGTTTGGTGCTGAATTCTGCTTTGGCCCCTTTTCAATGACACCTTATGACAATTCTTTCATGATGTTGCCAAGACTGGGATGGTTTGTGTTTTAGGAGGAGGAGGGCCTGGATAGGCTGAGACTTTTCTTGTTGGAGTGCTGGAGTGATCTTATCGCGGTCTTTAGCGGGTATAGAAAGGGTCAATGGCAGCTGTCTTTTCCCAGGGTGGGGCATTTCAAGATTAGGGGGCATATTTTTAAGCTGAGAGGAGAAAGATTTTAAAAAGACATGAGGGGAATTTTTTAAACCCAGGGAGTGGTTCATATGTGGAATGAACTGCCAAAGGAAGTGATAGATGTGGGTACAGTGACAATGTTTAAAAAATATTTGGATAAGTACATGAATAAGAAATGTTTGGAGGGATTTCAAACAGGCAGGTGGGACTAGTTTAGTTTGGATTATGTCAGCATGGGCAGAAGGATCTGTTTCTGTGCTGTATGACTATTATATGGAATTGATAGCGAGTGAAGCAATGGCACTGTGCATTTAGGAGCCTCCTTGGTTAGTCAGTGGAGCATTTCGGTCGTGGATGCCTCTTGCTATATATTCAGTGAGCCACCACTACACAGGAAACTTTTCAATTGGTGAAAGGTGGGGTTAGGGATCAGCACAGTTAATCCAGGGTATCGTCACAGAGCAAAGAATGGAATTCAAAGCCAAAAGAATTTGGAGGAGCAGTGGAGGGAAGTGAGGGAATGAAATCTTATTTGGCAGAGAGGGGAGCAGGTGAGTTGTGGAGTCAATAGGTGATAGAAAGGTTTTGTGGGGGCAGGATGGTCACTTTCCTGTTCTGGCCTAACAAGGTGGAAAGGAAGGAGAATCAGAGGTGAGCTGGCATAATCAGAACAAGCCTGCTCTCAGCCCCAATGTACTGTGGGTGGGGTAACTTAGAGGAGACAGCCACTTCTGCCCCCTCTGTGGCAATATAATTCCAGCAGCTGTCGTAGTGCTAGAATTCCACAGCAACCTGTCTTAGGTTGAGTACCCTTTAAAAAAAGCCTGAAGCCAACTAAGTAAGGGGCTCAAGATTGATTTGAAGGCTTTGTAACCATAACATGAGGGAGCGGAGAGGTGGACTTTAAATTCCATGTGGGGAGGAAGGTACTATCTTCACATTGAAGATAGTTCTCCCTTTTCCTTTGTGAAGGTTTTGAAACTTGCAAACACAATGAGCAGCCTACTACTGCCAATCAGCATTCATCAGCTGCATTTTTTAATGGGATAACAAGCAAGTTAGATATAGCACAGCCAGTGGATATGATCTAATTGGATTTCCAGAAGGCCTTTGACAAGGTACTGAACAGGATGCTGTTAAGACCATAAGACCATAAGACATAGGAGTGGAAGTAAGGCCATTCAGCCCATCGAGTCCACTCCGCTATTCAATCATGGCTGATGCGCATTTCAGCTCCACTTACCAGCATTCTCCCCATAGCCCTTAATTCCTCTAGACAACAAGAACCCATCAATCTCGGCCTTGAAGACATTTAGCGTCCCGGCTTCCACTGCACTCCGTGGCAATGAATTCCACAGGCCCACCACTCTCTGGCTGAAGAAATGTCTCCGCATTTCTGTTCTGAAATGACCCGCTCTAATTCTAAGGCTGTGTCCACGGGTCCTAGTCTCCTCGCCTAACAGAAACAATTTCCTAGCATCCACCTTTTCAAAGCCATGTATTATTTTGTACGTCTCTATTAGATCTCCCCTTAATCTTCTAAACTCCAACGAATACAATCCCATAATCCTCAGCCATTCCTCATATGCTAGACCTGTCATTCCAGGGATCATCCGTGTGAATCTCAGCTGGACACGTTCCAGTGCCAGTATGTCCTTCCTGAGGTGTGGGGACCAAAACTGGACACAGTACTCCAAATGGGGCCTAACCAGAGCTTTATAAAGTCTTAGTAGTACATCTCTGCTTTTATATTCCAACCCTCTTGAGATAAGAGACAACATTGCATTCGCTTTCTTAATCACAGACTCAACCTGCATGTTTACCTTTAGAGAATCCTGGACTAGCACTCCCAGATCCCTTTGTGCTTTGGCTTTATTAATTTTCTCACCATTTAGAAAGTAGTCCATACTTTTATTCTTTTTGCCAAAGTGCAAGACCTCGCACTTGCTCACGTTAAATTCCATCAGCCATTTCCTGGACCACTCTCCCAACCTGTCCAGATCCTTCTGTAGCCTCCCCACTTCCTCAGTACTACCTGCCTGTCCACCTAACTTCGTATCGTTGGCAAACTTCGCTAGAATGCCCCCGGTTCCCTCATCCAAATCATTAATATATAATGCGAACAGCTGTGGCCCCAGCACCGAACCCTGCGGGACACCACTCGTCACCGGCTGCCATTCTGAAAAAGAACCTTTTATCCCAACTCTCTGCCTTCTGTTAGACAGCCAATCCTCAATCCATCCCAGCAGCTCACCTCGAACACCATGGGCCCTCACCTTGCTCAGCAGCCTCCTGTGTGGCACCTTATCAAAGGCCTTTTGAAAGTCTAGATAGACCACATCCACTGGGTTTCCCTGGTCTAACCTACTTGTTACCTCTTCAAAAAATTCCAACAGGTTTGTCAGGCATGACCTCCCTTTACTAAATCCATGTTGACTTGTTCTAATCAGACTCTGCTCTTCCATGAATTTAGAAACCTCATCCTTAATGATGGATTCTAGAATTTTACCAACAACCGAGTTTAAGCTGATTGGCCTATAATTTTCCATCTTTTGCCTTGATCCTTTCTTGAACAAGGGGGTTACTACAGCCATCTTCCAATCATCCGGGACCTTTCCTGACTCCAGTGACTCTTGAAAGATCTCAACCAATGCCTCTGCTATTTCCTCAGCAACCTCTCTCAGAACTCTAGGGTGTATCCCATCGGGGCCAGGAGATTTATCAATTTTAAGACTTTTTAACTTTTCTAGCACTATCTCTTTCGTAATGGCAACCATACTCAACTCAGCCCCGTGACACCCTTTAATTTTTGGGATATTACTCATGTCTTCCACTGTGAAAACTGACGCAAAGTACTTGTTAAGTTCTCCTGCTATTTCCTTATCTCCTATCACTAGGCTCCCTGCATCAGTTTGAAGTGGCCCAATGTCTACTTTTGCCTGTCGTTTGTTTCTTATGTACTGAAAGAAACTTTTACTATTATTTCTAATATTACTGGCTAGCCTACCTTCATATTTGATCCTCTCATTTCTTATTACACTCTTTGTTATCCTCTGTTTGCTTTTGTATCCTTCCCAATCTTCTGATTTCCCACTGTTCTTAGCCACTTTATAGGATCTCTCTTTTTCTTTAATACATTTCCTGACTTCCTTTGTCAGCCAAGGTTGTCTAATCCCTCCCCGGTTAATCTTTCTTTTCTTGGGAATGAACTTCTGTACAGTGTCCTCAATTATACCTACAAACTCCTGCCATTTTTGCTCTAGTGTCTTCCCGGTTAGCCTCTGCTTCCAGTCTATTTTAGTCAGTTCCTCTCTCATGCCTTCATAATTACCTTTATTCAACTGTAACACCATTACATCAGATTTTGCCTTCTCCCTTTCAAACTCCAGACTGAACTCTACCATATTATGGTCGCTACTTCCTAAGGGTTCCCTTACTTTAAGATCTTTTATAGAGTCTGGTTCATTGCAAAGCACTAGGTCCAGAATAGCCTGCTCTCTTGTGGGCTCCATGACAAGCTGTTCCAAAAAGCCATCCTGTAAGCATTCCATGAATTCCCTTTCTTTAGATCCACTAGCAACATTATTTAAATAAGATTAGAGCATATGGTATTATGGGCGTGGTTTTGGCATGGATAGAGGATTGGCTGACTGGGAATAAAAGAGTCTTTTTCAGGATGGCAGCCAGTGAGTAGTGGAGTTCTGCAGGGAGACCACAACTATTCACATTGCATATTAACAAAGGTACTGAGGGCATTGTTGTGAAGTATGCAGATGATACAAAATTAGGTGGAGGGACAGATAATGTTGAGGAAGTGGAAGGCTGCAGAAGGACTTGGACAGGCTAGCTAATCGGGCAAACAAGTGGTAGTTAGAATACAATGTGTGGAAGAGTGAGGTTATGCACTTTGCTAGAAAGAATAGAGGTGTAAATTATTTTCTAAAAGTGGAATACCTTCGAAAAGCTGAAGCACAAAGAGAGCTACGAGTGTAGTTTAGGATTCTCTTAAGGTTAACATAGAGGTTCAGTTGGCATTTAGAAAGGCAAATGCAACATTACGATTCATGCCAAGTGGGCTAGAATACAAGACCAGCGTAGATACAGCTGAGGCTCTATGAGGCCTTGGAAAGACCCCATTTGGAACATTGTAAGCAATTTTGGACCCTGTATCTAAGGAAGGATGTGTCGGCCTTGGAAGGTGCTCAGAGGGAGTTTTCAAGAATGATCCCACGGTGAAGAGTTTGTCATATGAAGATGAGTTAAGCATGTTCCCTTCCAAGTCACTCACCATTCTGAATTGGAAATGTATTGCTGTTCTTCCACTATTGCTGGGTCAAAATCCTGGAATTCCCTCCCTAATGGCATTGTGGGTCAACCCACAGCAGGTGGACTGCAGCAGTTCAAGAAGGAAGCTCAGCACTACCTTCTCAAAGGCAACTAGGAACAGGCAATAAATGCTGGCCCAGCCAGCGATGCCCACATCCCACAAATGAATTAAAAAGAGAACTGTAGGTCTGAACTCACTGGGGTTTAGGAGGATGAGGAGGGATGTGATTGAAACCTACAGGATACTGAGAATGGACACGGAGAAATAGATTCCACTGTAGGAGAGTCTAGGACTCAAGGGCACAGCCTCTGAGTGATGATGCTTTAGAACTGAGATGAGGAGTAATTTCTTCAGGCAGAGGGTGGTTAATCTGTGGAACCTATTGCCACACATTGTGGTGGCCACATCATTGAGTGGATTTAAGACAGAGAGAGATAAACTCTTCATTTGTAAAGGGATCAAGGGTTACAGGGAGAAGGTAAGAGAATGGGGTTGAGAAACATAGCCATGATTGAATGGCAGAGCAGACTTGATGGGCTGACTAATTCTGCTCCTGGTCACCATGGCATTAAGCTCCATTGATCTTCAATTATTTCTTCACAAATGGTGGGCAGGTTGCTGATTTCAGTGCACTCCGACCCTCCATCTTATGGCAGTAAGTCCAGGGCTGGGTGGGAAGGCACATGGTCTATTTTAAATGCTTCCCCTCTGCTAAAAACACATTCAGCTAGGGCACATAATGCTCCTGTAACAGACTCCAGTCTATATACACCTCAGTGGTACTCCAAACACACTGAAATTCCCAGGCCTTCGACAGTGTTTGGGCATGGTCTTTTAAAAAGAAGCCTTGTCTGCCTATCATCTGTTTCTTCATGAGCACAGTATGGTCAGTACCAGTTGAAAGGTTTTTCCCTTGAAGCAATTATAATCAAGAAAACAAAACCTAGTGACACTACTTGCTATTAGTTACAAAGTAAAATGTCATGATTTGGACGTGCTGGTGTTGGACTGGGGTGGACAAAGTTAAAAATCACACAGCGCCAGGTTAGAATCCAACACTAGCTTTTGAAGCATTGATCCTTCATCAGGTTGTAAAATAAAATGTCAGTCATTCATTTGCATCATACGGTAGTCACTAAATCACATGGCAGCCGGTCATTGTATCAAATGCTGCAGTCATTAAATCATATGGTAATGTGTCAGTTATTAATCACATTAAATTCAGCACCACCTCAGCCACTTGACATTTAGTAGTATGCTGTGGGCTTTGTGTTCCTATAGAGCTATTCTGAGACAACTGCCATTTGTTCATTTTCCTTCATGTGCCACACCCAATCGTTTACGCTACCTGCCTTGAGATAATGTTTTTATACATACCTGACTGGTTCAGTTGCCGCACTCTCAACCTCTGAGTCAGATGTTTACTCTTCATAGTCAACATGAAATGGCTAGATTTTAGGAACCTGTTTCCCATTGGCCAGTTTGAGGTCAGGGCAGCCCATAACATGCAATAGGTGCCTAGTCTGCCATTTAACCTTCTGACCCTGCCACAATTTTACCAGAGGTGTGGGAGGTATCAGCTCGGGGCGATTGTGGTGATTAAATAGCGACTGCTCCATCCTACTGCCACTGTGATAGATGCCCAATTTCCAGGCCATTGCATCAGTCAAACAGTATTATGATCTTTCTCAATAATAAAAACAAAACAAAAACCCTGATAGACAGATAACAATATACATATCTTGTTCTCTCTTGTTTTGTTTCAGACTTTTTCAATGGTACTGAAACAACCACAAGTTAAAGACAATATCTCAACGGTAAATGTGAATTTTGTATACCGGAAACAAGGGATATTGAACATACTGAGATTACAGAATCCAAATTCAGTCCACTGCATCAGTAGACAAAAAAAAACAAATTTCTGCAAGAGCTGTAAAACTTCACATAAAATAATGAATGTATGAAACTATACTTAATTCCAACAAATCTATTATTGTGAAATACATAATTTGAAAAATGTGTACAGTTATTTTAGAAATGAGAAGTTTCAGTTACTGAAAGAGAAAAGGTGAAGTATTTGTTGCAAAGTTTTTGAGCAGTTTGTTGGGAGTCAAAACAGTCCCGCCCACTTTCTGGAAAGAGGAATCACAGGGTGATGAGTTCACTGACACAATTTCCATTCTAAGATGAACACAAGAATATATACTGGTGAAAAAAAATCACATTAAAGTGACAAATACTTTGCTGGGAGTAATGAATGCACGTATTATATGTTCAATATGTATGATCACCAGAGAATATTGTCACAACAAAAAAAAATTAGTGCTTAATTTTGGATATAGCATGTTGGGTATACTGCATCAATTTGTAAACTTTGAGCTGTGGCTGTGTAGAAATATGAGTCTGTTAAGAAAGAAGAACTAAACAACTATTTGATTGAGCTTCTGAATTGACTATTCTGTGCTACAGTGAGGAGAATGATGAATAAGAAAGACCTTGAATTTATGTAACTCTTTTAACGAGCTCAGATGTTCCAGACTACTTCACATCTTGCATTACAACAGCAACTACACTTCAAAAGTGTTTGCCAAATATTTGCACATGGTAACAACCTCAGCTCAGAGTATAGCATAGTATGATGAATATGCTGCTTTGGTCAAAATGTCACACAATCATTTAATGGTTCTCCATCACTCGGTATGAAATTATGTATATTTGTGGCAAGAAAACATACAAATGTAAGCACCTTAGGAACATCATTACAAGAGTATGCCTTACAGTCCCTTGAGCATTGATTTCTCCATTTAATAGCAACAGCAAAATCGTACAGATGTTGAAATTTGAAGTAAGAACAAAAAATTGATGGAAATGCTCATTAGATCTGGCAGCATTGCTCGAGAGAGAACTCACTCTCCAGATCTGAGACTTGTTTTCAGAATCAAAATCTGATGTTAGCTCTATTTCTCTCTTGATAATGTCAAACCAGTTTTTGTTCCATCCTATCATAATTTCACGATCTTTCATCCATTCACTGCTCTTGCTCCATATCCTTTTACGCCATTGTCTAACACAACACTATTGACCTCATATTTAAGATCACTAACTGAGGTGGAATCTACTGTTCTTTGTAGGAGAGAGTTTCACAGTCTCATTCCTTATATGGAAAAAAACCCCAATTCCAACTTCAGTCCTGAACGATTTGGTTCTTCATGACTCTTCACACCTTTCATGCCTCAGAGAATTCTAAGGTGCTTCACAGTCATTGAAATAGAACTTTAGGAAATGCAGCAACCAATTTGTGCAGAGCTGATATCGTTTACTGATGGTGGTTAGTGAATCAACAGTGTTGAGAATTTCACTGCGTTTCTTCAAAACAGCACATTTGTTTCCTTTCATCCACCTGTGAAAGCAGGCAGAGTCTGTTTTGCAATTCATTGAGGAGATAGCACCTCTGACAGAGCAGCACTTCCTCAGTATCACTAACTTACATTTCATATTCAAGACATTGAATCAGTTTTGAACTCACAACCTCTAGTTCAGAAGCACAAATGCTTCTACTGAGCAATGGCTAACACCACAGCAACTAAAGAGAAAGATATGTTATTACTAAATGATGCAATTCAGGATGAGCAATAACATCCAGTGAATGAATAATGCAAAAGTCAACACTTAAGGAATTGAGGATGGCAACTTGTCCAAAATCTGCTTGTTTCCAGTGTTTTCTGTTTTTATATTGGACGCACAGCACTTATTATTTTCCACCTTTACAGTGAAAGCATGGGTTCTTTTGAGTTTTAAAATCCATTATTTCCCTCAGCTTCTGCAAACAATGCAAATTCATCCAGCACTACTTTTGGTTCTTGGGACATGTGATATTGCTGGCAAAGCTCATCACAAGAACACACGCAATAGGAGCAGATCAAGATAATGGCTATATTGAGCCTGACCCAGCATTCAATACAATCATGATTTTGGACATTAACTCTGATGTGTTATTTATGTTATTCATATTAGCTCTTAAGGTATGAGAGTACAGACACAGGTCATACTGAGAATAAAATATTAGAAAGTTCATTCACAGAGCAACTAAATACATTAAAATTCTTTAACTGACCTGAATATAGTCTGTGCTCGAGCTGGTTGACTAACTTACATTGCTGATAGATTATGAAGCACAGCAGTAGCCATTCAAGACGGAGCTGATACCTTTATACAAAGATATTCACAAGGCATAATGGTGTTATGATTAACTCTCTTAAAAAGGTACATTCTTACTTGACAATGAGGTATCACAACAAACTTCATTTTCCTCCCCACTACACATATCCCTTGATTTCCTGAGTGATCAAAACTCTGTGTGTCTCAGCCATAATTATATTAAACGATGGAGTTTCCTCAACCTTCTAAGATAGAGGAATTCCAAAGTTTTCAAGAGCACCTTGCATTCAACACTTTGGAAATATGTTAACCTTATCAGATTTAGCTGCTGAGCACAGGTTGTGACAGCTTGCCTCTGGCTGTCTTCATTGAGTCACGTTTCCACATGACCAGCCTTAAAACCTGATCATGCTTTGGTTATTCAAGTAAAACACATAAATGAACACAAGAATGGTTTTGATTCATTCGACATAAAACCACATTTATTTTATGAGTTATGTTTCTGCAATTTCTCCAAGATTACCTGTGGTATTACCATGTCTGTCCCTAAATTTTCCTTTTAACATAAGAGCCTTCCATTTTTATTGATGTGCCTGCAAAATATTTTGTTTTTTTTAACTTAGGAATGTAATTATACAGTTCCTCATTTCCTTTTTTTAAACATCTTTCCCAATAAAAGATTATCTCTTATTATCCAAGCCCAGAAATTTTGGTTACCTTTTGGAATAGGTTCAGCCAATGGTAATCATCATTTACCTGTTAGTGATTTTTCCATCCAGAATTTTGGGTATAGACTGTCACAAAAGCATCCATCAGACAAAACTGAGAGAGATCCACTTGGCATAGGAGTGGCAATGCCAGTCAACACACTCAATTGTTCGTCATGGCACCAACAGATTCTAAGTTAAAGGTCCCAAAGGCATTTTGACAGCAAGTGAAGAAGATAAGTGCGTAAGGTAAGTGAGGGGTTAGGTTGGCAGGTGGGTAGGTAAAGTAGGCAAGAGGTGTCAGATAGGTGGATGTCTGCTTAGAGTAGGTGGATGAGGGGAGGGGATGAAGGGAGTGGAGGGACTGGGTGGTTTGGACTGCTGGCTACACAGCTGGTTTGGTTTGGGTGTAAGTGGATTGCTGTTTCAGCAGGGTTGGATCAGTTCAGGAAGAAGTATTGGGACTGGGCCGTTTGAAAGAGAAAGTGGGCCCTGTTGGGTCGGGCATAGGGGTGCGGGTTTGGGATGTAGGGTGATGGGATGTTAATCCAGCAGGATCAAGTTGGGGATGGGTGTCAGGTCTGCAAAGGGCTAGTGGGAAGGAATTGGCTAAGGGAGTTTCAAGGGTTTGGGGGAGGGTCAGTTGGGTGGTGGAGAAAGAGGGGTGGGACCGTGAAAGCTGTGGTGAGTCAAACATTTGGTTGAAAAATTACCTAATTCCTGGTGCAAATTATAATTTCTCTAACCTCTCCTGAGTAACGAGTTAGTTTGGGGAGCTGGAAAGTTCAAACTGCTGACTTTAAAGGGCGTTTCTGAAGGCGGTGGAACTGTCCACTGGAAGATTCCATTATCCTGGCCATTCTCTCAGAGTTAGCTGTATCAGGGATTCTGCAGGACTCTGATACATTACTTCTTTACACTAAAATGTTCTTCAAGTGCTTATATATTTTGAGAATATGAAAACATAAGGAACTTTACAAAAATTAATTAATTACAAAAAATAATTAATTAATTAATGCTTAATTAAGAATTAAAAATGAGTGGCACAAAAGAAAATAAAATCTGGTGGCCAGTGATCAGCTGGGTTCCTTCATTTAGGGTAGAATCCATTTCAGTTGGGATTCTGACCTGTCCTTTTGAATATCACCAATTTCAGTTGGAGGTGAATCGTAACTCCAACAGAAATAAGAAATACTGGGGCAATAAAAGAGATATTCCAGAATTTCACTCCTTAAGCCCTTTTAAGACTTTCATGCTCTTTTGTCAGCAGAATAGAATTCCACTAAGGTTTTTTGAAAGGCCCCAAACTTCAGAAGTTGGTAATGTCCAGTGGGAGGAATTAGATTTTTGTAACATCTGAATGATACATTTTGGAATGGAAGACTAATTTTTCTTTCATCCTGAAGAAGGACCTGAGGCAAATCAAAAAGCCTAGGCTTGGGCTATCCTACCTATAAGAGAGGACAAGGGTACATAATATTGCCATCGAGTGCAAGAGCCAGGTTTTAAATGGTGTTTGTGGAGAGAAGCCTGCCTTCAAAATTTGGGTGCAGTTAGATACTCAATCTGACTTTCATTGGTACAGCAGGCTATTGGAATGTTGGTTTTAAGATATTACAGAGGAATAAAGGTTGAAGGCAGAAATTTGGATTTAGTCAAGAAAAACATAATATGGCCTGCTTCTTTTCATCAGTATTCATCAGCCCGAGCAACCACTCCTTTCCCCCAAGTCTGAATTTCCTGCTACAGATGCTATCTAGACTTTTTTTTATTCACTTCCGGGACTTGGGCATCACTGATTAGCCAGCATTTATTGCCCATCTCTATATTGTCCTTGAGAAGGTGGTGATGAGTTGGCTTCTTGAACCACTTCAGTCCAATTGCCATAGTTTGACCAAAATGTGCTTAGGGAGGGAATGCCAGGATTTTGACCCAGCCACAGTGAAGGAACAGTGATATATTTCCGACTCAGAATGTGAGTGGTTTGGAGGGGAACTTGCAGGTGATGGTGTTCCTTTTATCTGTTGCCCTTGCCCTTCTAAGTGATTTGGAAGGTGCTATCTAAAAATCTTTGGTGAGTTTCTGCAGTGTATCTTGTAGATAGCACACACTGCTGCTACTGAGCATCGGTGGTGGAGGGAGTGAATGCTTGTGGATATAGTGACAACCAAGAAGGATTATTTATCCTGGATAGAATCAAGCTTCTTGAGTGTTGTTACAGGTGCACAAATCCAGGCAATTGGGAAGTATACCATCACACTCCTGACTTGTGCCTTGTCAATGATAGGTCACCATTGGGGAGTCAGGAAGTGAGTTACTTGCTTATATATTCCTAGCCTCTGACCTGCTTTTGTAGCCACTTTCCTTTTGGCATTATCTTGTTCTGTTCACTTTGTTGTCCATTAAAATAGTTTGACTGATTTAATGAGACTATAGGATTATGTTATTTAATTTCTCCCATTGCTGTACCCACGTGTTTGTCTCCACTATTCAACTAATGAGATTGCTATGCTTGAAATACTGAGCTCAGCCTCGAAGAAGCTTTGACACAGAGAAGTCAGCTTGCTCATCACAAATGAGAAGGGGATCTTGGGGGTCCCAATGTCAAACACATTGCGTGAGGATGGAAGATAAGGATAAGAAGCCTGGATGATGAGAGATATTGAAAGTTTATTCAAAAAGAGAAAGGGAGCATATGTAAGTTTTAGGAAACTGAATACAGACTAGGCCCTTCAGGAATATAAGAAAAGCAGGAAAGACCTTAAACAAGGAATTAGGAGGGCCAAAAGAGCTCATATCATGGGATTAAGGAGAATTCCAAGGCATTATAGAGAGAGGGTAATTAAGGAAAAGGCAGGTCCACTCAAGACAAAAGAAGGACTTTATGCGTGGAGCCAGAGAAAGTGGCTGAGGTCATTAATAAGTACTTCACATTGGTATTTACTAAGGATGGATAATGGTAAGATTAGAGAGGGCCATGTTTATATTCTATATTCCTCCAATAATAAGGAGGATGAGGTGTTGGGTGTTTTGAAAAACATTAAGGTAGATAAGTCCCCAGGGTCTCATGGGATCTATCCCAGGTTATTGAGAGAGGAGACTGCTAGGGCCTTGATAGAGAACTTTGAATCCTCTTTGGCTACAGGCGAGATCCCAGAAGACTGGAGAATAGCCAATGTTGTTCCTTTGTGTAAGAAGAGCAACAGGGATAATCCAGGAAAGTATAGGCCAGTGAGCCTTACATCAGTGGTAGGGGAAATTATCGTGGAGATTCTTAGGGACATGATTTACTCACATCTGGAAAAGAATTAACGTATTAGGGATAATTGGCATGGCTTTACATTGTGGAGGTCTTCTCTCACAAACTTGATTGAATTTTTGAAGGAAGTAACAAAGATAATTGATGAGGTTATGGCAGTGGATGTTGTCTACATGGACCTTACTAAAGAATTTGACAGAATCCCTCATGGAAAGCTTGTCCAGAAGATTGAATCACATGAGATGCATAATAATTTGGTGATTTGGCAAGTTGGCTTGGTCACAGGTGTTGGAGGGTAATTGTGGATGGGTGTTTTTCTGACTGAAAGTCTGTGATCTGTGGTGTTCTGCAAGGATTGGTAGTAGGACCTTTTTGTTTTAATTAATACAAATGATTTTGGTGAAAATATAAGCTGTTTGATTAATAAGTTCACAGATGTCACAAAAATTGGTGGAATTTTGAATAGTGAGAAAGGCTATCAAGGATGCAACATGATATAGAATGAATATAAAGAGGCATTTAGACAGACACATGACCAAGCAGGGAATATGTGGACCATGTGCAGGCAGATGGATTAGAATGGCATCATGATTGACACAGTCATGGTGGGCTGAAGGGCCTTTTCCTGTACTGTGCTGTTTTATGTTCTGTGTTCTATAGACCTAGGTCCTGCTCCTTAATACTGCTGTATATCTGAGCATTTCTAAGGTTGGCCCTTGAGAAAGGAACTGTTTGGTACTGGGACCTTTGACAAAATTTGCTCCAAATACGTAGCTGGGAGAAGATGTTGGTATTCAGCTTGATTTGTTTTTACTCAGCGAAAAGATAGAATATTAAGAAGATACAGTAGATTTATGCCTGTTTGTCTGCAGTTAAGTAGTTTGGTAATAACAGGATGCTAAAATCATTCAAGCATCACCCTGTTGTTCTATGTATAGCAGTTTCCTCCTTCCAGTGAAGTGAAAACAATGATTGTTATGTAACTACATATTTATAATTGATGAGGCTTGATAATGAAGTTGTCTTGACTGACAGTTATGCACAATACATCTAAGAGTTTCAAGTGTGTATCTCAAATTGTTTTCTCAAGAAATGATAGGTTATGTAACAGCATTATAATTAGGATAATTTGGGTAAGCTAGGCAGGAGGTAAGTATCTCGCCTTCTATTGACTCATTCCATGGTTTACTGAGGGAGCTGCAACACCTAGGGACCTGGAACATGAATAATTAATGCTGGTGGAATGAGTTTACTATGAATATGCTGATTAGCCAATGTCCTGAATCTAAGTTGCAAACTAGCACAGTGACAGCAAGTCACACTGTACATTTGAATGTTACTCATGCTTTACCAAATACTGTTTACTGAATTAAAATATACTAGGATGATTGACACCTGAGAAAGATAGTTTCTGACCTCTGATGAACCCTGGATCTGATCAAAGACGATGTCAACAATATTAACCTCTCATCCTCTCTTGGATATCTCGGCATTTGCTTTATATCTCCAGAATTCCTGCCATACTTTCAGGTTTTCAGGATTCATATTTATGGTCTTCCTTTGTAGTTTTATTGTTTGATTAAGAAGCATTTATTTATTTTGGAATGCAGAAAAAGTTTTCTTCGGTCCACATCTCTTGTGATGCCAAATGCAGCTGATTGACATACATAAGTTATCATCAAAAAATTAATTACGATGAAGGAGCATTCATGTAGAAGGAAGTCAAAGGGAAGGATATGAGAACTATAGTTACAAGAAAAAGTAAAAACTGGAAAAATACACCAGGCTAGACAGTATTTGTGAAAGACCAGGCAAAGACAAGGCTGGAATACCTTTGGCACTTCCCAAAAGAAAATGTTCACATGTAAAGAATGTGTAATACGATATCAGTGATGTTTGATGGCCAGGCAGCCATTTTCCAGTTTCCAGCATTTTTCAGAAGAGATAGGGAACAAATTGGAAACCAAACTTGTCCAAGCCAACCCTCCGAAGACCAACCCACCCAGACCCATTCCCCTACATTTACCCCTTCACCTAACACTTTGGGCAAATTGCTGGGTAGGTTGCTCTTCAGTGGGTCGGTGTGGACTTGTTGGGCCAAAGAGCTGAAAATGTGTTGCTGGAAAAGCGCAGCAGGTCAAGAATGAAGATTCCTGAAGAAGGGCTCATGCCTGAAACATCGATTCTCTTGCTCCTTGGATGCTGCCTGACCTGCTGCGCTCTTCCAGCAACACATTTTTCAGCTCAGCTCTCCAGCGTCTGCAGTCCTTACTTTCTCCTGTTGGGCCAAAGAGCCTGTTTCCACACTGTAAGTAATCTAATCTAATCCAAGCCCTGTTTTTACTCGATGTTCTTAAATCCACACTTTCTTACATAAATGAATGAATGGAAAGGGATGAGGAACTAAATCTAAGCTGATTTCCACTTCTGTAATGATGTTGGTATTGTCCCAACTGGGACCTACTTACTTGGACTAAGAACTGACCATTTAGTAAAATACCAGTGGCCACACCTGGAATTGTTTAAGAGTCAGTTGGATGTGGCAATGATGGATTTTTGATTTCTGAGAAAGGTTGAGGTGGATACGTTGAGTAGATATCCTGTCCATATTTATCATTATTGACAAGTTTCTGTAGGTCAATTTAATACTGGCGTCTTACCAAACAATGAACTCCTAACGATGCAAAACCACAGTTTAAACAATAAGGTGAAATCATTTGAACAACTTAGGTTCATTAAAATCCACCAATTTCTTGAATGCTTTGCAGTTTGGTGCATTTCAGTACCCTCTGGGCTGCTGCAAAGTGATACACAGCAAAACACTATTAAGATCAGAACATGGGGAATTAACTAGAGACATCCTGAAAAATGTCCATATTACAGAGGAGGAAGTGCTCGATAAAAAGCATAATGATGGATAAATCCTCGGGACCTGATCAGATGTATCTAGAACCCTGTGGTAAGCTAGGGAAATGATTGCTGGGCCACTTGCTGAGATATTTGCATCATCAACAGCCATAGGTGAGGTGCTGGGAGATTGGAGGTTGGCTAACATGGTGCCACTATTTAAGAAAGGTAGTAAGAAAAAGCCAGAGACTATAGACTGGTGAGCCTGACATCGGTGGTGGGCAAGTTGTTGGAGGGAATCTTGAGGGACAGGATTTACATATATTTGGAAAGGCAAGGAATGATTAGGGAGAGTCAACATGGCTTTGTGCATGGGAAGTCATGTCTCATGAACTTAATTGCATTTTTTGAAGAAGTAACAAAGAGGATTAATGAGGGTAGAGTGGTGGATGTGAACTATATTGAACTTCAGTGAGGCGTTTAGCAAGGTTCCTTATGGTAGACTGGTTAGCAAGATTAGACCACATGGAATACAGAAAGAACGAGCCATTTGGATACTGAACTGGCTTGAAGGTAGAAGTTAGAAGGTGATGGTGGAGTATTGTTTTCAGATTGGAGGCCTGTGAACGAGCGGTGTGCTGGCCCCACTGCTTTTCGTTATTTACTTAAAAGTATATGAGGTATGGTTAGTAAGTTTGTGATGACACCAAAATTGGAGGTGTAGTGGACAGCAAAGAACACTTACCTCAGAGTACAAAGGGATGTTGATCAGATAGGCCAGTGGGCCAATGAATGGCAGATGGAATTTAATTTAGATAAATGGGAGGTGCTGCATTTTGGAAAGGTAAATCAGGGCAAGACTTATACACTTAATGGTAAGGTCCTGGGGAGGGTTGCCAAACAAAGTGACTTTAAAGTACAAGTTCATAGTTCCTTGAAAGTGGAGTTGCAAGTAGATAGATAGTGAAGAAGGCATTTGGTATGCTTTCCTTTATTGGTCAATACATTGAGTGTAGGATTTGGGAGGTCATGTTGTGTGTGTGTGTACAGGACATTGGTTAGGACACTTTTGGAATACTGTGTGCATTTCTGGTCTCCCTGCTACAGGAAAGATGTTGTGAAACTTGAAAGGGTTCAGAGGAGATTTACAAGGATGTTGCCAGGATTGGAGAGTTTGAGCTATAGGCCTAACAGGCTGGGGCTATTTTCTCTGGAGCGTTGGAGGCTGAGGGGTCACCTTATAGAGGTTTATAAATTCATGACGGACATGGATAGGATAAATAGACAAGGTTTTCTCTGTGGGATGGGCAAGTCCAAAACTAAAGATCATAGTTTTAAGGTGAGAGGGGAAAGATTTAAAATGGACCTAATGGGCAACCTGTTCACACAGTGTGTGGTGTATGTATGGAATGAGCTTGGTACAATTACAATATTTAAAAGGCATCTGGATGGGTATATGAATAGGAAAGGTTTCGAGGGATGTGGGCGAAATGGGACTAGATTTATTTAGGATATCTGGTTGACATGGATGAGTGGGTCTGAAGGATCTGTTTCCATGCTGTACATTTCATGTCTCTATGAGTTCAATGAACACATCAATTTGTGTTCACTAATCAAGTACAGTAGTTACGAGATTTGGAGATAACCTATTTCATCTCACCTTATTCCAAAAGAGGTGCTACAAGGAAAGGTCTGATGAAAGAAAGTGATCATGTTTTTATGACTTTAACTCATTCCACCATACCAACTTAGCAACACATGTTAAGGAAAAAATAACATCAGGTCAGTCAAGACTGCCCCGTTCAGATATTGCAATTTTATACACCGTCCACCAACCTCTTGCTCGAGCCATCTCCTGGCAGGGGCAGAACACAAGGTGAAACTACTTGAAATGAGGAGCCAAAGGGAATTGGGAGAAAATTCACTGCTGGATGGATTTATATCTGAAACAAAGGAAGATGGCTGTGGTAATTGGAGGTTTAGGTCCAACAATTGATTTGTGTTTAGCCTAACCATTTTCAGCTGTTTGATCAATGACCATCGCTCCATCATAAGGTCAGAAGTGGAGATGTACACTGTGAATTGTACAATATTCAGCATCCTTCATTGCTCCTCAGTTACTGAAATAGTCCATGTTCAAATATAACAAAATTAAACCTAGGTCTGGGCTCATAAATGACAAGCAACAACCACACCATATACATGCCAGGCAATGATCATCTTCCACGTAAGAGAATCTAATCATGTTTCTTTGACATTCAATGGTATCACCATTATTGTGGGTTTATCCACAGCACCTGGACTGCAGTATTTTGCTAGCTGCCATCAGTTCTGAGGAAGGGTCACTTGACCTTAAGGTGAGAGGGAAAAGATTTAAAAGGGACATAAAGGGTAACTTTTTCTCACAGAGGGTAGTGCATGTATGGAATGAGCTGCCAAAGAAGTGGTGGAGACTGGTACAATTGCAACATTTAAAAGGCATCTTGATGGGTATATGAATAGAAAGGGTTTAGAGAGATATGAGACAAGTGCTGGCAAATGGGAATAGATTTATTTAGGATATCTGGTTGGCATGGAAGAGTTAGACCGAAGAATCTGTTTCTGTGCTATATATCTCTATGACTCAATGACTCTATTACTGGGAACGTTAACTCTGATCTCTCTCCACAGTTGCTGCCAAACGTGCTGAGCTTTCCCAGGAATTTCTACGTTTTGTTTCTGATTTACAACATCTATGGTTCTTTCAGTTTTTACCTGGACTGCAGTGGCTCAAGAAAACAGCTCAGCACTTCCTTCTCAAAGTAGTAGTCAGGATGTGGGGAAGAAAATAAATCAGGAAATAGAAAAGGCATGAAAGAAAGGCACTATCACAATAATCACTGGGAACTTCAATATGCAGGTGGGCTGTGAAAATTAGGTTAGTAGCAAACCCCAAGCAAAGGAGTCCACGGAATGTCTATGAGATGATTATTTTGGAGCAATTTGTGGTACAGCCCACTTGGGAACAGGCAATTCTGGATTTGTTGATGTGAAATGAGGCAGACTTGATGAGGGAATTAAGATGAAAGAAACCCTAGAGAGCAGGAGCTATATTGGATAGAATTCACCATGCCTTTGAGAAGGAGAAACTTGAATCAGATGTAATAGCATTACAATTGAGTAATAGTAATGATAAAGATATGAGAAAGGAGCTGGTGAGAATTAACTGGAAGTGGAAGGTAACAGAGAAGATGGTACAGCAGCAATGGCAGGAATTTCTGGGGATAATTTAGAAGGCCAAGCAGAAATTCATTCCAAGGAAGAAGAAACATGCTAAGAGAAGGAAGAGGAAACCATGGCTGACAAGGGAAGTCAGGGACAGCATGAAAGCAAAAGAAAAAATAACCAACGTGGTGTGGATTAGTGGGAAGCTAAAGGATTGAAAAGCCTTTCAAAACCAACAAAGAACAATGAAAAAAAACCAATAAGTGGGAGAGAATGAAATTTGAGAGTGAGCTAGCTCATAATATAAAAGACGATTGCAAGAGTTATTTTAAATTTATGAAAATTAAGAGAGAAACAAGAGTGGACAATGGACCACCGGAAGATGAGACTGGATAAGTAATAATGGGGAACAGAAAAATGGTGGAGGAATTGAATAGGTACATTGCATCAATTTTCAGACAATATCAGCAGCATACCAGAGCTTCATGAGATTGAAGGGGAAGGGATGACTCCAGTGGCCATTGCTAAGGAGGAAGTGTTGGGGAAGCTGAAAGGTCCGAAGGTGGATAAAAGTCCCAGATCAGATGGACTACACTCCAGGGTTCTGAAAAAAGAAAGTGGAGGAGATTATACAGGTATTGATGATTTCTTTTAGGAATCACTGGAGTCAGATGAGGTCCCGGAGGACTGGAAAATGGTCAATGTATCATCCCTGTTTAAGAAAGGAGGGAGGCAGAAGATAGGAAACTGTGAGCTGGGTAGTCTGACCTCAGTCATTGGAAATTTTAGAGTCATTTAGTAAGGATGAGATTGTGGAGTACTTTGAAATGCATGGTAAAACAGGGCTGAGTCAGCCTGGCTTTGTAAGGAGAGGTTATACCTGACAATTCTTTGAGTGGGTAATGAGGAGGTTAGACTAAGGGGAGCCCATGGATGCAAACTATTTGGATTTCCAGAAGGTCTTTGACAAGGTGACACACAGGAGGCTGCTAAATAAGAGCCCATAGTATTAGGGCATGGTAGTGTCATGGATAAAGGATTGGCTGACTGACAAAAGGTAGACAGTGGAAATGTTCACATTATATTCTAATGATCTGGGCAAAGGGATTGAGGGCATTGTTGCTCGGTTTGCAGATTATACAAAGAGGGGCAGAGGGACAGGTAATGTTTAGGAGGTGGGAGATTTCAGAAGGACTTGAACAGACTAGCTGAGTGGGCAAATAAGTGGCAGTTGGACCACAGTGTGTGGAAGTGTGAGGTTATGCTCTTTGGTAGGAAGAATAGATGCGTAAGCTATTTTCTATAAGAGGAAAGTCTTTGGAAAGCTGAAACACTAAGGGCCTTGAGAGTCTAGTTCAGGATTCTCTTAAGGTTAACATGCAGGTTCACTTGGCAGTTAGGAAGACAATGTTAGCATTTATTTCAAGAGGGCTAGAGTACAAGAGCAGAGATGCACTACTGAGACTGAATAAGACTCTGGTCAGCCTGCAGTTGGAATATTGTGAGCAGTTTTGGGCCCCGTATCTAAGGATGGATGTGTTTGCATTGGAGGGAGTCCAGAGGAGGTTCTCAAGAATGATCCTGGGGATGAAGAGCTTCTTGCATGAAGAGGTGGAGGACTCTCACTATGTACTTTTTGGAGTTTAGAATGATGAGTGGGGATCTAATTGAAACTTACAGAATACTGCGAGGGCTGGATAAAGTGGATTTAGAGTAGGTGTTTCCATTAATAGGAGAGACTTGGATCTGAGGGCACAACGTCAGAATGAAGAGGCGACCGTTTAGAACTGCGATAAGGAGGAATTTCTTCAGCCAGAGGCTAGTTAGTCTGTGGAATGCAGTGCTACAGAGGGCTGTGGAGACCAACACGTTGGGTGTATTTAAGGCAGAGATAGATAGGTTCTTGTTTGGTAAGAGGACCAAAGATTATGGGGAGAAGGCAGGAGAATGGGGTTGAGAAATACACCAGCCATTATTGAGTGGCAGACACAATGGGCCAAATAGCCTAATTCTGCTCTTATATCTTATGGTCTTATCTAACTATGACTAACACTTACTTATTTTGTCTGTCACTCCTTTGCGCATTTCCTTAATAGAGATGTTTTCAACTGTTTGTGTTTGATGGATTAGCACTCCCAATGTACGTATATGTCTGACTTGCCTCATACTACTTCTGTTTTTTAATCTTTCCAAAGCTCTCTGTAGCACACAAGCATCTGTCCCTTTGCTTATGTGATAAAATTCAATGTCTTCTTTTTTAAAACCCAAGCGGAATAACAAAGTTGTAGTCAGCAGATTACATGGTATTACATGGCATTTACAGAACAGAAACATGTCATTAAGCTCAGCAGGTCTACACTCCTGTTTATACTTCATATGCATAACTGCGTACCTGCTCCATCAACATATCATTTTCTTCTTTGATCTTTTGTATATATAGCTTCCCCTCAGATGCATCTATGATTATTCACTATAATAAAGAATGCTACACTCCCATGAGCTTTTGGTGGAAGGTTCAAATGTGCTTCTGAAGGGCAGGTCAGTTTAAGAGTGATCAGTTTGAGAAGGTTTATGTTTGGAAGTACTGAAGACAATAAAACCTGGAAGTAGTTAGGTGATTTGAACAAATGGAATAATTGATTAAGATAGTGCATAGGAAAGGAAACAATTGAGGAACATACAAAGGAAAGTTTGGAGCAGCTGACCTAAGATTGTTTTGTGACTGTAACTTTTTGTTCAGAGTTTCGCCAAGTTATTAAGTTACATTCAGTTGCTCCAGTTGAATTGTTCATCAATGTTTGGATAGTTTATTGAAGATCTGACTATTTTATTGAGGAGTCAATAGTTTATCAATGATCTGGATGTTTAGTTCATGATTTGGACACGGCACTGTCTAAGCCTAATCCTGAATTATCAAGACTATCCTGCATGATAACAATACCATCATCAAAGATCACTCACTGTATGTTGCGAAAATTCATGAAAGAGCCTACATCCATCATATTTGGCACTGACCAGTGCCCAGTCTAGTTCAGATTACCAGGGAGGTGAAGTTGTCTCAAATATCTGAACAACCGGTGAATCTAGCTGTCTCACGTTGCTCTGGTGCAGTAAATCCATGAGTGTTTTTCTCCACTAACAGGATGTTACGATCAGGCAAAAAGACATTTTGCTTGCTACACAAATGTGTGATATGATTTGTGAATACCAGTTCCAGTGCCAATACCATGGATCTACATCGTACTTTCCAATGATTGGCAGATGACATCAAAAACAAGTCCTGTTGAGCATTTGCAGCTGGCAGCTTTCTGAATGTGCTCAAACAGTTCTTGTTTGCAAACCTCAGAAAAGTACATCCATCACTAGGTATAATTTTTCAGTTCAGAATTAAATAATTTGGACTGTACTATGATTTGCAGCAGAAACCAATCTAAGTTCATTTGACTGGACTCACAGTGAGAGGCCCTTGTGTGTTAGAAGCTACAAACATAAACACTAGGATTTTGTTTTATACAGGCAAAAGGCATTTGTACAAATACTGCCCTATTTTAAAAATTAAGTGTCATGGAGACAGCCAATCTCTGCTGCATCCCTTGGCACCCTGACCAATCAGAATCAACCTGACTAGTCTGACAATGAAGATTGACATTTAACTATTCTTGCTGCATCCCCATGTCAGTATTAGCCCAAACAATCAGTGCCCTCTTTTCATTGTGTATAAAAATGGTGACTCTTCTTATGATAGAGAGAGTCAATGTTTGTAGATGGGGTTCAATCAAGTGGGGTGCTTTGTTTGAAGTGGTGCCAAGCTTCTTGTGTGGTGCTGGAGCTGCACCCATTGAGGCAAATGGGGAATATTCCACCAAATGGCCTAAGTTGTTAGATTTGTGGAGTCAGGTTATGTGTTACTTGCTGCAGGATCCCGAACCTCTGCCCTGCTCTTGTAGCCACTGTATTTATTTCTAGTTCAGTTCAGTTTCTGTTCAATGGTATTTGGTTTCGCACCACTTCAGTCTCTGAGGATTCTCAAATGGTGCTGATCCTCACTTCTGAGCTTATGCATGGAAGATCAATGATATAGCAACTGAAACTGATTGAGCAGTGGACACCACTCTGAGGAACTCCCACAGAGATGTTCTGCAGCTGAGAAACCTGACCTCCAATAACCACAACTATCATCTTCTGTGCCAGATGTGACTCTGACCTGACATAGTTGTGATAAGTGGTTTTTCTACCTTGGATTGGCCATGTATAAGTAGCTTCCATAAGCTGCAGTTTGCATCCAACCTGGTAATAACTGAACAGTTTACTAACTTAACAAGCCTGTCATTTATTGATGCCATGCCATTGACCTGTCTTTCCACAGCCTTGTTCAACTGCATAAGGCCCACCCAGATAAATTGTAACCCAGTGGATTTGGGCGCAGGAGCAATGCTTAAGCAACAGTAAGTGGATTGTCTTACCAGCACTGATTCAATTTCTCTATGTATCATTTTTAATGGAGGATATTGAAACTTTCCCAGAGTAAGCAAGCAAATGACATAGTATAATATGATAAAATGTGCAGCTTCCCGAGGCTCCTGAATCAGTTTCAGCAATTCTTTCTTGAATTTCTTTGCTCTTTCCTGGTTGTTAGTTTCTGTGGATTGGGGATAAATTGCAAATTCATGCTCATGCAAGCTTATTTTTATTTCAAAAATATACTTTATTCATAAAATATTTTGATCTGTGCAATTGGTGGTGCCATTCATAGGCACACATTGCATTTCTTGACATACAGAGATCGGAATTAATCATTCGTATATACAGGTCTGTACATTTACTATCCATATATTTAGCTGAGGCTTCAGTGGAGCCCACTTACTGCGTGAGCCCCCTGTTCTTCTTTGGCAGGCAGAAGTTGTATGGTGGTCTTTCCCCACCAAACCTTGGTGGCAGCTGCCCCAAGCTTCAGCGTGTCCCTCAACGCATAGTCCTGGATCTTGGAATGTGTCAGTCTGCAACATTCAGTCGGGGTCAGCTCCTTCAGCTGGAAGATCAACAGGTTTCAGACCGCCCAGAGAGCGTTCTTCACCGAGTTGATGATCCTCCAGGCACAGTTAATGTTCGTCTCGGTGTGCATCCCAGGGAACAGACCGTAGAGCACGGAGTCCCGTGTCACGGAGCTGCTTGGAACGAACCTTGATAACCACCACTGCATTCCTCTCCAGACTTCCTTTGCGTAGGCACATTCCAGAAGGAGGTGAGTGACACTCTCGTCCCCTCCGCAGCCGCATTGAGGCCAGCGTACAGTGTTCTGGCGATGAGGCATTCTGCCGAATGACTTTGACAATCTGCTCAGGGAGCCGCTTGACATGATCCGCCCTCTCCTTTTCCCGAAGGTTCTCAAGGCCACTACATGCTGACTACTTCCTGATGGACTTGTGGTCAAAGGTGTTTTTCTTCATATATTTCTCCACGAAGGACAGGTGATATGGAACGGTCAAAGTTCTTGGAGCGTTCTGCGGCAGTGAAGCCAGGCCCATCCTTCGCAACACCGGGGACAGGTAGAACCTCAGTATATAGTGACACTTGGTGTTTGCTTACTGGGGATCCATGCACAGCTTGGTGCAGCCACACTCAAAGGTAGCCATCAGGGTGAGGATGGCATTGGGTGTGTTTTGCCCCCGTTGCTCAGACCTTTATACATCGAGTCCCTTTGGACTTTGGCCATCTTTGATCTCCATATAAAATGGAAGATGGCCCAGGTGACTGCGACAATGCAGGTACTGGGAATAGGCCAGACCTGTGCCACATATAACAACACTGACAGTGCCTTACACCTGATGACTAGGTTTTTTCCCACGATAGAGAGCGACCGTAGCTTCCATCTGCCCAGTTTCTGCCTCAATTTCCGGAACATTCCTCCCAAGACTTTGCGCATGCCCTAGCCCCTCTGAACCAAATACCCAGCACCTTCAGGTGGTCAGTCCTGATGGTGAAGGGGATGAAGGATTGGTTGGCCCAGTTCCCGAAGAGCATGGCCACACTCTTGCCTTGGTTTACCTTGGCCCCCGAGGCCCGTTTAAACTGGTCACATATGCACAAGTGTCTGTGCACAGACAGCAGATCCGAGCAGAAAACGGTGACATCATCCATGCATAGGGAGACCTTAACCTGTAGGCCCCTTCTGCCAGGAATAGTCACCTCTCTCAGGCTCGCATCCTTCCTGATGGACTCGGCAAATGGCTCTATGCAGCACACAAACAAGGCTGGAAAGAGAGGGCAGCCCTGCCTGACTCCGGATCTGACTGGGAAGCTATCTGATTCCCACCCATTGATTGTGGTAGTGTAGAGCAGTCTGATCCAATTGCAGATTCCCTCCTCAAAGCCCATTTTGGAGAGAACATCTCTCACAATGGTATGTGATATCCTGTCAAAGGCTTTCTCCTGGTCCAGGCTGATGAGGTAGGTGTCCAAACCCCTGTCCTGCATGTAGCCGATCGTATCCCTGAGGAGTGTGAGACTCTCAGCGATCTTCCTCCCCGGTACAGCACAGGTTTGGTCAGGGTGGATCACAGATCCCAGAGCAGACCTGACCCAGATGGCGATGACCTTTGACAAGATTTTGTAATCCATATTCAATAGTGAGACCGGTCTCCAATTTCTGATTTCCTCCCTCTCCCCCTTCCGCTTGTAGATGAGGGTGATGCTACCTTTCCTCATGGATTCACGCATGGAACCTGCTAGAAACATACTGACATACACCTCCAGCAGGTCCTGGCCAATCAGGTCCCACAGAGCAGAATAGAGCTCGACCGGTAAGCCGTCACTTCCTTGGTCAGCTCATCCAGAGATAGTGGCTGGTCCAGCCTCTTCTGTGTTCTGTTGTCTAAGACCTCCGTGATAGAGGACAGGAATGACTGGGAGGCCGTGTTGTCAGTTGGCTTTGGGTCATACAGACTGGCATAGAAGGATTTTCTGATCCTTATGATGTAAGCCTGAGATGACGTTACCGAGCCATCTTCTTCCTTCAGGCTGCAGAGCATGGAGCTCTCTTTGTTTACCTTCTAGAAGAAGAAATGTGAGCACGTCTCATCCTGCTCCACTGAGCGGACCCTGGACCGGAAGATTATCTTGGAGGCCTCTGAGGCAAAGAGCGAGGCTTGCTGGCCCTTCACTTCCTGGAGGTCCTCTGTGACATCGACCCCCATCGTCTGCAGCAGGAGCAGGTTCTGCATACTTTCCCGGAGCTGGGACAGTTTCCCCCACCTCTCTCTCACCTCCTGAACATCTTTGAGGATGAAGAACCTCTTGATGTTCCCTTTTACTGTTTCCCACCAGTCCGCTGGAGACTCAAAGAGGGGCTTCACGGTTCTCCAATCTGCGTAGTCCCTCTTGAGCTCCTCAATGTTTCCCAGGGTCAACAGCTTAGTGTTTAGCTTCCACGTTCCCTTACCAGCCCGCTGCTCGTCCTGTAGATGACAGTTAGCCAGCAGGAGGAAGTGGAATTCATGCAAGCTATCTAACTTAATAACTATCACGAAACAGAGATTCACTCAGTAATCACAAAAATCTATCCGGCCAGCACTATGACCCTAAAATATTACAGTCATTCTAACTCCAAACACACCTTGAATCAAATACAGAAAATAGATCCAGCCCCTACACAGCACAGTTATATTGCACCAAATCTTTCGCAACCTAAAGAAAAGCAAAACTAACACCAAACTCTTGGTGATAAGTAAATAAGTGGGGCTGTCAAATAATGGTATGTCATTAGTTCCATGGACTTCATTGCTTCCATTTTCTGCTAATAGCATAACACTTGTCTAATTTAGTTCTGAGTGACAACAAATCTCAGATTGGATCCATCATGCTCTGATTTGCATCTGCATTATGTGATTCATGATTGATACTGTTGCAACTGTCAAACACAGGGCTACCCAGTTACAGAACTGCAATGATCATATCGGAACAGGAGTAGGCCATAAATTTGTTACATTTGAGGCAAAGTAGCTGCACATGATGATATTCAATCCTGCTGTATCTGCAGACTCAAATTTATACCACTCATAATAAAAAGTCACTCCCAGAAAATATAATCTATCCTTCACATTGAGGGGCTGAGTAATTGTTGCTATCCTTTCCTTTTAGTTCAGATGTCCAGCATCCTCAGGTTGTTTTTATCCTATGTTTAATCCTGACAATTTTGCTATCTTTCCAGTTTTTAACTTATTAGATCATTTGACTTCTCTTGGAATTACAGATTCAGACTATATAAAGGAATCTAAAGTAATACTCATGAATACAAAAGTCATAGGAAAATCACAATTTCATTCTGTGTTGGTCTTTTGTGCTTTAGAGGTGTTACTGTAATCTCAGAGCATCAAAAGCAGCAAATGAAAAGAGATGTGCTGCTGAAAACCCTGTTCAAATTCTTCTAAATATATCTACCTTTAATGTGCTGCCAACAATGGCTGAGAGCTGATCATTGATCTGGTAGACTGGGGAAAGTTTCTGATACTAATCTTTTTTATTAAATCATTGTACCTCACTCTGGTTTAATGGGATATGTTGATTTGACAAAGCCAGTGCTACACAGATTGAAATCTCGCCTCTTGCACTAGGGGTATGATTTGCTTGTCAAGGAAGCTTAAAGGTTTGGTGCTCAGCTTTTCATAATCACTAGCACACTGAAAACTACATTTAGGGGCATGTATGTACTTAATCACATCTTGAATAGTGTTTTGGTGATCTGGGCGGGAAGGATATATTGTTGTCTGAAGGAGCGCAACACAGGTTCACCACAATGACAAGAGTTTAAAATATAAGACAAAGTTGCATATGAAGATTGTACTCATTTTTTTATCAATCTGTTTAGACCATGTTATGACACACCTCTGGTACAGATGATACTTGAACCGAAGCCTTCTGGTCAATGAAGCTTTTTTTATAGAAGATATTTTAAATTAATTTGTTGAGCTATGTTCTGACCTATTTGGGCTTGGTGGGACTTGAATCTGGGCTTTCTGACTCAAAGCCTGTGTTCTTTTGAAATTGGTAAAGATGAGCAGTTGATATAAGTATTTACGATGATTAAAGGTCTTAAATAAAGCAACACTCTTTCTCCTCTTGTGACAGTCCTCAAATTATGACTGTACCATTAGGGTTAGTTAATGAGCAATAAAACAAGAAAGCTCTCATTCCTTGGTGAAAAGATGAAATGTTTCCCCTCAAAATCTGCTAGGATTAGGCTAATTGTACATTCCAATTGTGACTATGTTCATGAATAGAGAAAGACATGTGGGCCTTAAGTCTGAACTTTATCTCAAAAAGTTTAAAACCGAGATCCCTCTGAGGTTGGTCCTGTTGATAGCCAGGCTATAAGTTGCTTTAATTATCTCTTTAAAAAAGTATGTATCATAACAACTTGATAATATCTGAAGAAGAGTAGGTCACCAAACCCTTTGAGGCTGCTCTACTGTTCAATAGGATCATGGCTGATCTTATTTTAACCTCAACTCTATATATCCCCAATAATCTTTCACCCCCTCAGTAATCAAGAATCTACCTACTTATGTCTTGAAAATATTGAATAATTCTGCATCCACACTTTTGGAGGCATCAAATTCCAAAGGCACTCAAGTCTCTGGGAGAAATCTTTCCTCATCTGTTTTTAAAGGGATGAACCATTACTTTTAAACCAAGACTTATTGTTTCAGATTGGTCTACAAGAGGATACATCCACCCAGTTAAGTCTCCTCACGATTTTAAACATTTCAATTCAGTCACCTCTGACTCTTCTAAACTCCACAGGATAAAGGCCTAGCCTGTCTGGCTTTAAAATAGAGAGCACTTTCTCATGAAATATTGATAATTTAAATGTCAATTAATATGATGGCAGCAGATGTGCGTTGTTGAATACTAACATGAGTTATTGCTGCCAAATTAGTGATTCATCTTTATTGTTGCCATTTCCTTTGGTCTAATCGGATAAGTCCTTCTATCACTGTGTTGTTGTGACATGATTGTGATGGCCGCAACACAACAAAGTCTGGGCAGTTTGCAATCTGTTTCGATAAGCGGGTAACACTATTTTGCTAAGTACATGACAAAACAAGCATAGGCATGGAGACTGGTTGTGCGGAACTAGGAGGCAGTTGCTGGCTCTACTATGGAGCTTCACTCATAAGCAAGGTGGTATGGACCAATTGTATAATCAAAAGAGGAGATTTTCACTCTTTTGGAAATGGTTTTGGAAACAGCCAGTGAAATGACTTCATCAGAGGTTGCCAACTGCTTCTTTCCATCTGTGTCCAAATAAACCTAAGGAGGGTCGTGGCATGAACTGGGGTGGTGGCTCAGCATCAAGAATCACTCAATCTAAAAGAATAAAAGCGTTTTGCACCAGACCATGAAGCAAGCAAAAAAACATCCAGTTCAAGGAGCCAAAAATAAACACTTGTTCAGCCAGTCCCTTAAGAGTTGCAAAGTAAATTTACAGATGAGCTAAAACAGTTGGTAAGCAATGGGCTATCTGCTACATATCCTGTCCAATTTTCCTTTTTGTGAATGTCAGTAGAAAGGAAATTTGGCAGGGTGGTTTAATATAACAAACTGGTGCATGGATCTCAGCACCAGGTCATTTCAGGCTGCTCTGCTTTACTGTTCTTTGGAAGGACCCCAACTATCACTGGTCTGAGGTCATGAGCTTTAATGTCAATTGATGCTGTTTGCATTAAAAAAAAATTTATTAGTGCATATTGATATTATTTAACTATGATATTCTCCAATATGAATTACGACAATATAATTTCCTCTCCGAAACCAACATAATTCAGTCTTCACAGCAAAATTGATAATTCAGCTAATCGTGGTGATTCAATGGTATTGACTTCTTCAGCCCCATTATTTGGGTGCAGAATTACTAAAGTGAGATAAGCCAAGTTCACAAAATGAGAAAAGTTATTAAAATATTAATTAAATTGTCGCAGACAGTTTTTATTAGCCATTAAAAAGGTGAGGGGAATCATGGTTGGATAATTGACAACTTGCTTGTGTTCTTGATCAGAATTTATTAATATGTAGGGAACCAAAACATGGAAAAATGGAGAAGTGGTAGCTTCATGGTAATAAAACAAACCTACTTTGAATTATTCAGGGCCTTATAGCAGCTGAGAAAACACTGACCCATTTGCTTCTGTCGATCAAAAGTTAAGTGCTTGTTTAATTTTTACTTAACGTGCCATACCAGCTGATTGCATTTTCTGGAATAGGGTTCCTCTCTGTAATTAACATTCATATTCATTCAAATCAAGGTTTTAGTCTTGCCTCCATAGTCACATTTTCACCTCTGAGACAGAAACTAATCACAACCACCCTACTCCGTTTAATGAGATGCTGAGAGAAGGCTCTCATGTTAGAAATTGTTAATACAAACCCTGTTTATCTATTCTAGCGGATCAAGACAAGCTTTTGCTTGAATGATTAGTTTCCAGTTATCCCCAATATTGGATCTGTAACCTTATTAGAAGAGAGTTTATAGAATAAAATATCCTCTATGGAGAAGACTCGAGGAAAGAAAAAAATTAAGCACAATCAGTAAAATGATGGAGGCTGTTATCAACAGTGTTATCAAGCAGTACCTACTGAACAAGTTCTGCTCATTAATGCTTAGTTTGGGTTCCACCAGATCCACTCACATCCTGACCTTGGTTCAAACATCATCAAATGTGTTGAACTCAAGAGGGTGAGTGCATGTGAATGCTCTTGACATCATGGAGCCCTAGCAAAACTGGAGACATTGGAAATCAGGGTGAAAACTTTCTGTTGGTAACCCATGGAAGATGTTTGTTGTTGGAGGTCAGTCACCCCCATCCCCAGGACACCTCTACAGGAATTCCTCAGGTTAGTGTCCAAAGACCAACCATTTTCAGTGCCTCATAATAGACTTTCCCTTCACCATAAGGTCAGAAGTGGGGATGCTCCCTGATGATTGCACAATGTTTGGCAAAATTTGTGTCTCCTTGGATACTGAAGCAGTCATAATTTTTGGAGACAATTTAGGCTTGAGCTGCTAAGTAGGGGAAATATTCACATGATACAAGTGCCAGGCAATGTCCATCTCCAACATCCGTGAATCTAACCATCTACCTTTGATATTCAATGGCATTACTGTTATTGATTCCCTATATCAGCATCCTGCAGACTGTCATTAATCAGAAACACTAACCATATAAATATTGTGATTACAAGAGCAGGTCAGAGGCTAGGAATAATCCTGCAGTGAGTAACTCACCTCTTGACTGCCCAAAACATATCAACTACCTATGAGACATCTAAGTCAGAAGTGTGATTGGATGAGTGTAACATTCAAAAAGCATAATACCACCTAAAACAAAGAGGTCTGCTTGACTGATGTCGCTTCTATCCTTTCAACAGTCACTGACTTTACCACAGATGCACAGCAGCAGTGTACACTGTCCACAAGAACACACCAAGATTCATCTGACAGCAGCTTGCAAATTTACAATCTCTACCTTCTAGAGATAGCATAGCATAGCATAGCAAGCCGATACATAGGAATGCCATGACCACCATGTTTCTCTCTAAGCTACACATCACCCTTACCTGGAACTATATTGCTGTTCCTTCATAATCATTGGATTCAAATCCTGGAACTCTTTAACAGCACTGTGCATGGCCCAACACCAGATGGACTGCAGTAGTTCAACACCACCATGTCATGGTGAATTAATGATGGGCAATAAATTCTGGCCTAGCTAATGACACTCATGTTCTATGAATGAACAAAAATAGATTTTGGAGAGATAATATAACATGGGGGTCAGAGAATAGAAAAAATAGAAACACAGTATCCCACTGCCACTTTCTCTCTATGCCTCCTAATCCCTTTAGCTGCAAAGGTCACACCCAGCTCGTTCTTGAATCTATCTGATGAACTGGCCCCAGCAGCTTCCTGTGGGAGAGAATTTCACAGGTTCACAACTCTGAATGAAGAAATTCTTCCTCATCTTAGTCCTGAATAGCTTACCCTTTATTGTGACCCCCTAATTCTGGACTTCCCCAACATCGGGAACATTCTTCCCATATCTAGCACGATTTTATATGTTTCTATGCTCATTCTTCCAAATTCTAGTGATTACAAGCCCAGTGGATCCAGACCTTCCTCATATGTCAGTCCTGTCTTCCCAGAAATCAGTCTGGTGAACCTTCGGTGGATTCCCTCAATCGCAAAATGCCCTTCCTCAGACTAGGAAACCAAAACTGCACACAATATTAGTGTCATCCTGGGGTGTGGAGGGGGTTAGTGGGGGATTTCTAGAGATAAAAACATAGCTATCATTAATGTCAATTTGGAGACAGTTTGGTTGGAAATTTCACGGATGAGGACAAAAACACTAAGGTCATTCAGTCCATCGATCCTGCTCTATTCTTCAGTAAGATCATTGCTAAGATCATCAGAGATTAGTGAGAAAAGGAATCTTTGGGAATCCTGTTTTGTCCCCATATTTTTGTATCCTTACATATTACATATTACATATTACACTGATCCTGATCAAGGGAATTGGGATCATGGGAGATCAGGGCTGGGAGGGAATTCTGTGGGTGTTTCTGGTCTCAATTGGTCTCATTTTAATTGTATGACAAAAACTGCTACCTGTGTAGATTTGCAGTAATTTAACTGAGATACAGATACTCAGCCAGGCTAACTTTTACCAGCCTGGAATTATAAACCTTCAAAATATTAAAGCTTTTCAGGAGGAATTTAACATGGTTTTGTGAGCCCATTGTCTTCACCATTTTACTGGATAGCCTTGGGCATGACATTTCAGTTAATAATATTAGCAAAAGCTTTGTGAGGAAATAATAATGGCACACTGGAAGATGGTTAATGGGTCCAAAAACAATCCATACCCACCAAGAAAATGACAAAGAAAGACAGGGAAGAATAATCAAAATAGCAGATCTCTGTTGAGGCTTTGTTAGATATTGTTAAGGATAATTTATATGGCATCCACAGAATCAATCATATTCCACATTCTCACTTGGTAATGCATAACCTCCAACACCTCTGCATGACCAACAATGCAGGAGTAAGATCTCTTGAGGGTTTTTGGGGCTGTGGGATTAGAATGAAGAAGTAAACTGTGTACTGAAGTACTCAGCAATTTCTCAGTGCAATTCTCTTGCCTGCAATTGTTTCTATAGGAGCAGAAATCAAAGAAAGATCATCCTGTATTGGCCCATTCCATTTCTATTAATCAAAAAAGAAATCAATAGTCGTTATAGAGATAATAGGCCAGGACAGCCAAAGACCTATAAACTTTAATCTGATCCTGGCATCAGAATGAATAGTATGGGACTCTCTTTAAGATCTATTTTTAATGTGTTCAAACACTTCTTAACTCAGATTTATTTTTATTAGAAATGTCACAAACATTTCAGATTAAATGCATTTCCTAGTTGGTAAGATTACATCAACATTCAGATAAACCCTTCCATGGTGAATTGAAGAGACTCTATCTGATTGATTGGTTTCACTTGTACAATATATGTTTTCTGTGTGAGTTATCAAGGTGACTGGGTATGATCACATGCTGAAGCACTGTCTTCTCACATGTGAACTCTAATCCAGCTTAGACAGATGGGATGAAGATTTTATTTCTGATAGCCACAATGAGCCTGTATATTCTCAGACTAATCCCCAAGTTGATTTATAATCTACAGCACAGGTCACAAATGAATTTGGCACAATATCAATCAAAGACATTTGCGTTTGTAACTGCACTCAAAACAGCAAAATCATAATGCTCTGAACATAATGAATATTGCGAAAATGAGGTTCAAAGTATAAATAAGCCATGGAATTGAACAGAAATACTGGTAGAAAAACCCTTCCCTTTAGTTTGCATGACCGTGTATCATTGAAGTTAACCTTTAATTATTCAAACTAAGCTTGTGTCATTTTCAATATTTATGAATTTATTTCTGAAAAGGGTTTTGAACCTGTAAGATTCCACACACAATATATTTCTTTTAGTCCTTAGCGCAAGGAGAAATTGTTGTAATAGCTACCAAATGACTGAAAGAGTTGAAGTTAAGAACATGAAGCCTAATTGAAGGCTTCAATGCACAGTCCTGTCCTTCAATAACCTTGTGTATTCTCAGTTATAACCAACATACAACTACATGTCTATTAATGCTTAGTTACATTAATCCTCAGCTGGATTTCCCTTCAAGCGTTTGATACACTTTAGCCAAAGAGGCAGAATGTCAACCTAGTATTCAGTCAGAGGATAATTGGACTGAATTGTTCACAGTTGACCAACCAAGGAACAAAATGACAAGTTGCTAACTTGATTGGTTCTTTGAAGAAAAGAGGCACGAAATTACGATTGACATTGGCAGCTGAATATTTTCAGTGCTCATATTACATTCCTTTAACTATTGTTTTCATATGAATTAATGCAATTAACAAAATCAATTACTTGACTAATAATTTCATACTTGAATGTATGTGACCAAAAAAAAAGGGAGAGGAGATTTGTCTTTACTAGCCACTAACTGACTATGTCACACATGTGACCTGTTATATGTCCCAATTGATAATAATTCAGTTGCAGTCAAATGGAACTGACTATCAGGTAGGGAAAAGATATAGGTAGCCCAGTAATGAAACATGTTCTACAGTACTATCTTTTTGTGGGGATTTCAGAACCATGGAGAAATCTTGCACTATCATCAGCATATTTCTGAGCATAAGCACCACAGTGTGGGCAGAGTTAGGCCACATTAAATTACACTGTCCACAAGAAACTTGACACTCTACATTACTTAAGACTAGAGGTCTCACATGGACGTGAACACGCAAAGAATATAGATTAACTGTAAGTAAGAGTCTGGTACACCTATAGCAGTATTCAATTTAATGTATACAAACAGTGTTACTTTGACGTCTAAACCTGATAACAGTTCTTGATTTTTCTTCTCAACCACTCTACCTTAAACCGAAATACAGCGTGGCATCATTCAAGCCAAATTTCTAATCCTGAATATCAGGTGGCAGATTTGAAGGCCTTTGGTTGCAAAAAGCAGCAGCATTAGTGATAAGAAGCAATTATATCACCATGTGACAAATGAAATCAAGATTCAGATCTGAGCTTGAAGAAACCTTCCACAAATCCCGCAAGTGTTGCAATGCTGGAAATGATCTGTTTCATACTTTTGTTTTAAATTTTGTCCAATTGGGAGTGAAAGGCTGGCCATTTTATTTATATCATATAAATTAGAAATAGGCAAGTACACACACCATACCAGGGCATTAAATGTTGACCCGCAATTTTGTGGTTTTAGACTTGTGACGTTTCTGGTCGACATGCTCTACTGGGTGTGTAGAATACAAATTTTGCACAAACTTCATGGCATAAAGAAGAAACAATAGAATTTCATCACATCAATGGACAAGTCTAACCTGAATTGTCACCTTGACTGCCTGAGCATGAACCATTTCATGAGCAAAGCACCAAGAGAAAAACCAGGAAGAGGAGATTGCATATTCCAGCCACCAATTGCTTAATGTTCAGTCCATTGAGGTGATTGGAAAGAAAACGGGGTAGATCAGAAATGCAATCGCCACCTGCCGATTTTTCCACTGTTATTCTTTCAATTACAAAAGTAAAGATCCGGTTGATATTGTCATGATAATCTGACAGTTTTGTTGTTCCTTTGACTTAGGTCAGTATTTTTTTATTCCCAGATTATTTACACTGAATTCAAATTGTCAACATTCATGCCGGAATCTGAACACATATTCTCAGGAGTATTTGTTCTGGCCACTGGATTACTACCCAGTAATTTAAACACATTAACCTTTCATAATAGCACGTTGTGTGTCAGTGTACTTATGTGGACTGTAGCAGACATACATGGATTCCAGTGTTTTAAGAAGGTAGCTCACCATAACCTTCTCAAGAATAGTTAGAAATAGGAAACAAATACTGATCTTGCAAATTATATTTGCATCCCATGAACAGATAATAAAAACAAACTCAAAAACCCTATATACAGTTAATGGTGAGTTGGCCTTATCTTCTTGTATAGCAATGTGTGTTAGCAGATGGTTCAGAAATATTAGTAATACTAAGGGCAGCTGTTCAACCTATAACCATGACTTGATTTCCTATTGACACCATATATTTTGGCACTGTGAATGTTATTGAATACTGGCTGTCATGATTGGTTTCCCAATCTTGGCTTGGAATGTGAGTACAGAGTGCTTCCTTTTGGAAGGGGTAGAGGCCAGGGAATATCAATAGAGATAGCAAGAGCTTCTTTAAATATGTACAAAGAAAGAGAGAGGCCAAAGTGATCATAGACATCTTAGAGATTAAGACAAGGGAATTAATAATGGGAAACTAGGAAATGGTAGATAAATTGAACATGTGTTCTGCATAACCTTCATGGTAGAGGACACAAATAACATTCTAAAACTAACAAATGAACAAAGGGACAGAAGAAATAAATGCAATACTAATCACTAGAGAAAAAAGTATGATGGAAACTAATGGGGTTAGAGACTTGATTAGTCCCCTTGATCTGATAGGATGCATCCTAGGATATTAAAGGAAGTAGCTACAGAAATAATGGATACAGTGATAGTAATCTTCCAAGAATCCTTTAAGTTCAGGAAAGTGAACTGGAAACTGCCAATGTAACACCTTTATTTAAAAAGGAAGGAGACAAAAACAGGTAGCTACAGGCTAGTTAGCTTAACCTCTGTTATTAGGAAAATGTTATATTCTATTGTCAAGAATGCAACAGTTGAGCATTTAGAATGACATATTGGATGCTGCCTGAACTGCTGTGCTCTTCCAGCACCACTAATCCACTATATAATATAATCAAACAGAGTCAGTATGAGGGGAAATCATGCCTGAGAAATGTATTAGACATCTTTGAGGCAATAGCAAGCAGGATAGTTAAAGAGGACTGGGTTGATGGATTTCAAAAAGGTTTTCAATAACGTACAATGGTTTAGGTTTCTTAATAAGGTAAGAGTCAATGGTGTTGGAAGTCATGTATAATTCTCATAAGGACAGAGGATTGGCGCAGTAATAGAACACAGCATGTTGGGATAAAGTGAGCAGGGGTGGGGGGTGGGGGGGAAGGAAGCATTTTCAGCACATCAACCTGTAAGTAATGAAGTGCCACAGGGATCAGTGCTTGTTATTGTCATTGTTATTGAGTAATTACTGATCAAGATAAGATTTTGACTCTGTCCTTCAGCCTCCTTTTGAGACAGAACTAGTGGTTATTTAACTCCAATGCATGGCTTAAGTCCTTCAGTTCATGCTATGCAGTGAGTTGGCCACTGACCTGCGTACTGATCCCTGTCATCAAAAACAAAATCCTGGGTAGGAAGAAATGAGGAGAAAAAATAGGAACATCCATACAGTAGAATAATTTATCTATCCCAGGTCTCAAAGTCTCTGATTCTAAACAGCATGGGGAATTCAGCAATAGTTCCAATTCTTGTGACTAATAATTATTGGTCCTTTCCTTGGTCTATTTAACTCTGTAATGATGTTATAAATTATGAATAACATATCAATGCAGTACATACTCATAATTCAATGAGGGACAATGTGCCTGAGGAATATGCTGCCTGTTTACTATGGAGTACAATAATTGTAAACTCTTACAATGTATGAGAAAAACACTCACTGCATACTGGTTAACGGGTTAACTGTAAATGAGTTATATTCACTTTTGTTGTGTCACCATAAGGGCTGCTCTCTCATTAGAGAGAGAAGTGACTGGTGGCAATTTAACCTGCAGTCCACTGGCGAGGGAAGAGGATGAGAAGGAGAGTCCTTCATGGTAACCTCAAACCAGTGATGGGAATTGAATCCACGCTGCTCTGTAAACCAACAATCCAGCCAACTGAGCTAAACTGATTCCTATCCACGATTTTACAGATGTAATTGTTGAGGTTACACTGAATGCCTGAGCAGACTGAGTATAAACTAAAGTACACGGTTCACTTTACAGCAGTAGTAGATGAGACCTTTGTTGGACTTTACTGAATATCACACATTGTCCTCAGATTTAGAGTGGGTAAGAGGAGTTTGATCAGGTTTCCCCAAATACTATGAAGTTTTGATTCCACATTATGAAAATTCTTTTTGTTCTCCATCTGGAAGTTAACTGTACTTCCTGCTGGTCAGGGAATGCTCCAAGGGGGTTGTGGGCCACTGACATGTTTTGGAGTCTGCAACTGCAGTTCTGTTAGTATTGAGTGGGGAGCAGTTTATGATCTGGGGAGGGGATGATAGGGAGAGGCATCAAATCTTAGAGGGAAAGTCCATTCTTAATGCTGCAGGGTTGTGTGAGGAAGGGGATGGTGTGGAGGGGAGGCTTCTCTACAGACTAGGGGATCTATTGGAGGAATGGGATATTCGGAAGACTATGTGTGGACTGGGAGGAAACTTTCTTGCTCCCTCTGGCCCACACTCAGTACTATAAGAATACTTAACTTTCCGCAAAGATGCCTTTGACTCTTTTCAGCTTGCGGTTTTGCAGAGACCGAGGGAATCCAGCTGGCTGGATTCAAACCTGGGAAATAGATTAAATATGTAGCAAGTGGCCTTTGAATGATATTTAAATGGGTAACCCAAATTCAAGGAGTTGATTACATTCACTCATTTTCTTCCCCAAAAATGTTAGAAATGGCTGAAGGTGGTTTGTATTTGAAGAATTTTTTAAAAAGTTAATAGCCCACCTGACCCCAACACTCCTTTTACATGTCATTCCTTCACACAGGAGTGAAATTGTTGATTTCAACTAACATAAATTCTCTTTTTTTAACCTGCTGGAAAAACTGAATGACGATTCAAAGCATTTTACACTATTCAAATAGGTACACAGTCGCACAGTTTTTGCTGACTGAAACATATTGTGATTGTCTGATTTATGGCTTGTCAATTTATGATGGAACTATACTGGATTACTGCACCGTATACTGTTGATTTAGAAGTCATGAGTCATATCTTAATTATACTTCTCAAACTGATTTTTCATAAACAAGGAGCTCAAGTGGGGCCTGTGTTATCTGCAATCAACACTTCCCTTTTGCTGGTGTATCACTGTAACCTGATGCACTCCTTCTGCAACTGGACAACATCAATTTATAAAACTCATAAGGAAATCGGCGGGGTGGAGTGGTATCAATGGATTTTTTTGTCATCCTGAATGCATTTAGTAATGTCGTATTTCATTTCAGGTCACTGGGGTGCACGTGTGTCATGACTGTTATTAATTCTGTCATTTTATTTTGTTATCAACAGAACAAATAAATTAACAAGCTTTAATTGTCTTTTGTGCTGTTAATTGTTCAGAGATATGTTAAAAATAGAGTAAGTGGTGACTTGTTCATACAATGACCTTGGCATGTTCCAATCAGCTGCTTATTTTTCACGCGTGGGAGTTTTTAAAAAACTTTTATTTTATGTACAGCGTTCTGAAATGTGAAAGGGACCCACCAGCACACTAATTAAAAATTACTCTTTATTAAGAAGACAGGCTCACAGCAGTACTTACAATCATTTAACTTTCCAAAAAAATGCAAAAATAGTCACAGCATTCTGGGGGAACTTTCTAATCTTTATCTCCTGACAAATATTGATTTATCACTTGCTCCACAGAGCTATCTATTATTACACACAAAGGGTCATCCTGCAACCAATTCATTGAATGGCTAATTGGCCAGATTCTCATGTCATTCCTGGTTTGTGTCCCAGTGTGCACAATGCTTAGATTGGATGGAGAAAGGACTGTGGGTATAAGAGTGTGAAATGGTTAGCATACAGGTATCTGTGTGGCAAAATTAAGATGAGGAATGCAAGCTCTTGCATGGAACCATGCAATGGCTGAATGCAGGTAATAACTATGCTTCATTGTCAATAGCAAGTACCAATTTTTAAATGAATTTACCTAGCTGCTTCAGTGTGTATCAAATCACAGTGTGCGCAGTTCTGACACACTGTTCATGTGCCTAGCAACCCTGAGACTACCATGTTAGATAAATCGCCTTTGGTGACTGCCACCATAAACTGGAGGAGGTTAAACTGCACTTGGCTGCACAAAATGGGCGACAATGAATCGGCTGCCCATTTACACACCTCTTGATTTCTTATCCATTAATATTTATGAAGAAGCTAAATGGGAAAAGAAAACTCAGTGTAAGCATCACTCATCAGTGAGTGATATGTTACGTTGAAAGACAGCTTGCTAAATCTGATTGTGATAACTTGGACACAGTGTTGAATAAAGTGCAAGATTTGACTTCTCGGTGACCCAGTCTGCTGTCTATAGAATTGCCATTTCCCTGCGGTGAACAGCCGCAAATGTCAACCTAAGAATGTAACAGCCACCAATAAACACGTTGACCAGGGCAAGTCACTCCACCTTCATGCAAAATGTTAACGTGAATGAGTGTGGGCAGGATTGGAGGTGAGATTAGATTAGATTATTTACAGTGTGGAAACAGGCCCTTCGGCCCAACAAGCCCACACCGCCCCGCCGAAGCGCAACCCACCCATACATTTACCCTTTACCTAACCCTACGGGCAATTTAGCATGGCCAATTCACCTGACCTGCACATCTTTGAACTGTGGGAGGAAACCGGAGCACCCGGAGGAAACCCACGCAGACACGGGGAGAACGTGCAAACTCCACAGTTAGTCGCCTGAGGCGGGAATTGAACCCGGATCTCTGGCGCTGTGAGGCAACAGTGCTAACCACTGTGCCACCGTGCCGCCTGTGAGGACAGGGGTATGGGAGTCACAGGGAAGTTGTTGCTGGTGACAGCAGGCAGGAAGGTTGGAAGAAAATATGGTTCCTCCTCATCCTGATGCTGGGTTCCTTATTGGGCATAGCATGCCCATGAATGTGGCATCTCCCCATTGACAAGCCCAACTGGATCTACTGAGTTATTTCTCAAAGATACTTCCAATGCCTGCCACTGGCTGAAAACCATTGGGCAACAGAAGAGGCTCTTAAAGTAATCAATTGGCCTCCAGCTGGGAGGGAGATAAATCAGCATATATATGGTCATTTTCTCCAATGACCTGGAAAGTGGAAAAACTTCGTGTTTATATTCCACTTCTCACAATCTCTGGATATTACAAAACACTTTACAGTTCATTAAGTAAATGTGAAATATATGAGGCACCGCAGCCCAGGTACAGCCCGGTCGAACGAATCTATTTTTGTGATGTTGGTTAAGGAATAATGATTAGCCAGGACACTGTTGATAAATCCCATACCTTTTTATAAAAGGAAAGTGCCCTAGGCATTTTCTCGTCCATCTGAGAGGGCAACACTGCCTCAGTTTAACATCTCATTTCAATAAAATTGTGCTTCAGACAATGCAGAACTCCATTATGTTTACAGTAATTTGCTCCTCTCTTACATGTGAGGTTTTTAATCTGCTTGTTTCAGAGATCACATTTCATCTTCAAAATTCTGTCAATGTCCAAAGATGGTTTTGCACCATGTTTATAATTGTGAGAATATGTTTTTGAGAGAGATAATACGTTATAACGTATCATCACTGGATGCTGTAGTGCAATCACTTGAACCTGTTCTTGCAATGAGCTGTGCCCATAACTGGTAATTCTCCCAGATATTCCTGATCCACTTGCCTCATGAATCAGTGATGCAGAGATTTAAAACACAGCGCTACTAAAAATAGGTTTTGGAATTTTGATTGAGGAGACTTCAGTCAGCGAGCCTGTGGTCTTTCACATTGATGTGTTGTTGCATCACACCAGAACAACAGAGCAAATTCCTCATGCTTATCAGTTCCCTACAATGCAAGCTGTCAATGGAAGGTTGGTTAAACAGGGAAAAAAATGTGAAAAGTCTCCACCCATTTTAAACTTCAGTTTGTGTAATCTGGAATATTCACCACATTTTAAAGACAAATCCTGACCATCTAACTGACTATGAGAGTGTGGTGCTAGAAAAGCACAGCCGGTCAGGCAGCATCCAAAGAGCTGGAGAATCAACGTTTTGGGCATAAGCCCTTCATTTCCTGATGAAGGGCTTGTACCTGAAATGTCGATTCTCCTACTCCTCAGATGCTGCCTGACCTGCTGTACCACACTACACTCTGATCTCCAGCATCTGCAGTGCTCACTTTCTCCTCTCTATCTGACTGGCTCCATTGATAGCTAGTTGCCTCCAAATTTTCCGTATCTAGCATTGGGAAGACGTGATGGATATTTTGTTAAATATAACATCAGCAGAGAAATTAAACAATGGTTTATTGCATTTGTCTTGATCTTTAATCCTTAATACATCCAACAAAACTAAATTGAGACAGAACATGTGCTTATTACGCATTGTATCTGCCTCTTATTTAGTAATCATGGAGCAGAAAACGAGCCATTGTAAAAATGTAAGATCGCACAGCAGGACACACACACATGCTACTACAGGCTTGAAAAAGTTGTCACATTGACACCAGCAAGGGAACTGAGATCATTCTGCATAGGGAATCACTCAGGCAATTGGCAGTTAGGTTGGACAAAGTGAGATTCTACCCTCCCATCAGGGGACACCAATTTCATTCTGTCAGCATCAGGTGCACTTTAACAATGTCCAGTACACACCCGCTCGGTGAGTAAGTGCCATCATTCATGCTGCACATTCAAAGTTAAGATCAGATACCAAGATATAACAAGGAACAAGAATAGGCCACTTGGCCTTTTGAGCCTGCTCTGCCATTCAATAAGATCACAGCTGTTCTGATTTTAATCTCAACACTATATTCACAATTATTCCTGATAATCTTTCAAACCCCTGATAATCAAAAATCTGTTCAGCTCTGTCTTAAAAATATTTAAAGATTCTGTATCCACTTCCTTTAGAGGACGGGAATTCCAAAGACCCTCATCTAACTCTGAGAGGAAAAGTGCTTCATCTTCTCTGTTTTAAATGTGCACCCCTTTATTTTAACATAGAACATAGAACATTACAGCACAGCACAGGCCCTTCAGCCCCCAATGTTACGCCGACCTGTGAAACCAATCTGAAGCCCATCTAACCTACACTATTCCATTATTATCCATATGTTTATCAAATTACCATTTAAATGTCCTTAAAGTTGGTGAGTCTATTACTGTTTTGGACAGGGCATTCCACGCCCTTACAACTCTCTGAGTAAAGAAACTACCTCTGACATCTATCATGTATCTATTACCCTTCAGCTTAAAACTACGTCCCCTCATACTAGCCGTCGCCTTCCGAGGAAAAAGGCTCTCACTGTCCACCCTACCTCGTCTGCTGATCATCTTGTATGTCTCTATTAAGTCACCTCTTAACCTTCTTCTCCCTAACGAAAACAGCGTCAAGTCCCTCAACCTTTCCTCATAAGACCTTCTGTCCATACCAGGCAACATCCTGGCAAATCTCTTCTGAACCCATTCCAATGCTTCCACATCCTTTCTATTAAAGAGTGACCAGAACTGTACGCAATACTCCAAGTGTGACTGCATCAGAGTTTTGTATAGTTGCAACATGATCTGTGGCTCTGAAACTCAATCCCTCTACTAATAAAAGTTAACACACCGTATGCCTTCTTAACAACCTAATCAACCTGGGTGGCAACTTTCAAGGATCTATGCAAATGGATACCAAGATCTCTCTGCTCATCCACAATACAAAGAATCTTACCATTAGCCCAGTACTCTGTATTCCTATTACTTCTTCCAAAGTGAATCACCTCACATTTTTCCGCACTAAACTCTAGTTGCCACCTCTCAGTCCAGCTTTATCTATGTCCCTCTGTAACCTGCAACATCCTTCAGCACTATCCACAACCCCACCGACTTTAGTGTCATCCGCAAATTTACTAACCCATCTTTCTATACCCTCACCCAGGTCATTTATAAAATAACAAAAGCAGTGGGCCCCAAAACAGATCCTTGTGGTACACTGCTAGTAATTAAAGCCAAGATGAACATTTCCCATCATCCTCTGTCTTCTTTCAGCTCGCCAATTTCTGATCCAAACCGCTAAATCACCCTCAATCCAATGCCTCTGTATTTTCTGCAATAGTCTATCATGGGGAACCTTACCAAATGCTTTACTGAAATCCATATACACCACTTTAATCGCTTTACTCTCATCCACCTGTTTGGACAGCTTCTCAAAGAACTTAATAAGGCTTTTGAAGCACCCTACCTTTCACAAAACCATGTTGACTATACCTAATCAACTTATTCCTTTCGAAATGATTATTAATCCTATCTCTTATACTCCTTTCCAGCACTTTACGCACAAATGTAAAATGTAATTTTAACCTGTGACCCCCCAGTTATTGGTTCTTCCATAAAAGGAACCATCCTTTCAAAACCAAACCGGTAACTCCCCTGAGGATCTTATATGTTTAAAATAAATCACCTCTGATTCATCTAGAAGATACAGTCAGTCTGAGTGAATATTCTTCACAGAAGTGGAAGGCAGAGTTTGTTGTGGTATCAAGAGTGCCACCTGTTGGTTGAAGGACCATTTGAGCAGTACCTCTTTTTGGGAAAGGGTTAAAAATCACAAACACCAGGTTATGGTCCAACAGGTTTATTTGGAAGCTGTTCCTTCATCATATGGCTGTGGAGCATAAAACCAATAGATGCAGAATTTATAGCAAAAGATCACAATATCATGCAAAAGAAATGATATATTGACCAGGCCTGAATTGTTGTTAAGTCCTTCATTTTTTAGAATTGGTTGCAGGTTTTAGTTTATTAATATGTAAATCCCAGAACTTCTTTTAAGTCACCTTCTCGAGATAACTTAAGGTTTTATAACAAAAGGTGACATCTCAGCTCAGACAATGTATTAAGGGTGTGGGGTTAGAGTCTGTCTGTATCCCAGTCTTGAATCAGACTGGTTCCATTTCCAAAGTGGAATTTACAAGATGTTACATGTAATGACTGCTTGCATTGATTGCCTGCAGAATGTGCATCTTTTGAGCAAAGAGAATGTATTGGCAAATATAATTCTGCAAATATAAATTCACCCTACAGACTTATACATGTGTGCGTGTGCATAAGTGAGAGTGAGTGTGTGCATATGATTATTTGCATTTGAGTGTGAGTGCATGTGAGAGAGCATGTGTTTTCATATGTGAAAACTTGTGTGTTTGATGGAGTATAAGGCTGTGAGAGGGGGTGTGTGTGGGTGTGAGTGTGTGGGGTGTATGTATGAGAGAGAATGTGTATATAAGACAGGGTCTGCATGAGTGTGTGAGTATGTAAGAGTGTGTGTGAATGTGTGCTTGTGTGAGAGAGAGAGAGAGTATAGTGTAGTGGGGTAACCTGTAGTGTGACATGAACCCAAGGTCCTGGTTGAGGCCATCCCCATGGGTACCGAACTTGGCTATCAGCCTCTGCTCAGCCACTTTGCATTGTTGCCTGTCCCAAAGTCCACCTTGGTCGGTGGTCACGCAAAGGTCCCAGCCTGAATGTCCCTGACTGGGAGGGAACACTCCTGCCTGGTGATTGTTGTGCAGAGTCCATTCATCCACTACTGTAGTGTCTGCTTGGTCTTGCCAATGTACCATGCCTCAGGCCATCCTTGCCTGTGATGTATGAGATTGACAACATTGGCCACATCACATGAGTACCTGCCACATGCACGGTGGATGGTGTTTCCACATGTAATGGAGGTATCCATGTCGACACTCTGACATGTCTTGCAGTGGTTGCCATGACAGGGTTGTACAGTGTTGTGGTCAATGTTGTTCTGAAAGCCAGGCAGTTTGCTGCAAACAACTGTATGATTAAGGTTTGGCAGCTGTTTAAAGGTGAGAAGTGGAGGCGTAGGGAAGGTCATGGTGAGGTGCCCATCCTCATCGATAATGTGTCACAGGCTGCGAAGAATATGGCAACCACTGCAAGACATGTCAGAGTGTCAGCATGGACACCACTATTTCACTGTGTACTTGGCAGGAACTTATGTGACTCGGCCAATGATGTCTACCCCATATGCTGCAGGCAAGGATGCCCTGAGGCATGGTACGTTGGCGAGACCAATCAGACACAACAACAATGAATGAATGGACACTGTGCAACAATCACCAGACAGGGATGTTCCCTCCCAGTCAGGGAACACGTCAGCGGTCCGGGACACTCAGCCTCAGACCTTCGGGTGACCATCCTCCAAGGTGGACTTTGGGACAGGCAACAACTCAAAGTAGCGGAGCAGAGGTTGATAGCCAAATTTGGTACCCATGGGGATGGCCTCAACTGGGACCTTGGGTTCACGTCACACCAAAGGTGACTCCACCACACAATACACTCTCACGCACACGCACACACACACGCAGACCCTCTCATACACATGTTCTCTTTCACACACATACACCCCCACACTCACACACTCACAGGCTTAATCTTCATCACAGCCATGCACACACTTTACCAAGCTTTCACACATGCAAACACATGCACTCTTACATGCACTCACACTCACAAGCACACACTCACACTCACTCTCTCTCTCTCTCTTTCATACACGCACAGACACATATAAGTCTACGGGGTGAATTTATATTTGCAGAATTATATTTGCATATACATTCTATTTTGCTCAAAAATGCACATTCTGCAGGCAGTCAACGCACACAGTCAAATCATGTAATATTTTATAAATTCCATTTTGGAAATAGAACCAGTCTGACTCAAGATTGGGATTCAGAGAGACTCTGAACTCACACCTTTAATGCATTGTCTGAGCTGAGATGTCACCTTTTGTTATAAAATCTTAAGTTAGTATGGGCTGAGATTAGAAACACGAAAGGAGAGGTCACCCTGTTGGGAGTTTTCTATGGACCTCTAAGTAGTTCCAGAGATTTAGTGGAAAGGATAGCTGCTCCTTGTTAGAAGCGAGAGTGATGGGTAGTTGTTATGGGGGACTTCAACTTTCCAAATGTTGACTAGGAATACTATAGTTCAAGTACTTTAGATGGGTCAGCTTTTGTCCATTGTGTGCAGAAGGGTTTTCTGACACGTTATATAGACAGGCCAATAAGGGGCGAGGCCACATTAGATTTGGTACTGGGTAATGAACCTGGCCAGGTGTTAGATTTGGAGGTAGGCGAGCACTTTGGTGATAGTGACCACAATTCAGTTATGTTTACTTTAGTGATGGAAAGGGGTAAATATACACCAGAGGGCAAGAGCTATAGCTGGGGGAAAGACAATTACAATACAATTAGATAAGATTTAGGATGCATAAAATGGGGAAGTAAAGTGCAGGGGATGGGCACAATAGATATGTGGAGCTTATTCAAGGAACAGCTTCTGTGTGTCCTTGATAAGTATGTATCTGTCAGACAGGGAAGAAGTTGTCAAGCGCAGGAGCTGTGGTTTACTAAGGAAGTTGAATGTCTTGTCAAGAGGAAGAAGAAGGCTTATGTTAGAATGAGATGTGAACACTCAGTCAGGGCGATTGAGAGTTACAAGGTAGCCAGGAAAGACTGAAAGAAAGAGCTAAGATGAGTGAGGAGGGGGCATGAGATGTTGTTGGCGGATAGGATCAGGGAAAACCCAAAGCTTCCTATAGGTACATAAGGGATAAAAGAATGACTGGAGAAGGGCCAACTAAGGACAGCAATGGGAAGTTGCGCATCAAGTCAGAGGAGATAGGGGAAGCTTTTCTATCCAACACTAAATGATCCACACGTGCTTCAACTTTCTCTTTTAATATTGTGAATCTTCATTTTACCAAGTGTCCTTCAGAAATTCAGACACAAACCCACTGCATTTGCCTTGTGAATGCACTCTATTATTCTATTAATTAGACCCATTAGTGTTGCACTGGCAGTTCCGTAACTAATTCCTGTCTTTGATGTGAGTGATTTCTTTATTTCATAACCTTTGGTAACAGCTATTACCGGTCTTAGGCTCAATGATCTATAATTCTCCAGCTTGAACAGAGAGCAATTTCACCCCGTTAATACCCAAAAGATGTTAATTTCTCTCTGATGTCCCTGATCATTTCTGAATATAGACTATTAGAGCAGCGTGTCTTTTACACTTGGATTCCATTTAATTTTACACTTCTTGTTCCTCAGCTAATTATTCTGCCGTTTTCCATTCAATTTCATTCATTATCTTCACCACTCTTCAATGAGACACTTTCCTTGCCCCCAATGACCTTACTTCCTTCTTTAAATATTCTTTATGTAGTTTTGAAAAAAATCTTTCATGTTTCCTGTATGAATTCTGCCAATCTTTATTCAAAGTTTACGTTTACACTTTTTGGTGCCTTTTAGCTTGATTTTGGTTTTGCATTTTACCATGGATTCTTATGCTCCATCTTTTTGTAAGATCACAAGAAATAGGAGTTCGAGTAGACCATTCAGTCCATTGATTCCACTCTGCTATTCAACAGGATCGTAGCTGATCCGACACTCCTCACGCCCATTTTCATGCATTTTCCCCAAAACCTTAGCTTCTTAATTGGTCAGGGAATCAATCTATCTCAGCCTTAAATAGACACAAGGACTGTGCACTCAGAACTCTCTGTAGCAAGGGGTTCCAAAAATCTTAAACCTCAGTGAAGAAATTATGCATTAATTATGCATTAATTATGCATTAAATTATGCATTAATTGCTTTCTTCAGAGTCCCACTTTAGGACAGCTTAAACGTAATCATAGGGATTATGTCATTTACTTAGGATAGAATTGTACACTATTTAAAAAGGCACATGAGAAATATAACCACAAAATGGTGCAGGACTGCCTTTTAGCCTCTGAACTCTGGCTAGCAATATCTTTTAGGCTCCATCAACATTAGGTTGATTATATGTCATCAACTATAAGGGCGCCAGTTGCTAACTTCCTAATTAGGGATCACATTATTATACTTTTTAGAGACAGTAATCATTCATGCAAATGGCCATGACTGGCCAGAACCACATTTATGGCCCATCCCTAATTGCCCTGGAGAATGTGGTGGTAAGCTGCCTTCATGAACCACAGTGCTTATAGGAAATGTATTTCAGGATTTTAACCCAGAGACAATGAAGGAACAGCAATATAGTTCCAAAAAGAGTCATGTGTGGCTTGGAGGGGAACTTGCAGATGGTGTTGTTCTGATGCAACTTCAATACTTGTCCTTCTAGATGGCAGAAGTCACAAGTTCAGAAGGTGCTATCAGAACAGCTTGGGTGATTGCTGCAGTACATCTTCTATACGGTACATATTTCTGCTACTATGCACCACTGGCAGAAGTAGTGAATGGGGTGTGAATCAAGCAGACTGCTTTATCCTAAATGGTGTCAAGCATCTTATGTGTTGTTCAGAGTTGCACTTATCCAGGCAGGTAAAGAGTATTCCATCACACTCCTGACATGTGCCTTGTTAATGGTGGACAGGCTTTGGGCATTTAGGAGGAAAGTAACTTGCTGAAGAGTTCCTAACCACTGACCTGTTTTTGTAGCCATAGAACTCAATGATCAAATGAAGGCAAAATACTGCAGTGGCTGGAAATCTGAAACAAACATGGAGAATGGTGGAGAAATTCAATAGGTCTGGCAGCCTTGAGGCATGGTACATTTCATCCATAGAGAGAGAAAGAGTCTGAAGAAGAGTCAGACCAAAACATTAATTCTGTTCCTTTCTCAGAGATGCTGTCAGATTTGCTAAGTTTCTCCAACATTCTCCGAGTTTGTGTATTATATGACTGGTTTAGTTCAGTTTCTGGTTCAATGGTCATCTCCAGGTGTTGTTAGTAGGAGACTTAATGATGATAACCCCATTCAATGCTAAGGTTACATTCCTGCATGTAGGAGTTAGTCATTGCCGGCACTTCTGTCTTATTTGCTACTTTTCTGCCCATGCCTAGATATTGTCCAGGTCTTGCTGCATATGGATGTGGATTGATTCAGAGCGTAGCAAGTGGGAAATAGTGCTGAACATTGCATAATTATCAGAAAGCTTCTCCACATTTGACCTTATGATGGAAGGAAGGTTATTGATGAAATAGCTGAGATGGTTGGGCCTAGGACACTACTCTGAGTCACTCCTGCAAAGATGTCCTGCAGTTGAGATTATTGACCTCCAGCAGCCATAAATGTCTTCCCTTGTGCTGGGTATGATTCCAACCAGTGGAGAGATTTCCCCTTGATTCCCATTGACACCAGTTATACTAGGATTCCTGGATATCACACTTCATCAAATACTTTTTGGATGTTAAGGGCAGTCACTCTCAACTCACCCTTGGAGTTCAGCTCTTTTGTCTAAGTTTGAACTATGACTGGAATAATTTTAAGATCCAAGTGACCCTGGCAGAACCCAAACTGAACACCAGTGAGATAGGAGATTGGACATAGGAGCAGGAGTAGACCATTTGTCCTTGAGCTTGCTTCACTAGTGAATAAGATTGGTTGATCTGGTTACAGCATCAACTCCCCTCTCCTCTCTGCACCTGATAACCATTTATTTCCAAGTCTATCAAATATCTAACTAACTCAACCTTGAATAAATTCAATGACCAATATTCCATTGTTTTTTGCAGAAGAGAATTTAGCAAATAATCCGCTGAGAGATTTAAAAAAAAAACTCATCTCAGTCTTAAAAGAAAGACCTCTTTTTCAAATGCTGTGTCCCCTAGATTAATTTCTCCTACAATGGAAAGCACAATTTCAGAATCCACTGTTTTAAGTCCCCTCAGGTGCTTAAATTTCCAATAAGATCACCTCTGATTTTTTAAAAAATTCCAATGGATGAAGGATCAATTTGTTCAACCTTGCTTCATATGATAAGCCTTTCAACTGAGGAAGTGAGTCAAATGAGTCTTCGTTAAAATGATTTTCAAACAATTATAACCATTTTCCAAATAGCAAGACCAAAATTGTACGGAGTTCTCCATGTTATCTCATCAAGGCCATGTACAGTTGCGGTAAAATTTCTAAACTCTTGTATTATATTCCCCTTACAATAAACAGAAAGTTTCTATTTGTTATCTTCAGCACATGCAGTACGTGCACACTGACGTTTTGGTATTCATGAACCAGAGCGTCCTGTTTGCTCTGTACTTCCATGCTCTGCAATGTCTCTATATTTAAACAGTATGCTGCTTTTCTATTCTTCTTGTCAAAGTGGACTAACAAAGAGAATAAAGCACAGTACACACAGGAACAGACCCCTTGGCCCACCTAGACCGCACCAACACAATGTCTTTCTAAACTCAACACCTTTTGCCTCTAAGGTGTTCATATCCCTCTATTCCTTGCCTATTCCTAGATGTCTCTTAAACATTGTTATTTTATCAGCCTCCACCACCTCCAGTGGCAGCACATTCCAGGCACTTACCACTCTCTCACATCCCCTTTAAACTTACCCCTTTTACCTTAAACCTATATTCCCTAGTAACTGATTTTTCTACACTGGCTATCCATTCTATCCACACCTTCATAACATTGAAAACTTCTATCAGGCCCCAGAAAATGGCAATAGGATAATGATTGGATAATTTATGAGATTGTTTTAAGTGAAGCATGTTGCTGGAAGCATTAGTATTGATTAGAACACCATAATAGCTTATCTGATTAGTACAGTGGAACATTTTGTTCACCTGACAGGGAAGGTGTGGTTGGGATTCAATGTCATTTGAAAGATATCACCTCCGATAGTGCACAATCCTTTCAGTAATTGTGCTGCACAGGAGCATTAATCTGGCTATGTGTTGAAATCTCAAATGTTTAGGGTCTTTGCTATTCCATCACTTGTCTATTGACTTCATTTTTCACTTTCACATTTGCAATGGCTGCTGCAAGCCTTTGACAGACAATTTCTTCAAAGACCCCAATAGTGTTTGCAAAGGTTCAAGAATCTAGTTACATTCAACTTGGCCTGTATTCACCAGAGTTTAGAAGGATGAAAGGGGATCTGGTTGAAAGCATAAGGTTCTAATGGGGCTGGACAGACTAGATGCAGGATAGATGTTTTCCCCATGATTGGGGATTCTAAAACCCTGGGATATAGTCTCAGGATACCATTTCAGACTGAGATGAGGAGAAGTTTTGTTCATGAAAACAGTAGTGAACCTACTGAATTCTCTTTTACAGAGGCCAAGTCACTGAATATATTCAGGAAAGGGATAGATTTTAGATGGTAAAAGCATCAAGTGACATGGGGAGAAAGATGGAATATGTCATTGAAAGAGAGAATTAGTCACAATCAAATCGAATAACAGAACAGGCCTGAAGGGCTGGATGGTATAATCCTGCCACAAGTTTCTATGTTTCAATGTAATTAGGTTTTGTGAAGGTTGAGAAACTGGGATAAGGTAATAGCAGTCCTTAGATTGCTGCCTCATACTTTTGGATTTATATGTATGAATAGTTACTTTAAGTCACAAAATGAAAGCTGTGCGACATTAACTGATAATTGCACAATATTCAGCACTATTTATGACTTCTCAGATACAGAATTAGCCCATGTCTAAATGGAGAAAGACCTGGACAAAATTGAAGCCTTTGCCGATAAGTGGCGAGTAACACTGGCACCACACAAATGCCGAACAATAACTATCTCCAACAAGACAGAATCTAATTATTGTCTATTAAGATCGAATTGCATTACTAACACTGAATCCCCCACTAACCAACATCCTAAACCTACCCATTGACCGGAAGCTAAACTGGACCAACCATATAAATGCTACTACTGGAAAAGCAGGTCAGAAGCTGAAGACCTACTTCCCTAATCTTTGTCCATCATCTACAAGGTACAGGTCTGGAGTATGATTTAATATTCCTGCTAACCCTACACCTAACTGCTCTCCAACAACATTCAAGAAGCTTGTCACCATCCAGGACAAAGCAGCCCTCTTCATTGGCACCATATCTGCTACCTTCAATAAACACTCCCTGAACCATCATCACACACTAGCAGCAGTGGATGCATTGCAGTAACTCCTCAAAGCTCGACCATTGTACTTTCCAAACCCTCTCTACCTTTAGCACCCAGAAGGACAGGTTAGAGTTACATTGGAACATCACCATCAACGTGTTCCCATATAAGCCAAGCATGGAATGGTATCGCTATATTAATGTTGTTTACACTGTTGCTGGGGCAAATTCTTGGAACTCACTTTGTAACAACACCTTTGGTGACCCTACACTCCAAGAACTGCAGCAGTTCAAAATGACAATTCACCACCATCTTTTCCAGGGAAATCAGGAATGTGCAATAAATGCTGGCGTAGCATGTGATGTTCAGATTGCCTTTTAAATGAATTTTAAAAGAAACAAAAGAAAATGCAACTTCCCAATCACTTCCATTCCTGAGTTCCTTGCAATAGTTTGCCTCAGATTGACAGTTTTAACGTTGGAACTGGAAAAAGAAATCCCCTCACTGTTTGCACTTAAAATCCCCTCTCATTCTTTTCACTTGGATCCACTATCTCACACAAACTAATCCTATTTGTTAAATATAGGTAAACCATCAGAACTGGAGCTAATTGGACTTCAAACTCTGTGGGGAATCCTTAAGCATGAATGTGTTTCGACCAGCATTTGAAAAATTGAAAATGGGGCCAATTATTCAGATTTACCATGGTAATTATATTTACATATGAATTGCAAAACACTTCATTACAAACATTTAAATCAGTAAATTTGACCTTGGAAAACAAAAATTAATTGGGTGGTTGGGGAAAATGTGATGATAATGTTGCCACTCAGTTACACACTTCATTATCCATTAGGTGACATTAATACCTGGAAAGAAAAACACCAACTCTCCTGTTAGTAGTACTTCTGCCAAGTGTTAATGACAGGAAATAGGGAGGGGACCTGCAATGCTTTACAATGTCCTGAGCTTTGCAGATTTTATCTAAAGGATCAGAGAGACCATAAGACCATAAGACGTACGAGCAGAAATTAGGCCATTCAGCCCATTAAGTCTACTCCACCATTCAATCATGGCTGATAATTTTCTCAACCCCATTCTCCCACTTTCTCTCCATAACCCTCGAGCCCCTTGATACTCAAGAGCCTATCTATCTCAGTCTTGAATATACTCAATGACTTGGCCTCCACAGCCTTCTGTGGCAATGAATTCCATACATTCACCACTCTCTAGTTGAAGAAGTTTCTACTTACCTTTGTTCTAAAAGGTCGTCCCTTTACTCTAAGGCTATGCCCTCAGGTCCTAGTGTCTCCTACCAATGGAAACATCTTCCCAACATCCATTCTGTCCAAGTATTCCATATGTTTCAATTAGGTCCCCCTTCATCCTTCTAAACTCCATTGAGTATAATCCCAGAGTCCTCAAACATTCCTCATATGTTAAACCTTTCTTTCCTGTGACCATTCTCGTGAACCTCCTCTGTACACACTCCAGGGCTAGAACATCCTTCCTGAGATATGGGGCCCAAAACTGTGCATGATACTCCAAATGTGGTCTGACCAGAGCCTTATAGACCCTCAGAAGTACACCCTTGCTTCTGTATTCAAGTCCTCGCAAAATAAATGTCATCATTGTGTTTGCCTTTCTAACTACTGACTCAACCTGCAAGGTTACCTTGAGGGAATCCTGGACTAGAACTCCCAAGTCTCTTTGTACTTCAGACTTCTGAATTTTCTTCCCATTTAAAAAATAGTCCATGTCTCTATTCTTTCTACCAAATTGCAAGACCTCACACGTTCCCACATTGTACTCCATCAGACACTCACCTAACCTGTCCAAATCCTTCTGCAGCCTTATGAAAACCAACTGTCCCTCTACCTATCTTTGTATCACCTGCAAACATAGCCAGAATGCCCTCAGTTCTTTCATCTAGATCGTTAATGTATAAAGTTCCTTGCGGAACACTACTTGGCTCTCAGCTGCCATCCTGACAAAGGTCTTTGTGTCCGATTCTCTGCTTTCAGCCAGACAGCCAGGCTTCTATCCATGCTAGCACCTTGCTTTTAATACCACGAACCGTTATGTTACTCAGCCTCCCGTGCAGCACCTTGTCAAAGGCCTCCTTGAAGTCCAGGTCGATAACATCCATTGGCTCTCCTTGACCTAACCTGCTTGTTACTTCCTCAAAGAATTCTAGCAGATTTGGCGGGCATGACGCCCCCTCCCCCCACCCCCTTGATGAAACCATGCTGACTTTGCCCTATTTTACCATACACTTTCAAGTATTCAGAAATTTAAAACACGAAAAAAAAGTATTATTTACTGCATTATCCAAGATATTTCTTGTTGCTTGTTGATGCATTGTAATACCATTATACAGGTGAAAAAAAACAGCTAGATGGAAAAGGGATGGATTTCCTTCATTAATAAGCAGTTCACCGAGCGAGGAGATGAGAGCTGGAGTTATATGACCATTTGTCAAGTTATTTCCCAATTTCATCATTTGATGTTCCATGTGAAATTTATTAAACCAACACCACAATCCACCCTTCACCCCTCATGGACTAACAGTTTATGAGGCTGCTATCTTTCAGGCAATTAGGAACAGGAAACAAAAATTAGCTCAACCAGTGATGGCCATATGCCAGAAACCAATTTTATAAATAAAGAAGGGGAAGTTCTTTTTGTCATTTGTAGCATCATTGCATATTTGTTAAGATAAGGTTGAAAGAAGATAAAGGTTTCCCCCTTACCATATCATAATTATTAGTGGATGCTATTTTAAAAACATGCAAACAGGCTGCTTTTTATTATAAGTTTGGAAGTTGAACTCTTTGCAAACGCAGCTAAATTGTGTCAATGCCCACCAATTGTAGGAATCCTTAATTCTAATGTGTAAAATTATCCTCACAGTCAAATGCGAGCAAATAAATAACAATTCCTATGTGGTCATCAGTGTTAAGGAACAATTGGCATCAGTGCTCATTGAGCAGCAAAGAAGAAGTGGCAGACATTTGTAACCATTTGATCATGTTAAGGTCTCTCAAATTCCTCCCCTGTGCAATAAATAATATTTTGGCAATATGATGTTTAATTGGTGCATTGTCCAAAATATTTTATTCCTTGCACAATTATTTTTCATGGTTCTCTTTTTAAACCACTGGTGAGAGTAGAATGCAGCTGAAAATAAGGCAGCTGGATGGCATGGCTTATTTATCACTGGGGACCAGAAAGCCTGGCAAACTCCACTAGAAGATGTGAATGCTGATGTTATCATTAACACTATAGCACTACAGAGTTACACAGTGCATAAACAAGGAGTTATTCACTGTAAATTGATGGGATAATAGATGGATCTGTCAATGTAAGGAGAAACACAGATATGAGCTATAATGGAAAGTAATCACAAGTAGACAGGACCGCCATGAACACCAAGCAGTTATCTCAATCAGTGTATTTGATTCCAGAGCAAAAGTTGCTGCTGTGTTTCACCTGCATCATCTGTGTTCAGGTTGCACCAGTTCTATGGGAATCAACGCCTATTCACATCATTCTGTGAATGGAAACACTGTTTTTTAATCAGAGCTGAGTGCCCTTTGCTGAAATCAAGGAGCCAGATCGAGTCCTCAAACTGTTCTTATTCCATTCTGTAATAATCTCACTCCAGGCTGTTACCCTAGACAGAATTACTATTCAGGAAATGAGGCATCATTGAACATTCCAAGAATTGCGAGAAGAGACCATTCCTGCTCTAAGCACCTGTTAATGCGATCATTTAGAGACTGAAAATAACAGAAGAATAATGTCCAACACAAAGGCAGATGGCAAGTTATATTAGCCAGGTACATCTGTGTCACCTTTCACACTCACAGACTGCATAACCCAACAGTTGTCCATAAGCACAGTTTATCTAAATACCTAAAACAAAAAAGGCATTATGACTAATAAAAAGAGTGCACATTACAAAAACTCTTTCTGGCTTGGTGACTCCAAAAACATTAATTAAAAGTCACAGGAACATTAGTATATTGGTAAACACATAGCTATTCTATCCTTCAAAACATTTGATTTACTCGTGGGAGGTAAGTGTCTCTGGCTCGGCCAGTATTTCATGCCCATCCCTAGTTGCCCTTGAGGAGCTGGTTGTGAGTTGCCCTCTTGAACTGCTGCAGTCCATTTGGTGGAGGTACAACACTGTTAGGGAGGGAGTTACAGGATTTTCATCCAGCAATACTGAAGGATCAGTGATATATTTTGAAGTCTAGATGGCAAGTGGCTTAGAGGTGACTTACAGATTGTGGTAATCCCATATATTTGTTGTTGCCATGTATACTGATGCTCACTAACCACAGTGTGTACTATCTATAAGATGCACTGCAGAAGTTTACCAAAGATCTGTACACAACACTAACAAACCCATGACCACTCCCCTCTAGAGGGACAAGGGCAGCAGAAACATTGGAACCCCACCATCTGCAAGTTTCCCTCCAAGCCATTCACCAACCTGACTTCAAAATATATTATTGTTCCCTCACTGTCATTGGATCAAAATCTGCCATTCCTGTAATAAGGACATTGTGGGTCTACTTACAGCTGTTCAAGAAGATAGTTCACCTCCACCTTCACAAAGGCAACTAGGGATGGGTAATAAATACTGAGCAGCCAGTAATGCCCACTTCCTTTGAATGGATAAAACAAGTACAGCATCAAGTCTGACATTATTTTTATTCATTCATGAAAGATATACATTGCTTGCTAATCCAACATTTTGTCATATGTAGGCCGGACCAGGTAAGAATGGCAGATTTCCTTACCTGAAGAACATGACTGAATGAAGTGGGGTTTACAACAATTGACAATGACTATATGGTTTTCATTGGGTTGTTTTTATCGGATTCAAATTCCACCATCTGTTATGATGGAATTCCAACCCACTTCCTCAGAACATTAGCCTGGGGTCTGAGACTGCTAGTCCAGTAACATTACCATTATGTACCAAACACTCCTTTCACTTAAAACAATGGCAAATGCAGCAAGAAATAATAATATTACAGAGACCACATTTTTCATCAACATCTTTGATACAAACAATGTTCTAATTGATTTTGCTCTATTGCAACTACAACACTCCCATTTTAGACAAATAAATACACTCAATTGACATCACATCCAAATCTCATTTTAGTCTGTATTTAATATTCAGACCCATTTGATTTCATTACATAATGTCTTTTTTACTTGCTATTTCTACATGCTGAGGGTTGGTATGCTCAGCTGGCTGGAAGGCTGGTCTGTGGTGCAGATGGACATCAATGGACTAAAATCAGTTCCATACTAGCTGAGGTCACCATGAAGGTTCTGCCTTCTCAATCTCTGTCCCTCACTTGTGACATGGTAACTCTTAGGTTAAAGTGATCACCAAACATCTGTCTCTGATGAGACAGCATCCCTCTACAGAACTGTGTCAATTTTACTTCCTTTACTGCACACTATGAATAGCATTTTGCCAGTATTACCACAATTCATCTTATCAAGGTTTGTTATTTAATTTATTTTAACCAGTACAAGGCCTGCACTGCAAACAGACATTAATTCCACAGCAGGAATTGAAGTAATAAAATTAGATGTGACCAGCGATCAGTGGTTAATAGAGACTAAAATTGTGCTAGTTTTTTGATGTAACCTTTGCTCCCATAGAACTCATTTCTAAACTAAACAGAATATCCCATGAGCAGCTACACAGTCACAAAGATTTCCAGCACAGGAAAATGTACTTTGGCCCATCAAATCCATCCAGTCAAAAACAGCCACCTTCTAATCCCATTTCCCAGCACTTACCCCATAGCCTGCATGCTTTAGCATTGCAAATACACATCTAAATACTTTTTAAAAGTTACAAGTGCTTTTGCCTCTACCACCCCTACAGACAGTATAATGAAAGTAAATGTCTAAAATTGCATTTGTTGATACATTTATAGATGCAGCGCAAACAATGGCTGTGGGCCAAGTGCTGGAAAATAAGATTTAAATAGTTAGGTGCTTGTTTTTGACTAATGTAGACTCAATGTGTTATACACTTCTGTGACCTTATAATCATTCACAACTAGAAACTTGGCACAGGCACAGTTCATTCAAGTTAAAAGATGTTTCTAACAAATGAAGTAACCATTTTAAATCACAATACGTGATCCATCACTTGTAAACAATCTGATTTGAATAACTAGAACTTATCTTAAAAAATACAGACTGTTGCGAGTTATATTAATGTCCAGTATTCAGTTACTTACTAAACAATAAAGACATTTCTAAAGCTTTTAAAATATGCCGATTAGTATTTTTTTTCACACAATAGTGATCTGACAAGTTTCCTTGAAAATCCACAATATGGACAGTTAGTAAAAATGTGGAATAGTGATTAGTTGGTCTTGTGTCAGGCACAACACCACCATATTCTGAGCTTTAAATTAATAGTGTGCTGAAAAAACTGGAAGGCTGGAAAAGATGGCCACCCAAGGTCTGTTGACTTCTTTTGTGGATCAGAATCAACCCCCCACCCCATCAATTTAAAGAAGAAACAAAGAACATATTCTCAATGATGGGATTCAATGCCTTTCTCCAAATCATATGAAAGGGGTATTATCAGATTGAATGGGCGATTACAAAACAAAGACAATGACTATGTCAAAACCTCAGGTGTGTTAACTCACAACAAAGAATGTTAGAATGTGGAGTCAACATGAATGTCCTATTTGGAAAAAATACTTGATCAGGTAAAAAAGAAACTTGTATGGAGACCACATGTTTCTTTTGCTTAAAATATCAGCTAGAACTGTTTGCAAGCAGTTCCATGTAAAATATCAGTTCAAACCTCAGAAACAAGCAGACAAAGTATGCAAACTGTTCCAGTTTAAATGTCACCTGAGAACTCAACTCTTGGCTATTTGACTGCTATAAACTTCACAATGATTTATGAACCCTTCACTTTAAAAGCTGCTCATTTCATTTTTAAGTCATCAGTCCATTTAAAAGAACTCAGGCCAATCCCATGGGAGACCAGAGATCAGAAATCAAAGATTGAGATAACTGTAATATGTGAAACTGCATGACATTTATCTGTATTCAATCTTTGCATGCGTGTGTGTGAGCAAGACCAAAGAGTGTGTGATTCTGCGTAAGTTATGGATAAATGTGTGAAAGTAATAACCTACTTTATTTTTAAAATTTCCAAAGCCTTCTGCTGAGTTTTAGCTAGGATATACACTCAAAGAAGTAAAGAAAGGGCACACTCATTTTGAAACAAAACATTATCTTGTGCATTATGAAGGAGAGGGATGTGGTTATTCTGGTAAGTCTGGCTAACTTCCAGATCAATGTTTTCATAAATGAAACCAAAGGATTGCAGAAATTCAATTCAAGTTAGAATAAGTTGCTTTTAAAATTCCATGATGTTTTAACCTCATGTTGGGTTAATTGTTCTGAAGTTCAAGGCATTTTGAAAGAAGAGACGAGAGCTTCCACACATTATAAACATATTTGGGATTGGTTTAAATATAAAGTGCCAAAAACTTGAAGTGAATTTGATAATACTCCTTGAAATCATTTTTTCACCACACTGAACCTTTGATGTTCAAATCACTTAGCCTCACAATGGTTCACAGAGGAACACAGTTGTTAACTGACTCCACTGGGTAATGTTTCCACAAAATATAAAAGCAATGTAAAAATGGAAATATGACCACACTGTAACTCTTTGTCGCTTTTCTTTTTACCTTGACTTGCTTTTTTCTGGTTCCTTCATTGTTTTCAGCCTCTTCATGTTCTTTGACACCCTGGGGAAGATTGGTGTAATTGGCTAGTCCACTGAGAAGGGACGATACCATTGGACTGGTGTCCATTTCCTCCTATAAAGCAGCAATGACAGAAAACAAAACAGTGAATTTCATGCAATGTGAGGATAATACCAATTTTGTGTTTCTGCAATAGTTAACACTGCAGTACTGATCAATAAGGACATGACAAAATTCTTAGAATCTGAATGCCATGCTTGCATATATTGAGTATTAATATTACTCTAACAATGTGAGTATTATAAAGTCAATGTCCAAAAATCTAATATTATGAATTAATTTGTGACATTTGCAGGTCCAGTCTGACACTATTTGAATCTCAAACCAATTGAAAGTCTCTGTAGTACGAATGACATAGAAATAATAAAGAATAGTCAGTATGAGAAGCTAGGCACCAAATGAAGAAGCAGATGGTAAATATTTCTGGATTATTACCTGAGCCACATACAAACTGGCACATAGAATACAAACTAAGAGAAATTGTGCATGGCTTAGAGATTAGTATGGGACAAGTGGGTTCCACTTCATGGGCCACTGATGTCAGTACTGAGGAAAATGGAATCTGTGCCAAAGGGAGTGTCTCTACCTGATCCACACAGAGTCCACAGCACAAGTATGTAAGTAGAGAGGATTTTAAAATAAACAGTGGAAACATGGGATCTAATTTTTAAAAATGTGGTAAGTCAAAGTGCAGAGTAGAGATGATAAAGAAATGTATTAATAAAAGGAGTACAAATCTAAGAGTCAACCAACAGATAAGGCTAGAGGTTTGGAGCTGCATGCTGGCTCAGTGATTAGTACTGTTGCCTCACAGTGCAAGTGACCCAGTTTCGATTCCACCTTCAGGCGACTGTCTGTATGGAAGTTATATTTTCTCCCCATATCTGCATGGGTTTCCTCAAGGTGCTCTGGTTTCCTCTCACAGGCCAAAGATATGCAATTTAGGTGGATTGGCCATGCTATAGTGACCAGGGATATGTAGGTTAGATGGCTTAGCCATTATAAATGGTTACAAAACAGGCTACAAAAACAAAAGGATAAGACAAAAAGTTCTATATATGAATGTATGCAGCATTTGAAACAAGGAAGACGACTTGAGAGTGTTGATCGAAATAAATAAACAGAATCTGATAGCCACTACAGAAACATGGCTGCAGGATGACGCGGATTTAGGCCTGAATATTGAAGCTTACAGGAAATTTAAGAAGAACAGGAAGTTTGGAAAAGGGGATTTGTGACTCTGTTAATTGACAATGATACATGCACAACAGAGAGGGATACTCAAGTTCAGGAAACAAAGATGTTGAACCGGTTTGGGTGGTGATGAAAAAATAATAAAGTATAGGATGTTTTCGGGATAGGTTCTTAGAACGGAACATTCAAGAGCCACCAAGAGAACTGTACTAAGTTTTGTATTGTTCAATGAGATAAGATTAATTAACGATCTTTCAGTGAAGGCACCCTAAGTGGCAGTGATCATCACTGCCACTGCAGTTCCATTTACCTGTCCCTTAGCTGGCCTTGTCTGTTTACTGTAGTTAGTTCACTGTTCAGTTTGTTAGTTCATGAGTCACTTCACGGTAGCACTCTACTTCTATGCCTCATAAATATCCTTATTTTATTTAAAAGCATTAATCTTAGACTAACTCCCTTGAACTGAAAGTAAAATTCAATCAATAGACAATAGACAATAGACAATAGATGCAGGAGTAGGCCATTCAGCCCTTCGAGCCTGCACCGCCATTCAACAGCTAATAGCATGCTGGCCTTCATAACAAGAGGAATTGACTATAGAAGCAAAGAGGTGCTTCTGCAGCTGTACAGGGCCCTGGTGAGACCACACCTGGAGTACTGTATATAGTTCTGGTCTCCAAATTTGAGGAAAGACATTCTGGCTATTGAGGGAGTGCAGCGTAGGTTCACGAGGTCAATTCCTGGAATGGCAGGATTGCCTTACACAGAAAGACTGAAGCGACTGGGCTTGTATACCCTTGAGTTTAGAAGACTGAGAGGGGATCTGATTGAAACGTATAGGATTATGAAAGGATTGGACACTCTGGCAGGAGGAAACATATTTCCGCTGATGGGGGAGTGCCGAACCAGAGGACACCACTTAAAAATACGGGGTAGACCATTTAGGACAGAGATGAGGAGAAACTACTTCACCCAGAGAGTGGTGGCTGTGTGGAATGCTCTGTCCCAGAGGGCAGTGGAGGCCCAGTCTCTGGATTCATTTAAGAAAGAATTGGATAGAGCTCTTAAAGATAGTGGAGTCAAGGGTTATGGAGATAAGGCTGGAACAGGATACTGATTGGGAATGATCAGCCATGATCATATTGAATGGCGGTGCAGGCTCGAAGGGCTGAATGGCCTACTCCTGCATCTATTGTCTATTCTCTATTGTCTATTGTCTATTGATTGAATTTTACTTTCAGTTCAAGGGAGTTAGTCTAAGATTAATGCTTTTAAATAAAATAAGGATATTTATGAGGCATAGAAGTAGAGTGCTACCGTGAAGTGACTCATGAACTAACAAACTGAACAGTGAACTAACTACAGTAAACAGACAAGGCCAGCTAAGGGACAGGTAAATGGAACTGCAGTGGCAGGTATTTCAAGAAGCACAGTATAAATACATTCCAAGCAGCAGATCGAACATGGATGATTAACTCAACATGTTAAAAATAATACTAAATTTACAAAATAAGCAGATCTTTACACAAAAACAGGTAGTAGGTCAAATGATTATACAGAACATAAAGAGCAACAAAGAAAGACGGAAAGATTAACAAGGAGGAAAAATAGAATGTGAGAAAGCTAGCTAGAAACATATAAACAAATTATAAGAGTTTTGGTAAATGTTTTAAAAATGTTAATACAATACGCATCTGTTCCGTAGAAAAGGAGCATGGAGAATTAATAATAGGGAATAATGAGAATAGAAATAATGAGATGGCAGATTAATTGAACAGGTATTTTGCATTGATCTTCACAATACAGGAGGTACAAGTAACTTGGCAGAAATACCGATAACCCAAGAAATGAAATGTACAGGGTAATTCAGGAAAATTGCAATCACAACATTTTCAATGTGATAATTTATTGTTATCTAACAGCTTTCAAAAAAGCTGTTGCATGTGTGACTGTGGACTTTGGATTCTTAAGGGGTGTGAAAAGTGACTTTTTTTGGATACATATTTGAAAATGTTGCATCTGTAATGTTGCCCATTTCTGGTCCAATTCTGATTGTGGCTTAGTAGTAAGGATTCAATTTCCCGGATTGTATGATAGGTCCTCGCTTCAACTAATAGTTTATTTTGAAGAAAGGTCTGCACCTTTTTCTGCCCACAAATGCTGATTGAGCCACTCAAGTGGCAAGTACTCAGTTGAGCCACTGATTGTCACATAAGGCTATTGTCAGAGCCTGGTGGCATTGTTGAACTGCACTGCTCCTGGAGATGGCTTCTTAGCAGCAGACTGGGGAAACCAGTGCTCCGGGCAGGTTTGGAACCTCATCTTGCAGCTGGAGGCTGCTCTGCGGAAGGGCAATCCTTGAACATTAGTAGCATAGTTTTGATTCTATTTGTTACTGAGAACTGCAATTTGGATTAATGTTGACCAAACACATGTAGCCTTTTGTTGTACAAGTCACATTCATCCTAAATCACAGCAATTTAATTGCTCTTTCAACCCAGCAAGGTTTTTAATAAGCACAAAGAAATATCACTAAGTTGGCAAGTCTGACTTACCGTTCCTTCTCATCTTATTTAGACCTACATTACAGAGCTTATTTGTACTGAATCTTTTATCTATCTCAGTTAAATGTCCTTCTTCATCAAACATCTGTTTTCTGAAAACAAATTTAGAACTGCGTATATATTTCTCTTGCTGACAGAATACATTCTGACAGATAATGAGTACATTACTAAAACACAGCCATGAACATGTCAAAATCCGGGATTCATCTTACCGTTATTGGCCCTATTATCTTTCTTTCTATTCATGCGAACTGTTTCACTAAATAATGTTGTGACTTGAATGCTTAATGTGGAGAATGTGGCCGAGAGTGCAACCAATTTTTCGCTTTCTCATCTATTAAATCTGTTACTGATTAAGCTGAAAGATGCTCGTGCCACAGACTGGAATATGTCTCAGGGATTCAATTCCAGCATTTCCAGCTCAGGTACAGCACAATTTGATGGAATCTGTTTCACTGCTTATTCTTATCCAGTGTCATGCATTCCCCCTACTGCTCTGGTTGAGGTTTTTCTTTAATTTTCTTGGAAAAATTTAATTATTTTGATCAGCACAAAATTCATTTAAAGAAAAGTAATTTTGCATTTCAATTGTATCTCCACATATTAGCCAAGCTGTCCATCCTAGAATCAACCATTATCAGTCCAATTCTACCTATAACTCCCTGCATAACATTGATGGGTTCACAAATAAATTAGCAAAAAAACTGTTTGGCTTCCATTGGTCAGTTGATACGATCGATAAGTATAAAGTGTGGGTAATAGTGTCAAGGATGCATTGATTGTCCCTCTATACCTTCCTTGAGAAGGAACTTGTGTGTTGTCTATGTCCATTGCTGGTATTGACACATCCACAAAGGTGTTAAAAATGGAATTCCGGAATATTGTCTGAAAGAATATAGTGAATGCAACAGTCACCGAATTCCTCTTTTATGAATGGGTAAGTGAATATGAAAATGCAAAAGGTCACAAAAACATTATGACCTCAAGGATCTAACTTGTAGAACTGAATTGCAAATCACAAGTTGATAATAGTAATCTCTTTCAGTAATTTAAATTTTGGTGAATACACCTTAAAAAAGTTTCTGGGCTCTATATTGAAATGACCGATAATCGGGGTGCTTCAAGGCATCACAACTCAAAGCTGTTAAGGCATATTCAGCAAAAGCCAATTGAGTTCCTTCACTTGTTGCCCCCATTTTCTGTCAGACGATCATGAATTCTGTGGCCATGCCAACATGTCTGTACTGATAGGAGTCACTATGTAGGAATTATGAGTTGGAAGCCTGATGGTAATTGTTAAATTCTTGGATGACAAAGTACAGATGAATTAAACTTGGTTCCCTTTGCTTAAATACCACAGTGTGTATTGATGCTGTTCTTTGATGAAAATGCTGTGAACACATTAAAGTTTATCTTTACCCTTCACCTTCCAGTCATAATTCTCTTCTCACTATAACTCCAGCAGATATGGTTTTGAAAATCTAAAATGATATGAAATGGTTTTGAAAATGAAAAGTTCGTGTACTATTCATTGTGATTTATTAAATGTGGTTTGATTATTTCTTACATTAAATATTCAAGTTCCACACTCCCATCAAAGAAAAAGTGTTTTTAAGAAAACTGCAAATGTGCTTTTCTTCAAGAAATTGTGGCCTGAATTTGTATGGGCGTTTGGGCACATATCTGCTGTAGCTCAGGTGAGAATGAGCAACACATGGCCTGGAACTCAGTTAAGGCAATTCTGGGCCTCACTTGAAATTTCAGAAAGAACCTTATCATTCATTGTTGGGTACATTAGCATCATTAATAAATTTGGAATGTATTGTTCACTACTATTTTTCCTGAGAAGTTGGTGATTACATATCATTGCAGTTTTATTGTTTATTTGAAACAATTGAGTGCCTGACATTTTGAAGGGCATTAAGAGATGGCCCCATTGGTGTGGGACCTAGAATGTATAACTCACATGAGGCAATGATAACAGGTTTCCCCATCTAAAAACCACTTGTGTTTCCATTGCAACAACAGCCACTTCTACTAATATCAGTTAATTCAACTTTAAAATGGAGTAAAATTCCAAATTGGCATTTGAAAGCATGGCAGGAATTTGGATACTGTATTTGGGGTCCCCAAAGTCAAATGCATTTCGGAGTCCTGACCCAGTATCATGTTGACACGTGAAGTGGAAACAAAGTAAAGCTCTAAACAAAGTAGCCAAATGACACTCAGCTGGGGCTGGAGGATGGGGAGAGGGGCAAAAGAGAGGCAACGATTTTTAAACAGGAAGCAATAGCTTTAGTTGAGACTGCCAGTTTATGGGGAAGTTGACAGATGGAATATCGATAACTCATGGTAGAGCTGGTACCCATGTCTAAGGGGCTTCCTGAGATTTGCTTTATTTATTCAAGGAATGTGCTCACTTATTGCCTACCCCTCAATACCCTTGAACTGAGCCATTTCAGAGGGCCACTTAGAGTCAACCACATTGCCATGGGCCTGGAATCACATGTAGGCCAGACCAGATAAGGTTGATCACTAATGAACAATAAGGCTATTTACACCATAAGACTATCTTTTTAATTTTTTATTGAATCAAATTTGCTATTGCAGAACTTGGATGTCTGGCTGGATTACTCATCCAGGGATGTTATCATGCTCCACCATCTCCCAGATTTAGTGATCTTTCTGTTGATGAGGAGTACGTGGATTCTGCATCAGTGACCTCTCTGTTACCATTTGCCTTGATAGGTACACCTTTTAATGTCACTAATACCTTTTAGATTTAGGAAGTTCATTCTTAGTCAGTATACCCTACATAAACGGTGCTACCTTTGATCCCTTCTAAGATCTTTTACAACATCACTATCATTGATGGGTACCTGCTGAGTAAGTGACTGCTTCTCAGAACTGCTTGTCCCCACATTTAAATAGCTCATCTTCACATTTTGCTTCCTGACACCACCTGCAGATTTTGGGTTGAACTGCTGGGACTTATGCCATTTCAGGGTAGGTGTTTGAAAACTGTTCAGAATAACCTTAGTTTGGAGAGAATCCCAGCAGGAACAAAATACATTAATTGTGTCTTTAACATAAAGAAACCCATCCCAGATAAGCAGCACATTTTGAAGTAATTTGCATGCAGATTTGAGGGAAAATATGTTTGAAGGGCAGATTCACAGATTGGTCAAAAAGGTAACGTTTGAAGAGGATCTTAAATTACAAGAACAGGCAACAGAGATAATGAGAAATAGGGAGGGAATTTCTAAGCCCAGTACCTACAGTGAGTATAACTGCCAATGGTGGGTCTGCATAAGAGACCCGAGAGCTTGAGAAACACCATATCATTCGGGTGGGAGAAGGATAAAGAATATGAAGCCTGAGAACATGATGGGATTTGTATATGAGAATTAAATTTTTATTAACAATATCAGTGGACTGGCAGCCAATAAGTACAGGTGTCTAATGAATGTCATTTGTTTAAACCTGCTGATATTCTCCATTGCTGTGCTTTTAGGCTTACACTCCTGCATTGGCAAGCTATGTACCTGTCAGATGCTGACTCACACTCTGAGTCTAATTGTTTTTTGCTGTGGTAAAAGTGGGGCAAATGATAGAAGTGGAAAGTCCCACTGAGTTTGCAAATTACCAGATCATCTTCCAAATATTGCTGTATGTTTAAACGATTGATTCTAATGGAATGTCAATTTTGGAAGGTCTCTCGGTATTGCCAGCTGTTCTATTGATTTCAAGATCTGTTTGTTTCATCTTGTAATAGTGACCACATGCTCCCCTGGGAATGCAGAGACCTGTCCTCTGCATCTTTGAATTATTGGGTGACATGGTGACCTAGCGGTTAGTACTGCTGCTTCACAGTGCCAGGGTCCTGGGTTTGATTCCTGAGCGACTGTCTGTGTTGAGTTTACACATTTTCCCAGTGTTGGTGCTCCAGATTCCTCTCACAGTCCAAAAATGTGCAGGTTAGAGAGATAGGCTGTGTTAAATTGTTCATGGTGTCCAGAGATCTGCAGGCCAGGTGGTTTAGACATGGGAATGGCAGGGTTACAGGGATGGGTGGGTCTGGGTGAGATGCTCTTTGGAGGGTCAGTGTAGACCTGATGGGCTGAATGGCCTGCTTCCACACTCTAGGGATTCGACAGCAGATAACCAACATGCTGCTCCAGAACCTGGAAGCTTAGTTTTTGATCCCATTTTCTTCACTTCTTTAGCCAGAAAAATGCAAAGAAGTAAGTTCCGTGATGGGTAAGGAGAAGAGGAACAATGGGAGAAACTTATATTAAAAAAAAGCACAACTTTACTCTGGAGCTTTTTTTTTCCAAACATAAACTTCAAAGTACAAATGGGATATTGTGAGAATTAATTCAAAAGAGCATTTTACTGATGACTCAGGGGTTGGTGCACTCCATCATGGAATACTGAAGAAAACAGACCTGCTAAGTGCCAGATAAAATGACTGTTTTGTATGAGATTCATTTCTCTTTGCTCAGCTTTCACTGGGTGAGCTGCGATTAAGATTAATATCCTCAGGCTTGGAGGAAACGAATCAGCAATTGAGTCAATTTCTAATTGTTGGCTAGTGAACTTTGCTGATGCACTGGGATATACAAATAATCAGGTGACATGGTGTGATGTTCCAGTGTTGAACAACCTGTTAACTCAAACACAAAGAACAATCAAGGCACTAGAGAACAACCAATGACTCTATGTTGGAAGGTGAAAGCACAGGGAAAAAATGAAATGGAACCATGTTGCATTGATTACGTTCTTATTCAATTCAATATAGTTTGAACTGAGATGACTAAAAGATACAGTATGGCAGAGAAAAAGAACTTATTGGTCTGGTGGGATAAACCACAACAAGGTGAAATAATCTTAAAATTAGTTCAGGAAAAAATGTCAGGAAACACTTACTCAATGGGTAATGAAGAACTGGAATTAATTTCTAAGAAGGCTGCTGAGGTAATTAAAAGTTTCAAAATTGAGATCGATAAATAGGGGATTAAGAGATTTGAAACCAAGATGATTAGCGATTGGAAATTCAGAAATTAATCAATTGTGTGACTGGCCGTGGGATAATGTCAGTCAAAAGTGTTGAAGTATTTGATCTGCAGTGATCTTATTGAATGATGGAATAGGCTTGAGAGATTGAATATTTTCCTGTTATATTGGTCCAATTTTATTATTTCAGAGGTTCTACATTGGTTAAAGGTAAGTGTGGATAATGTCTGCCAAGATAATTTTAGGCCGTCAAGTGTTTCTTCAGGTTTCAAGTTAGCTGCCAGGCCTCAGCAGACAATTCTGACATAACTAATGGAATCACTTCAGGCACAGGTAACCTCACAGATCACTGATGGAGCGTGCCAGTATGCTTCAAGAAGCCTGTCTTACTTTTGATTTTGCTCATCTGCACTGCAATTCTGTTACAATTCAGTTCTGCTCCTGCAGTGCTGGGAACCAGAAACTAAGTCCCAGTGTGACCAGCAACCACACTACAGCACATTTGGAAAGAGACTTGAAAACAAAATTTCACAGAAAATTAGCTTACCCACCATTCAATTTCTTATTTTAGTTCTTCCTATGAAAATTGTGATTGGATTTGTTTGATCAAAATAAGAGATTAAAAAAAGAAAATGCTCTATTTTCACCCTGGAAATGCAGTATTTTAAAAACTCCTAACATAAATTCCTAATTCAGATAACTGTTGGCATTTATTTTTAATGGTGTACAATACATTTACTGGCACAGAATTTATTGACAGGAAGTAAACAACATACATCATTATTGTAAGGCATATCAATGAATAGATTGTGATAAGTAATAGCCCATGAAGAGCAAATGGTTATAAGTCATTGTGCATTTTGCACACTTTTGATAACTTTCCAAAAAAGCATCTCACTCTTGGCCTTCCTGTGAGTTTGACACAGTTCGTACATTTGTACATTAATTGGCCATTAAACTCACTAGAGTATGTTGCTTAGTAATTAATAACTCAGGCAATCTTTTATCAAAGCTAAATCAAATTCTCTGATACAAAAAAGAAGCAATTAAAAGCCTGGAATCTCATTATTTCAGTTTTCTGTTGGATATTTTATTAATATAATATTTTTCTTATCATTCCATTGTGTCTTTTATTGTCCTCTCTCTCAATCCAATTTTTCTTTTCCTTTCTATATCCCGTTCTGTACCAGATTCAATTTTAAGTTTTGCACTCTTATTCAACCACTTTATCAGTTCTTCCCTCTGTTTATTTATTCATTCTTAATTCTCATTGGTGAAAAATTGGATCCATTGATGTTGCTGCCATTCCCAAGATACCAAATACTCCATTGTTGGCAATATGAGCTGAGAAGGGTACAATGAAAACAAACTACAAAACAAAAACATTGTAAACTGAAGAGTGCAAGAAAATTACATGGGCAGTAAGAAAGGATATAAAGGACAGGAGGCAGTTCAAAAGAGATTTTCCTGACTAACTCTTGAGTTGAAACCATTTTTATTTTGTAGAATCCCTACTGGGTGGAAATAGGCCATTCAGCCCAACAAGTCCACACTGACTCTCTGAAGAGCATCCCATTCAGACTCACTGCTATCTCTGTATTTTCCCATGGAAAATCCACCTAATGTATATATCCCTGGACACTGTGGGCAACTTAGCATGGCCAATTGACCTAACCTGCACATCTTTGGACTGTGGAAGGAAGCAAGAGCACCCAGAGGAAACCCACGCTGACATGGGGATAATATTTAAACTTCACAGAGACAATCACCCGAGACTAGAATTGAAAATGGGTCCCTGTTACTGTGAAACTGAAGTGCTAATGACTGAGCCACTGTGTCACCCTTACATATCCAACATGGCTAAATAGGTCAGGCCTGTATTAATTAGAATTTAGAAAAATGAGATATGATTTTTATTTAAATATACAAGATTCTGAGGTGGCTTGACAGAGTAGATGTTGAGAAGATGTTTCACTTGTGGGGGGATCTTGAATTAGAGGTCATCATTAGAAAGTAAGAGGACACTTATTTAAAACTGAGGTGCAAAACAATTTCTTCTCCCAGACCCTAAAGAGTGCCTGGAATTCTCTGCCCGAGAGAGGCTAGATCAGTGGGCTGTGAGATTACATGTGTCTCAAGTGATTCCACTTAATTTTGTCAGGCTAAACGTCTGCTGTTGCCTGACAGCTAACTTGAAGCACTTGACTGTCTAAAATTAACTTAGACTATAGCAAGTATTTAAAAAGGAAATAGATGGATTTTTGAAATATTGGGGAATTATCTGATTCACAAGTGTCCTTGAGGAAGGAAATCTGGCACTTACCCGGCCTACATATGACACCAGATCCAATAGCATGGGTAAATTTACATTGCCCTCTGAAACGATTGAGCATGCCACACAATTCGAGAATAATTAGGATGGGCAGCAAATGCTGGCCTTCTCAATGATGCCATGAAAAAATAAAGAAAAAGTAAAGACTCCTCGCTCCAGCAAATTCTGGGTTACTCAACTGGTCTTTGCTTCACAGGGATGTTTCACACCATACACATTTGTTCAATTATTTCCTGCATCATTCTGCATAACAGTTTGGTTCTGAACTTCTGTCCAATTAATGAGCCATTAATGCATGAATCCAACAAGTTTGTAAACATAATGGAGAGCCTTAGGGTGGGGAATGCCATTTGGGCAAAGTTAATGATGGAGCTGCATAAACCAACCAGAATTGCACCTCAAGTCATATCTCTTAATCTGCTGCACTTGCTCACATTAATCATGAAGTACATCATTAACATGCCGTTACCTTTCCAACAAGAGCAGGCGCAATACCTCTGCAATTTAGTAAAGGTCAAAGGTCCCACCTGTTCCAAAGGTGTGTAATAGCATCTCTAAACAGGTGGATTAGAAAAATAGGTTTAAAAACACTAAATGCAAATGGTTCCCTTCCTGCACTCCCCAGACCTACCTCCACCCTCACCTTTTATTGCCCATAATGGGCTTTGCTTGGTCTAAATTGGATACACAGGTGTTTTTACTGGTGGTGGTTACTGGTTTTTTTAAAAAAGCAAAAAATATGTCACGGTGATTTTGGTGGTCGGAAGGCACCCAGTTGTGTGAGATAATACTTCTGGGTGAAAAAGAGAAAGTAAAGGCAAAAGAATGTTTCCACTCCAATATGATATAAAACTATAACCCATTTCCATGTTAGATAGCCAGGCACAAAGATAATATTCATGTTGCACTGTATTTAACTGAAAGAGGTATTAGCTGGTCAGTTTCAGACAAAGGATTACACAAGGGATTGAGATCAAAATGCACAAGCATTACTCTTCACAAACCAGTTCTAAGAATGTTGAGAGATAGTTATTTAACAAATTTGATGTTGAAACTTGACCTCAAATAAATACTCATGCTGAATTTTGAGCATATTCTGTTCCCATTCGTAGACTTCTGAATCCTTGGAGTAGTCTCTGCAAGACGACCAAGGACAAGGTAGCAGGGGGCAGACAACATCATGTTAACAAGAGTCTTAATTAGTCAGTCATTCAGACTTAAAGTCCCTGAAATTCGAGTCAGAATAACTCAGCTAGATGAATGGAAATTGGTGCTTGTTATAAATTGTTTTACATTACCTCAAAAAGAGCCATGTTTTTTCCATCATACTCTTTTCCTTTCTCAACCTCTGTGCTATTAATGAAGGGACTGCTCTCCTTGGGGTTTCCATCTCCTGTACAGACACAAACAAAACAAAAATGTGTTCAGGAGAAAGGAAAATAAGCTACACACATATGAACATCTAATCCACATTGCTTGTATGTATATAATGACTGCAAGTGAGTCTCATACACTCACCTCAAACTACATTCCAAAAGATTGATAGCCATAACAATAACTTTGTGGTTTAAAAATGGAAACTCATCCTAAGTACTTTGCAATGTTCGGATCAAAGGGCCCCTTTTAAAAACCATGCTGGGAATGGAATTGAACATATAGAAATCTGAGGTAGATTAAGTCAAATTTAGCAAAACTATGAGATACAATGAAGGATGAAGGATTTGGAAGAGAATTCTTCAAAATTGGATCATGACACGTGAAGCTTCTGTTATCAATAGTTAAACAGGGGAAAAGGAAGTATGCCAGGTTTAGAACAGTGAATGGTTTAATCTGAGATACAGGAGTGGAAGGAGCTGCACATGATGAATTATTTGAGAATAGATTGGGGTTAAGATTTTGAAGTTAAATTGGCTTGCAAATGGAAATCTGATGGACACAAATGGGTACACAGGCAATCTGTAAACTGAGTATGAGAGGGAATAGTATGAACTGTAGAATTTGGAGTTAATTGCTTCATGTACCATTTTCAGCTCAGGGTATCATCAAATAAATGTGATGTTGGGATTGTCGAGTGTTTCACAGATGGAGGAGTGAGGTAGGACTGGAAGTAGATGATAATGCATGATTTCAAATTGTGATTATATGCTTCATGCGAAATTTGAAACTCAACTCAGTGTTATACAGGACCGACAAGGTGCAAAGTGTCCAGTTTAGAAAAAGCAAAACAGATGTCCTTCAGTCTTCCAATTATTTAATTAGAAGAAGTTTTTTTACTCATATTTGACTGGCTGTCAGACAGTTTGGAAGCAGGTCAGGAACGGTGGTGGAGAGGAAAGCACATGTGGAAACTGATCCATATAGTAAGAATTTACATTGTAACACAAGGCATCATCATAGCATTGTGCATCACTTGAAGTGATTATCCAAGTGGTGACCTGCACTGTTATGAATCACATGTTAAAATAAATATAAGGCCATCTTTAGGAACCACAGGGGTGGAAGATTACACTCACTGCAACTGTTTTTGTGAAAGCACAGAACATATCTACACCTAATCCCCAGATCATTGTACACCATGACTGCTTTTATTTTAAATTAAAATCAACAGTGAAGAAGATTAGGAGAAGGGCAAAAATTGATGCAGATTTTCCCTTTGAATATTTCACACTGCTGACAAAGACGGATTTCAGCTATCACTTATTAAAAGAAAACGTTAGAATATTCAGTTATATTCGATTCTCTGAGCTTTCTGTGACTTGCACTACATTTAATGCTTCACAAAAGAGTTGACATATCTACAAATTATGCTGCTGAATCACTTGTTCCATCATTATCCAGAAAACCTTAGTGCACACAGACCAGATATAATGACTGAATCCTGTTGTTCAATGTGCATGCTTATTTGGTTCACTGTGAAGACCTTGATATTTGGTATTAGTTATGGCCATAATCTCAGGCAGTCTGCATTTTTATACAAATATTGTGGCCTGTGTTGATTGTTATTTGGTGTCATGTTTGTGCTGAGATGAGGAGACATAGGAATGGACTTGTAAAAAAGTCAGTGTATTTTTCAAAAGGATGAACACTGTTGCATTTAACATCATAAATCAATATACTAAAGTTGGTAAGAGTGAAAGATTCAATTCAAATCCAAAAATGGAATACAACAGAACCGTGGGTCTCATGTGAAGTCAATTTAAACACTCCACTAAATAATCATTAGAATCACAAACCGTTCCTTCCAGTGAATGTTTTGAAGGGGAACGAAGCATGAATGAAGGGATGACCTTGTAGCAAAAGCTTAAAATGAAACTTGATACATCTCATTGAGGAAATAAATTACACGCTCAGGCATCCCTTTTGTACACCTGAATTTCATGGAAAAGTAAAAAATAAAATTCCAAATGTCAATTTTGGAATCCTTATTAATAACAATCTGTACACAATCATTCATAACGTGATGCTAACAATGTTGAAAAATCTTTGCTAACTTTTGTTTCAGCCACTGCAAATTTGCTTTGAGTGCAATATTGCTTGTTACAGTATCCCTTCTTGCAACTTCAGGTTTAAAGTATAAATAAGAAATGCAAGGTATTTCAGTAGATTCTTTTCAGTATTAATTACCATGTATACAATGGAAAGCAGGAAGGTTATTATCAATACAACCGTTGATGGAAATGTAGTTTCTGTTGAAAATTGACTTGAAGATTTGCTTCCTAATCAGAAAAACTAGAGTTTTGGCTCTTGGTTTTAGAAGCTTTAAATTTGCATATCATGTTGAAAAAGCAGCAACCATCTACTGATGCTGATATATTCCACTTCCTCCCCCTGCAAACCCTGAGCTGATTTCTCTGCCACTGACAATTTGAAAGTTTTGCCACTTTATCCTTCATTTTTGACTTAAAGGTAGACAATCCCTGAGATCTGTTTACAAACGTGAATAGCTGTAACAGGGCAAAGTCATTATACGGAAAGGATGCTCATTTTGCAGTAAATAGGCCAACACCAGGTGTTGTACACCTCTGTTTTGATCAATCCAATACCTGTCTCTGTTTTGTCAGCTATTAATCTCCTGTCCTGTAGCTGGCGCTACTGCTACTCTCAATCTCAATATGACAATATGCCTCGCGGATAGTTGAGTATTCATAATATTACACAGAATATTGCTCATCATTGTATTAGCCTCTCAGATAAGTTGGTTGCCTATATAAAAACCTTGTACATTATGTGCAACTTTATAGAATATGGCACAGGAAGAATAAGTTGCAAAGACATGGTTTAAAGAGGCAGGAAACTTTAGAAAAATGGCAAAGTTGATATAGAACTATATATTGCTAGTGTATACTATTAACAGATATATGCTTCATATATGCTTCAAATGTAATTTGATAGAGAAACTATGTATTTCTGCTTGAGTTGAGACTGAATCCCACAGAATGATCAGTGATCTTAATATTTCATGACCCATGCTGGATACATTCTGTTCATTGCACCACAAAGTTTGGACTTTAGACTGGAAAGCATCAAGAGCTTCTTCAAAGACACAAGTATAGAGACTCCTGAATAAACTCACCTGGTACTTAAAGATTTTAGTATCCAAGATAAAATGTTTGAAACTGGTTATTTTCAGTATTATCACCACCAGCAAGTGGTACTCTAGTTAGTTCACTGCCATGAATTGATCTTTCTTTAGGTAATTAAACTCACTGGTGAGACTAAACAAAAGGAGCCCTTGTCTTAGATGACAAGATGGTTTATTGCATGATTGCAATAGGTACAGTTTACATTATTAGATCAGATATAACAAAGGAGGACTCTGAGAAATTTACTTCCATTGTGCAACTTGTACAGAATTCAAGTGATTCCCCCCCAAAGACTGTGTGATGTTGTCAGATTAGTTGTAACTTAATTGCTAACCATCCAACCTAGGAATCCAAATCTTCTTTTTGTTGAACTTTACCCTTAAGCAAGGAGAACAAATTCTGGCCAATAAATATCCTGATGTTATAGATAAAATGGGTAAATAGTTGTTTATTTTAGGATAAAATGCTTAAGCTACAGGTTGGATCACTTTTATTGTGATTTGAAAGACAAACTGGGATTTAGGAAACACACAATTTCTAGCAGGATCCCTACTACCATTGGTTTTTCTGCCACTGATTAAAAAGTACACATCTTATGAGCTACTTGATAAGCTAACCTAGTTCAGCAATGGTGAAGGGTGCTGACTGAAGTATGAATCAGATTGATATTTACTCACAGTCTCCATTTCGAATTGTAATGGTTTTAATAAATCAACATGCAAGTGAAAAATGCAGGCATTCAGTTTTACTGGGCTAATGCAAGTAATTATGTTTTTTTAAAGGTATACTAAATATCTTCTTATTTAATCTTCCCTCGTCAGGGTGAGTACACACAATACAGCCTATGTAGTACAGGTTGGGACATATTGATTCACTGTCATCATAAATGATTGTATTAATCATCAGAAGAGCTCTGCATTCTGCTTCACAAATCTGTTTGAGCCCATTACCATTTTGACCTTCACTGCCAAATGGGCATACAGAGCTCCTAAATAAATTGCTATGAACTAAACCGACTGATAGTATTGATCTTACTTCCCAACTCTTACGTTTATTCTTTTATTATGGTAACACTTTATTGCTTTTATTAATATTTTAATGCCTTTCCTGTTACAATGCATGGGGATCCAAAGAAGAGGGGGTGAATCCAGACCATACATTGATGATGGATTGACAGTGGCAAGAAGGCTTATTCACTTATGTCCTGTAAATTTGAGGAGCAGGCAAACTAAATACGTACCAGTGGGAAATACTATACACATGGAAAGCTCCTTTTGAAGGCTAATGTATTTTTCAGCATACTGATTTATTACTTGCTGTGGCAGAATCCCAGACATTGAGTCCTTGAATATTGTTAATCCAAGCACATTTCATATTTTCATCTTTATTGGAGCACTGTGAGGAACATAGCTATGGCTGTTCACTGATGTTTGCATGATTATTTTCACACACGAAACTAGTTAGGCAGCTAGTTTAAATAAACCTTCTACTTGTAGCTTACACTTAATAGCCTATATATTATGATTAAATGGTGTTTCCACTGACTGTTATTGAAATAAATATATTCCAAGAATGTAAGTGGTTGTGGTGTAGTGGAAGTGTGCCTATCTCTGGGCCAGGAGGTTTGGGTTCAAGACCCACCCACTCCAGAGGTGTGTAGTATTATCTCTAATCAGGCTGATTTGAAAATATCTCCAAGTATTATGCCTGATCACTTTCTTTTCCTCTTCCCACAGGGAAATCCTGGGCCTCCTTTTCACTGCACAATATGCCAGCTGAGATTGAACACTAGTGATGGAGTAACAGGACGCAATGCAGTATTCCAATGAGCAAGTGCATATGAGCAGCCTTTTTGATGTCTTGGTCCAGGTTCAAGGTTGAATGTGAGACGCTAAATTCAGAGCTGCTGCTTAGCATATTCTATCGATTACATATATGATTTTAAATATTATTGTCCTCACGTGCTATGCAGTTGACGGGCATTGACCCTATATTTGTGTTACAATCTTTCTCAGCACGAACACACTTCTTAATGTGCAGGTGGAATTACATCAACATATCTCACTGAATCCAGAGGAAGTTTAAATTGCACATGATACAAAACTTACCCAAATCTGGGACTCATTTTGGAGTAAGACGAATTTAGCACACACAATTCGACTACATTACACGATAATCAAAACTGTCGGCAAACACAGATTCAGATCTGCTGCAGTCACCAGTGCAAATGAGGTGTAAGGTATCTGTTCTATCACATCTTCCGCATAAAGCATCTGATCCCATCCACTGTAGCTAATTCCATTTAAGCATCCCCACTCAACCAGCTGCTCCCTGGCATTGCATTCAATGGAATTGTACAGCTACACATCCAGTTATAGCACCATCTACAGTTTGCAAATCTTGGTCCTCCTGTTGGATAAACATCTCTATCTAGTCTTCACAAGTATTAAGGCTACTGTTGCTGATAGACTGGCCTAGGTTACCTTTCTGTCATGACACTTGCCTTGATTTCATCCTGTCTGTATTCAGTTCATAATTTGGAGCAGCACAGCACACTCAACCCTGCTCATGTGCAGCACCCTGATACACCTTTGCAAATGGTTGAACCAATTACTGCTGGAACATTTGTTATCTGTTACCAATTTTCAACATTGCTCAGGTGGTTGAATGGAACTTGGGAGCTATTTTTAAACCTGCAACAAGAGGTCAGGTTCCCCACAAAGAATAGTAAGAAAGAAATTTCAAGAGTGAGTAGTGCAACAGTTGCTATTTTCGACATATGTAATAATATTTTAGATGTAAGTGGATATCTGTAGCTTACATAAAGAAGGTAAAAGATTCAAACTTCCAGGAACATCAGATCTCTTCCATTTAAATCTCTACCTTCATACTTCTAACACTTTATAACTAACCCTTCCAGAATTATTAATATCATCTAACAAACAAAATTGTCAGAGTATTTATTGTACAGGCCTGAGTTGCATTTGGGTTCAAAACGAGTTATTCTCTTGGATTTATAATTGTTTGGAAATTAACTCTCTCAGGAGAGAAAAAAGAATAATTGCAGAGGATATCATTGGCAACAAAATTGTCCCTGAGCCATTGGAATTCTTCGATGTAGATGCTTTGGCACTTATACTGTATGGTTAAAACCATCTTGGTAGTTTGAGGCAGAAAGTCTCTTGCCAACTTTCCTTCTACATACAAAATTGAAAACAAAACTTCTTCAGTTTTCCCATTAAGATCTGACATGTTGGTGCGGGATGTTGATGGAGACTGAATCCAAAAAATGGGCACAGGGACTAATATAATTGAACACATGGGTGGAACTTTCCTGTTTTAGTTAAAGATTAATGGGGCTCAGTACGCCATGGCTCAGAGTGACTCTTCTCATGCAACCTTCTGCTCTTTATCTCATGAGTTATGCAGCCAGGCTCTTTGGCACCCATGTTGTGGAATCATGTGGCGACAGAGGCGGAAGTGCATGTCACTGATGGGATCATCCAGGGTTCATACTGGTGCCATACTGCTGCACACCACTTTAGGTGCTACAAGCCAGAAATTGCCCTCACACTGTAAAACTCAACCATTGTCACTGAGGGCATGGCCTTTACAGGCTTATTGACTGTTGGCTTTAGCAGAAAGAAATGTGGAGATGCTGATAGAGAGGAGGGCTGTCCTTCTTTTCTGTGCACTGCTACAGAAGACCACATTATCAGACCAATCCAGCCTGGCCCAAATGGTTAACTGTGTCAGTGCTGCATTCAGGGTGAAAAGAGATACCCAGATGTCCAGGGACAAATGGCAGTGATCCTTTGTGTTCCTCCAGGGTTACTGTCACTTTTTCTCTGCTACCTCACACTTACAAAACCACCACTCACTCTAACTCAGCCACTGCACACACCTCCCACCAAGGCTCATGGGTGACAAATCTCACTATTACATGTTGCATTTCCACTTAATGATGATTCATTCTCCAAAAACTACTCGCCCCCCTTCTGCCCACTGTTTCTGAATCGCTCACTGAGGACACCTCAGTGCCTTTCCTGCTCTTGCATTACCACAAACTGCTCTCCTATCCACACAATCAGTCTGACCCTTTGTCACATTGCCTCCTGGATTGATGGATCTACAGACCTTAAACCCCAAAATGGTTGCACTTGATACCAAGGACTAACTGTGGCCTAGTCCTTGGACTCTGGTAGGACCAAGTGCCATGGCCAACCCACTGAACTGAAATCAACTAAGCCGCTTGACTGACTGTGGCAGTACTCCATGACTGAGCATCAGTCCCTTTCACTCAGATCTGCTCCCGTCACCAGTGCAGCACACTGCTCCCTGCTCAGTTGTACATACAGCCTTTTGCTCACATCAGTTGAAGTATGTTTGCTGCACAAACTGCTGCAACTTGCTGTAATAGTGACATTGATCTAGGATGGTGCCACACAGTGACAAGTCCACCCCTTTGTCTGTTCTGTGCACTCCATTGTCACAAACTCTGACTCCCTGTTCGAAAAAGCAATACAAGCCACTGTGGCTAGCAGCCTATAAATGACCCAGAATACTTTGTGTTAATACAGGGATGTGACCCACTCAGAGGCTGGCAGCCAGTGTGTGCCAGGAAAGCTGTGAGGTGTACACAAAGGCTGACAGCCTGAATAACTAAGCACAAAACAAATGAGCACTAAGAAAGCAAGAGCCATAGCATGCATCCACTATGAATGCATAAGATGTGTGCATGTCCCTGCACACTAAGAAACCTGGCAGAAGCCTGTAAGCTGACAGTATCCCTAAGCTCTAAGATATAATGTTGAAGGGCTGAAGTGGTGTCTGTGATGATCTCAGGACAGGCACTATGATGCGATAAGACCAGTGATGTTGACTTACATGGACTAAGGATGGTAGATCATAGTAGATCATGGAGCAGGCAGGGACATTGTCATGAAGAAGTAGTTTGTTGATGACTGGGATAAGCATTCAATGGATTGCAGTTGCCAGGTACCCTCTGATTTTCACATTGGCAACCTGTACTCTTTAGTTTCTTGAGAAAGGACAGGACTGGGACTGCAGTGAAAATAAGGCAAGTTGGAACTTTAATGAGATACAAATGCAAAGGGTGCTGCTGCTGAATTGCGAGGTCTGACATTGTAGTTGAAGTGTTGAGAACATTGCAAAATTTCTCAACATTGATCTTTGGATTTTAAATTTTTTGTATTTTCCAACTTTTGTACAAAAGGGAGGGGACAATTCCATCCCGGGGTTTAGTTGTAACATATGTAAAGTTAAAATTGCCATGGTCTTCCTGGACTGAAGGGCTGCACTCTCATTAGAGAGAGACAACTGGTGAGCTAACATGTAGTGCAGAGATTAAGCTGATCTAGCACTCATTGCATAAAGAAAGGGATGACTATTTTAGTTTCTCATTTCTTTGGAGAGGATGTCTGAATTCACGATGGGGATAGGGGAGCTTGTGGGTGTGAGAACACACATCTCATCACATCCAAACATCTGTATATTGCATCACTGTCATTGCTTACATCCAAGGAATTAATCAGTTTTTCTGGATTGACAATCTATTCTGTAATAAGGCTAAATTAATTGCTACCATTAAAACAACTACAGATCCTACACACACTATTGCAGAGATCTTGCCTTATGAGTGCATGTTTCAAACACTTTTGGCTGAATGCATGAACAAGAAATGGTTTAGCTCATTCATTGTGCAATTGGCTCTGTGACAGTTTGCAGGCTAGTGACCTATTACTGACTGCCACCCTCTGAGTAACTTCAAGCATAGAGTTGACAATCTAATACAGTAATCAAATTATCCTCTGCTGGCTCACTGTTGGAAATGTACTTTGATACTGCTTCAACTAGTAACCTTTTACTCAAGAGCTGCATTCGAGAATATCACCCTGGTATCATTAACAGTAAAAGCTGTTATCAAGATCACAGGGATGGCTTGCAGTGTTATTTTTAGCTAAAAAAAGTTTAAAGAAATGCAACATTTCTGATGTCAAAGTGCCAGGGACATGTACTATTCTGATAAAGGAGGAAACTGGAATCTTCAGTCTTCAGATAATCTGCTAAATTGTATTTCAAATGCTTGCTTTCCTCTGTTAACTTATCTCCTTTTCTTCCTTCTCTGCAGTCACAATCATGCCATTGGACCCACAAATAAAAGTAAAATATTGCACGTTTATTGCCCACAGGAAAAAAAAACACAAAGTGCTTGAGAAACTCAGCAGGTCAAGCAGCATCTGTGGAGAAAGAAGCAGAGTTAACATTTCCAGTCCATTATCCCTTCTTCAGAACACATTTTCAGAACATTTTATTCCAAAGAAATATGCCAATCATTATGCCAATCTAAACTAATTTCCTCTGCCTGTGCATGTCTGTATCCCTCTATTCCCTGTCTGTTCATGTGTCTGTCTAAATTCATCTTAAACTTTCCTGTCATATCCGCTTCTCCCAGCTCCCCAAGCAATATGTTCTAGGCATCTACTATCCACTGTCGGAAAAAAAAATCCTCATAATTCCTTTAAATTTTTTCCCTCTCACCTTAAACCTATGCCCCCTATTGTTTGACATTTCCATCCTGGGAAAAAGACTATTCACCCTATCCATGTCTCTCACAATTGTACACACTTCTACTAGATTGGCCCTCTATCTCCAGTGCTTTAGCAAAAACAAGCCAAGTTTAGCTAACCTCTCCTTATTGCTAATACAGGGCAGTCAGGGCAACATCCTGGTAAATATTTCCTGCAACCTCTCCAAAGCCTCCTTCCATCTTTACTATAGTGCGGTGACCAGATCTGCACACAAGACTCCAAATGTGACCTAACTAAAGTATTATACAGATGCAATATGACTTGCCAATGTTTCAACTGAATACCCTGAGTGATGAAGGCAAGCATGCCATACACCTTTTTTATCACCTTATCCACATATGTTGCCACTTTCTGGGAGCTATGGTCTTAAAATCCAATATCCCTCTGCATATCAATGTTCCTAAGGGTCCTGCAGTTAGTATTTACTTTCCTCTTGCACTGGACTCCCAAAATGCATTATCTCACACTTGGCTTGGCACCAACTTCTCATACACCTCGTGTTATATCCCTCTGGACCATTACACTATCACTGAACATCAGGGTTTTGTTTCCAGGACTTCATCTTCTCTGGAGGTCTCCCCTTAACAGCTTCCCACCTCAGAGTCCCAGAACCCAGCACAGCCCACTTCCACCAGTTCTGAGAAGGAATGATTGGACTCAAAAAATAACTCTGTTTCTCTTTCCACAGATAGACCCAGACCAGCTGGGTTTCTCCAGCATTTTCTGTTTTTACCTCTGGCTCCTCAATCTCTACAATTAATGTCAACACCACTCAGTGTTGAAGCTCTAGATTCCTTCACTAACTCCTCCCCTCACTCTGCCACATCTATCCTTCCTCTTTCAAGACTATTCTCAAACTCCAACTCTTTGACAAAGCTTTCCAGCACTCATCCAGTTATCTCGATGTGTGAGTCAGTGCCATATTTTGCTTGGTAATGCACATTGAAGCAGGTCGGAACATTTTCCTATATTGAGGGTATGTTTAACATACAAATAGAAATTGTTGTTGTCTTTACTGAGCAACTTAAGTTCTGTCAATTCCAGCATTCCCTAATGTCTGCCCATTTTAGCTGAAAACCTCTTACTTACAATTGGGCCCTGTCATAAACAGTCAAGTGGACATTAGCTTTAATAATGGACCAAATAGAGCACAGCAACAATAAAATGTTACACACTATGTATAACATTCGGACAATAATGGAATGAGTCATTGGCAAAGTATAAGATTCAAATGGAATGAAGCCTTTTAAATGAAATGTTAAACCTCTTGGATGGGTGAAAAGTGATCTAAAGCATAACACATAAAAGATCAGGAGACATCTTCCCAATTAGCTGAATAATGTTCACTGTGAAATATAAATTTCGTATGATGCTAGTTTTTTCCAATCCATTGTAGCTTTAAAATATTCTTCTTGATTGCATTAGACGGACTTTAGAATAAAACAAGACCTAACCAGTATATCCCAACTTCCCACATGACTGTACATGTACATTGCTTAGCATGAACATTACTTGTGAATAAAATGCATTCCGCAATCATTAACAACTTGCATTTCCAATAAAAGCATCGCTTGGTGCTTCACAGGATTGTGATCAGACAAACATTTGCACTTGTGCCAGATAGGTACACATTAAAATAGGTAACAGAGGCTATGTGTGGCATCTTAAGGCAGGAGAAGGTTTTGGAGACAAAATTCAGAAAATGAGGTCTTACCATCTGAAAGCATGGCAGTTTTTGTGGAGGGATGAAAATCAGGCATATGCAAGAAAGGCTGGAATTGGAGGAGTGCATATGTTTCTTAAAGTCGCATGGTCGGTGGAGGTTACAGAGACAGGATTGTGATGAGGATGGATTGGAAAACAAGGAGGACTAACTAAGGGATTATTAGAAGGTCAGTACAGATCAAGAAGCACAGGGGTGATGGTGAGCAAGCCTTGATGCAAATTAAGATATGTACTGTATAATGGAGATTTGGCTGAGCCAAAGTTTATGAAAGATGAAAGATATGGGAATAATATCAGATAATCTGTTCATTTATCTTATTGCTGTCTGTAGCAGATGATGCATGTTAACTGGTTGTTGCATTTCCTATATTATAACATTGACTATATTTCAAAAAGGTATTTCATTGTCAATAGAGTGCTTTGGGCCATCCTGCTCTTTTCTCAAGACATATTAAACCTTACTTGCTTTCTTTGTAATCTTTCTCAGACAGTTGGTACCATGAAATGTTCTACCCAACTGGCCTTGTCCCAGGTGCTTTGCGACAAGTTGGTCTGATTCACAGTTCATGGATCCAGGGGAGGAAAACAGTTTCCTGTCTGTTTCACTCAACACTAGGCCCTGAATGTGTTTGTTTTTATTGGACCTATATTTGCTGTTCTCCATTTTCAAATCAATAAGGCTGCTGCCAAGGCTATATTGTAACCTGGAAAGCCAATCTATTGGAAAATCTTGTCAGTCTCCACTGCTGCTGATTTTTTCACTAGCATAATGACTTAATATTGAAACCTTGCCAAACGCCTAACCATTACTTAAAAGGATTCAATGGTGATAAGTTTTCATCGTGATTGCAACACTGTTCCACTATTACTTTTGGTTATAGATCTCATACTCGGAGAAGGCTTGACTATGAGCTGATACTCAGTGCTTTACATGAAAATTGACACAATTTAGCTCCCAGCGATAAACATGTCACCTTTGATCCTGTGATTTCCACCCATGGCCTTGCAGGACCCCTAACCATACTGCTGAATGAGACTTGTTGATATTTCTGACACAGTTCAGACATTTTTCAGAATGTCTTCTGCTTTCTTCCATTCTGAACCTCTGCCAACATTGCAAGCTTAATTATGCAGTGTATGCTGGAAGACAAGCTTGAGTTGAATTTCACTTCTTCATCTTTAACAGGAACATACTGAGTCAAAAAAAAACTGTTAAGTGCATTAATGTACAATAAACAGATTTGATCTGGGAGGAAATTTTTGAAGCATGGACAGAAATATGATGATTCGCAACAGATGCTAATGCTGGCTGATTCCTGCACATTAAAACACCACTAATGCACAATTAACACACAAGGTATTTTCACCCACTGTAACCATGTTTAAATATATTACGGGATTCATAATTTGTTCTCTTTTCAAAACCATTATTTTCAAATGTAATTTCCCAGCAGGGAGCTATATTTTAAGAGAGATAGGATTAAAAGGCTTCAAACTGGACTCTTCAACCCATTCCTCATTCTAATGCAACCCCTTATGGAGATCATTACGTTTATCAATCAATTACTTTCAATGATGTAATTTCACAAAACTGTAATTTTTTGCATTTAATTCCTAAGCTCTCCGATAT